>NC_081842.1:145656894-146256894 GCF_963259705.1 Myotis daubentonii | reverse complement strand
AATTTCTACTCATTGTATTTAGTTACTATATTTTGAAGTCTTTTTTAATTCCTACAGTCTCCTCTTCTCCCATACTACAACCCCCATACAATTGGCTTGAATCAGACAAGCCACCTTTTCACATGTATGTCCAGAAGGACTGTAGTCCCAGGCATTAGCTGAGGAGCAAGCACCGCCTTCAGTTCTACCAGCCAGCTGCAAGTCAGAATGGAATTCCACCCCAAATTGGGTCCTTCCATTTAGAACTTCTGCCCCACTAAGTGAGGTTTTTTTCTGCTGATATTTCTAGCTCCAAGCTTTCATATACCTACATCTTGTCCTGTTTTTATATTTTAAGCTCAGGGATTAAGCCACTGCAGCTGCTAGATGAAGTTAGGCAGATTTCATTTTGTCTGGATTGGTTTTTAAATGAGGTTGGATAAATTAAATTATGGTCATCTGTAGAGGAGTGGATGAGAAATAATAATTTGGATGCATGTCATAATGTCACAGCAGCACAGGGTTCTCCGTATTTTTTTTCTCTCCTCTTCTCTCTCTCTCTCTCTCTCTCTCTCTCTCTCTCTCTCTCTCTCTCTCTCTCTCTCTTTCCTCAGATGAAAGAGTTCTGTATCTCTTCTCCCCACACAAGCCACCACAAGCCAATATCCAGCTTATTACAAGAAAGGGTTACTTTTATAAACCCGGCATGCAGTAAAAGGCATCTGAGGGGCTCAGCTAGATGGTTTTTTCAATTTTTTTTTTGACAGCTTTAAAGGGCCTTTTAAAATTGCCAGGAGAGTAGATTCATATTTTTATCATTCCACCTGCATAGCATTTTAGACACATTTATATTCCTGAAAGCATAATAATACATAACATTTAGCATTTAATTTATGACTCCTGCCACATCTGGTATAAAACTCCTTCTGAAGCAATAAATCAACCTCTTCATGTCAAATTGCCATTCATTCTTTGACCTCCTCCATAATTTATGATTTGTGAGTGCAAAATGGGAGAAGAAGCTTAAACCAAGTGGATTTCAATTAACAATCTTAGAAAAATTCAGAAGAATATTTGCAATTTATTCATGAGGGGAAAGGACTTCCATGCCAGAAAGACGGGGGTGGGGGTGAGGGAGAAGCAGCTTATTTCCATGGGTATAAATTGACATCTATTCTGGTTGCTTCAAAACCACAACATGATTTTTCTCTACTTAGAGTTGGGAAGACAAAGCGATTCTGATAGGAAAAGCTGTCCAAGCTCCTAGGACAGAAATCTATTTTGTAGGAGAGATTTTGAGGGAGAAGAGTAGGGGGAGACATGTAACCATCTTCCGCTTACAGCTGCCTTTTTCGGAGTTGCCAGGCTGCTGACACGGTGGGTGCCTTTCATGTCAAACAATTTTATTTCTAAGCTTTTCACAGTTTGTCCTAAGTAGCTTCTATTAGCATTGTCCTGTCTGTTTCCTTGGCAACAGAGCTGGTCAATTTAGACACCATTTAAGAGCTGTGGAAAAAGCCACAGCCAGCAGTGTGATGGGCAAAATTACAGAGAACAAGCTGAATACAATCCTCGCCTGAGGAGATGCATTTTCTTCCAGGGCTCATTTTATTTTAATTAAAATCAGAAAGCTTTTTCAAACAAGGCCCTCGATTAAGCACAGGCCAGAGTAATCTATTGTACAACCATTGCAGCTGCATTCCTTAATGTTATCTCCTTAACCTAATGGATTGCTTGCACTTTTTCAAATAAACAAGGAGAGAAAACCCAGGAGCAACATGGTAGCTTCTTATTAATGGATAATATATATAGAATGCAAAGACACAACTCTTTTCATGGTTGGAGCCATATTTAAATGGAGCAGGAGAGAACCTACAGCTATACATACCATGGTTACAGTTTATCATGCATGAGAAAATAAACTTTTATACCATAGGTGGCCTCATTTGCTATTTACCTCATTTCATTGGTTGTGGTGACTTTATGTAACCCCTTCCCCCCTCAGTGAACTTATAGGAATCATTTTGAACGTGGAACCAACTAGAACTCTGAAATTGTCAGGACTGAGTTTTATGTTGGTAGTTAGCTTACATCCACAGATTTTTGTGTCTAAGACAGGATAAATCACAATCTATGGTAGGGGAGAACTTTTCTCCTAGGAGGGAATATGTTAAAAATTCCTTGTCTTCTGGGATGAAAAAAAATTATTTTAATTTATATGTGTGTATATTTGCAAATTCAACAAGAAGATTTATTACTTCTATTGGGACTTGAAGGTAGCTTCAATATCATTTTCATTTTAAGAAAGTTGTACAAGGGAGTTTGTATTTATGAATAGGGAATTTTTACTAATGTTGTTTGTACTATGGTGTGTGCCCAGGGATATATCAGGGCTTATATCTTTTATGCTTTTAAATTAGTCTCATCTAAATGGAACCCTGTAAAGTAGTGAATGCCTCTTCATTGAAAGTATTAAAGCAGAGACATAAACCTTGTTACTAGAGATACCTTAAGTAGGATTCATACCCTAGTAGAATGCTAAATTTGATGACTTCTAAGTTCCCTTTTTACACTGACTTTTCAGAATCCTTTTCAGGATTCTTTCAGAAGTTGTACATATGCACATTCTCCAAAGTAGCCCATGAATTAGGGAAGGAAAGTGCCCCTGTACTTCATCTTTCACAGTTATTAGGGATTACCCCTCACCTCTTTCTACAGGGATCCTTTGCTTTTCTGGGGAAAATACAGAAATGCTCATCTCCAAGCTTTTGGATTCCTCTCTTACCATATCAACAAATAAAATTAATGACTCTTTTTTCATGAAAGTTCTTGATCAAATGCAACTAGAATCATAGAGTTTTGCAATTTCTCTGCATTCCCCCCTGCCCCCCTCCCCACCCCCTCCAATTCGGTAAGAATCAGCTTGAATCATGTTTTCCATTGAAAGGGTTATTGGAGCCTTAAAACCATTCCAATCAGGATCTCCATGGCTAGACGACAAGGATGCCAATTAATGTTAGTTGTACTAGTAAAGGGAAACAGCAGGGCTCACCAGTCATTTTCCCGTATGGCCCACAGGAACAATTAGATACATGGACTGACATTTCATCTGCGGTATTTACATAATACACACTGTGGTGATTGATAGGAAGGAGGTACATGGATGTGACAGACTGACAGAGGATAAGGGCAGATGTCGCCCATCTTTTCCATTGTGATGACTATTTTAACGAACAGACCAACTCATGTCTGCAGTCCATTAAATCACTTGACAGTCTAAACATCTGGAGAGTAGCCCTGGGAATTAGGTTTGTCAGGTGAGGACTCTGGCTGACAGGGAGGCTGTGTGGGGCCCTTCTGGGGCTGCCGATTCTGGGGAGAACCACAAGCTGCCCATCACAGGAGACCCTGCTGTCCTTGACACCAAGGGCTCAGGTGTGGAAAAAAAATTCTGCCACCAAGATGGCATCCAGCTGAGAGCACTGGTCTGTTCTTTCACATTCTTTCAGAATTCTTCTCTCCAGTGTCCGGCCTCTCTTGGTTTCCCGAGCTCTGAACCACATTCACTGAATAACCTTGAGAAAATGACAACCTTCCTAGCCTCCTGTTTTCTCATCTGTGAAATGAGGATCCCTCCAACTCCCAGTTCCCTCTCCCAGTGGAATAACTCTTTCTGAAAAGCATTTTGATCTCCAGAGGGGAAGGTGATATATAGCAACATAGATTTATATTTGATTCTGTGCCACCCGCAAGTTTAATTTGTTGGTCCCAGCCTGCCTCCATAAACAATCGAAGTGTTTCTCAGTGTGTGTAACTAGTGACACCCGAAAGAGAAAGGTTTACATTTCAAAGTGAGGAGAACTCAGTGTCGTTTTCTCATGCCCTTGTCCATCTAAACCCGGGTTTCTCAGCGTTGGCATTGCTAACATTTGGGGATGGATAATCCTTTGCTGTGGGGAGCTATCCTGTGCATTACAGACTGTTTATTACATACCACTGCCAGCCTTCCTTTCTTTCCCAAGTTGTGACAAGCAAAAATGTCTCTAGACATTGCCAATGTCCTCTGAAGTGCAACATTGCTCCCAGGTGAGAAATCTGATTTAACTTGTGCTTGAATGGTCATCCCAGCAACTTGAGATGGGGCTTGTGCTTGAATCTGCCCTGGGCTGGTGCTTCTATAAATTAGCTGGTAGCTTCCAAGGTTTGAAGCAAACCCAAGATAGCAAAACAAACAAACAAACAAAACCCCATTTCTGTGTTTGAGAACAGCTTTTTCTATGATAGTATCCTGGCATTTTCCCTTAGTAGATTACTGCTGTCTTTCATAACGATGAGGACAGCAAGCAAGGGGTGCTGTCCTCGGCACCCTGAGCGTTTCTTAGAAGAGACTAAAGGAGCTGTCAGGTCTATGGATTTGAAATCTATGGGTTGAAAAGCAGACACCCGGTCTTGCTATATGAGACACAGTCTGCTCCACTAATCTTGTTGTATGTTTTCTTGGAAAAGCTTCCTGCTTCACAGTTGTAGCCCATTAGTTGGTTTTGTATCCAACAGCATACCCCATTGATTATTCTCATATTCTGGGCTTGACAGAAAAGCTTGCACTGTGCTGGCCTGCATAATCTATAAGCATGTTGTAATCATTGTAATTAAGTCATAAAACAATCAGGAAGGACCCTGGTGAAATAAATAAGAGATGAAATATTGCATCTACCACAGGAGGCCAAATTTGGAGATTTGGTTAATTATTCTGTCTGCTAACTGAAAATGCTAGGAATGGTTTTTGAAAAGCAAAATTAAATGTATTTGGAAGGGGATCCCTTTTCTGAAAGGAGCCAAATATTTAAGAATTAAAAAAAATTTTTTTTCCTCAAAGAAAATGCCAGAAACCCATATTCACCAAATGCTACACCTTACCTACCTGAAATTTAATGACAGCTTCACATTTTTTAGGAAACAGATGTGAAATCAGGAGTTTAAAAAAATTCTCTTGACAATCAGAAGAGATTCCAAACAAAACCCATGACTAAGGTTTGTGTGGTAACCAATCAATTAAATATTTAACTTCTTTACATCTATTTCACCACATCCATTCATGACTATCAGTTCCCAGGGAGAAGGAAACACAGGTCCAGGAGGCAGGTGCCATGTTGTCTGGGCAGACTCTGCAGTTTCAGTGCCAGGAGGATGGTCTAGAGGGGAGTGTGGGCTCCAGGTGGGTATATTCTTTTGGTTCTTTGTAACTGATGGGGAAGAAACATGGCTAGAAGAAGAATAGACTAGAAGGCCCTTTAAAGCCTAGAGCCTGGAATAGGGGTCCTTTTACCTACTTCTCTTGCCAGTCAACCCAGCACCAGAATCTGATTGAAATAAGACAGCTATATAGTAAATACTCACTTAACATCTTCGTGTCTTCGACAGATTCTGCAGCATTAAGCAAAACAACATATAATTAAGCCAATTTTACCACAGGCTAATTGATATAAGCAAAAGTTAAGTTTCTATGTCATCTCATCAATGTGAAATGACATTGAATGAAATAACTTTATTTGAGGACCTGATGCAATTGCCTTGAGGTAAATAAGGTACTTATTATATACTAACTACAAACAAGAATATCTGGCACAGCTAGGCATTCTATAGGTATTAAATATATACTATTAGTGTTGAGAAAAACAACTGAGGTTTTGGCTCATGGTATATTTTGGATATACTTAAACAAATACAGAGATTGCTTGAAAAAAGGAAAAGTGTTCTTTAAAGAATTTCCAGCACTGTTATCTTCAGCTGGTTGTTTCATTGTCATACTATAGCTTTTAAATAGTTCTGTGGGCTTACAGGTTTGGTGGCATAATAATGAATCCCTGAGGACTGACACTCATCTCTGTGGTCTGTCACACCATGTCTCTGGATCAGTGCTCACTTCAATCAGTTCTTGGTGGCCAACACCTTACTCTGGGCCTTGTTTCAACATCTTACAAATATTTAGATCATTCGGGTGAACCCACTGATGACAGTGTGGACAAACCAGTCTCTATTCATTCACCAACACTGCTGGAGAAACTACTCAAAGTACAGGTGTTCCAAAATAACAGCTGATAGCTCAATCTTTAAATGAAATGTATTTTCATAAGCACTGATTATAATTATTCAAAATGTATGTGTAGATTTTGGGGGGACACCCTATATATTCTTTAAGTGGTTGGTCAGTTGTTTACCTGTAAAGATTGACTATGACTTGGACCTTATCACTCAGCTGTTTGGTCAGGTTATTGTTCAAGAACTCAGCTTATTGTTCTTGACTTTCAGAGGAATGGTTGCCTTGTTTGATGATGATTATTATTTTTAAACATTTTTTTTTAAATTAAAAATTTTCTGCTCCTGCAAGTTACTGATTCTATTATTCTTAGTAACGTGCTTAGGGAATCCTTTAAGAATGTTGCTGGGTTAGTTATGTCAAAAAAAAAACTGGCTTCCAAATTTAAAAGTGATGTGGCAATACTTTCTCTCTTAATCACCTTTGCATCACTAAACTCCACGTGCACCCAGTGTGGGACTGATTGGGAACCTCTTTGTGTTAACAGGTCAAGGTGTCAAGTCAGGCTCCTTTATGACTTTTGAATGCCGGCAATTCTGTCCAAAAGTCCTAACATAGCAAGGGGCTCCAGGATGAATCATCTCAACTTATTTTAGGCTTCCGGTTTCCACTGAGTAGCTTCTATAATTCAGTTCATCTAGCTGGGGAGAAGCTCAGGCAGTAGGGCTGTGACCAATCAGGGTTGGAAACTCGATAATGAAAAGAAGGACTTGGTAAAAGCAAACTTTTTAATTTTAGAAACGAGGTCAGCTTTCATTGTTGGGCCAAGCTTGCTGCCATTCATGCGGAAAGAGGCTGGGTGCCTGTCCCAGAGCAAAAGATCCACAGTCAGAAGCTTCTGGATTCATGCGGTGCCCTGTCAACCCATTTCATGTCATCAGAATTAGTTCTTTGGAATACATGTGGAGCAGTATAAACGCATCCAAAACATGAACCTATTTTTCTTACAAAACAATAAGGTCATTCGGTAAGGAAACACTTGCTTTTTGTTTTGTTTTCTTCTGCTCTTGCTTTATTCCTCTTTAAACTGGTACTGCTTTTCTCCTTCCTCATTAATAAATATCTTTGTTTCCTGTGGAGGAGAATAAATAAACCCTTCCTTTCTTCTCACAGAAAAGCCTACTGCTTATATGTATGTCCTCCACTCACTCTCATTTGTGATTAAAAAGAACCCCACAGTGCCCCGTTCAACCAGCTGAAGGGGAGATAGGAGTTCTCTCCTGTAAGCATGTGGAAGTGTGGTCACACGTGTTTTTAATATCACCATTTCATAGAAATATTGATGGAATGATCACTCTCAGTTGTTCCTCTGGAAAATTGTCACTTTTGAAAACCTCATATCACATGGTGGTCTCTTGAAATTAGAAATTAAACTGAAGCTCTGGGCTCAGAAATAAAATGAAGAAGAACTCTATGAGATGGTTAGGGGAGATGACCTCCTTTTGTGGTGTTTGGTAGTGTCTCATTCTCTTGTGCTAACCAGGCTCCTTAGAAATATCCCAGGCTGCCAAATTGAATTTCTCCTTTTTCCTCCTTGCCCCACTTGAGCACATATCCATCTTATTATCTAGTCCTTCAGCACTGGTCTTTGTTTTACAAAGTGGTATCCATCTAAACTGAGAAGTTATGCTGATAGAATTTACATCTGGAAGGACTAACAAGGAAGTCCAGCCCTTCATTTTATAGAAAAGAAGATCAACAAAATAAGTTAAAGACTGTGCACAGTATTTCATGACTTCTGACAAATCCCTGGCCTTGGGGTCTGGGTCCAGGTCTCCGCTCTTCTCATGGCTACGTTAGCCTTTCTGATTTAGTGGCTGTTGGTTCCCTTCCCAAGGACTTTTATATTCCAAGAGGGTGAATTCCAGAGCACACATTCCTGGCAACTAAAGATGTGGGAAACTGATATAGGGTTTATTTTCATTATAGTAGCTTAATAATAAAAAAAAGGGGGAGATGTGGGAAACTGATATAGGGTTAAGCCTCCGACTGACCTGTCAGCAAAGTCACAAACAATTCCCAGCTTAGAGGGCACAGTCCTCTTAGCATAATTAGGCTTGACCTTATAACACTCCTTAGATCTTATCTGGGAAGCTAATGGGCTGAGGAAGTGCAGGAAGTGTAACCAGGGTCAAAACAAGTGAAACTCACAAGAACTGTGTAACTATGGTAACCACTACCTTGTTTACCTCTCACTATAAAAAGCTTGGTGAGGCCTGAGCACAGTGGAAGTCCTTCCTCTTGAGTTGGACTTGTCCACCTGGTCCCCCAATATTCCCAAATTATCTCGTGTCTTTTCTTTTTCATTTGTTGTGCGGCTCCTCTTCCAGGCCCGAACCCTGAACCACGCAGGACGTGGAGGGAAACACTTTTGACATAAAGGAATGGCAAGAACTTGAGAGGTAGTAGCAGGCTGATTTGGGTGCTCTTTTATCAAAGAACAGGGATTTTGGAGAACAGGTTTTGGGAGACCTTCAAATTCACACTGCCTGGTGACTGTAAGGTCTTCCCAACACTACGTTTGGCCACAGGAAGGTGCTTCTTAGTGCTGGCCATTGTTCTGTAATACGTTTTGTGGAAACTGTCCACCCAGATTACTTCTCACAAAAAAATTACAATCTTTGACCTTAATTTCCTGGTAATTAAAATTGAATAAGGAAACATTTTCCCCTAAAATTCCATTTGTTTCTCAAAATATTTATTAATTAAAAATATGTATTCTTTGTAGAAAATTTGGAAAATACAGAAGAGTTGAAAAAAATAACAGTGAAGCCAATCACTATTAACACTGATATTTTTCCTTTCTGTTCTATTTCTATTCCTTTTCAAGTTAAAAACTAATGGCAATATTTTCTTTTATTTTTTTGAAAACTTTTTCTCTGGATGTGAAAGTAATATATGCCAATTAAAAATTGGAGAATGAAGATAAAAATAAGGAAAATATATCATGAATAAGCTTGCACCCAGAGCTAGCCTGAGTAACACATTTCTTTCTAGCCTCCTAACAGTAACAAAAATACATCTTTCCCCATTTCAGTCCTTAGTCCTAAATTAACCAGTATAAAGCTAAATGGAGTTTCTGATGTTTTCCACTTGGGTAAGATGAAGAGCTTTCAATTAGTTGCTAAAATTTGTTTCAATTTGAGGCAACATTGGATATAGGTGAGCTCTCATTTCAAGAGATGAATTTAATCCAGACTTTATAATGGTTCACATTTTAAAGCCTATGACAGAACATCCTGAACACAGCAGAGGTGCATTCTAAAATGTCAAGAATAATTGTAGCTTCTTTCAGCTGTTTTTTTTGTGATTTTGTTTGTTTGTTTGTTTTGTCCTTTTAAGAATGCCTGGAGACAGGGCAAGCAGAGTCTGGTTATAGGTGGGACTCTTGGTAATATATAACATGAAGGGATCTCTTATAGAAATGATGCTCATAGCTTAAGTTCACTCTAAAGACTCTAGCCCAGTGGTTGGCAAACTCATTAGTCAACAGAGCCAAATATCAACAGTACAACGATTGAAATTTCTTTTGAGAGCCACATTTTTTAAACTTAAACTATATAGGTAGGTACATTGTTATTAACTTAATTAGGGTACTCCTATGCTGGCCTTTGCTAAAAACGTCCTCAATCTGATTGAGGTACATTTGCTGAGGTCGACCCCTTCCAACTCTGCCATCCACATTCGTCTTGTATACTTGTTTCGTCTATCTCCTTTCCGAAAACCGACTTCTGTGCATGGGCGATGAAGTTTCAATCACACTGTACGTGCGCGCCCACACGTGGTATTTTGTGGAAGAGCCACACTCAAGGGCCAAAGAGCTGTATGTGGCTTGAGAGCTGTGGTTTGCCGACCACTGCTCTAGCCCATTGCCACTGCTGTCTGTCTCTGAGTGAGCACACTCCATTGTTAATCCCGGAACACCAATGTCTTATGTGCTTCCTCACTTTTCCTCTGCTTGTCTCTCTTCCTTCCAACTAAGAGGACAAAGTACATTTGAACACAGCTTCTCCAATGGGGCCAGACTCTTTTCCAAATGTACCTCCTGCTCAGCTTGTATCCTCAAACTGGGATACACTTGTTTATCAATGGGTCATAATCAACATTGAAGACAGTGTGAAACAATTCCTGCTCACGAACCCAACGGGGGTGCTCTCTCCGAGTTCCAGTGACAAATTCTATTTTTATTACTTCTTTGTTACTGGTTTTTACTGGAGGAAATAAAGCTTAGGACATATGTGGGCATTGTTCTTATACCTGTCCCTTATCCATAGAAAGTTATGAATACTATACTTATTTTTCCCATTTTCCTAAATTCCCAAAGACGGCAATGCAGTAGAGAGAAAACTATACTTTATTCTCTCCCTATTCAGTACCACAGGGGTGCTGCAAAATTTAACCCAACTATATGACAATCAAAACTCCCATTCTCCTTCCTCTACACATAGTTTGGTAGTTGTGTCTTTGTCCAAATAAAGGGAAGCTCATCCAGATATCAGTGAGACCCCTGTGTGGGCACAGCCTGCTAGGTCTTCCCTGGATGGGATGTCATAGGCTTTCAACTGGTTCCCACATTAGCCAAAAGAGTGAGTCCTCTCTAACTCATGTTGGGACAATAATAACCTGTCCCAACTGTTCTGACAGAGAGTATATGGACTCGGTGGGGGCAACTCATCATTCTCAAAATGTGTCTCTGTTCCCATCTTTCCCCTGACAGCCCACCTCCTCCACTACGTTGACTTTCTCTTTCTTCTGGTGAAGAAAGAAAAACACTGGCCAAGTGTCAGTAACAGATAAAATAAAGGGCAACATTTTCTGACATTTGCTGCTAGGATCACCAGGCAAGTGAATTAGTCTAAGTCAATGGTGAATATTCCCTTATTGCTAAGGAAGGATTGATGGGTTCCTGAGAACTTGACATGTACAGTCTTTGACACATATCTCTTCTGACCCAGAGCCAGTGACATGAGCAGCTCTGGCTTTGGATGGTTGACTTTCAACTGATCTTGCATTTCACCCTTAATATGCTTTTTACAAGTACCTATCTATCTTTTTTTTCTTTCTCTCTTTCTAGCTATTTATCTGTCTCATCTATCTCTTCATCTATTTTTGAATCCACTATTGGATTTATATAAATTCACTCAAAAATTAAAGGATAAAACAGACGACACCTGCAGAATTTGTTAAGAGGAATGAAATGGATGTCTGTGAGTTGTTCCTTGTTCCTTGTCACCTGTGGCTTAGCTTAGATTGGAGACCACCTGGTAAAACCAGCTCCAGCTCTGTTCATGGGTGTTTTATTGAATTTTGTTTTTGTATTTTCTAGACACAATTATCACTCATAAGTGAAAGATCAGGCTCTTTGAGTCCTGTAGGTTTATTTCAGTTGTGTGTTGAATTGTAAATCTCTGTTTTTATATCTATAATGCGATGGGCAGGGTGAACGTCCACACAACACATGGTGGGAAGTGTAATTTAGTATATTGCCAAGTGTCTGTGGTCAAATTGATGTTTAGGATCACAGAGAGCTGCCCAAAGAGGTGAGCAGTCATTTAGAGGTTCTGATCAATTGGAAATGGACAATCTGATCAAGTGGATAATCTGACTAATGCAGATGCTGAGTAGCTCTTCTTCCTGTAGCAGCAGATCCATAGCTCTCTTTAGTAGAGAGGTATTTGCCCTGATGATTTAGATAATTATTTACACCATTCACCTTCCCTGGAACAGTGCATAATATGTTCACCTCCTCTTTAAAAAATTAATTTTAAATGTTAGTAATTGTGATTTCTGTGACTAATCTTGATGACCTCAGGCCTTAAACAAAGACTTAAGTTGCTTTGGGTATATTGTCTTCCTAACAATTTTGGAAGACTATGATGTTATATTCAACAATGCAATTAAATGACTATAGATAACAAGTGACCAACATACTAATGTGATAGTTTATGAGAACAAAGGCAATCTACTTATTATTAGGTGCTTTAACCTTTTTGTGTCCTTCTCAGGCATCTGCTGACACAATGAATAGGTGGGACTTTCTAGAAGAGAATAAAGGTTCTCTAACCAGGGCTGTACCTAAGTACAGCTAAATCTAAAATTAGATCTGGGATGACAAGCCAATTAAAGTATAAATCATAGAAATAGATAAATTCTGATCATAAAGCCAGGTAAGCTCAAAAAGGGCTTTCTTTGAGAAATCCTCTACATTACAGGATGTAGAACTGTAATTTCAATAAGGACCCAACATATTAGGGACAGTTCTTAATTACATTAGCATTGGAGAAGTAATTAATAGGAATATATGCACACTGTGCAAGTTATCTTGTATGTAGGGATTTGCAGGACCATTTAATTCATGGTGAGCCAGAGTTCATAGATCCACAGAAGGCTAAATTGTATTGCTTGGTATAAAATCTAATTGGGCATTTTTACGTTTCATGACCTCCGGCGTTATATGCTTCTAGGAAATGAAAGTGGAGTGTTCTGTTACTCAGAGATCATTTTATAGAATACCCAGTATATCCTGCATACATTTATAGTGACTTTCTTTTCTATGTTATCCTCCTTTTCCTTCAATACAAAACATAGAGAGAATACATAAAATATTGCAATTGTTTTTTGAGCTCTGCAATTAGCAGGTTTAGTATAGTGTAAAAATTTTGGAACCAAAGGATCTGTACAATGAACAGTATTTTTTTCATACTGTTATAATACCAAAGGCTTTTGATATTAATTAAGAAATGCAAATTTCATTTATTGTCTTCTTGGTTAGTAGCCTACATTTAAGAAAAGTGACATAATTGAAATATTAAACTAAAGGGGAATGCTGATTGGGGATTTGGTTTTGGTGCATGCTTTATTTTGTGATACATCAGTAACCTCTGCAAAAATCTCCTCCTGTCAGTAGCAACATTCAGTCTCACACAGCATACAATGCAATTTGTGTCACTCTAGATGCTGTGCTAAGACGGCATTGCCCTAAGTGCTCTGAGCAGTCAGCCTTTACTACAAATGAGTTAGTTCAATATGAGCAGGCTGGAATAAGAGAGGATTTAGTCCCATGATCCACCTGGAACCTCAGGTATATTCAAAATCAGCTATGGACGGCAGGATGCTGTTAAAAACATGTGGCTGACTAGGTTAAAGTCATATTTTTACAAATAAGCCTGCTGGGAGTGGGCTGCCATTCATGGCTCAGTGATGTTACAAATGGATTTTCAACTGGATGTCACTTCCTGTGCTATTTCCAAAATACTGTAAAGGGTGTAAAGAGCAGGAAGAGGGGGGGAAATTTATGTTTTAAAAAGTATTACCTGTGAGAGAGTTTTGGGTATTTGCTTTGAAGCATTTTCAGTCTGAGGCCTCCTATAAGGACAGGGACTGCCTTTCCCTCTCATTAAAACTGTAAGGACAGCCTTCTGGAATTCACTAGTGATTGAAACTGATATTTGCTTCCTGTACTCTTTTTTTTTAGATTAATAAGTTTGAAACCCTCCCCCTCCCTGTAATTTTGAGTGCTTTTTCTTTATCTATATTTTATTAGGTGCCAATGGGATGAGGGGAGAAATTAAAGAAACAAAAGCCATGAATATTGTCCTCAGGAAGCTTATGAGGCAGTTCTCTTGTTCAAGAAACATTGAAATCCAACATCTCTAAGTTATACTACATATTTTCCTAGCTGGTGTATAGTTGTTTACTCAGAACTATATTGGATGGAAGAGAGAAGACAGATTCGGAGTGTGGAGTTTGCAATCAAGGTGAAATAAAGGGTAGAACCTGTCTCCTCACTTTCTGTCACCTGCTATCATAAGTTCTGGTTGGTTCTTTGGAAATAATGATTATTGTTCTAGAGCCTACAAAGTAACATGTGAAGAAATTAATCAAGAACACCTGTAAAGCTGTGAAGATTGATGTGGTTTTGTGTGTGTGTGTGTGTGTGTGTGCGCGCGTGTGTGTGCACGCGCGCGCGCGCACACAGGAATTGTCAAAGTTTTCCTGTTTCTGTCAAATATTGGTGGTGTAGAGCATAAAATATCTAGTTTGGATGCCAGTTAGAGTGTTAATCTTTGCACTAAAGTGGATGAAATACTAATATTTCTTCCATTTAATATGTTTATTCAGGCATGTTTATTGCCCACCTATTAGCTGTTGGGCTGCCTGATGAACTAGATGAAACAGTCCTTTCTCTTGGAGCTATGGTCTGAATATGAGACCATGATTGATGACAAAAAACAAGGATATAAAATTAGAGGGAAGCCACTCCCAGCTGAAGAGTACAATGGCAGGTAGCCTACTTTGCAGGGCTGTGGAAAGGGATACAGCTATATTCTTGGTACAGAAGAGAAAAGCTGCCTCAACAAAAATTCATGTCACATTTTGTAAAAGTTAAAATCTCAACCAACAAAGAGATCTTCAGTGTTGTAGTCTGGTGGACAAACACTGTGGTTTCTTTATATATGTCCAATGTTTTATTCTTTTAGATAACACTGTGACACCTTTATAGATCCATACCATTCATTAGATACACACTGTAGACACCTTCAAATGTAGCTCTTATGGACTATTCTCACTCTGACCACACAATCTCATTACTCAGACTGACCAGAAAGCAATTCTTAGAGGGTTATACTTATGTATAAGGGAAAGCTTGCAAATCTTGAAATGTCAAGGGACCAGGAGATAGTGGCCTCCAGCCTCCGGCTAGTAAGTCCTCTGCTTCTTTCTACCTACCCACAATGCAGTTCTTATACATGAAAAAGCCTTATATTAAATCCCAACTCTGTGGTCAGTCTATGTTTTCCCAAAGTGATCTCTAAGCTATTGGGCTTAATTGTCAACTAAAGAGGGCTCCAATATGGCAACAGAAACATGAGGTAAGCCTGATGTATGGTAAGGAAGGGAATGAGAAGGTCCGTCCTTTAAGGAAATGGGTTATGGATGGCCACTGAGTTCAACCATAAGGAGTACTCAGAGATAGTGCTCTACACTCCTGCTTGAGGAATTTCTATGATTAAATGAATATAAAAGATTCTGTTTTCTTAATGAACACGTTTTATCTTATTCATGAAGTCCCTAGAGAAGGATGTCTCCAGGTACTGTGGACACTCTGAATTAGAGTCAACCCTATCTAGTCTGGTACTTTAGTGGTCAACCACATCTGGTATAGAACTATATCAGTCAGGGTTCTCCAGAGGAATAGAATCAATAGGATAGATAGATGATAGATAGATGATAGATAGATAGATAGATAGATAGATAGATAGATAGATAGATGATAGATAATTATGAGGGATTGGCTCATGAGTTATGGAGACTGAGAAGTCCTACAATCTGCCATCTGTAAACTGGAAGCTTAGGAAAGCTGGTGATGTAGTTCCAGTCCAAACCAGGGGAACCAATGGCGTAAGTCCCAGTCTGAGTCTGAAAACCCAAGAATCAGGACCCTGATGCCTGAGGGCAGGCTGCTGGAGGCTAAAGCAAATAGCAGTTAGCATCAAAAAGAGACATTGGAAGGCCAATGGCTCGAGGCTTTTTCCTGATCTGATAATCTTTATATTGTATATCACACTTTACCTTTGATCTGCCTGCATGCATTGCTAAAGGGCAAATGTGTATTCAAAGTAAATAAAAAGGAGATGGGACCCATCTCTTCAAGAAAGAGGTTCCACCTGGCCCCCCAAATGCCTTCAAAATTCATATTTTTTTGTGTAGTGTATTTATTGTGTCCTTGACCCTCCTTCAAGTCACACTGAACCCACTGTGAAGGTGGCGGCAGCAGGCGACTCACATGACCCACATAACCCACAGTCCTGCTCAGGGCCTTCCTCCCGGCTGGCACACATAGCGAAACACATGTTTTAGAAACATATTTACTCACATTATGTAATTCACTCAAATATTTTCAATTTTATTCTGTTTCAAATTTTAAAATGCTAGTTGAGACACACCAAAGTAATTTTACCATCTATTGAAGGGTTAGACTACAGTATGAAAAACACTGCACTTAGCCAGGATAAAAGACGGATTCTATTCTGGGTGATAGTTTGGATGGACCACAGGAATCTCAAACTAGAAAGGACATTTACCAAAATAATGGCTATAAGAGTAATAATGGTTAATTTGTACTCTTTTTCTTTGTTTCTTCCAGTATCTTCCACATCTTCTGACATAAACACTATGTCATTTGACAATCAATGCACTTCATTAAGTTTGTCAGTTAATTTCCTTATCTCAGCTCAGTGAGTTTAAACTTTATTCCTATTTTTTTCTCACTTGAAAATTAATAAAATGTTGGAAAATTATTTTTCCCATGAAATTTTTTAATATTTGTTTGCTATTTTTTTCATTTCAATATAAAAACAGAATATACAGGGAAACAAGCAACAAGATAGGACTTACCTGAACAAAGGCCAAATGTGAGCTGGTGGTCATTCTGCCCATTCTGCCAGATGGTATTTCAGTGAAAGGCAGAATGGGAGAAAATAAATCCACATTCCAGTAATGATAGAAAACTTTGTTTTTTCTTGACAAAGCAGAAGTTACCTTTAATTCATGCAGTACACTATGGAATTTTCTGTTTTATCCTTCCTGGATTTTTGTTTGTTTGTTTTTTTTTTAATTTAAATTCGTTATTGTTTAAAGTATTACATAAGTCTCCTTTTTCCCCCATTGATCTCTCCTGGACCACACCCACCCCCAGCATATGCCCTCCCCCCCCCCCCCGCATCTGTGTCCATTGGTTATGCTCATATGCATGCATACAAGTCCTTTGGTTGATCTCTTACTCCCTCACCCCCTGCCTTCCCTCATAGGTTGGACAGTCTGTTTGATGCTTCTCTGGTTCTCTTTTTGTTCATCAGTTTATGTTGTTCATTAGATTTCACAATGAGTGAGATCATGTGTTATTTATTTTTTCTCTGACTGGCTTATTTCTCTTAGCATAATGCTCACCAGTTCTATCCATGACATTGAAAATGGCAATAATTTCTTCTTTTTTTACAGCAGCGTAGTATTCCAATGTGTACATGCAGCAAACTTTTGTTTTTATGAATTACAACAAAGGATCCATTTGCAGATAGCTATCTTGTCTGCAGAGCAACTTTCCAAAGAAGCTGTTCCCACAGAGGGTGCTTACTAAGTAGGAAATGATTAATGAAGCATGTTTGTTATTCTTCAATATTGAAAAAAATATACTTCATACCAGGTTTCACTTTTTCTCTTTTGCTTTCTGATTTGGAAAAAAACTAAATTTAAATTTCTAGTGGTCAATATTTATAATATATTATTAGGTAAGATAACTATGACACAAAAGATACATGTAATAATTATAATTTAAATATTACAATAGAAAAAATGACCAGGAGGTCATTTACCAAAATAATAACTGTGTAGGAGTCATGGGTAATTTATATTATTTTTCTTTAGATTTTCAGTATTTTCCATACCTTCTACTGTAAACATTTAGTTATTTGATAATCAGAAGACTAAAAGTAATTTGGCCTTTTGATAAGCTTTTGATAACAATTCGCTTATTCTTTTGGCAAATTTTAATAAAATCACTAAAAAATACATAAGAAATAAAATGATTCTGGAAAAGGTTGAAACATTTTATTTATTTGCCTGGAAGCTATAAGTAATAAATAGTTTGAGACCAAAAGTTGTGCTCTTATTTCTAATAGTTTCCAACTGTCTAACCTAGCACCACAGATTTATCTCTTTATAATAAGTGGGCCAATAATGTCAAATGTAATTGAAAGTCAGGATTTTATTAACTTCTACTTTTCCCAAATCACCAGTTCTCTAGTTCAACAATAAATAAGAAGTTTGACTTGAAAGAAGTTTGATTAATTTTTAAACATAGTTACCAAAATATAAGAATTGAAGAAAGTTTTTACACTCTAAGTAATTATTTGTATTGCTGTTGTTCACATCTGTAATTCTGTCTTAGACACTCCTTGAGAGCAAGTTCATGACCGATACTTGAGCTCAAGTATTTTAACCAAGATTTTATATATGATTTTATCTATCAGACTTGTCCATGAAAGATCTTTGACAAGTTCTAAAACAAAGTCACATCTATCCACAAAGGATGAAAATTAGCTCCAGTCCCTTGCCTCTTCTCAAGTACACCATGTGTATTTCCCACTTCCAAGATTTAGCCTTTGGTTAGGCTGTTGTCTTCGCTGAAATACCTTTCCCATTCTCTCTCTGTAAAAGTCTTACTTGTCCTTGGAGGCCTAGAAACTCCTGGTGAGAACAAGCTGTGATCTTCTTTATGCTGCTAATAGCAAGTAGTTTACCCTTTATTTTACCACCTGCCTCCTTTTTTAGTACATATGATGTAAAGTTTCATTCTTCATATAAACTATGGGTTTCTTGATGTTTGGTGATTTATTCTTCTTTGAGTCTCCAGTGTCTATGAAAATATTTTGTTCATGGTAATCTGTGACAACTATTTTTTGAGTAAATTAAAATTATATGAGGATAATGAAACAGAGGCTTATTATACATGTAATGAGTAATAGAGATATCTTTGAATAAGTGTGCAACTTTCAAGTTTACTACCTTGAAGGAATACAATATTCATAAAAATGTTTACATTTTTAAATGTAAGTTAAAATATTGTTTTATGTTTAAACATCTTCTTCATGAATGCTTGCTCTGGGCAAATCACTATACTGGATATTATGGGAAAAAATTAGTTTCTCTTCCCAAATATAGTTTAAGAAGTTAATAAATTGTTCACATAAAAATAACATTGTATATGTTAAGTACCAATGAGCATAATTTGTTCAGAGAATAGAAAATCCAACTTAGGGATAGGTATGTCGGAGAAAGCGTCCCCAAAAGAGGAGGACACAGTTTGATTCCTAAAGCTTAAAGAGTGGGTAAGACCTGATGTATGTGTGCCTATATGTATGTGTCTATCTGTGTGTGTGTGCGTATATGAGTGTGTGCCTATCTGTGTTGTGTGTGTGTGTGTGTATGTAAAAGGATGAGTCTTACTTTTAGGCATAGAGAGCATGAGCCATGTTTCTTTCTGGTTCTTGAAGGCACTGAGCTGCTCCAGGCCACAGCTTCACTATTATTGCTCATGCCTGAATAAGAGGGCCTTTGTTGACACTGCATGTTCTTCCTATTAGTTCTCTTTTTAAAAATATGTTTTAACTAGAGGCCTGATGCATGAAATTCGTGCATGCGTAGGGTCTCCAGGCCTGGCTGGCGATCAGGGCCGATCTGTGGGGCGACCGGCAGGGTGATCAGGGGGGCCCCCACTCACACCTGCCTTGGCCTGGTGCTGCCTGCTCACCTGCTCCACCATCCCGCCATGGTCCTGCTCTAGTCAGGGCCCATCAGAGACAGCAGCACTTCCACCATCACCCACTGCCAGTGCCACATCACAGATGCCCTCCATGTTCTGCACTGCCCCCTGGTGGTCAGAACACGTCTAACTCCTGGTTAGTCGAACTCCTGCCTGTGGGGACAATTTGCATATTACCCTTTTATTATATAGGATTGATTTAAGAGAGGAAGGGAGATAAAAAATCAATGAAGAGAGAGAATAATCTATTAGCTGCCTTCTGCATGCCCCACACTGAGGACTGAGCCTGCAGTCCGGACATGTGCCCTGACCGGGAATCTAACTGTGAGACTGCCTGGCTCATAGGTCGATGCCCAACTATTGAGCCATGCTGGCTGGACCTTCCTCTTCTTGCTAATGCACTATAAGCCATAGTGGTGAAAAGGGTAATTCCTAATGTGTTATGAGAGAAATGTAGAAACTTACCATCTTTCTTAGTGAAAGCCTCATTTTCTAAAGGTGCATTGTGAAAGGAAAAGAAGGCAGATACACAAGACATACAAACTTGAAATGTTGTAGTGCTATTTGAGATAGAACTGTGACTAAGAACAAGGCCATATCACAAGAAAAAATGCTTTGGGTAATGCACTCTCCCCTCCTGCTTCCCCAAAACAGTGATCCTCAAAGATCCCATGCTCTGGAGACATACCTACTTCAAAGGAGGCTGGGCTTCAGAGGCCCTAAGGGAGTGTGGAGGACAAAGAAAGGTAACTAGTAGAAGATAGTTCTTTATTCTGTTTTTAGCATGAACAGTGTGAATGTTAGAAGACATAAGGGGGAGAGCGATGGCTGAGATGCAGACAACACTTGCTCTTTGCTGAATGACTGAGTGAGCTGAGATGATGGTCATTGTGGAAAGCTTAGAGATTCCACAACCCACCAATGCCATTTGTAGACCTCAAGCATGCTTAATGCTACTTTAGTTTGCTAGTATTTTTGTAAATAATTTCATTCTAAGTACTTATAAGAAGATCTTGTGGTATAAGGACTCAAAATGAGCTGAGTTCCTCATGGCTCTAACAGGTAATCATGGTAGGTCACTTAGTCTTTCTGAGCCTCAGTTTCTCCTCATGTAAAAAGTAGAGATTACACTTACCTTCTAGAGAAAATGTATGCAAATGCCTACTGTTGTTGGTACTTAGAGGCACACAATAAAAGGGCTAGAAAGTGACAATAAAGATGACAATAATAATAATGATGCCATCAAGTGGGTAACTGAAGGCTGTCAGGATGGTCTGTTTGAGTTAGTGAGATGTGCTCTCCCACAAAGAATCTTGGGTCCTATGTGTCAGTATCAGAGTCCCACCATGCACATTCTCTCCTGAGGCACATGGCATGCCTGTGGCCTCTGAATGGCAGGATTGTGGTGGGCATTCAGGAATTGCCCAGGGACACACCCCGCCTCCTTCTACATTTGGTTCAGCTGTTTAGAGGGCATATGCCCATGTCTGGAGGAAATATAAAAATGTCCTCTCAGTTTTCTAACTTCTTTGAGGCACTTCCCACATCAAGGAAAAGTTAAGTAGTCATCTGTGGCTGCTCTGCAGGCGGCTGCCTCCCACACACAGCGTTCAGAGATGAAGGAGGAGATTCTGACCCGCCTTTCACTGGAGTTGAGTCATTTTCTTACATTTATTGGCACATGCAAATTCAGAGCTTCTGGAGGCCTTGCAAATGATTTCCCTTCACTTCAAAAACAATTTGAATTTCAGGTACATTAAAAGTTCACCGCATAACTGAGACAATGCTCTATTATTGATAGAAGAACACATTCCTTCCTTCACCAGTTCATGCTTGGCAAATGTTGAAGTCATCTGGGAAGGCAACAGATTAAAATATTTCTTTAAAAATACTGAAACTGGAATAAAAATGGAATAGGCTGTGTAGGCATAACATACATATGGATCAAAGTTTCAGTGAGATTTACTCACATTGTGGGTTAATGAAATTATATTATTTTTTTGCTTGTAAGACACTTAGCCATCAGATATATACCAGGCAATGTTTGGGAAGAGGACTGAGCTGTTGGGAAGTGTGGCTATAATACCACCAGTTAATTTTTGAATCTCAACAGGCCAGAACGGAGGTCTTTTTAGACAATCACTATCTCGTTTGCTTATTTATTTTTGAATTACATTTATAGTTTGAGTAAGGAAAACATTCGTATGGTTTAATATTCAACTTATAAAAGTTATACAGTAGCAATATTTCACTCACAACCCCTTTCCCCAGCCTCCCATGTTTCTTTCCTTTTGTATTTTTTCATCTATATTTTATGTGTATATAAGACAATGTGGGTGTTTATGTGTTTTTGTTAGACATTGCCAAAGCACTCTCCATAGAGGTGGGACCAATTTATAATACCACCAACATAAAAGTTTCTATTTCTCTATATCCTTGCAAAATTTATATTACTCCTCAACTGGCCAGCATAGAATTCTGCCTTTGTCATTACTGCCCCAACAAGCCCCTGCTTAACTCCCACACAGCAAATATACCTGGGTCTTTCCTCTAAAAGTCTTGTGTCTTTCCTGATATTTTCATTCCTTGAGGATATTTTTATGTAATATCGAAGGAGTGGCTTTTAAAATATTCTAAACAGTACAGCACATTTAAAAACCTGGGCTCTGGAGGCAGGTTGCATGGATTTGAATCCAACTTCCAATACTTACTAGCTGTGTGGGCTTAGAATCATTATTTCACCTCTTTGAATCTCAGCCCCTCATATAAAATAGGGATAATAACTTGCCTTACTGACATCGTGTTAGGAATAGATGAGATAATGCATATAAAGCATATGGAACTTGGAAGATACATAAAAAAATAGTTGGTGTTGTGAGGGCTATTATTAATAAAATCTGTGCCACATGCCATTCAGTGAAGAATGTGCTATATAGAAACAGGCTTAGGTTGCATGTCAATGGCAACACATTGGGGTTCACATTTTAAGGGAAAACCTTTGTCCTTGACTATGGAAGGCCGCGTGATGAAGAATCAAGGTCATAAAGAAGACAAACAGGCACTGACTTGGGGGTCACGCTGTCTTTGTTGGCTGTGGAAAAGCCACCAGCAAAACCTGTCGACGGAGCAAAGCTAAGTTTATTAGATTTATTGCAATTAAGAGGGAATGCTGTGGAAGACTTTCTTAGGGATGTCTCAATAGCTGCCAAGTTAGGGAAGGATACTTATAGGAATTTGGGGGCCTGGCTGGGGACTTTTACCAATTGTGATGGGACAGAATGTATGACATAGACTTTGAATTGGTGAGCATAGTGAGATAGGATCGTGAACTAAGCATTATAACTTGTGGGCTGCTAGTTTTGATGAGTTAACTAGTTGGTTTACAGCCTTACTGCCCAGGTGTATGTATTTGCTAGAGCAAATAGCTATTATGTTTGCCTGTGTCCAGTATTGTTTAGAAAATTGGACATGGGCAATTAAGAGATTAGGATTTTTTGGAAATTGGGAAGAATGTTTGGTCCCAGCACTATCTTATCCAGGGACAGGAAGGTATCCTTGGTCTTGGAATTGGTTAGCATAGTCAATTATGTTGGCTTCTGTTCTTATCCCAACTTTATGGTGAATAAGACATGTAACTTTGGGCAACATACTCAATATGCCACATACTTGTTCCCTCTTTAGTGTCCAAAGAGCCGAAGAGAAGATGACGTTGAGGGCAGGAGGTCAAATGCAGAGAATCCTGGGTCCTGGAGGAAATGAGAAGTGGAGAAGACCATGTAATGTGAGCGGAGATCTAGAAATAGTGCTGTTCAATTAAATGAAAAATTTAAAGAGAATAAAAATGTCAAAAATAGGGTAGAATCAGGTGAAACAGTTGGGGTGAATAGTTCAGAATCAAAGACTGAATGCAGAGTTTGTGCTGAGCCAACATTTTTCATGCTATTATTATGATGTTTTGGAGGTTGGTCTGGTGATTAAAGGAGCCATTCAACCTGAATACAACCTCAAGTCTCATTTCACTCATCTGAACAATGAGTATGATATGACTTGGCCTACCTAACTGGCATTAGTTGAAGAGATCAAATAAGATAAGAAATGGAACATACTTTATCTATAATAATAAAAGCGTAATATGCTAATTAGATCAGAGAGCCGAATGACCTTCCAGACGTCATTTTGGTCATCCTTCCGGATGAAGCCGCCATGTCGGGGCCAAGGCAGAGGCAGGTAGGGGCAATCAGACAGGCAGGCAGAGTGGTTAGGGGTGATCAGGCAGGCAGGAAGACAGGCAAGCCGTTAGGAGCCAGCAGTCCTGGATTGCAAAAGGGATGTCTGGCTGCCAGTTTAGGCCAAATAAACCAGCCGTTGGACATCCCCCGAGGGGTCCCGGATTGCAAGAGGGTGCAGGCCGGGCTGAGGGACCCTCCCCTGCACAAATTTTGTGCACTGGGCCTCTAGTATATTATAATGTTCTTTAACCTGAGATGTGGTTATTAACATTTTAATTTTGTGTCTCCATTATTAAGGAGAGTTTTTGAACTAGGGAATTTGTTTCGTATGCCTTGGGCAACATCATACATGGTGCTTCCTTTCCTAATCATATATAAGACTGATCCAGGTTGTAGAATAGAGTACAAATATGGGGAAAGATAAAAATTCTTTGATGTTCATCAGGCAATGCATGGTTGAGAGAAGTAGGCAGCTGGCCAAAATTTTTCCTAAAAGAAATACTACTTGAAATTTGTTTAAATTTTACACACTTACATCAGGAATAATGGTACATTTCAAAAAATTCCGATTCAAATAACATTTATTGAAAATCTGGACATGTTATAGCACTGCACTTTTTATGTCTATTATCTTATTAAATTCTTAGAACTATATGTGAGGTAGGCATGATTGTCATTTTTCTGAAAAAGTATCTTGAAGTGTTTGTTTTGACAAGGGTATTTCCATTGTTAAGATTCACTGCCAGGAACTGTACGTGATATTTTATTCTGTCTTGAAAACCATTTTTCTCATGCTATATAGTCATGGGCTTAAAATGTCATGCCCCGGACTTGGTTCATAGAGCAGCAAATGGCAGAACTGAACAGAGACCAACTGTGGAACGTTTCACAATTTACTTTAAAATAATGATCTCAGACTCTAAAGGGAAATGGCTTCAGATATAAACAATTTTGCTTGGTGAAATCCAAGGACAAGATAATGTTTATTCAGTTACTTTTGGCCTCCGGAGTATAAAGATAGATGATCAAGAGAAAGGAAAGAGACATTCAGACAGGTCAGCATTCCCTAGCTCCTGGCCTGAGTGTGGCTTTTCCTTTTTTCTCATATCTCCAGCAGTATTAAGTAAATAAAAGTCTATTTAGTTAGCACCCTAAGTAAATTCCATACAAAAGGATGGTCACATGCACAGGGCCTGATACAGGAATTTGGCTGTATTAATGGGTGTCGGAGATAGCTTAATATTATTGCCTTTTCTGTTCTGAAAGAAGAAGAATGTTATACCTCTGCACCTCACCCTAAAGACGTGTGTGTGTGTGTGTGTGTGTGTGTGTGTGTGTGTGTGTGTGTGTGTAAGGAGAGAGAGAAAAAGCTTGCATGATTCTTCTCTTACATGGATGGGGCATTAGTCACACTATTTTTGGGAAGTAGAATTTTGCATGTGCAAATGGGTAAGACTTTTAACTTCATTTTTTAACTGAAGACAGTCCTGCTAATTTGGCTGCTATTAAAGGCTAGTGCTTTGAAATTTGGTTGTCTGCTATATATGAACTGTGAACCTAGCTGTAAGTTATCACATCAGTTGTGTTTTCTATTTTCCCTTCGAAAGTTGCATTCTCATTAAATACTACCCCAGCAGTGCTTCCCAAAGGATATTCTATGACCCAAAATAGAAGCTGCATGGGAAAAGGGTGTGGTGATTAAATGTTTAAAAAAAATTAGGTTAAATGAATTTGAACAGATTTCTTTATTTCAAAATTACTCAAAGTGTATTTTATGTTTATCTGCATTTGAGTCTCCAAGAGTAGAGAATTGTGCATAGTCTTTCCCCCCTCCCCCGAAATCATCTGTCTCCAATTCCTAACACAATTTTTCCAGGAATTATTATAAATCATTTTTTTTTAGGAAATGCTGTTATAAAACAAAAGCCAGCTGAATAATTCCAATTTAGGGTACTCTGCTTAATTTTGTAGAAAAAATTAGCTTGTTTACCTAGCATTTAAAAATATTGTTGGCAACTTTTACATGCATTGTACTATGGGCTTAGGTTTTACATATGCTGTTCCACAGGCTATTGCTCCCTATCCTCTGATATTGTCATATGTTTCCTCCAGATGGAGGAGGTGCCTTGATTATTTCTTCATGACAGATATTATTGGGAGATAAAAGAAAGTACTATGTTTCTACACAATGATTGTTTATTCTATATGTAAAAATATTTGATTGAAATATGTTTCCTCTTAAAAGCTAATAATATTGTGCAAATAAATAACACATAATATTGTGCAAATAAATATTGTGCAAATAAATAAAACATAATGATATAACTCAAGACCAACAACTTCAAAAGATAATTGTTTTTTTACTAAAAAACTTAAACTCTGCTCAAACTAACTCAGATTTTGATTCCTAGGCTTAGCAGTTTGTATCCACCCTTCCACATCAATTCATATTTGATGAATTACTGATTGACTGGATGGAAATGCTGACTTCATAAAAAATATAGCCTGCATATGTCTCTTCTGGTTGAAAAGAGACCAATTAGATGAGAAATAAGAGTATACAAATCATAGAATAGTACTATGAATATATATAGCTTATGAACAAATTTGAAAACTTGGATAAAGTGTCATTTATAAGTAATTTTATACATATATATATATATATATATATATATGTAAATTAAAGAAGAAAAATATAAATAAAACAATCCATGGCAAATAAATTAATTTAATAGTCAAAAATCTCTTAAAATAATTCTGGTTCTGGAATTTTTTTTTTTACTTTTTTATTTTTCAATGAAGTTGCTATTCAATATTATTTTATATTACTTTCAAGTATACAGTATAGAGGTTAGATATTTATATAACTAAAGAAGTGATCCGCTCAGTAAATCTAGTACCATACACATAGTTACTATATTATTGACTACTAGAGTCCCAGTGCACCACGTATTCGTGCACTAGTGGGATTCCTCGGCCTGGCCTATACCCTCTCGCAATCCAGGATACCTCGGGGATGTTGGATGGCCAGTTTGGGCCTGATCCCGGCAGGCCCTATCCAGACAGAAGGGAGCCCAATCCCCATAGGCCTGATCCATACTGGGGGGAGCCTGATCCTGTGCATTGAGCATCTGTCCCCTAGTGGTCAGTGTGCATCTTAGCAACTGGTCAACCAGTCGTGTGGTTGCTTAGGCTTTTATATATATAGATAATCCCTATGCTGTACTTTATATTACCATGACTATTTTGTAACTACTAATTTTTACCTCTTAATTCCTTCAACTTTTTTAAACCAGCCCCTCAAATCCCTCCTATCTGGTAACACATCAATTAGTTTGTTCTCTGTATCTATGAGTCTGTTTCTGTTTCTTTCCCCTCATTTATTTTGTTCCTTAGATTCCACATACAAGTGAAATCATATGGTATTTTTCTTTCTCTGTCTGACTTATTTCACTCAGCATAATACCCTCTAGGTCCATTCATGTTGTCACAAATGATAGGATTTCATTCTTTTTTATGGCTGAGTAATATTCCATTGTATACCACTTCTTTTTCCAATTATCTATTGATTAGCACTTAGGTTGCTTTCAAATCTTGGCTATTGTAAACAGCACTGCAATGAACATAGGGCTGCATATATCTTTTTGAGTTGGTGTTTTGAATTTCTTTGGATCAACTCCCAGAAGTGAAGTTGCTGGGTCTAAAGGCAGTTCTAGCTTTAATTTTTTTTAGGAACCTCCATACTATTTTCCATAGTGGCTGCAGGGCCCGAGGGTTCCCTTTTCTCCACATCCTCGCCAACACTTGTTTTTTGACTTACTAATGATAGCCATTATGACACGTGTCAGCTGATATCTCATTGTGGTTTTAATATACATCTCCCTGATGATTATTGGAGAGTATCTTTTCATATGTCTGTTGGCCATCTGGATGTCCTCCTTGAAGAAATGACTATTCAGGGCCTCTGTCCATTTTTTAATCAGATTTTTTTGTATGTTAATGTGTATGAGTTTCTTTTATATTTTGGATATTAACCCTCTATCAGATATATCATTAGTGACTATCTTTTCTCATTTAGTAAGTTGTCTTTTTGTTTTGTTGATGATTTCTATTTTTAGTTTGATGTAGTCCCTTGTTTCCCTTGCCTGAAAAGATATATCAGCAAAAATATTGCTGAGAGCAATGTCAGAGAGTTTACTGTCTATGTTTTCTTTTATGAATTTTATGGTTTTGAGTCTTACATTTACATTTTTAGTCCATTTTGAGTCTATTATTGTATATGGTGTAAAAATGTGGTTTAGTCTCATTTTTTTCACATTTGTATGTTCATGTAATCTACTACTGATTTCCTCTAGGGTAGTCTTCATTGCAGTTATTGTATTCTGCATTTCTGAGTGTTTTTAATTTATAATTTATATGCCTTCATTTATGCTTATTGCTATATCTTTGTTGAAGTTCTCATTAAGTTCTTGAGCATTCTTAATCAGTGTTTTGAACTTTGTATCTGGTAACTCGCTTCCCTCCATTTTGGTGAGTTCTGTTTCTGGAGTTTCCTTCTCTTCTTTTATTTGGGACATGTTTCTTATTCTCTCCATTTTGGCTGTGTCCCTGTGATTGTTTCTATGTATTAGGTATACTGATCTTGGCAGGGTAGTCTTATGTGGTAAATGTCCTGTGTGGTTCAGTGGCACAATCTTTTTGATCACCTGAACCGGATACTTCAGGAGTGTTTCTTATGTGGGTTCTGTGTGCCCTCCAGTTGTAGTTGAGTCTTGATTACGGTTGGTACAACAGTTATTGAGGTTAACCCTCAGGCTGACTGGCTGTGAGTACAGTGGGGCCTTGACTTACGAGTGTTCCAACTAATGAGTTTTTTGAGATACGAGCCGTCTCTCGGCCAATTTTTTGCTTTGAGTTGCCAGCTAAAATTTGGGTTATGAGCCAGCTTCAGATACCCCACCGCTAGTTGGTGCAGCGAACGTCACAGTGAATGCCACAACATCAGCCCAGCATCACGTGTCATTGTAATGGTGAAAATTGATTTGACATACGAGTAATTTGAGTTACGAGCTTCTTCATGGAATGAATTAAACTCGTAAGTCAAGGCCCCACTGTACTGGCCACAACCCCACAACCACAGTGAATGAATTGCTGTGAGGCCTGCTGGATTCTCCCCAGCAGGCTCTGGTGAGTGGCAAGATTACCCTTTGGTTGTTCCACTTGTGGAGCTAATTGGGTAGTTCTCTGTTGTGTTCTGAAGCTGGTCACTGGATTTGTTGGTTCTGGGGCCTCTTGGGAGGGGCTCCAGTGAAGACCAAAGTTAGTTGCTGCCCGGTAGAGGCTAAAAAGTGATCTGTGTTTGGTAGCTGCGTGTGCTGGGCCTGGAGGTATGTGTAAGAGGTCATTCTGTGAAGTGGGGCTTGCTGCCACCAATATAAGTCTTGAGGCCACTTCATCAGAGACTCAGGGCACCTGAGGCCTGCTATTTCCTGCTGGCTGCCTGTAAGGCTTAGCCACTAAAAAAGTATTCAGCAGTGTGTGAGTTGGTTGAAGCAGGAACTCACCAGGGTAGGGTGAGTGATATTCACCAGATTAATGCAGATTCTAATTTCACCATGTGTGGGGAGACCTCAACACAGGGACAATAGCGTCTTTCCCTCCGGTTGTCATCCTGAAGCTACATAACTCAGTTTTTCCCTGTCTGTTTCTGGTGCCCCCTGAGCTGCTGTCTCTCTGCTGGAGCCCAGGGTGAATCCTTGTAAGCAAGTGAATCTGTTCATGGGCCCTTTAAGAGTATGCCTATTTCCAGCAGCCTTTTATCTCGCCTGGATGAATGAAGTTCCTGCTGATTTTTACAGTCAGATGTTGTAGAGGCTCCTTTTCTTAGCATCGGTGCTCCAGGCTGGG
Source organism: Myotis daubentonii (assembly GCF_963259705.1). Classification (NCBI taxonomy): domain Eukaryota; kingdom Metazoa; phylum Chordata; class Mammalia; order Chiroptera; family Vespertilionidae; genus Myotis; species Myotis daubentonii. The sequence continues at coordinate 146,227,361 of NC_081842.1, read as the reverse complement.
GAGCCCATCTGGGGCTGGGACCCTTGCTCCTCAGTGGAGACTTCTGCAGCTGAGATATCTCTCCCAATTCTCAACCAGCACATGCGGGTGTAGAGCCAGACTGTTTTGCATCTTCACCCCTCCTATCAGTCTCTATGTAGCTTCTTCTTTATAGCCTTAGTTATAGGACTTGTGTTTGGCTAATCTTCAGATGGTTCTCCAGGGTGATTGTTCTATAATTTAGCTGTCATTTTTTTAAAATATATTTTTTATTGATTTCAGAGAGAAATGGAGAGGGAAAGAGAGATAGAAACATCAATGATGAGAGAGAATCATTGATCGCTGCTTCCTGCACCCCCCTACTGGGGATCAAGCCTGCAACCCAGGCATGTGCCTGACCAGAATCAAACCATGACCTCCTGGTTCATAGGTTGACACTCAACCACTGAGCAACACTGGCTGGGAAAGCTGTCGTTTTGATGTGGTCATGGGAGGAGGCAAGCACAGTGTTCACCATCTTGACCAGAACTACTGTTCAAGAAGTTTTATATGTGGATTTTGCTAGAGTTTTTTTAAAAAAATAGATAATTCCTGTTCTGAGGAAATAAAAAAAAGTGAAGAAATATGTAGTTTATTTTATTAGGATGGTATATATATTTTATAATAAAATTAACTAGGGAAAATACATGAAAATAAAATTATAGTGCAATGTTGCTTTAAACATAGATTCAGAATCTTTATATATAAAAGCCTAAGCGACCAGTACGACCAAACAACTGGAACGACTGGAACAATCAGTTGACCAGTCACTATGGTGTGCACTGACCACCAGGGGGCAGACGCTCAATGCAGGAGCTGCCCCCTGGTAGTCAGTATGCTCCTACAGCCAACCTCCCATGGCCAGCCAACTTTCCCCGGTCCCTCCCTCCGGCTGGCAAACCTCCCATGGTCCTTCCCCCATCCTGCTGGCCCCATCTGGTAGCTGGCAGCCAGCAGCCGCAGGCCCTGGCCAGCCCAGCCCCAATTGGGACTGGGCAAGACAGCCCAAATAGGCCATAATCGCCAGCCAGGCCTAGGGATCCCACCCGTGCACTAATTTCATGCACCAGGCCTCTAGTCTTAAATAATATGTTAATAACAAAATATAAAAGTTTAAAGAAATGAACAGAAAGTAAAATAGGATTACCCTGGCTTGGTAATCTATAGGTTGGAGCATTCTCCCATACACCAAACAGTTGCAGGGTCAATTCCCAGTTAGGGTACATATCTAGGTCATGGGTTTGATCCCCAGTTGGGATGTGTATGGGAGGCAACCAATTAATGCTCTCTCTCTTTCTCCTTTCCTCTCTTTAAAATCAATTAAAACACACACACACACACACACACACACACACACACAAACACACCAAAAAAAAACCAAACACACACACATATCCTTGGGTAAGGATTTACAAAAACAAAAAAGTAAAATATGATTTATACAAGGAATGGAAATCTAGTTCACATTTTAAAAATGTATTAATTTAATCTACCCAATTTACAGATTAAAGAAAAACATTATATAGTAATTTTCTCCAATTACAGAATAAGCAACAGTTAATAAAACCCAGCATGTATTTATGGTAAAATTTTTTGCAAATTAGGATTAGAAGTGGATGTGCAAAACACTATAGCATAGTATTTAATGGTAAGACTTTAGAAGCATTCTTATTAAAGACAGGAGCACAATAAGTAATTTTGCCCTAATATTATGTTAGAGAGAGACTATTAATAAATTTATATTAATATTTTAGTCTCATGATAGATAAAATAGATAGCAATCTCTTAGACCCAAGGCTGTGTGGAGAGTGGCTATAGCATTTGGACAGGATCAAGCCTGGGACTGACAAGAGGGCATGGTCCTCTTGTGGCAAAGCCACATACAAGTTCCAGCTTGGAGGGCAAAGCCCTCCCAGCACAATTTTAGCCAAAGGCTATGGTTGTATGTAAGCTTGCCCTTATAGTCCAACCTTGTAGTCCTAGGTAGCTGAGGGATGTGAGCTGCGGGAGATATAGCAAGTGCTGCTAAAACAAAGCTTGATAGAGTTCAGAGAATTGCAATAACAGGGAAGAAGCAGATTTGAAACTCACAAGAACATTGTAAATATCTTGACCACTGCCTAGTTTTGCTTTGTGTGATCTGACTATAAAATAAAGACTTGGCTTATAGGTGGAGTCCTCATCCAGGTGCAGTGATCCACTTGGCCCCAACTATATTCTCTTGTCTATTTTCTTTAATCCTTCACTGCCCCTTCTCATGTTCACCACTGGCCGTGCCAGATGCTGTTCAGGCTGCATGAAATCATAATCATTTCAACAAATGGTTTTGAGATACTTGACTTTCCATAATAAAAAAGATAATAAAAATAACACTTAAAACGTTAGAATAAAATATTCTAAAACATCATGACCACAGGATAGGAAAGGATTTCTTTAACTAGATACCTAAAGAAGTTATAAAGAAAAAAAAGTTTATGTGTTCTAAATATACAATAAGTACTATAATATGCTTAAAAATTCCAAACATTCTAAATTTATTTATATTTTAATCTAAAAATATATTTAATATTATTGAAATACTTATATATAAACTTTAATTTACATAAATTTATACACTTTACAAAATTTATAAAGTTCTAAATATACATTAAAAACTTTAATATACATTAAAGTTCTAAACACCAAAAAATTAAACATATATTAGCATAAAATATAGTAAATATATTTATGATTTCAGGATAAGAAAGGATTTCTTAAACCAGTTACCTCAAGAAGTTATAAATTTAGACATTTGATACATTTTATAAAGATTAAAAAGTTCTGCTCCAAAAATGCATCACAAAGTTAAAATATGAGTAACAGAAGATATTTACAGCAAACAAAATAGATCAATAATCATAAGCCCCAAAAATATAAATATGTGCTACAATCAGAAAGAAAAAGATAAGCAACCGAATTAAAAATGGACAACATATATAAATAGAAAACATAGAAGAGAATCTTGGAAGTGGTAACAAATATATAAAAAGGTCATTGACTTAATTAATAATCAATGAAAGCAAAATGGAACATTGAGATTTTTATTTTAAACCCAATCAGAACAACACACTACAAATGCACAGAAAATCCAGTGTTGGAGAAAATTTGGGAAACAGGAACTTTCATACAAGGCTAGTGATAGTGTAAAGTGTAGAACACCATGGCAATATCTATTATAGTTGAAAATGCATATTCACTATGACCCAACTATTCCCTTTCTGGACATATGTCCTAGAAAATTCTAGGGTACATAACTGTGCAACTTACAACATTATTGTAAGAGGAACAAACTCCCCTCAAATTCTCATCAGTAGAAAAATGGAAAATAAGTTGTTTACTCAAGAAACATTACAGCAAAGTGAATGAAATATATGATTGTATATGGATGGATTTCAAAATACCTAAGGTTGAGTCAAAACAAAAACAATTTGTAGAAAATTACATAGAATATAATAACATTCGTGTAAATTAAAAAAACACACACTATGCATGTATCTATATATTATTTTCAAATACATATTAGTTAAAAATACATAAAAATATGGATTGTGTGCTTAACATATATAGGATAATGATCAATGCTGGGGATAGAGGGAGCATTATGAGACTGGGGAGGAGTTTAGAGAAAGGGTATTTTTATCTAATATTTTTGATCTTTTATAAAAATGAAAGGCTGAATCAAATATGATAGAATGTTAATATTAACTCTGAGTGGCAGGCCCAAATGTATTTGTCGTATTAGGTTTGGTAATATTCTGGAAAAAAATACTTTAAATTACAAAAAAGAGACAGCCATGTATCAACACAGTGACATGTTGGGTTGAGCCTTGAAAAATATATATCATTTTTCATTACTCCACTTCCCATCACAGTTTCAGTGTATGTTAGCATCTGGGTCTTTTAAAGCCAGAGCTGCAGTTGTAAGTCTTTTAGAAAAAACTATTTGATTTGTGTATATAACACTCCTCTACTGGCTTCCCCAACCAGTATCCTGTTATCTTCCCTGGAATATGGCTCCAGTTATCTTCTAAATGCATCTCTTCTCAAGCCTGCATGTACCTCAGCATGCTTTTTTTAAATCCTATAATCCAGGATTACCAGAACAAAGTTGTTTCTTTATAGAAGTACATATCAAAGGAACTATAAAAAGCTTACTTTGAGTGACTCAAAACAAAGTTAGGAAATATCACTTGGGTGTTGTGAAAAGGCATAATTTTTACTGATTGTTCAGTGCAGTTGTTGAAATTTCCTGAGAGGCCAAAGAATGACAGATCATAACACTAAGAAATTTAACACGTATGAGGAGGCTTGGAAGTGTGCAGCTTTGAAGTGAAATAGATCAGTGTTATCTTCTTTTATTTTTTTTCTTGGCTGCAATTTATAAAAGTCTCAAGTTGAACAATTCTATCTTTCTCTCCAAAAGATACACCTATATGGCAGTTAGAGTTTCAGAAGAGAAAGGGCTATTCTTGAATCAGAAGCTAGGACTCTCCCAATTCAGAATAAAGGATGGGACTTCTTTCTGGTCATTTTTACTCCAATATCTGATCAGTTAATTTCTGAAGGGCGGTTTATCTCTCTGTATCATTTTATTTCAACTAATTTTTATGATTTTCCTAGTATGTACAAAGCACTTCACATTAGTATAGAGGTAAAAACTCTTTTTCTACATTTCAGATATAAGCATGGTTACTGCAGGGGTGGGCAAAAGTAGGTTTACAGTTGTGAGTATGTAAACAGAGTTTATTCTTGTATTACTATTATGAATTGTTACATTACCTATTATGAGCAACTGTAAACTTACTTTTGCCCACCCTGTATTTTGTAAAGGATTTATTTTAGGGATTTTGATAATAAAAAAGAAAGTAGTAAACCAACAGGACTTCAAAGTCCTCTCTTCAATAGTGAATATACCTGTTAATCCAACTTAATGTGATGGTACCCAAAATGTAGCAAATAAGGGTAACATTTACTTCCTTAATATCTATTTTATTGGAATATTTCCCCAATCTCTTTGTGCTAAAAGCCATATCATTAGGCAGGAAGGAGGTTTACAGATCCCATCAGATTTCTAACGGTAATCCAGGGACTTTTAGTATTATTTACCATTTCTTTTTCCTACAAGGCTTCATAAATGAAGCCTCCATCCTGTTGTAAGGAACAAAGGAAATAATAGGGCATTGGGGATTGTTGCCTAAGAAAGAACTGCAGAATTTGACCTTGCTTTTTGAAAGCTAACACTTAGCCTTCCCAGATATCTTATCACAGGAAAGCCCTCAGTTTTATATCAGGAAAAGACCTTCAGGTCTGCACCACCTGGGGCTCCATCTGTTCACTTCCTATTATGATGAGAGACCGGGGCCCTTCTTACTGGGCTAAGCTAAACAAAAGCTATTTCTCCAATCACCAACTATAGAAAAAACTGAGCCACACTGAGAAAGAAAAACCCACCTAACTGAAAGCCGCAGGATGTGTTTGTGATTTCCACTCCTGTGAGCCCACAGTTACGCACATTCACACGCGTTCGGATCTAGGCCAGCAGGCCATTTGTGCCTGGCGTGATTTCTTCAGAAGGCTGAAAGCCTCGTGAATGGCGAGGGCACAAACCCCAGGCTGTATTCTTGTTGTGGAACCTTTGTGGATTTCATTCAAACTGATAGTGCTCTTTGGAAATTGTTTTATGGTTTCAGTTTCCCGAGGTTTTATTGATAAAGGTAACTATATGAAGAGCTATATTAGTGCAGGAGACTTTCTTTCAAAGAAGCATTTCAAAAGCCATTATGCAGGAGATAGAGAGAGAAATGTCGGTTAACTGTGTAGTAGAAAGTGCTACATTATCATTCAAAACCCACGCACACCTCCCTCTGTCGCCTTTCGGAGCCTAGAGAAGCTCTGCACTTGTAAATCATGGAGTAGGGACAGCATCTTCAGTGGGTTGAATTGTGTTCTCCCAAAATTCATGTCTACATGGCAACTCAGAATGGGGCCATTTTTTGAAATAAGGTCTTTGGCAGATGTAAATAGTTAAGGGTCTGGAGATGAAATCATCCTGAATTTAGAGAGTCCTTATAAGAAGAAGGGAAGACACAGTGAGACAGAGAAGGCCGTGTGAAGACAGAGGCAGAGATTGGAGTGAGGCTTCTACAAGCCAAGTAACGCCTAGGGTTGCTGGCAACCATCAGAAGCTAAGCAAAGGAGGCATGGGACAGTTTCTCCCTCGGAGACTCCAGAAGGAACCAGCCTCTTGATTTTGGACTTCTGGTCTTCTGAAATGAGACAATAATTTTTTCTTGTTGAAAGCCACCTAGTTCCTGGTAATTTGTTATGGCAACCCTGGGGAGGGGCAGGGAGATAACATCCCACATACAGACTGGTCTTCTAAGGAAATGTCTTGACCCCTCTCCCCTCACCTGTTTAGGGGATATGATATTTCAGTGTTCTGGGATATATTTGGCTAGCACATCATAATACAGAAAACCTTATCTTTAGCTTTGATTCTTTAAAGCAGTGGTTCTCAACCTTCCTAATGCTGCAACCCTTTAATACAGTTCCTCATGTTGTGGTGACCCCCAACCATAAAATTATTTTCGTTGCTACTTCATAACTATAATTTTTCTACTGTTATGAATCATAATGTAAATATCTGATATTCTATATGTGTTTTCCGATGGTCGCAACCAACAGGTTGAGAACCACTGCTTTAAAGGTATAGTCACTAAATCTAAAAAGTGGAAAGATTTGAGAGCTTTCCTTCAGTGGTGCATCGGCCATTTAGTGCCATAGGATCCTGACAACTGAAAGTTGAATTGTCTGTGGTTTCCATTGAGAAAGCTCTTCCCAGTGCTGCACATGTGTAAAATTGGGCAATGGTTGGGTAATGGTTGTATTGCTGACACACACACACACACACACACACACACACACACACACACACACACAAACACACAGGGAGAGGGAGAGAGAGAGAGAGAGAGAGAGAGAGAGAGAGAGAGAGGAAGTAAAGGAGAGTAAGCTTAAAAAAATGCATGGAATATAGAATACTCAATACAATAACTATTATTATTGGTGTTGCTATTGTCCATTAGCCATTCAATCAACAAATAAATATTAAATATCTACTCTGTGCCAGAAGCTGCTTCAAGTTATTGAGATGGAATAGCTAACAAATGCAGAGCTTCACTCTTGATGAACTTATTTTCTAAAGAGAAATGTGGCAGCCAGAATTGTGGCCCCCCCGAAGATACACATACCATAATCCCTGGAACCTAAGCATATGTTAGGGTACATGGTAAAGGGGAATTAAAGTTGCAGATGGAATTAAGGTTGTCATTAGCTGACCTCCAGTGAGGGAGATTATCCTGAATTCTCCAGGTGAGTCCAATGTGTTCCTTAAAAGTGAAGGAAGGAGGAAGAGGAGAATCAGTGAGAAAAAGCTTTGGTTTCCACTCCATGATGAACACTAGTGTTCTTCCTCAATTCCAAGGTCACCAGGGTCAGAGAAGTAAACAAGCAGGAACGTAGAGATGACCCAATCCAGTCTTTTTATACAGAAGAGGAAACTAAGAATTTAAACAGTTCTTCCAGGGAGATGTATTTGGTAGAAGAGGAAGGTGGATTTAACACTATCTCTAAGCTCACTGTCAGTCCTATGTTTTTTCCACTCTATCAGCTGTCCCTTTGTTCCACAAGTTCATTCTTTCCCTCCTCCTTTCACACTTGATCTCACTGCCCAACTAACTCCTCCACCCCATCCCAAAGAAGAGCTAAGGACTGGATGTGAAACTGGATTTTGTTTGGTTTAGAAAGAAATTATTCATTGAGTGAATAGAAAACTAAGGGAGCTGTCAGGGTGCCTTTAGAAATCCAAACATTTTTAAAACCTGGAATAGGATCATAGGGAAACAGTTTGAGAAGTGCAAATTAAAACTACAATGAAATATCACTTACAGCTGTCAAAATGGCTACCAGTAATAAATCATCAAACAACAAGTGTTGTTGAGGATGTGGGGAAAAGGAAATTTGTTCACTGATGGTGGGAGTGTATAGTGGTGCAACCACTATGCAAAACAGTATGGAGGTTCCTCAAAAAATTAAAAATGGAACTGCCTTATGACCCAGCAATTCTACTTCTAGGTATATATCTGAAGAAACCCAAAACACTAATTTGAAAGAATATATGCACTCCTATGTTCATTACAGCATTATTTATAATAACCAAGACATGGAAACAGCCCAAGTGCCCATTACTAGACAAGTAGATAAAAAAGTTGTGGTACATATACATAATGAAATATTACTTGGCCATAAAAAAATGAAATCTTACTATTTATGACAGCATGGATTGATCTAGAGCAGTGGTTCTCAACCTTCTGGTCCTTTAAATACAGTTCCTCATGTTGTGTCCCCCAACCATAAAATTATTTTCATTGCTACTTCATAACTGTAATTTTGCTACTGTTATGAATCATAATGTAAATATCTGATATGCCGGATGGTCTTAGGCGACCCCTGTGAAAGGGTAGTTCAACCCCCAAAGGGATCATGACCCACAGGTTGAGAACCATTGATCTAGAGGGTATTACGCTAAGTAAAATAAATCAGTCAGAGAAAAACAAGTATTATATGATTTTACTTATATGTGGAATCTGAAGAACAATATAAATGGACAAACAAAATAGAAACAAACACATAGACACAGAGAACAGACTGATGGTTGCCAGATGGAAGAGGGGTTGGAGTACAGGGGGAAAAGTAGAAAGGATTAAGAAGTACAAATTGTCTCTGGTGAGGGAAAGCATGAACCTCCTGATGTTTCTTGGGTAAAGGACCCTAGAAGTAAACTTTCAGTAACTTGTGTATTTCATCTCTGCCTCCTGCCCCAGGGATTTCCACCATGTGATGTCACCTTGCTCGGACTTTATGTGGCCATGTATGTACCAATACCTTGAGCACTCGACTGGCCATTCCTTGATCTAGACCACTCAATGCACCTCTGACTTGGGCTGACAGTAAATATTTATTTCTGCCCTTAGCAGTCTTTGAGAACATTTGAGCTGTTTTAGCTGGGCCTTTGTTTGTTTGTAACAGGAACTTAGCTCCTCAATATAATTTTCTGTGACCTCTCCTGTTGCAAAGACCATGTGTGTAGACTTAATGATCTGTTCTTTTTTTTTTTTTTTTCTTGGCAAGTTCCTTACAGCCTGTCTCAAGTATTACTTCTGATGCTCTTTGCACCTTACTGCTCTTTCAGCAGAATTGCTTGCTTTCCTTTTGTGCTATATACCTGATTGTACTAAACTTTCACTCTTACAATTGGTTAAGAACAAAAAAAAATACTATTTACTTGATTATGGATGGGGACTTATAGGATCTATTGCCTAAATGGACTCCATCCTTGTGTCTTAGTTCTTCCCCATTGCTCACTAAATCCCACCCCCGCTTGCCTTCTTTCATATTTTTGACCAGCGAAGTGCTTCCAGCTGTAAGGCCTTCCCACAGGCCTTTTCCTGTGCCTGGAATACTGTTTCTGTTGATACCATCTCATCCCTGATGCATTAGCTTCTCTAACTCCATTATGTCAAACAGGCTTTTCTCAGTTACAAAAGCTCGCCCATCTCTCTCATAATATTTATTATGATCTTTGTTTGATGAATGTGTCTCCCCAATACTAGCATGTAGTTCCAGGAGAATAGGGACTCTATCTTATTTCCTGTTTTATTCCCATCATAGTACAGGGTGCATGGTAAGTGGTCAAGAGCATGTGATGTTTACAAGTAGAAAATATGGACATGGATCAAATATTTGTACTAATATATGGTTATCAGCTGTGTTACACTCTATACAGGAAAAGTTTTAGAGCAGCGGGTTCTCAACCTGTGGGTCGCCAACCTGTGAGTTGTGACCCCTTTGGGGGTTGAACGACCCTTTCACAGGGGTCGCCTAAGACCATCGGAAAACACATATATAATTACGTATTGTTTTTGTGACTAATCATTATACTTTAATTATGTTCAGTTTGTAACAATGAAAATACATCCTGCATATCAGATATTTACATTGATTCATAACAGTAACAAAATACAGTTATGAAGTAGTAACAAAAATAATTTTATGTTTTGGGGGTCACCACAACATGAGGAACTGTATTAAAGGGTCTCGGCATTAGGAAGGTTGAGAACCACTATTTTAGAGCTTTGTGGACATATAGCAGGGATTTAGGGATGGCTTCCCTGACAAAGCAATGTTTATTCTGCCACTTGAAGAATCATGGTAAAGGCAGAGAGCATTTTCCAAGTGAGAGGAAAGAGCACATGTCCCGGGACAGGAGGGAGCATGTGCTGAAGTTCAGGGTGCCAGCCAAAGACAGACAACAAAGGAGCAGATGAACAGACTGTGCAAATAACTTTTCTTTCTAAGGAGATTACAAACCTTGGGGGCAGTGAACTGTGGGAGATTAGGATGGGGTGGGCAATGTTTGTTTTCTTCTATCTCCAGTACAATGCCTGCCAGGTAGAAGGAGCTCAATTAATATTTAAGAATAAGGTGACTGCAGTTCAATAATTACACAGCATGGAGAATAGCTATGTCTGTAGGGAGTCTGACTCTGGTAATCGTTGGTGACCACTGTCATCAATTGCACCTAGAATTCTTTATGCTATCAGCAACCTTCATCATCACATCATTTTGTTCCTTATCATCTCAGCAGTCTCAACTTGTAGGAAATGTTCATGTCCAAAACGCTAAATGGGATAATCTGGCTAATCAGTGAATGTCATGAAAATTAGACGTTGGCTTACAGTATAGAAGAATATTTAGTATTCAATGTTTAAAGGAAAAATAAAGCTCTGATTTGTGCTTTCATTAAGAAAAAATAATTCAAATGACTACCAACAAAAATCACTCTCAAAATCTCATTTATTTATGTTTTTGAAAATATTTCAAATAGTCAAATAAATTTGTTTAAAATGAAGCAAAATAGAGATGAAATGCTTTCCTCTTAAGCCATGCATTGCATTTTATTTGTGAGATTGCAGTTCTTTGAATATGTTCTTGCTTAGTTAAAAATTTAAGAAGATTGGGAAAAGCCAATAGACTCAGGTACCAAGAGTTAGTAGGAACATGCAATCAATTTATTGTTTGAGCCATAGTAAGGTTAAAGCATTTTGTAAGGAGCTTTGCTCTAGAAGCCACCCTCAACTGATTTGAAAGTGAAGGTATTAGCATTCAGCAAATAAGGGATGTTACACATTTATTTTAAAACTTGTTTTACTGGGTCATTGCTATGAAGGTCAAATTAACTATGGTCAAGAAATGCATTCTAACAGGACAAAGTGGAATTGCACACTCCTATTGCCATGTTTAATTTGTGCTTTACACCTTGACATTCAATATGATAGAATGTTATTAAACTATGAAGCTGGCATTAATGAGGTCACCCGGTTCATACAAGGCTTTTGTGTGGCATTTATTGACTTGACTGACTTCAAAAATTATACTCTGAATAATATTTTAAGTGAAAGTGAATAGAAATGCCCTCATTTTTCATCTTGAACATGGAGTTTTAAAGGTTTAAAAGAACCCTTTATCCCATTTCCATTTTAAAACAAACTTTCTTTTTTATTTTTCATTTTTTTACTTTCTTTTTTCTTTAATAACATGCCACCAAGTGCTCATAAAAAAAAACTCTTAAATGGAGATTTAAACTTACAGTTTATGTTGTGGTGTTATTTTATTATACAGTTTGTATTTTTTAAAGTTCTGGTAATGATCAGATAGAGATTAGTTAATATAGATTATAAAACTCTCATTAGATTTTACTAGAAACTAATGACTGTTACTGATATCTAAATTTGGAGTAATGCCAAAGAGAAGGCTGAAAAATAATACTTTTATTATAAACTTGATTTCCTGACCTATTAATTATTTCCCTCCCCTGTGTTTCTTTTAGGTATGACAAATCCTTTGGCATATAAATTTTAGTGTGTATATAATTCAATCTTCAAAGCATACTAATAGGCCAAAAAAAAATCTGCTTATTAAGTATAGTGATTGACCAAGATTGATTCAAATCATATGTATGTAAGTGCAAATAATTTTCTTGCCCAGGAGATTATCTCAATACTAGCCAAACTCTAAGACTGACTGGCAACATTTATGACTGACTTAGAAAAATAACTTTTATATTTGGAGAAGAAGATCAATGCTTTTCAATGAACTAAATGTCGTAGGTGTGTAGAGTGGCTGACATGTGATGGATGCCCAAGAGTTAGTTAGTTAGTTTTCTTCTTTTGCTATAGTAGCATTTCTCAACTTGTAGTCCCCAGACCAGCATCACCAGCATCATCTGGGAACTTGTTAGAATTGCAAATTCTCAGGCCCCACCCCCCAAGTATTGAATCTGATTCTCTGGGACTGAGTTCCAGCAGTCGGACTTTTGACAAACCCTCCAGACAGTTCTGATGCATGCCAAAGTTTGAGACTCTCTGCTCTAGAAGTTTAAGTGTATCAAGCTTTCACTCATTTTTCTAGGATATCCCTTAGGAAAAACGAACGTTAATTCTGTGCATTTTCTCACTTTCCTAACAGAGTTAACATTTGTTGAGCTCTTCACAATGTGTTATATATTGAGCTAATCTCAGATTATCTCATTTAATCCTGGTTATAATATACTATTATTATGGCTATTTTAGAGGTGAAAAATTTGGACTTGAAGAAGTTAAATCAGTTGCTGAATGTCATAGCTGATAAAGAGAGCTGGGATTCAAATACAAGTAGAAGTAGTCTGATTATTTTGTCTTAGTTATTTCGTAAGTGTGGCTTGCTGAAGCTAATAGTACTTGTGCTGACAAAACTATTAGATACCCCCTTACACTCTGATCTTTCCAAACACAATCTAAAATGAACAACTGCATTCTGGTACTGTATTCATTTTTTATTCAATATACACATATTTTTATTTTTCAGTTACAGTTGGAATACAATATTATATTAACTTCAGGTGTACAACATTAGACATTTATGGTTTTTGAATGAGTTAACTCCAATAAGTCTAGTGTCCATATGGCACCATACATAGTCATTACAATATTATTGATTATATTCCCTATGCTGTACTCTACATTCCTATCACTGTTTTTATAACTGGCAATTTGTACATCTTAATCCTTTCACCTTTTTCAAACATCCCCTGACACCCCTCCTTCTGGCACCATCAAAACGTTCTCTGTAACTAAGAGTTTTGTTTTGTTTGTTCATTTATTTTGCTTTTTAGATTCTTTATTTTCCATTTGTACTAGCCATTGTGGTTCAAATGGACATGCCTCCAAAGGTGGAGCTGGTAATAACCTTAAATGTATACCAGCCAACAGTTTCACTTTGTCTTCATATTGAGAACAAATGTACATGGAATGCAGGTATTTCGTTTCTTGGAAAACAGCAGCACATGCTGGCTCAGCAGGTTAGTGAAAGGTAAAGCAAGAGGAGGAAACAGCAATTCAGGGAAACTGGGGACTTTGGGAATAGGGGCAGATAACAGAAGGAATGATGCCAACACACACTCTAGGCTAGGGAATAAGATATCAAGCACAGTATCCTTGTTAGAAGTGTGACATTCCTGTCTGGAGTATCTCACTGAAAAGTCCGCGTGAGCCACAGCAAAGCATTCTGACACTAGGCCCTGATTTTTACTTAATGGCTCAAATGTGAGAAAACTATGGAATGGGAGGCTTCAGATGCCCTAAGGAAAACAGAATGGGTGATTGCGGGGTTCTGCAGAGGAAAGTCTCTGCTGTTGATGTTTCTTTTTCCTTTACATTCCCTCATCCTTTCTATTTTAGAATCAACTCTCCTCAAGTGAGTTATGTGTCCTTGGGATTTCTGTGCAATGCTGAATTTGCCCTCTGTTTGTCACTTGTCAATGGCTGGCAATGATGCTGGAATTCAGATAGGGGAAAACTACCCAATTCTGTGTGGGGGCACTTCAGGTCCGCCATCAGCAGCAGAGTTGGGCTGCTATCAGCCTGTAATGAAGCTCCCCTCTGCCATCAGCTCCTTGGCTTGTGGAACCTCATCAGAGATCCCTGGTAGGTCAACTCTTCAATTGCGCATTTCCAGCACAGGAGCTACAGGGCACACAGAAAGGCTTTGAACAATTGACTGTAATCTTTTTGATGTTATGTTTCCCCCAGGATACCACCTAATTGCTTTGTAAATGGTCCCAGGTTTTGCCTCTAACAATTCTGCATGAAAAATAATTACAGGGATTTCTTTTTAATGTGTCTAATACTTTCTCAGGTCTACTTCTTTCAACTTTTGCTTATGCTGCCCCATTATAAAACCTGGATAGCTTGCAGTTATTATTCCTTGTCATCTTCCAAGGTATGTCCTTCATTCCTTAAGATGTTCATGTTCTCTGCTGAAGAGGTCAGTTGCTGGGTGGCCACATCACCTGTGCTTGCTCAGCTTGTTACCCAGGTGTAACAGGACCTGCTCACTTTCAGTGTGATTGATGTGACTCTCAATGCTCAGATCTCTGTTTCTAAGGTTGAACAGCAGCCTAGGGTAGAGAATTTGGAAGCTGTGAAGATAGGCTCTTCTTGGGAAGACAAGCAAGATGCTAAAGTGACCTTCCTAGAAGCTATAAATTCTTAATTGCTGTTCAATGTTCAGAACTGGAGTCGCTCCTTAAAAGCAAGGTGCGCCTTTCCTCTCAGCAGCACAGCAGTCTGTGCTGGGAGCAGGGATGGTCTCTGCCTGTCAAATCTACCCGGCAGACCACTAGGTCGCGGTCCTTTTCTTCTCCCTTTCAGAGTGCTGTCCCTGTTTTCTTCACAATTACTCTATTTGTCCTCCACCTCTAGAAGTCCAGCTTCCATCCCAGCTCTTTATAGCCCCGAATCTTAATTATTCTGCCCACATTGGCTTGTCTGTCTTCCTATGAGCCTATCTTCCATTATTTGAAGAGTTCATGAAAGGGAATTTGGATTTCTTGCCTTTGTAATTAAAAGAAATCCCTGAGATTATGCAAGTCATATTACTTTGCCCTTCAGAAAATTATAATTGTTGTATGAAATAATATTTATGTTCTTTCTATTACTATTTCTTGGTGACTGAATAGCACTGTGGATATTTAAGACCATTAAGAATAAGAATGCAGTTATTATCTGTGCAAAAATTGCATTATAAGGGATTTGGTTGTGTTGGTTACTTTTTAATAACTTTTTTAAATTTAATCTTTTTCTTTATTGATTAAGGTATTACATATGTGTCCTTATCCCCCCATTGCCTCTCCCCACCACTCCCACCCCCACTCATGCCCTCACATCCCTGGTGTCTGTGTCCATTGGTTAGGCTTATATGCATGCATACAAGAAGTCCTTTGGTTGATCTCTCCCCCTGACCCCCACCCTCCCTACCTTCCCTCTGAGGTTTGATGGTCTGATTAATGCTTCTCTGTCTCTGGATCTGTTTTTGTTCATCAGTTTATGTTGTTCATTATATTCCACAAATGAGTGAGATCATGTGATATTTTCCTTTCTATGACTGGCTTATTTCGCTTAGCAAAATGTTCTCCAGTTCCATCCATGCTGTTGCAAATGGTAAGAATTCCTTTTTTTTTTTTTTTTTTTAACCTCAGCATAGTATTCCATTGTGTATATGTACCACAGTTTTTTAATCCACTTATCTGCTGATGGGCACTTAGACTTTCCAAATCTTAGCTATTGTAAATTGTGGTGCTATGAACATAGGGGTGCATATATCCTTTTTGGTTGGTGTTTCTAGTTTCTTGTGATATATCCCTAGAAGTGGGATCACTGGGTCAAATGGGAGTTTCATTTTTCTTTTTTGAGGAAACACCATACTGTTCTCCACAGTGGCTGCACCAGTCTGCATTCCCACCAACAGTGCACGAGTGTTCTCTTTTCTCCACATCCTCGCCAGCACTTGTTGTTTGTTGATTTGTTGATGATAGCCATTCTGACAGGTGTGAGATGGTACCACATTGTCATTTTGATTTGCGTCTCTCAGATGATTAGTAACTTTGAGCATGTTTTCATATGTTTCTTGGCCTTCTGTATGTCCTCTTTTGAAAAAACTGCCATTTGGTTAATTGTTTTGTTTCAAATATTGTTTTAATTTATGCAGAAAGACAAAGCATCTATGCTGATTTGTGAAAACCCATTTGGATTTAAATACCTTGTTTTTGAAAAGTATACTAGGACCTAAGTCTTTCCCCCCATTAATATATAATGACATATTAATATGCAATATATCTATATATATAAAAGCCTAAATGACCATCACAACCGAACTGGTCGACCGAACAGGCTGCATGGGGTGACTAGGCTGGCAGGGGGATTAGTGAGGGGTGATCAAACGACTGAGCAGCAGACCACGTGGTGTGACCAGACCTGCAGGGGTGCAGTTGGGGGTGACCAGGCCAGCAGGGGGAGCAGTTAGGGGTGATCAGGCAAGCAGGAAGGTGAGCAGTTAGGAGCCAGTAGTCCCAGATTGTGAGAGGGACCCCAGATTGGAGAGGGTGCAGGCTGGGCTGAGTGGGGAACCCCCCCCTCAGCACAAACTTTGTGCATGGGGCCTCTAGTATTAGTAATAAGACTATTTTGGCTCTATACATCAACATATCAACATACTTCCATTTGGACATTAGTATGCTAGGGGAAATTCAGGGACTTTCAAATCATGACTTGAACTTTGACCAGGCTATGCCTTTAACCAGATGTTAGACCTCATCTAGTCACATAACCTCCCTGGCCCTGTATTCTTTTCATCATATTGAAGAAGTCCTACAATGTGCTATGTTTCAGTTTGCAAGTCTTGATTTCCTGTTTTTATGTATCCAACGATAATAGAAATACTGATAAGACACAGCTAAATGAAGAGCCTCCATGAGCTTAGTTTTCTTGTTATACTGAGCTCTTTGCAGAATTCACTGATTAAGCATGCACCAGCCTTCAAAATGCCCAGACTTGGTCATCTTATTCCTATTGTTGAAGTGTGAGGCAAATGAACTTGAGGTAATTTGCCATAGTTCCATTGGTTAAGTAAATGAGTGTTATACTGGAAGGCTCATCTTTTCTGGTAAGGCAATGGAAGTAGTAAATCAATATACATTAATATATCATCAATAATTTCTCCATAAGGGGAATGAATTGCAAATACTTTGGAGTTATCTTTCTAATATTTTCATCAAACATTTATATTGTTTATAAACAAAATAATATTGGATGTAGAATTATGTATCTTGCTCTGTTCTTTCATCTTTATATTGTATTATGAAAATTCTATAAAAATATTTATTTTTTGCACCAAATTATATATGTTAAAATGTATATTTTAGGCCTGTCTTAATTTATTTTTCAGATATTGTTTTTCATACTTCATGTCTTGGATTCATTGAATACTTTCTACCTGCCAATTACTTTAAATGTGCGATATCACTTCATATTTACAATAATACTGTGATGTAGGTATTATGATTATTGCCATTTTACGGACCTGGAAATTAAACAATACAAAACTTAAGTAATTTGCCTAACGTTACTCAACTAACACGTAGGAAAATCTGGATCCACATAGAGTATCTGAATCTAGTTTATAGGTTCTTAGCAACTACCTTAAGGAATGTATCTGTCCATGTAAGTCATATTAGAGACTCCTTATTCTTACTGTGTTTTTTTTATCTAAAATATTTGCATAATTAATAAATGTCCATTTGACCTTATAGACAAGTCATTTTACTTATCTAAGTCTTGGTTTTCTCATCTATAAAATGGGTAGTGTGTTAACAATTCTTAACTCAAAGAACTGTTGTGAAGATTGAAATGATGTGTAAATGCCTTAGAAAATGACAGCAAAGCATCTTTCTCAGGGTGGTTTTTCTGTATTTCAGTTGTATTTCCAGTTTGGTCCTGGTAGTGTGTCAGTGTAGCTTCCACTTATTCTGCTGCATTTTTTTCAGCCAAAGCATCTTTCTTTCCAAGCAGAGATTCTCAACAAATGGCTTCTCAATAATTCTGAACTCTGAGGCTTTTTGGCAAGAAGGACCTTGCAATTAAAATCAAATTTTTGTTTTGGAATAAATCAGATATTTCCTTGACTTCTAGATTTAAATGTCAAAATATATAGAGATGTTTCTTGACTTAGGATGGGGTTATGTTCTGATAAACCCCTTGTAACTTGAAAGTATCCTATGTTGAAAATGTATTTACTACAAAAGTGTAGCATATCATTTGTTTACCCTCATGATAACATGGCTGACTGGGAGCTGTACTCCATCACTGCCCAGCATCATGGGAAAGTAACAACCACATATCCCAGCTCAAGAAAAAAATCCAGTTCAAAATACGATTTCTACTGAATGTGTAACGTTTTTGCACCAAAGTAGAAAAATTGTAAGTCAAACCATTGTAATTTGGGTCCTGTCTGTATTTGAAACTGTAAAAACTCTTTGTTATGTTTTTTTTTTTTAATCCTCACCCAAGGATATTATTCCATTGATTTTTAGAAAGAGTGGAAGAGAGAGGGAAAGACAGAGAAATATCGATGTGAGAGAAATACATCAATTGGTTGCCTCCTGCATGCATCCTGACCAGGGCTTGGGCTGGGGAGGAGCCTGAAACTGAGGTACATGCCCTTGACCAGAATCAAACCTGGGACCCTTTGGACCACAGGCAAACACTGCTCTATCCACTGAGCTGAGCTTAACTGGCTAGGGTGTGAAACTGTAAAGAATCTTTGTAAAAAGGAATTTCAACAAGGCATGAACTAAATCATGAAATTCAACGTGTCACAAAGGGTTTGAGTGCTCATTCAAATTGTAACAAATATTCCTTCTGTGTGTTACATTCCCAAGATGCCGGGGCACCAGCATGTGCTGGGGCCACCACCACACAGCTCCCTGTGATCATCTGTCATCAAGGCTTTCTAAGAGGTCTTTTAATAAATGTGACAGGCATCCCTCAGCCTATCGTTTTACAGATGAGAGAACTGAGGCCCAGTAATATGAGATGACCAAAATTCACCAACTGTCAGTGACAGAGATGGAACTAAGTAAAACCAGCCCTTAACCCCATGCTCCCTTTCATACCAGCTGGTGATGCCTCAGATCATAGATGAAGTAGATGGAGAAGCCAGTGCCTTCATGTTCTGAAGGCATTAGGTGGATGTTTGTGTACATGGTGCAGTAGACATTTTCTTCCATTCGAATTTGCCCAGAAACATACCTGCCTTTCCTGGAAGCTTGTTTTGTGTGTGACAAGCCCGTGTTTGCTTCCCTCCTCATCAGTATGCTGCCAGCACCATTCCCCTAATCTCACATTCACTTTGCGTATTTCTTGGTTCCTGGGCATGTTGTTTGACATTTATTCACATTTATCTGCATTTTCCATCTTTTAAGACCGCATATAACACATACCAATGCAAATTCTTGGTGGCTGCTTGGCATTTGGGTACCTTATTATTTACTCTGCTTGCTTCCCCCACTGTTTAATGTGTTCTGCAAATCTTGTTCTCAGTACGAAGTCATTTGTGTCCATAATTAAATATGCAGCCCCTTCTTACACCGATCCTTGTCATATGTCTTCTTAGTAATTTCCTTCCCAGATGGTAACTGTTTCGCCTTATTTATTTCACTCCTTGGAAGGAGATGGGGCAGAACAGGCTGTGTGATGTTCCAGAAGCCTAACCCTATTCTTCACAGTCCTAAAGAATCACATCTTTAGCACTTACTCATTTGCTGAGTGATTTCTAACATGTTTCTTTTTAACAAAAAGAACATCTGACCAGTAATGGCTGTAAACATATATTAATGGCACACTTATGATGGGAAGCCATTTCTCCCATTTGGAGGCTGTGCAACTGGAGATAAGATTTGAGTCCATTATCACCATGCGCCAGGGTGCTCATCGTTCTCCTCTCTAATGGCATGCAGGGACTACTCCTGGATAATGAATATTGCACCAGACAACTAACACTGAGATTTTAATGGCTCTGAAGTTGTTAACTAGGGGCCTGATTGCATAGGGACCTAGAGTGAGTTAACTCTCATAGACATCTGGCAAATTGCTTCCCAAGCAGCTATTGCATGGCTGGGGAATTCTCTGTTTGAAACTTTCTGCTAGTTGAATAAGGAGTATTTAAGAGTGTGAACCAATGAGGCTGTCCTCACTGGTAAGCAAAACTGTCCATGTGGAGTTGTCTATAAGCCACCCCTGCCCGCCCCTACACACACACACACACACACATACATCTACACATGCATTTCCAAACTTCTTAAACTTCTCTCAACTGCTTAGATGTTTAACAGGTGTCATATATCTGCCATTGCTCATTAGATAAGTCTTTAGTATGCATGTACCTTTGGGACAGGTAATAGATTGATTTAAATGAGCACTGATGTGCACAAGAACTCATTTCCAAAGTGGAGGGCTTTCAGGGAGGGTTGAGAAGAGAAGGGTGCAGTGTCAGACAGAAAGCCAGTGTGGAGAGATGAGGGAGCGAAATAAAACTAGGATATTTTGTGACAGTTTTTTCCTAAATGCAGATTTCCTGATGAGGGAACATTAAGTCTCTAAAAGCCAATGCCATTGTGCTACTTCAGAATTCATCCTCTACATTTGCAAAAGTTACCTTCACACTCAAGGTTATTAGGTCAGCCTACTGAGAGCAAATTTTCCCAGAGGTTCTGGTCTGTGAGGGGCAAGTGTAAAAGGCAGGGGTGGAATATTAAAAGATAGATAAGGTTCCTTTTCTCCTCAGCAGCTCCCATTTTCTCTCTCTAAAAAGCAAAAAGCCATGTCATCTGTCTCTGGGTGTCTGGGACAGGAGATGTTTATTTTTCAGACAATATAGGCTCTGTGAACCCTTTAGAAATTTTAACCTTGGTTTTCTATGAACACCATTGGTTCTACTTAGGGAGTTACCACCCCATAAGATGTGTCTTAAGGTCCTCCTTTGTCTTTCTTTGGAGACAGACTCAGTTCATTTCCTAAATTTCTGGCAATGCCACAGCCCTAAAGAGATAAGAGAAGCCAGCAAAGAAATCAAGCACTTCCCCAACTAGATAAAAGTCTTGAAAACATGGTTTATTTGGCTATTTAAAATGTTTTCTCATGGGTATTTGTCTTATTTAGAATTGTTATTCAACTGGTACATATCCATATGGCCATACCAGTAGTTAAAAAACATTGTTGATTCACATAATATTTTATTCTTTCATTTGTTAATTCACACACACAAAAATTCACTCTTTTTGATGCATAGTCTATGAGTTTTGACAACTAATCAAGATGAAGGCATGGCCAGTGTGGCTCAGTGGTTGAGCACCAACCCATGAGCCAAGAGGTCACCATTTGGATTCCCACTCAAGCCAGATGCCTGGGTTGTGGGCTCAATCCCCAGTAGGGGTGTGTGGGAGGCAGCTGGTCAATGTTTCTCATTAATGTTTATATTTCTACTAGAGGCCCATTGCACAAAGAGATTCATGCAATAGGCCTTTCCTTCCCCTGGCTGCTGGCACCAGTTTTCCTCCGGCACCGGGACCCAGGCCTTCACTGCTCTGGCTGGAGCCTTCATTCTTCACTCTTCCATTTTGCGCCTACATATGCAAATTAACCGCCATCTTTGTTGGGTTAATTTGCATACTCTCCTGATTGGCTAATGAGCATAGTGGAGGGACGGTCAATTTACATGTTTGTCTATTATTAGGTAAGCTATCCCTCTCCCTCTCTCCCTAAAATCAATAAAAACATATTTTTAAAAAGATGAAGAACAGTTCCATTTCCCTAAAAAACTCCCTCATGTTGCCCTTTTGTGGTTACACTCTCTTCTGACCCTTAAATACTTGATATAATTCCTTCTTCTGATGTGTAATTTTCAAATATTTCCTCCTAACCTGTGACTTAAATACAATTCTTTGAACAATGTCTTTCACAGAGCAAAAGTTTTGAATTTTGATGAAATCCATTTGTCAGTTCTTCTGTTTACAGATGTTTTCAGTGTCAAATATAAGATTTTTTTTACTAACCCAAGGTCACAAAGATTTTCTTCCATTATTTCTTTTAAAACATTAATAATTTTAAGACTTTATATTTAAGATTATAATAGATTTTTAAATTATTATTATTATTTTTTTTTTGTAAAATAAGTGAGGCATAGGTTGAAATTCTTGTTTTGAAAATGGTTCTAGTAGTATTTGTTGAAAACACTATCTATTTCCTCTCCATTTAATTGCCTTTTCTCCTGGGTCAAAAACCAATTGACTATAATGTCTAGAGTTGATCTAGAACAGCCGTGGGCAAACTACGGCCCGCGGGCTTGATCCGGCCCGTTTGAAATGAATAAAACTAAAAAAAAAAAAAGACAGTACCCTTTTATGTAATGATGTTTACTTTGAATTTATATTAGTTCACACAAACACTCCATCCATGCTTTTGTTCCGGCCCTCCGGTCCAGTTTAAGAACCCATTGTGGCCCTCGAGTCAAAAAGTTTGCCCACCCCTGATCTAGAAGCTATTTTATCCCATGGATATATTTGTATTTTCTTTCACAAAACCGACTATTTTTATTACTGTAGCTTTATAGTAAGGCTTGAAATAGGACATTATGATCTTCTAAATTGTTTTTGACATTTGAGTTCCTTGGACTTCAATACAAATTCTGATGTCAGTTTGTTAGTATCTACAAAAAAATTGTGGGTTTAGATTGAGATTGCATTGGATCTCTACACCAAAAAGAAGCCATTGGCATCTTAATAAAATTGAGTTTTCAAGTCTTTGAACATTATTTTTCCTTTTAAGAACTTATTTGTGTTTTTTTGTTTGTTTGTTTGTTTGTTTGTTTGTTTTTAGTGCTTGGTAGTTTTCAGCACAAAAATCCTAAACATATTTTGTTAACTTATACATAATCTTCATTGTTTGGAGTGCTATTTTAAATGTTGTGTCTAATTTTTTTCAACTTCCACTTGTTCATTACTGAAATATAGAAATATGGTAAACTTTTGTATATTGACTTGGTATCCTGCAATCTTGTTAAATTAAGTTATTTGATTAAGGAATGATTTTGTGGAATATTTTGTATTTTTTTAAAAATATATTTTATTGATTTTTCACAGAGAGGAAGGGAGAAGGATAGAGAGTTAGAAACATCAATGAGAGAAAAACATCGATCAGCTGCCTCCTGCACACCTCCTACTGGGGATGTGCCCGCAGCCAAGGTACATGCCCTTGGCCAGAATCAAACCTGGGACCTTTTAGTTCAGGCTGATGCTCTATTCACTG
The DNA here is from genome assembly GCF_963259705.1 of Myotis daubentonii. Taxonomy (NCBI): domain Eukaryota; kingdom Metazoa; phylum Chordata; class Mammalia; order Chiroptera; family Vespertilionidae; genus Myotis; species Myotis daubentonii. The sequence goes on along the minus strand of NC_081842.1, from coordinate 146,204,010 downwards.
AGCCAAACCGTTTAGGGTTATTTTTTATTTTTCACACGAACAATCAAGTTATCTTTAAATAAAGACAGTTTTAATTGAATTTATTGGGGTGACATTGGTTAACAAAATTATATAGGTTTCAGGTGTACAATTCCATAGTACATCATCTGTGTATTGATTGCACTGTATGTTCACCATCCCAAGTCAAATCTCCTTCCATCACCATTTATTCCCCCTTTACCCTCTTCTACCTCTCCCACCCCCCTTTCCTTCTGGTAATCAACATAATGTTGTCTGTGTCTAAGAGGTTTTTGTAATTGTTTGGTTAATCCCTCCATCCTTCCTCCCCTCTGTCAGTCTGTTCTGTATATCTATGAATCTGTTTCTATTTCGCTTGACAGTTTTTTGGGTTGTTTTTTTTTCATTAGATTCCACATATAAGTAAAATTGTATGGTACATATCTTTCTCTGACTGGCTTATTTCACTTAGCATAATACTTTCTAGGTCCATCCATGCTATTGTAAAAGGTAAGATTTCCTTCTTTTTTATGGCAACGTAGTATTCCATTTACATGTGGCACATGTAAATGTACCACAGCTTTTTATCTACTCATTTACTGATGGGCACTTGGGCTGTTTCCAAATCTTGCTCTGCAACGAACATAGGGGTGCATATATTCTTTTGAATTGGTGTTTCATGGTTCTTCAGATATATTTCCAGAAGTGGAGTCACTGGGTCATAAGGCAGTTCCAATTTTAATTTTTTGACGTAACTCCATACTGCTTTCCATAGTGACTGCACCAATCTGCATTCTCACCAACAGTGTACAGGTGTTCCCTTTTCTCTGCATCTTCACCAACACTTGTTGTTGATTTTATAAAGCTTATATATATATATATATATATATATATATATGTATTTGATTTCAGAGAGGAAGGAACAAGGAAAGAGAGATAGAAACTTCAATGATGAGAGAGAGAATTGAACCCGGGACCCTTCAGTCCACAAGTCGACGCTCTATCCACCTAGCCAAATCTGCTAGGATGACACTTGTTGTTTATTAATGATAGCCATTCTGAAAGGTGTGAGATGATATTTTGCTATCTTAATTTGCATTTCTCTGGTGACTAGTGACATTGAGCATCTTTTTATATGTCTATTGGCCATCTGTATGTCCTCTTTGGAGAAGTGTCTATTCAGGTCCTCTTTGTTTCTGATCTGTATGCCTTTAATTTCTTTTTGTTATCTTATTGTGTTTGCTAGGGCTTACAATATTGTGTTGAATAGCAGTGGTGAGAGAGCACATCATTGCTTTTTCCAGATCTTAGGTGGAAATTATTCAGTCTCTCACCATTAAGTAAATGCTGGCTGGTTTTGTTTTTGCAAATACACTTTATTTTCGTCTACTTTTAGTTTGCTAAGTTTTTATCATAAAAGGATGTTGACTTTCATCAAAATTTTTCTGCATCTATTGAGATGTTAATACAGTTTTTCCTAGTAGATTACATTGACTTATTTTTACATGTTGAACCAGACTTGCCTTCCTTAGATAAATCCTGCGTGGCTGTGATGTGATTCTTTTTTTTTTTTTTTAACACAATGCTGGATTTGGACTTGCTAATATTTTGTTGAGGTTTGGGGTTTATTGTGTTTATATTCATGAGGGATATTGCTCTAGAGTTTTCTTGTATTTGTCTGTTATGGGTATTAGAAGAATGCAAGTTTCACAAAATGATTTGGGAAATGTTCCTCTTCTGTTTTCTGGAAGAGAGTGTAGAAATGATATAACTTCTTCATTAAAAGTTCAGTAGTTTACTCCTTTAAGTAAAACATGGGAATTTTACAACTACATATGTTCCAACTTAAGCTTTAGTTGCTCAAAGGAAATTGTTGTATTTGATTTTTTTTCTCTTTCTAGTTCCTGTGAGCTAGAGCATGGACATGCCAAATGGACAATGGTCTGGAATAATGAAGCAATGTGAAGGAAGAACTCTATATATTTGAACGACCATCAGTAGCACAGCCACCTTGCCAACTATGATTCCTCATCTTTGTTTGAATAACAAAAAAATATCTATTTTTTAAGCCACTATAATTTTGGATCTTTTTTGTTAAAGTGTCTTTTCCTTACCCTATTTGAGCTGGCAGACAAAGTCCTTTTGTCTAAACTTTGTTGAGATTCACCACCAGAAGTCTAATGGGATTAAAAACCGGAGGAAGCTATGAATAGATTCAACTTCTGCCATGGGAAAGGTTAGTAAACAGAGTGAAGCCGAACTCTCAGTTTTCCTGGAGCCACAGACTATCTTTTACACACATTGAAATCTCTTGCAGCATCTTCCTCTCTTGGGTCAATTTAGAGATCTGGATTGCTTAGACTATGTGTTTCCATCTACTGGCAATGGGCAGAAAGGAAAGTAATATTTGGTCATATTTGATAAGAAATAAGAAGACATCTAAAGCTTTTTGGTAGTTCTCTTTTATAGTGCCCTAAAATTTTTATTTTATTACATTTAAAGAAATTACAGATGAACAAGCACAGATAAGGCAGTCTTGCCTGATTCTAGACAGACCCAAATCCTGATGCCTGCAAAAAGCTTAGAGTAGGTAGAATATAAAAAGATTAGAGAATCTGTGTTTGTGTCTTGAGCCAAAGCAGTTTGAATCTCAAGAGACCATATTTATAAAAAAAATCAGTAATCTCCAACAGACTGGAATTCCTCAGTGCATGGCAGTGACCCAACTATAGGAGGAACTGCTATCATCTGAAGGACTAATAATAGTGGGCACTTAAAAAAAATCACAAAACTAAAACAACATAAATAAGATTTTTTAAATCCATACAGACTTTCTTTGTCAGAAATATAAATGAACCAGAGGCCCGGTGCACAAAAATTTGTGGTCTCGGGGGGTCCCTCAGCCCGGCCTGTGCCCTCTCGCAGTCTGGGAGCCCTCAGGGGCATGAGGCAACCCGGCAATCAGGGGAAGGCAATGCCCTCATCACACCTCTGCTGCTGCCACTGCCAGCAGCGCAAGCCTCACCTGGTCCTGGTTACCTGAGCCTTGGGCGGCCCTGGTTGGCTGGGAAGCTGCCATCCAAAGCTTGTCTGCACCTCAGGCCGGCCTTTGGCGGCTGGGAAGCCAACATCTGAGGCTTGCCTGCACCTCAGGCATTGTCTGGGCAGCTGCCATCCGAGGCTTGCCTGCACCTCAGGCTGGCCCTGGGTGGCTAGGGTGTGGAAGGGACTGGGGAACTCCGGAGGCAGGCGTGTGGAGCTGCTGGACCTGTCTGGGGGCGGGCCCAGCCATGCCGCACATCTGTCACCCAGGCGGGGCTAAGGAGACTGGGTGCCACCATCTTGTGGCTATGGGTGCCGCCATCTTTGAGGGCATGACAGTCAGTTAGCATATCCCCTTTTTATTGGCTGTGGGTGCCACCATCTTGTGGCTATGGGTGCCGCCATCTTTGAGGGCATGACAGTCAGTTAGCATATCCCCTTTTTATTGGCTGTGGGTGCCACCATCTTGTGAGGGCGTGATGGTTAATTAGCATATTCCCTCTTTATTAGATAGGATAATTTTCATTGAACCAGTCACAAAAGAGTTCCTGTGAGTATAACGTTTAAAAAATAAGGGCATGGAAAATATATTTGGCAATGGTAAAAAGTCTCTATGAATGGAAAATAAATATGTGTTAAATGTTAAGAGGAATATGGTTGAGGATAGGAGAAAGGAATAAAGACTAAACATGGGGGGAAATTTGAATGGCAAGAATTGGGATGCCACTTTGGGGACGTATCTTGCAGTCTGATTTTAAGTAACTCTTGAGAAGGTACCTCACATTATCCTTGGGTTATTGATTCATGATCTAGTTTACTTTATCCCTATAGGTTTAGTTCTGGGAACATGTTCTGGCTTAGATATTTGCAGGCCTCAGAAAGTTGGCTTCAAATTATTTGATTACATCATCACAGACATAAAGTGTATGAGTTGGCCATCTGTATCTTTTTAAGAATTTATCTTTCAGTAGGATGTTAAATTCAACTGAACAATTCAAGTTTACTATATTATGGCAATGGAATGAGGAACTCAGAGGTTAAGTTGAATTGGGATGACTTGGCAGGACCAGGTGACAAAAAGGGAGTGAGAGGTGTCCCATGGAATAGGAAACTTGCAAGGCAACTGAAACAAATGGCCAATTAGGGTTTTTTTGTTTTGTTTTGTTTTGTTTTTATGCTGTGGTGGGTGACATGAGTTTAATACTTCATTTTACTTAAGCAATATGTTATTTGATGTAGATATTAAGCTTGATACAGATATTGCTTAAATGTCTACCTTAAGTTCTGAAATGAACTATATTAAAGCAGCTTGGTAGATGTAATGAGTTTGGAGAAAATAGTTGTTTTAATTATGCACAGATTTAGTGAAGGTGTGAAAGGATATTATTACAAAGTAAGATTGAAATGTAACTTCTTCAGTGGCAGATTCTGGTCATTGGGATCTCTTCTATATCTTGACCTTTGGCAGCCTCTTCTCTTCTCTTCTCATCTGGGATCTGGTCTCTGTTAAAATTCCTTAGTTCTGAAAGAAATTCAAGGTACTGGCAGAACATACACACTCCCTACTACATTTTTCCCTTGCAAGTCTTGTGTTGAGAATCCAAATCCAATACAAAAAGAGAGCCTCCCAATGGATTTTGATCCCCATATGTCCTGATTTCTAGCTCCTTTCTAAAATCCCCGTGTTTACTCTCCTTCTCCCCAAACAGTGTATTTTAGCCTTTTCACAGAGATCAAAACACTGAGTAGAGAAATTGATCCCAGGTGCATATCTGTGGGAACTTGGCCTCTAGTAGGAAAGCTCACTTAAAGAGAGGGGGCTTTATTCACTATTTTTCAAGAGCCTTGGGATCACTAGAAGCACAATAAAAACTTCCAAAAGGAAAAAAATAGCCAATGATATAATTCATATTTCACTTGCCAAAGTGAATAATATTGCTATTCTTTTGCAGGCTCTTACACTAAGAGTGGAGGAGAAGAGAAAGTAACTATGAGTATACTCAAGATTACAATTAACTTCTCTACCCTACTATCAAATTTCCATCTCTTAATCTATTCAGTAATTATATCATTATCATCACAGTCATCACCATTATCATCATCATCATCCTCTTCATATAATTTGAATTTTTACCACGTTTCAGCATCTCCCATCATTATCTCACTATAATAAACATATTAGGCAAGTGTTAGGGAAGAACACCTTCTCCCACATACCTCTGTTTTCCAGAGCATTTCTGGCTTCTTGTACAGCCCTTATCCCTCCCTACCAAGGTGGAAGCATTTGTGTAGATGATAAGCAACTGTTATGAGGACACACTTTCCTATTTGTTGGGTTTAATCTTTCAAACACCATTTCCTATCTCCCTCCATTCCAGAACATGTTTTTTTCCCATATGGGTGGATATGAGGCTCAGACTTCCCCTCAGAATTCAATAGTTAGTGCATTGCCCTGGCTGGGTGGTTCAGTTGGTTGGAGTACCATCCTGCACTAAACGGTTGCAAGTTTGATTCCAAGTCTGGGCATATACCTGTGTTGCAGGTTCTATCTCCTATTGGAGCATGTTCAGGAGGCAACCGATCAATGTTTTTCTCACATTAATGTTTCCCTTCCTCTCTCTTTCTGAAATTAATAAAAAGCATATCCTCAGGTGAAGATGAAAGAAAAATAGTACATTTGGGAAACCTTGAGGAATAGAAAAAGACTGGGATTTAGGGAACACAGTAAAACTTAGACATTGAAATTTCTGTATAGACTAGGCTATGTGAAATTAAATCTTGATGGTTTGCAGTAAAGCTGGTTTTGCATTCATCCATTTGGCCTTTTATGGTTATGGCCTGACTGGGATTGAACGTTTCAGGCCATGCTGCATTTTACTTGGGCAGTGATGCAGTTTAGGACAGCGGAGTTTGCAGGTGGGTGGCTGTTTTCATATGGACCTTGAGCAAATGCTCAAGAGACCTAAGCAGCTACACAGAGTTCAGGTGACGGTGGTTGTGACAGGCCTTCATGAGCATGAGGCCTTAGGAAACATAATAACTAGGTTGTGTCACAGTAGACAATATGTGTTTGAAGAGTTGATTCTTTTGGAATTCTCAAAAATTACTGATATTTGGGACCATTCTAGATCTTGCTCCCTGGCATATGTCAATTTGGCTCGAATAAACATAAAAATTCTCTACAGTTTGGATGTTCTTACAATGACATTTATTTAGTATAATCAACAGGATTCCAAGGAAGCCCACCCAGGACCACCTTGCAGACCTGGACCGGGTGCTCGGTAGAAGCAAGAGCCCATTGTACTCCACTGACTTCCCACTTTGCATTGGGTGAACTTGGGTGAGTCTCTCTTGGAATCCAGAGCCCCCTTGCTTTAAGTAGCATACGCTATGACTTTATTTGAGCTGTTCTTAGAAAATCCTCCAAGTGGATATGGGTTGAGATAAACCAGGAAAAGAAAACAAAATGGATTGCTGTCTTTAATTTGGGGTTTTAATTGGATTGTTCACTGAAAGTCTGAACAAAATCTTTGTTGTTTAAATGAGGGACTGAACTCTATTTAGCTCCAAAAAGAATGGACACTTGCTTCCCCAACCTGAATAACCAATGGGGTGACAATAGTTGTTCAGATTCCTGAATTCAGGGTGGCAGGGGTTGGTGCCAGGAGCTGTCCAGTGTGGTAGCACAGCCAATCCAGGAGAAGTTTGTGGGAACTCCAAGGAGAAGGGCCGGACACCCTGGAATGTGTTCACCCTGAGAGAGGGGCCAGTGAGAGGGCCTGTGCCTTGGAAAGCATCACAGTCTGACAGCATCTGGTAAGCTCTCTCTGGCCTCTGCTCAGGTATTCTTAGGGGACTAAGAATCTTTGTGGAGTTGCCTGAGAAAAAATCCCCCCAGGGCATAGAGCAGTTCTATAGAGATATTCACTGACTTGGCTTGCATGTAAAGGATGGTTTTCTCTAGAAGTTTATTCACACTCTGCAGATCTCAACAATACCAAGGAAAATGATGCCTTCCAGACTGGCAAGGCCCACTACAGTCAGACTCCCCATATATGACTAAGATGGCTGAGTTGAGGATCCTTTGATACTCCTGAATTAATCTTTTATGTGCACAATTATAGAAAGTTGGGTGTAAAATTAGACAGAGTGAGTTAAAAAATATATATTAGAAACTGTCTCAGAACTTATAAAAGGCCTCCTCTGAGCTAAAGTGAAACTATGTAAAAGGATTTACAGAAAAAAAAGGAGAGATGTCCAAACAATAATTTGAAAAAATATATGCATCACTATGTTCATTGCAGTGTTATTTACAATAATGATGATTTGGAAGCTTCCCAAGTGTCCATTAGTAAAGGAGTGGATATTTCATGGCACACATATACTATGAAATATTACTTGGCCATAAATAAAGAATGAATGTTACCATTTGCAGTAGCATGGATAAGCTATTGTACCCTTAATGACTTAAGGGAAAGAAGTCATTCAGAGAAAGACAAATACCATATGATTTCACTTATATGTAGAATCTAAAGAACAAAATAATTGAACAAACAAAATAAAATCAGGCTCATAGATACAGAGAACAGACTGATGGTTGCCAGATAGAAGGGGTTTTGGGGAGACTGAGTAAAAAAGTTGAAGAGATGAAGAAGTACAGATTGGTAGTTATAAAATAGTTATAGGGATGTAAGGAATAGCATAGGGGAATATAGTCAATAATATTAAATAACTATGTACCATACCAGGTGGGTATTAGAAATATTGGGGGAAACACATTGTAAAGTATATGATTGTCTGTACACCTGAAACTAATAAAAAAATTATATAGAATGTAAACTGTTATTGAAAAGTAAAAAAAAAAAAGAGAGAGAGATAAAGTATTTAGATAAACAGATCAACCTATGATGTCATTTAGGTGTCAACCCAATTCTTTGAGGTATTAAAAATGGCTGTCCTTATTTTAAAAGGAGGAAGGTCATTTGGAACTGGACTTGTTAAGGACATATATAAATTGTAAAAGGCCTCCAAAGCAGTATTTGAATCCAACTGTTTCTGCTGTGTCTGTCTGTGTGTATCTATATATATATATATGCTATGAATGTAAAATAATTTTCTACCTTCATGTGGTATTGTAAAATTTAATTTAAAGGCAAGTACTTATAAGAATTGGAGATTTAAATTTTTCAAAAATATAAAAAGAAGCCCAAATGCTTTTCAAGTTTATGTGATCTAAGATTAATTCTTAGTAAGTAAAAGCTAGCTTAAGATTGTTGGTTTAAGCAAAATAGACACCTCTCTATTTGCCCAGGTTTTACAAAAATAAGTCCATGCTGCCCAGCCACCATGTCTCAGTGATTGAGCATCGATCTATGAACCAGGAGGTCATGGTTTGATTCCTAGTCCGGGCACATGCCTGGGTTTCAGGTTCGATCCCCATTGTGGGGCGTGCAGGAGGCAGCTGATCAATGATTCTCATTATTGATATTTCTATTTCTCTCTCTCTCTCCCTTCTCTAAAATCAATAAAAATATATGAAAAAAATAAGTCCATGAAATAATTGAGTTTTATGTCTATGAAAATGTTTCTAGATATTATAAAGTATCTTAAATATACTTATCAGTAAAAGTGCCTAGGTTTTTAGAATTTATAAAATGTCATCATAAATCTGCCAAGCTAAAGAATGCAAATTACTTACTTCTTAGGTTTCATTAGAAATTGGAGTTCCACAGGTTAAAATATCAATATATGTAGGAAAATTTTCTAGGATATATAATATGAGTAAATAATGGTTGTTAATTAAACAAATAGTTGGGGCTATGGGAAACCCAAGATGGCTGTGTGGTTCTTCCCTGCTCCCTGGATCTCCATTTTTCAGTGTCTGCATTCCTTTATGTGCCTGTGTTTTCAGCTGAATGTAGATGAAGAAACTTATGAAGTGACATTATTTTTTTAAAGCTTTATTGTTGAAAGTATTACATATGCCCCCCCTCCCCCTTCTAGCCCTCCCCTGCTCCTCTCCTCTTCGCCCCAGGCTGAAGTGGCATTATTGAAAGAAGACATCTTACACTATTGCCAAGGTTTGATAATCACTTTTTTAAAAATCTCAAAATGGTAACCATTTCTTTTCACAGCGAACTCCCATTGAATACCACCTGGAGATTTTGTGGGGTTTTTTGAAAGGACATCAAATAAGACTCTCCAATCTCATTGGAAGGGACCTCATAGGCACCTAATCATGAATGAACATCTACCCTTATCTCTGACACTCGACAACAGACATCAAAGACTCTTGCTGACTTCATAAGTAAACAGTTATCCTTAGACATAGACAAGGCCTGCATATCTATGGATTGATATTGAACTCAGAATCCATTTTGTTTGAGTATCATTACCTGTCTGCTAATGACATTAATCATCATAATAGTTATACTTGTTCTTGGAGTTTCTTTATATAGTCCAACTGTTTATGATTACTAAACATGTATAACTGTTAATACTCTTCATGGCTTATATAATTGTAATACCAGGTGCGAGAGAGGAGGCAAAACTAGGATCAAGATAACTCACAAGATAGAAATTATCCAGAGTGTTTTTTCACAATGAGGGTCATAGACCTGACTGTCTTCCATTTATTTATCTGGCCTTCCCTTTTGGGGGAAAATTTGGCCTCAACTCATGGTTATGGTATTGCCTCAACCCCAATGGCTAACAAGACAACATCAATGCCGAGACGTCCTAAGAATAAGCCTTCTTAGCACTGTGAGACTGCACTATTCAATCCAAAGGTTGGATCATCAACATGATTTATGACCAAAAGGGGGAACTGTGGTGAAGAAAACAAGGAGTTCTATGGAAAGTAAGCTCACAGAGTTATATGACCATAAATTCCTAAATAGGCAGGTCATGGTGGGTAATCATGTCCCAGGCATATAGTTTCTTTAGTAAAAGGTTTATCTTTGCCTTAAGCAAGCCCTGTTTGCTTAAGGCAAAGATAAACCTTTTACTAAAGAAACTATATGCCTGTAACATGATTGTTTCAGTTCATCTCAGTTAATACCTTTGAACTAACCCATAACCACCCTCAAGAGAGCAAATAATCTTGTAAACTATTCTTTAATCCAGTCCCCACCTTGCTTTTTTCCACCTCCATGTAATCTTCCTTATGTTTCCTCCTGAAGTACAAATGCATAAAAGAAACTTCAAAACTGTTATTCTTCAGAGAATTTGAGATCTTGCGCCCCAGCATATGTCATAGGTTTGGCTCAAACAAACTCTTATAAAAATTTAAAAATAAAAAAAGTACTAATACTTTATATTGTGGAAGATCCCATATAACATTTTAGGGGGCTACATTAAGAAAAAAAATATCTGGGTAAGAGCTCAAATACACATAAAAGAAAGAAAGGTACAACAAATGATGCTAGCACCATATGTGTTAGGAAGGAAAGTATTCAGTTTAAGGAGAAGGTGGAACATTCCGTTTAGCCTTTATGAAAAGAATAGGAGATCAACATTGCAAACTGAAATATAAAATTGTACCAAAAGGAAATGTTACTCAGTATAGGGATTTTCAAAAGCTAAGGAAAACCTTGAGGAGAACAAGGCAGACTATTAATGCTTACTATAGCCCTACTGTCAGTTTTCTTAATATAATTCTCCAGCTGAAAATTATTATCCCAGAAATAAACAATAAAATATATTATAATTTTATATTTTAAAATTAGCATTACCAATGGCAAGTAGAAGATCCCAGACACTGTCTTTCCACAAATATTGACACTGCTCAGCACTGAGAGGGAACTCCTCAACTAGAGAGAGTGCTCTTCTCTGGAAAAGGAAGAGAGGGTGAGGGACCAGCTTCCCCAGCCTTTCAGCGCCCTGCATGAGGGATCCGACTGGCAGCTCTGAGATATAGAGAGATGGCTGGGAACAAAGAACAAATGCAGGGGCTGCCACTAACAGCCACACAGTTGGAATAGCCACAGTTCCCAATGACTGCTCTGCAGATAACCCCCGCAACTTTGCCACTGGAGAAACCAACGGCCAGCACAGCACCACGGACCTGCTGCAGATTTCACTGGCTTTCACACCACAGTTGTTCAAAGTGGGTGATGCTGAAAGGGCGAGTTGTCTCGGGGCCTGACCACGCTGCTGGCGGCCTCGGGCACCGACTCCCCAGCCCACGGCAGGAGCCCGGCGCAGGCTGCCACCCGCCCGCCGCCCCCGGACCGGACCGGACCCACGCGGCAGCAGCGGCGGCGGGGCGGAGCGTGTGCCCTCGCCCGAGGAGATGGAGGAGGAGGCGATCGCCGACGCCCCCGGGAACAAGACGGAGGACGTGGACTTCCTGCCTGGGCTGGAACTGGTCGATCTACTGGACCCCCAGCAACCGGACTGGCCCCTGGAGCCCGTGCTCAGCTCGCCCTGGGGGGGGCTAGGACTGCGCCCTCCATCTTGCCCTGGGTCCTCCATTTTTGGAGCGTCCGCCATGTGCTCAGGAGAGTGCCTTCTTCCCGGAAGCCCAGGCCCCTGCTGGCCACGCCCAGGATTTCTTTAAACTAACCAATGACAATCAAGGGACATGCGCGCCATAGAGATGACCCGACTCGCGCCTGGCCAATCGGCGGGGCCCACAGTCCCCTCTCCTGCCCTCACTCCACCCCCCTTTAAAACCCCCTGTCCCATCAGGCCTCTCTCTCTCTCGGCCACTGGAGCTTACCGTTGCATCGGTGAGTGTGGCAGGGGAGCCAAACCTGGGTTTGAAATAGATGACTCTTTGCTTTTGCATTAGACTGACTGGCTCCCTGGGGGTCTTGGGAACTTTGAAATCTGGGCACAACAATGCCAGCTACCTAAGCCCACCCTGCTCCCTCCCACCTGACTCCTGCTGAAGCCCAAGAACCATCCTGGCACTTAGCCCTGGCCTTTGCAGTTGTGCAATTGCAAGATGCCAGCTGAGACACCCATGGCTGAGCCCACTGCCATGTGCACTGAAAGCTAGCCCCTCCAGCTGTCTCCTGCACAACCCTGGCCAAGCCCCATTACCAGCTTCCATTGCCATGCGTACGCCTAGAGGAGACTGTGCCATGGGAGAGCCTGCTGACAGCTAGGGCCTCTGCAGGTGCTTGTAGGCCCAGCTAAGGCCTCATTTTCTGTCACTGGCTTGCACCACTGTGCTCACCTATAGCTAGCCACTCAACTACACCTGCATGCCCCTGGCCTGAGCCCATAATTGACCTCTACTGCCATGTATATGAGGTGAAACCCAGCAGCCACGGCATTACAAACTGGCATCCACGGCTCCCATCACTGCCAGCGGGTGTTTAGTTATCCCTGGCACTTGCTGCTTGCCCTGGCTGGCATCACTACATGTGTGTTTGCATCACAGGGCACATGCAGCTGGTCCCTTGTATATATCACAAGCTCCAGCCACTACTGCTGCTTGCTCTGGACTTTGAGGTGCTGCTGAGAATGCAACAGGCCTTGGAGCCTCTGCATGCCCCCTGAAGTGTTCACCAAGGACCACATAAATGTCAATGGGAAATTCACAAGTAAGTGAAAATTAAACAACACACTTGTGAACAATCCATAGATCAAAGATGAAATCAAAAGGAAATCTAAAAAGTATACTGTACTGAAACAAACAAAAATGGGAAAAATACAACATACCAAAGCTTATTAGATGCATCAAAAGCAGTGCTAAGAGGGTGGTTTAATAATAAATGTCTATATTAAGGAGAAAGATCTCAAATAAACAATGTAGCATTATACATTGAGGATATAGACAAAGAACAAACTAAACCCAAAGTAAGCAGAAAGAAAGACAAATCAAGGCAGAAATAAATGAAATAGAGAAAAAACAATTGAAAAAATTGATGAAATTCTGAGTTGGTGTTTTTGAAGAGATAACAAAATTGACAATAGGTAAGCTAGACTTACCCCCAAAAGAGGATTCAAATAAATAAAAGTATAAAAGAAAAATGAGACATTGCAACTGATATCATAGAAATATAAAGAATCATAAGAGACTGCTATGACCATTATTTTGCAACAAATTGGACAACCTGGAAAAATGGATAGAGTTCTTGAAATACAACCAAGTCTGAGTTATGAAAAAATAGAAAATATGAAGAAACTAGTAACAAGGAGATTGAATCAGTTATCATGAACCTCCTTAGACTAAAGTCCAAACTTTACAGAATTTTCAAGTTAAAGAATTAACTTCAATTCTTCCAAAAATTTGAATAGGTGGGATTTACCCTGATACCAAAGCAATTCTCAACAAAATACTAGCAAACTAGATTTAACAACACATTAAAAGGGTCATACACAATGACCAAGTGGGATTTTTTTTTCCTTAGGATACAAAGGATGGTTTAACACAGCAAATCAATAAATGTGATAAATAACATTAATACAGTGAAAGAAAAATCATATGATAATCTCAATAGATGCAGAAAAAACATTCAGAAAAATTCAACATTCTTTAATGATAAAAAACTATGTACAAATTGGGTATAGAGAAAAAAATGTACCTCAATATAATAAAGGCCATATAGGACAAGCCCACAGATAACATCATATTCAACAGTAATTAGCTAAAAGCTTTCCCTTTAAGATCAGGGACAAGACAAAGGTGCCCACTCCCTCCAATCCTATTCAACATAGTATTGGAATTCCCATCCAGAGTAATAAGGCAAGAAAAGTAAATAAAAGGTGTCGTAAGTGTTTCCCTCCATGTCCTCCGTGGTTCAGGGTTTGGGTCTGGAAGAGGAGCCGCACAACAAATGAAAAAGAAAACACACGAGATAATTTGGGAATATTGGGGGACCAGGCGGCAAGTCCAACTCAAGAGGAAGGACTTCCACTGTGCTCAGGCCTCACCAAGCTTTTTATAGTGAGAGGTAAACAAGGTAGTGGTTACCAAAGTTACACTTTTCTTGTGAGTTTCACTTGTTTTTGTTCTTGTGAGTTTCACTTGTTTACACCATGGTTATACTTCCTGCACTTCCTCAGCCCATTAGATTCCCAGATAAGATCTAGGGAGTGTTATAAGGTCAAGCCTAATTATGCTAAGAGGACTGTGCCCTCTAAGCTAGACTTGTTTGTGACTTTGCCAGCAGGTCAGTCTGAGGCTTAACCCTAGATCAGTTTCCCACAAAAAGACATCCACATCAGACAGAAAAAGTTAAATTGTCTATTTGTTGATGACATGATCTTATATATAAAAAATCCTAAAAATACTACCAAAAGCTGTTAGACCTAATAAGCAAATTCAGTAAAGTTTCAGGATACAGAATCAATAACAACAATTAATCAGCTATAAAAAGAAGGAAATCTTGTCCTTTGTGACAACATGGATTGATATTTAGGGCATTATGCTAAGTGAAATAAAACAGAGAGAGACAAAAACAATATTGATCTCACTTATAGGTGGAATCTAAAAATATTGAACTCATAGAAACAAGAGGGTATAAATTTGTCAGGGGCTAATGACTGGGAGGGATGTTAGTCAGTTATAAAATGAATACGTCTGAGGATCTAATGTCCAGCATGGTAACCATAGCAACAATAATGTATTTTATACTTGAAAGTTGCTATGATAGTAGAGATTTAATGTTCTCACCATAACAACAACCAAAATTGTAGTTGTGCGAGTTAAAGGATGTGTTAACTAACCTAATTGTGGTACACATTTTGCAATGTATACATTATATTGAATCGCTGTGTGCCTTAAAATTACAGTGCTATACATCAATTATACCTCAATAAAGCTGAAAAATGTAAATCTGGAAGACAAATTTGAGTAGCTTCTAATACCAAATGCCAATATTGACTCTAAACAGGTGGTTTAAATAAAATTACACCTATATACGAATAAAGAAAATGTAAGTGAATACTTATCTAATCTCTGGATATAAAGACATTTTCTAAGAATATCACTAATGAGAACGCATGAAGCAAAAGAAGAAATATGTTTGACTATATTGAAATTTTAAAATTTGGGTAAATGAAAAAAGTGAACAAAATTAATAGACAATAAACTGATAAATATATCCTAAATTTAAGAAATAAGAGATTAATATTCTAAGTGTATGAAGAATTCATATAAATAGGTAGTAAATGCACTAAGACTTTAATATAAACATTGACAAAAATATGAAGAATTTAAAACAGGAAATTAAAATGGTAAATAAGCCCTAACTGGTTTGGCTCAGTGGATAGAGCAGACTGAAGGGTCCCAGGTGCGATTCCAGTCAAGGGCATGTACCTTGGTTGTGGGCACATCTCCAGTAGGGAATGTGCATGAGGCAGCTGATCTATATTTCTCTCTCATCGATGTTTCTAAGTCTCTATCCCTCTCTGTAAAAAAATCAATAAAATATGTATTTTTTAAAAATGGTAAATAAGCTTAGTTAATCCTCATTAATCAAAGATTCATATATCCATATTTGCCTACTTGCTAAAATTTATTTGTATTCCCAAAATCAGTACTCATGGTGCTTTCATGGTAAAGTGGTGACAAATTTGAGTGGCCTGATGTTCACACTCCCAGTGCAGGTTCAACAAAATGATTCTCTATCTTCTTGTTTCAACTGTCATATGGTAACAAGTGCCATGTTTTTGTTTTTTTGTGTGATTTTGTTTATTAAAATGACCCCCATGGGTAGTGCTGAAGTGCTAGCTATTGTTTCCAAGTGCAAGAAGGCTGTGCTGTGCCTTAGAGAGAAAATACAGGTGTTACATAAGCCTCATTGAGGCCTGAGGTATAGTGCTGCTGGCAGTGAGCTCAATGCATGAATCAACATACATAAGATAAGATTGTGTATTGATCAGTAGATAAAAATGTTGTGACTAGAAGTTCAGGGGCCTAAACCCTAAGAGCAATGGTTCAGTATTTGTTAACTTGTAAAAGTTTCATTGAAAATAACTATCCTGAATAATGAGTATCAGCTATATATGAAATTCTCAGATTTGCTAGTTATGAAACACATATGAACAGTATTGAGAGTCTACTTCATCCTTTAAATTAAAGTGAACCTAATGATTGTGCTCATAATATTATAATACAGACATTTTCATATAGTGTTTATGTTATTTTTAAAATTTTCAAACTTCCTGTATAGCAATTTGACATTATACATAAAAAAGAGTTACCCTTTGATATAATCATTCTATTTCTGGGAATCTATTCTGATGGATTAATCAGAATGAAACTATCCAAGAGGGCACATCGTTAAGTATTTTAAAAGACTTACTGATTCACTGTTAAGTTTTTAAAAGGCCATATATAAAAATGCAAATGATCTCAATTACTTAAAATATATGATACGTTTGTAAAACAGAATGCTGTCCCAATAAACTCAGGTCTTCCCTTTGGGCGCTAATGCCTTAGTCCAAGCAGGAGAAATAAAGAAGGAATGGGCAGGTGGCCTTTTTGTAGGTGTCTGTGCCTAGGCTGTGAACCGCCCACAAGCTCTACTAATTCATGATTATTGAAATTTGGCATCTGAAGATTCTCCTGGTAGTACAACTCTATAATAGTGCTTCCCAAATTGTAGTGAGGATCTTGCTAAATGAAGATTCTGATTCAGGAGATCTGAGGTAGGTAGCAGGTTGTGATGCTGTATTGGTAGCATGTGCCCTTGGTCTGAGGAACACACTGAATATAAGGCTCCAGTCTGGACAGAGTAGCTCAATGCAGTACCTCTGTTGTGATGCCAGGTGTCTGAACCTGGCTCACATTGTGCAGAGTAATAGGGTATCAGGTCATATTACTTGAGAACTAGAATCTTAACACCCTCCTTTACTCCTGGCTTGTTGATTAATATTTGACATATCATTATTTAAGAATTTGGAGGCGGTGTTAAGACATGTAACTCTCACTACCCCTAGAATGGACATTAGAAAATAATCATTGCCCAGCCGGTGTGGCTCAGTGGTTGAGTGTTGACCCATGAACCCGGAGGTCATGGTTGATTCTCTCTCATCATTGATGTTTCTCTCTCTCTCTCCCTCTCCCTTCCTCTCTGAAATCAATACAAATATAATTTTTTTAAAAAGAAAATAAGCATTGATTTGTTTACAGAATTTAATAGTAGAGAATATGGTCCTGAGAAAATAGTAGACAAGCTCTTCCAATTTTAATAGAAAAAGAAGAGATTTTTCTGAAATCTCATATTCCGCTTGAAAGTATACATTGAAATAACCACTTCAGAAAATAATTGACAAGAATGAGGTGCCTCTATAGGTACCATACAGAGGGCTCCTGAAGATATATGACTAAGTAACACAAGTCAAAGTTTACATTAGCATCTTTAGTGTGTTACATATCTCTTACATAAGAAAATAAAAAATATAGATACATAAAATAAAAGAAAATAATTGACAGCATTTAATAAGAATGAACATAAGTTTACCCTATGATCAAAAAAGTAATATTTTAATATACTAATATATTTTAATAAACACATTTAGTTTTATATTTTATATACATTACTAGAGGCCCAGTGCACGAATTCGTGCACCTTGAAAGAAACTGTGGGCTGAAAGGCTGCAGTAGGAACAGGGGCAGGTCTTGGCCCATCCTCCACGCCCCTGCCCATCCCTCACACCACAGCCCCTGATCCCCTGTCTGCCAGCAGCCCTGCTCCCATCACCGTCGCTCCCATGTGCTATTGGTGCTGACCACGCTCGCACCCATTGACAGCGCGGAGCGCTTGGGGCCAGTGCCAGCAGCAGGTGTGAGAGCCAGGCAGGACTGTGGCATGCAGGAGCAAAGAATTTTCAGTAACCACCAGAGGCTCGCTCTACTGACAGCGACCGGCACCCCGCCTTGGTCTGGCGCCCCTGCTCACCTGCCCCATCATCCCGCCACAGCCAACACCTGCCATGTTCCGCATATGCCCCTGGGTGGTCAGCACACGTAATAGTTTCCAGTTGTTCGGTTGTTCCATTAGGTCTAGCCTATTTGCACATCAACCTTTTATTATATAGGATATAGTTTTTTTAAAATATATTTTATTGATTTTTTTTACAGAGAGGAAGGGAGACGGATAGAGAATTAGAAACATCGATGAGAGAGAAGCATCGATCAGCTGTCTCCTGCACCACCCCCTACTGGGGATGTGCCCGCAACCAAGGTACATGCCCTTGACCAGAATCAAACCTGGGACCCTTCAGTCTGCAGGCCAATGCTCTATCCACTGAGCCAAACCGGTTAGGGCTACATTATATAGTTTTATATATTATGTGAAGGTGAGGCAAAAGTAGGTTTATAGTTGTTCCTATGAAAAATAATGCAATAATCAATAAATAATAATACAGGAATAAACTCAATGCTCCATGTACTCATCACTATAAACCTACTTCTCCCACCCTGTATTGTATATAACTAAATATGCACATATGTTTACTAAAAAATGAATTAGAGTGTTCACAGCAGTGCTATCTGTAATAGCCCCAAACTGGAAGCTATCCAAATGTTCATCTGGATGAATACATCGCGGCATATTTACACAATGAGATGTGTGTTTGCAGCAATGAAAATAAACAATGTACACTCATGGCACAATCTGAATGCATGTCATTAATAAAATGTTAAGCTCGAGAAGCCAGACACAAAAGAGTACATGCTATATGATTCCATTTATACAAAGTACAGAAAAGGCAATTTATGCTGTTGGAAGCCGGGAAATTGTTTACCGCTGGTGAGTGGTATCTTCTGGAAGAAAGTACAAAGGGAGTTTCTGGGGTGCTGGTAATAGGATTCTGCTGCACAATCTAAGTGCTAGTGATATGGGAGTTTTTGGTTTGGGAAAATTTATTGAGCCAACTATGCAATTTTCTGCATGAGTGTTATACTATCATAAAGCTTGAAGAATGCACACACACAGAGCGTTCAGGGTGGGACCTTGGATTGCTGAGGGATATAGGATTATAAAAGGATGAAGTAATTGTTGGAGATAACCGAAATAAATTTTATTATCTTTTGGGCCAATTGTGTGTGTAGCAAACTCTATTTCCTGGGGGTGATTTTGTGAGCATACATGTCTAAGTCATAAGACCTTTCTTCTCTGGCATAATTCTTAAATAATATTCAAGATTTGAAGTATTTATTTCTGCCTGGTTTTAGTTTTTACAAAGGATTTGAAACAATCTAAGAGAAGTGTGAGTCAATTACCTGGTTAGCAGGACCTATTAGAAAAGTCAAGTGAAATAATTTAGAGTAAAACACCAATAGAAATTACTTCTGATGATTTTCTAATAATTAAAGATATCTGCACTACCCAATATTCCAAATTATTGTCAGCTTTTCTTTCTTTACACACTACTTTATGTTCTTGATTCTTATTAACCAACTGTGCATAACCTTGAGCAAGTTGTAAAATCTCTGAACAACTCTAATCCCAAGAGTAACTTGATTACCTTGAATTTTTGTTATTTTAGAGCACTGGTTACTATCTTGTTGTTTATCTTTTCCTGATTCTCTCTATCTCTAATATTTAACTCTCTGTTTGATTCATCACTGAATTTCTAGTGCTAGAACAGTACATGGCACATGGTGGGAAAATAATTTATTTAATCAGTGAAAAAGCTGGGCTAGATCATCAGGCTCTTTCTGGTTGTAATTTTCTGGAACTCTCACATTGCACAAGTGATTCTGCAGATGCAGAGGTGTCTCTTGAGTTAACAAATTTATGATTCCAGAATCAGAATAAAGGTAAAGTGTAGGATGGTGGTTCTCAACCTGGGGGAACACTTGGGGGTTCCAGCAACTCTGTCAGGGGTCCATGAGGTCAAAACTACTATTATAACAACAACAAGATGTATTTGTATTTATGACCCTCATCATCTAATGAGTATACAGTGGTGTTGTCCAGACGCTGCATGACATGATAAAACAGCAGACCACATAGAAGCAGATTTAGAATCATGTTGCCTTCTATTATGCTAGATAGTAAAGAGATTAACAAAAGCGGACACTAATGCCACTTGTCTTGCTATGTTTTGTTTAGGAAAATACAGTTTTTTTCATAAATATAAATTTTTATTTAGCATTGCTACTTTAAAATAAATAAGTCAATCCTATATAATAAAAGACTAATATGCACATCAACCAAATGGCAGAATGACTGGTCTCTATGATGTGTCCTGACCACCAGGGGGCAGATGTTCAATGCAGGAGCTGCCCTCTGGTGGTCAATGCACTCCCACTGGGGGAGCACCACTCAGCCAGAAGCTGGGCTCACAGATGGCAAGCACAGCGGCAGTGGTGGGAGCCTCTCCTGCCTCCACAGCAGCACTAAAGATGTCTGACTGCCGCCATGGGGAGTGGGCCTAAGCCATTAGTTGGACATCCCCTGAGGGCTCCTGGACTGTGAGAGAGCACAGGCCAGGCTGAGGGATCCCCTGATTGCACGAATTTCATGCACTGGGCCTCTAGTAAATTAATTAATTAATTAGATATTATCATTCCTAATGTTAAATGATATCACCAACATAAACCAAGGCTCTCGATGAAACTTCAGAAATGTTTAAGAGTGTCAAGGTGGCCTGAGACAGAAAGTGTGAGGGCAGCTGATGCACTAAGTGATTAACTTGAAAGGGCAGGAAAGACTGGGTGGCCCAGGATAGGCAGAAGGCCTGAGAATACTTCTGACTTTCACTCTCCTCCTCTGTGCAGAGAATGTGCTCCATAGTCTGCCCCATCAACGATGCATCGGACCCAATTATGTTTTCTAGACATTTCCATCGCTGCTGTTTCCTGCCTTTTTGTCAGTTGCTGAGACAGCCACAGTGAGTAGGAAATTATTCCATTTCTGTCTAGCAAAAGTCTGCAGAACACATGTATCAAATGTCATTGTTTATTTGGCCAGGAGAGTCTCTCTGGCCTGGCTTTTATAGTGGTCTCCATTTTCCAGGGCTGGGAATTGTAGTTTCTCTGGAGAGTTGACTCCAACAGTTAAGTTGCTTTTTAGTTGCAGTTCAGCACATTTCAGAAGTGCCAGGGCAGCATTTTTTCATCTGTCCACACCATTTCTTACCCTAAGCAAGGAGCCCCAGGAAAAAATAAACAGTTGGCTGAACAACTGCTCTCAATGATCCTAGTTGGACACGTGTGCCTGCTGTCCACTTCAGAGCCACAGTCCCTGCGGAGGTGCTTGCTCTGTTTAGATGTGAGCAAGGTTGGAGGAGGACCAAGTTTTTTAAAAAGAAAGCCATGCCCAAATCCTCCTGCTTCTTTCCCCTCTATTCATATCCACTATGTATATTATTTTTCTCTATTAAAAGGCACACATGTTTTAAGAATTGTTAACTGATAATTGCATGCTAAAACTAAAATTGTTTTTGTGATCCTTCACTTAGAAGTAACCCTGAAAAATGAATGGGTGCCCCCAAGGGATCTCAGCCTCATTGAAATAGGCCAAGTTTATGTTGCATGTGTGATGACAGGTTTACCTTTGTACAATCTGTTCCATCAGACAGATTTTCAAGACAACCCTATGAAATCATTGAACAATCATATTTTTTCCCCTCAATGCTATAACTTGATACCATAGAAATAGTATGATGTCTAGAGGTTATTGGGAACTTTGATTTAAGTCTCAGTCCACTATTTGATAACAATGTTAATATTGGAGAACTCACAACCTTTTTGAGTCTGATTTTTTCCCTCAGCGAACATAGTACAGACACATCTATTTCATAGAATGATTATGAACTGCACTGAATATATTTGAAATAATTTCTCAACTAGAAAATATTTATGGGTTTTAGTTTTAATTTTTTTGTCATATTGTCACTTGTGAGTTTTGAGTTAGTTATTGCTATTACTGTAATTCTACATGATACATGTTATTCTAAAGAAAACTGCTCTCAATTATTCTAGATGTGCCTGTTCTTGGAGTGAAAATTAGCAAGCATCATCATTTCTTTTTCAAGCTCAAGTCAGTTAAGACACCCTAAATTTAAGTTCATAATTTAAAAAAAAAAATTCCTCTAAGATGCTGAACCATAGAAAAAGCTCACTTTTTCTGGTGTTTCACTACTTACGGAGGGCAGACAAAAGAGAGTGGAGATAAGGCTCTACTCTTAGGAGTGGGAGATATCAGCCTTAGTCATTTTGTTTCCCTTACTCCAATCAGCTCTACACACTATGGCAAGTTGGCTTCTGGGTCTTAAATATAGTTTTTTTTGTGTTTTTGTTCTCCTAGAAACACTATAGCATAACAGTTAAAGATGTGGGTTGTGAAACTTGATGTATGTGAGTTTGAGTTCCAGTTTGGCCCTTTACTAGCTATATGATCTTGGGCAAGTTGTGTAACACACATGATTTTTTGGTTTCTATTGCTGTTGTAACAAATACCACACATTTAGTGGCTTAAAACAGCACACATTTATTACCTCACAGCTATGTAAATAGGAACTGGTTTCTCAGCTCAGCTGGTTTCTCTGCTCCATATCTGAGAAAGCTAAAAATCAAAGTGTCAGCAGGCTGGACTCTTGTTGGCCAGCTTCATGCCCATTCAGGTTATTGGCAGGATCCTGTTTCTTGTGGTTGTAGGACTGAGGTCCTACTTCCTTGCTTGCTGACATATAGGGGTGCACTTAACTCCCACAGACCTCTCTCTGGTCCTTGTATATGGATGGGCCCCTATACCTCTATCCAGCAATGGTCTAGCAAATCCATCTCATGCATGAAATCTCCTTGACGTCCTCTTCTGTCACAACTTAACTACTTCCAACTGCAGACAGTTGTCTGCTTTTAAGGACTCAGATGGTTAGATTGGGCCCACTTGGATAACCCAGGATCATTTCTCTATAAAATTATCTATAACCTTAATTACATTTGTAAAAATAATTACAAAGTATATTGCTATGTAACATAACAATTACAAACCCTATGGGTTAGCATGTGGACATCTTTGGGGCCTGCAATTCTGTCTGCCACACTAAGCCTGTGTTTTGTATATAAAATCTTGATATTTATGTCTTCCCTACAGGACATACTAAGTGAAGATTTCTAAAGTGCTGTGTGGTAATAAACCTGGTTGGCTTTCTAATAGCTACCACATCAGATTTAAATTTTCTGCCTTGATCATAACATTCTTTATTATCTAACACCACAGTGGTGATCTTAACCTGTTTTCTTTCTCTCATGTGCCACTAATCTCTTCTGATCTTGTAGGGCAAGTCTCCTCTTAGCATCTTGTGATTTTTCTCTTCTCAACTTCACTCATGTTTCACCTGCATGGGATACCTTTTTCTTTTCTACCTTTATATCTTAAAAATTTTGTTCCAAACCCAACCTGTATTTTTGAGAGTTCACCACGATTATTCAAAATCTTGCTTCTCTGTCTCTGCCAGATACCTAAGGTGCTTCTGTTCTGGATCACACCATTCTATTTTAGATGGGGAAGAGTTCATTTTTCTCTCTTCTTAACTCTTGGTGTGTCCAACTTGCCTTGAGCATTCATCATAATGCCATGCTTTCCACTTATCATTGGTATTCAGAGTGACGACTTCAGGCAGTGCAAGGATACAAAATTAGACAACAAAAATTCACATAGCGAGAAAGTGATTCCCTTTTCTGTTCTCTTTCAGTCCTTCTGAATACACAAATCTTTTTTGTTGTTGTTGTTTAAAGTATTACAAATAGTAGTACATATGTCTCCTTTTTCCCCCATTGACCTCCCCCTGGCCTCCCTGATTCCCTGGCCCATGTCCTTACCGCCCCCCCTGCCGGTGTCTGTGTCCTTTGGTTATACTTATATGCATGCATACTAGTACAAGTCTTTTGGTTGATCTCTTGCCCATCCCCCCAATCCTCTCCTGCCTTCCCACTGAAGTTTGACAGTCTGTTCGATGCTTCTTTGTCTCTGTATCTATTTTTTGTTCATCAGTTTATGATGTTCTTTATATTCCACAAATGAGTGAGATAATGTGATATTTATCTTTCTCTGACTGGCTTATTTCACTTATGAATGCACAAGTCATAATTTGGTCTTCCTTTAACACCTCTAATACTTGTTTTCTCTTTAAGATAAAGGAAAATAAGAGCCTTATGGAGGCAATAATGCTTAGCTAAATACGATTCATAATTAGCTTGTTTACATCGTATCTATATAATAAAAGCCTAAATGACCATTACAGTGGAACTACCAGAACAACCGGTCGCTATGATGTGCACTGACCACCTGGGGGCAGACACTCAATGCAGGAGTTGCCCCCTGGTAGTTAGTGCACTCCCACAGGGGGAGCATCGCTCAGCCAGAAGCCGGGCTCATGGCTTGCGAGCACAGTGGTAGTGGCCGGAACTTCTCCTGCCTCTGTAGCAGTGCTGAGGAGCAGCGAGCCAAGTGGTAAAGAGCAGCGAGCAGACAGGTGGTAAGGAACAAGGGGTCCGGGACTGAGAGACGGATGTCCGATTGCCAGCTTAGGTGGACATCCCCCAAGGGGTCCTGGACTGTGAGAGGGCACATGCCAGGCTGAGAGACTCCCCGCCCTCTGCAGTGCATGAATTCCCTGCACTGGGCCTCTAGTATTTATATTAATTAATTAACAATTGATTGTATATATAATTAATTATATATACAATCAATTGTTAATTAATTGTATATATAATTAATTATATATATGATTAATTATATAATTGTATATATAATTAATTATAGTTACATAATATACGACACATATGCAATATATTATATACTAGTTGCCCAGTGCAGGAATTCATGCACATTGAAAGGGAATTAATTAGAATAAACATTTTAATATTGCTATTTGCCCTTTCTCTATAATGGAAGTGTCAGAGATTAAAGAGAATTTGTAAAATGTATATTAAAATAATATATAAATTTATTAATAAATAAACAACACAACATGATATAAAAACAACAAAAACAATATATAAACAACATTGAGCCCTAACCGGTTTGGCTCAGTGGATAGAGCATTGGCCTGTGGACTAAAAGGTCCTAGGTTTGATTCCGGTCAAGGGCATGTACCTTTGTTGCGGGCACATCCCCAGTAGGAGTTGTGCAGGAGGCAGCTGATCGATGTTTCTCTCTCATCGATGTTCCTAACTCTCTATCCCTCTCCCTGCCTCTCTGTAAAAAATCAATAAAATATATTTTAAAAAATTGATACAAACAATGACTGATAAATGGCTGATTCCATGAGGAATGGTGTTCCCGCCTCCCTGCTGTCAGGGTCCAGAGTGCAGGTGAACGGGATTCAGGGCTGTCAGGGTGCCTACAGTAAGGTCTGGGTCAGTGAGCATCATAGCTACCAGCTGGTCATCCGGTTGTTGGTTGTTCTGGTCGTTCTGCTGTAGTGGTCGCTGGGCTTTTATTATATAGGATTTTTATGCTGTTACATTTATATCTCTCTCTATATATAGATCTGTCTTTGTACATAGATAGATAGATAGAGCCATACAATGTACAGTTGATAAAGTTTTCAGATGATAATACAGAAAAGTTTCTGGAAGTGGTAAATGAATGATTGATCAAGTTGAGCATATTGACTATTGTACAAAGTTAGATCTGAGTTCCATCAAGGCAAAGGCAAGAAGAGTTTCTTTAAACAGTTTTTGAGTCTGGCTGGTGTTGCTCAGTGGTTGAACATGAACCTATGAATCAGGTGGCCACGGTTCAATTCCTGGTCAAGGCACATGCCTGGATTGCTGGCTCAATCCCCAGTGGGGGCACATGCAGGAGGCAGCTGATCGATGATTCCCTCTCATCATATTTCTATCTCTCCTCTCACTTCTTCTGAAATCAATAAAAATGTATTAAAAATATATTTATTTAAAAACAATTTTTGAATTTCCATTTTGAAATCCAAGAATGTTTAGCAAACCCCTTGCTCCTGTTAAAAATGTAGTGCCAGGGGGTCATATTTTGGAGTCAGATTTGCCTGGGTTAGAACCCAGCACTACCCTGATATCTTGAGTAGTCACTTACCTATTCTGAGGCTCAGCTTCTTCAGTTGTAAAAAAAGAGTTAGTAGTGTTTGCATTGTAGTACCAACCCGCACTGTTTTAAAACATTAAATGAGATTCTAGGAGCAGAGTACTTAGCACAATATACCTAGTGAATATGAGGCTCTCAATAATTAACAGTTATTATTGCTGTTCTAATAGAAGATGTTGACTCAATTACTGTTACATTTTGTTTATTAATGCATTAAGTTTTTCCACGGTGATGGCCCAAAAGAGTTTGCTATAGCCAAAAAAATGCAAGTTTTGTCAGAAAATGAAAGAAGACTCTCTAAGACACAGGATATTCCTTAAGGAAAGGTGTAAAGATGGACCATGGGGCCACTGGCAGAGAACCTAACATACCCTTTGTCTCCCTCCAAATGTGATTTGACCTAGCCTGAAGCTGGGTTGAGGAGAAAGTCCCAGGCCAGGAAACTTCTAACCACTAGAATTATCTGCTTCTGAAGCAAACCGTGAAGAGGAGGAGAGAGAGCTTAGAAGAGGAGGAGGATTGGGGATACTGTTCATTTTTCTTGCTGATGTGGCATCTTTGTAAATCAACTCAGTCATTCTTTTCCTCCTAGGTTTAAAAGTCAATATATTAATGCTGTTAGCATAGGGCAGATTAAATCAATGTAGGCAGAAGTATAAGTCTAAAGGAGATAATCAGTTGCAAATGTTCTATACAGATAAATAAAAATATATTTGAACTCTTTCAATAGTTTCTTTAATTTTTAAAGTTATAATTTGACATTCAGGGAAGGACTGTGTTTGCACTAAAAATTTTTAATACTGAAATAATTTGTATTGAAAATTGTTATAGCTTTTTATTGAAGAATGGCTTCTTATAAATTGATAATATATTTAATATTAAATATATACATATATAAATTATAAGTACATACTCCTGAATAATATAATATATAATAATGTTATATAAACATATATAATATATATATACACATATATATCATTCTGAAGCAGATATGCAATTTATGATCAAGTGAGGTCTTACATATAAATCTCTTATGAGAAGATATTATGACAACTTGTGTGATAAATTTTTCTGGTTTTGATCAAAGTATATTTCCCAAAGGAATAGAGTGGTCTTTGAAGATGAGAATAATGATGTAATTGAAAAATAGAAATCTCCAATATTTTTATATGATATTGCCTTTTCTCTGGATGTGTTTAGTGTCATGGGCTTCCCAGAATGTGTTTAATTGAATCTTTCACATCGTTGTTAAATATGATGCTGTCTCTTACCACAGTTGTTTCTAAAGGAGAAGGCTCTGAAACATTGCTTCTAAATCTCAATTGAGTAAATACATGAGTTTTGATGTATACTTGATGTGCCCACAAGCATTGATTTTAAAGTGAGATAGCTGTTCAAAGACTGACAGCTGCCAGAGGGGAGAGGGTTGAGGAGCTGGGCGAAAAAGGCGAAGGGATTAAGCAAACAAGCAAGCAAACAAACAAAAGACATCATAGACACAGACAACAGTATCGTGATTACCAGAGGGAAAGGAAGATGGGTGGAGGTAGAAATGGGTAAAGGGGGAGTAATGGTGATGGACGAAGATTTGACTTGGGGTGGTGAACACACAATACAATATACAGATGGTGTATTATCGAATTGTATACTTGAAACCTATATAGTTTTATTAACCAGTGCCACTCCAATAAATGAAAAAAATAATATCCATTCTTGTTTTGGAGAGTAACACCTGTAGCCTGATAGCACACAGGGAACTTGCCTCCTCCATAGCCCTTACCATTCTATACAGAAACTTAAAAGAGTCTGGAGGCACAGGCTTTTATCTTTTATCTTGTTAGTCCGAACATATAGCACAGAAAAGTCAGAAAGTCAAGGCTCCATGAATGTTTGGGACCTGTTGAGTGAGATGTCCCCATGGGACATCCAAGAGGAGCATCCAGTAGACAGTAGGATACATGGGTTTGAGCCAAAAGAAGGATTTGGACTAGAAACATTGATTTTCAAATTTTGTATTTGAAGCCATGACTGCACCTGAAGTTATCAACTGAGAATTACTAGGACAGGAAAAGTCAAAGAAACAAATGGAATCCTAAGGGGAACATTGAAGTGTAAAGAATGGTCAAAATAAGGTAGTTCTCCCAAGCTGATTGGGTAGAAAAACCACAGAGGAAGGGAGGACATGGAGTGTCGTCAAAATCACGGGAAGAGAGCTTTTAAGGAAGGAAAGAATATACAGTATCAGTGCTACAGATAAGTAAACAAATTTCCATATATATATATATATATATATATATATATATATATATATATATCCTATCTAATAAAGAGGAAATATGCTAATTGACCGTCACACTGTTGCAAAGATGGCAGAATCCACAGCCAATAAGGAAGGAATATGTTAATTGACTGCCCCACACTCAAAGATGGCAGCACCCACAGCCAATATGGAGGGAATATGCTAATTGACTGCCACGCCCACAAAGATGGCGGTGCCCACAGCCACAAGGTGGCCAGCAGGAGAGGGCAGTTGTGGGAAACCAGGCCAGCAGGGGAGGGCAGTTAGGGGTGACCAGGCCAGCAGGGAAGGGCAGTTAGGGGTAACCAGGCCAGCAGGGGAGGGCAGTTGGGGGCAATTGAGCCGGTGGGGGAGCAGTTAGGCATCGATCAGGCTGGCAGGCAGAAGTGGTTAGGGGCAATTAGGCAGGCAGGCAGTCGAGCAGTTGGGAGCTAACAGTCCAGATTGTGAGAGGGATGTCCAACTGCCAGTTTAGGCCCGATCCCTATGGGGAACCCCAAGGAGTCCCAGATTGGAGAGGATCTAGGCTGGGCTGAGGGACACTCCCCCAGTGCATGAATTTTGTGCACCGGGCATCTATCTATCTATCTATCTATCTATCTATCTATCTATCTATCTATCTATCTATCTATCTATATATCTATCTATCATCTATCTATATCCTAGAGGCCCAGTGCATGGAATTTGTGTGTGTGTGTGTGTGTGTGTGTGTGTGTGTGTGTGTGTAGGTCAAAGAAGCTACAGTGGGATGACATGGTAAAAGCCATTTTATGCTAAGTTAGAAGTGAAGACAATTATTCCAAGAAGCTTAATTGTAAAAGAGGAGATGAGACAAGGTGGGTGGAGAGGTGTGTGGGATGGCAGGAGGTACCTGGTCACAATTAGATGCTATGGTAAGAAAGCAGTTAGAAATGGAGAGAGGAATGGTGTAGAAAATAACAGAATGGATGATTGATGGGCTTAGGTCCATGATAATCTAAAAAGGAATGAGAAGCAGAGGACAGATGGAGATATCAGTAGCCTTATACAGATAGGATTTGGGTGGGGACAGTATACTATTTTCATTATCACAGGTGGAAAGGAGGAAAATATGAGTTTACATAAAGGTCTGGTGTCAGAATTTATAAAATTCCTATCTGATTTATTTTCTTTTCTTTATGAAATAGGATGCCAGGTCAGCTACTGGGAGTCTGGGATAGGAGCTATGGAATAAGAGGCTTGGTGAACATGTGGAATGTATAGACATAGTTCTATGGAGAGTAGTAGAGGGAGCTGACCAAAGGAATCTAAGATTGCCAAGAAGCACTGATGCCCAACTGGGGTTGAAACTTGGAATTTTAGATGCAATGAATAGCTTGACTTTATACATTTTTTTCTCTTGCTGCACTCAGCAATTTGATAGAGAAGTGGAAAGAATGAACAGTTGGGTTGATTCAGGTTTGGAATTTTCTAGAAATTGAAATAAAAACATAACTGAACAATAAAGTTCAAATTAGTGTCAGTAGAGTGATTAAAATCATAGCTATCTTGTTTAGTGCTTCTATGTCTGGGGCATCATTTGTTGCAACTTTATAGAGTTTGTAAAATGTTTTACATGTTTATTATTTTACTTTTATGGACAGGGAGCCCCGTTTTTTACTTGGAGGAGAGAGCATAACGAAGTTAAGTATTTTGTTCAATATCACATCTGTATCTGGTAATATTGGGACTGGAGTTCAGGTCTTCTGATACCAAATCCATTTTTCTTTCCATCACATGTCACTTTCTACATAAGATACAAAAAATTAAAAATAAATCCCAAAATTCCAACAGATTTTGATTTAATTAAAGTTCATTTATCTTCCATCTCATCATGCATATTTGAAAGAGTGGGCTCAGGAATCAGATTACTTGGGTTCAAATGCCTCTTCCTAGCTATGTAGCTTTGGTCAAGTAACCCTACCTCTCTGTTTCACATTTCTTATTGGTAATGTGTGGATATAATAGTATTTTTGTTATAAATAGTGAATGAGTTAATACAGGTAAAACAGAAAAATCTATGACACTGTACAAGCATTCAATAAAAATTAGCTGTTATTATTGTTAAACTCATGGCAACCTTTTTAGATTCAGCCTTTCAGTAAGTTTGCCTCAGATAGACGGTGGCTATTTGTTTCTTTAACCTCAGTTTAATTTCATTATTTTTCCAGTTTCTTTATTTTATTGTAGTTGAGATAGGTGATTACCCAACATTCCATTTACTCATCCACATTTCCCAGCTCTCTTGCAGCTATATTTGGACTATATGGCTATCTTTGTCCAATGAAAGAACTGGAAGTGATGTCTTTCGCTCCTGGGATAGAAGAACCACTATGCAATCCTCCACTTGTCTTTTTTTCTGAAGAAGCTGTGTATTCCACTCTCTGAGATACTGCATGGACAACTGTTAACCTGCAGAATCAGTGTTATAGTAGACCTTGTGTGCATGAGAAATAAATCCTTGTTATATGTAAGTTACTGAGATTGCAGGGTTGTTACTGCAGCATAATTTAACCTAATAGGATTGATACACCTCTGCTCTTTCCTGAGTCAAACTGAAAACAAAACAAAACAAAACACCACATAGTTCACTGTTGATTCCAGTTCAGGGATGAATTTTAATTTGTAAATATAACAATGTAGCAATATGTTTAATAAAACATTCCTGGAGTGGTCCTCAATAATAAATATATGCTAAGGTATGATATATGCAATCCTTTCTAGAGGCAAAATTCTGTCCTCTACTCTTTTAAATGAGATTGTTAAAATGTAAAAGGTAAAGAGAAGTTTTTAATTTTCTTTGAGGAGTTTCAACTATCCACTCAGGTTATTGACAAAAGTACATGTTAATAGTTGCTTATAGACAGTGTCTGAACATGACCTTGACTTTCAATAAGAAAACTGAAGAAACAGTGATTCTTGGAGCAGAAGGAGGCTTACAGGTGTGTCTACCAAACCCATGTGTTTTCTTTTTATAAAGGGTCATTGACCTTGGATATCTCAAAAGATGGCTCACTGAAGATGGCACTATTTTAAAGACAGTTCTGATTTGAAATGAAGGATCATTTAACATGCTTTTTTTTTTGGGGGGGGGGTTGTCTGATTTCATCAAATCATCTGGTAGATCTGGCTCTATGTTTCTTTAATTTTATCTGTGCCTTTATTTTAGGTTTCTACTATTATGCTCCCTTTTAAAAATGTATTTTTATTAATTTCAGAGAGGAAGGAAGAGGTAGTGTGAGATAGAAAAAACATCAATGATGAGAGCGAATCATTGATTGGCTGCCTCCTGCATGTCCCCAACTCCTCAGGATTGAGCCTGCAACCTGGGCATGTGCCCTGACTGGGAATCAAATTGTGACCTCCTGGTTCATAGGTCGATGCTCAACCACTGAGGGTTCTTATGCTCCCCTTTAACTGGAGAGAATAGCTGATCCTGGTAGGCCTAGATTCATGTGTCAGCCTGCATTTTGCTTAAGGTACACCAAAAATTCCCAGGAGAATGGGGCAGTCACGCACATTCTTGCTTCTAAAATGCTCATCATTTCCATGTTAGAAGGAGAGTCCTCTGAGGTTGCGGTGAGACAAACCACGTGGAAGAAAAACAAAGATAGGGCTATTGGGGAGAAGATGCAGAAAGCCCCTTTTGCTCTACATCCCTGGCTGGATTCAGAAATTGCAGTGACATCGGTGGGGTTTTGCCACTATAGCATCACAGGGACTGACACAGAATCCTTGGGGCACCACTCAGGACCAGCGTTCAAGAGCGAGGGAGGAATGATCTATGTGCAGAGTGAGAGCGTATGATTACAATTTTTATCATACTCCATAAAAATGTACTAGCTGCATTAATGGTTATGAGCTACCTCTGTGGGGAAAAAGAAACATGTTTCTTTAAAAAAAAATTGAGGTTTTAAAAGCAGTACCATTTATGTGAGCCGGCTTCCTTTTATCAGCTTGTGAAATGTGGCGTCATTAGTTCTGGTCTCCAGGACAATTTGCAGCGCTTTGTTCATTAGTGAGCTTTTATGATTACTAGGTGACAGGCTAGCTAGTGAAATTGTAAGTGCTTTTCTGAAATCTGAATAAAAATAAATGTGAAATTCCTAAATTCAGACCAATTCTTTTAGGTAAATTACAAATGCCTAGATTTGAGTGGATCTTTATTCTTCGGCTGAATAATTGAAGTTGGGGAAACTAGTCCTTTTAATGATTTTTCTCTTGCAAAATCTGAGAATGCTTATTAGTAACTCAAATGTGATTGTTCCCTTTATTCTTTTCTTATTGAGCCATCAAACAGTTTTGCCAAAGGCTTCTCTGTTTCCCTTGCTACAATTTTTTTCTCCTCATGAATTATAGTGTGATTCAACTGGGTCCAGGGCTTTGTCAAATTGAATAGTTTTAATTGCCTTATTAGCAATGGGAAAATCTTTTAATATTTCACTTTGCCCCTCAAGAAATTATATTTCCAGCCACATGACATTTCTCTCTCCTTCATTTATGAATAACAAGGCAAAGCTCCATGCTTAGGCCTTCAGTTATAGATCTTATTCTTCCCTCTGCACAGCCCCCTACCTTCCCCCCTCCTCCTCCCTCCCCCACATCCCCACCACATCTCTCCCTCTCTTGGTTTCTTTAGTTATGATTGATAAAAGGGATAGAGATTTAACTCAATGAGTTCTTTTATGTTCCCTCTTTGGTAGATTATCTTCATTATACTTTTCTAAGGGTCTTTCTGCCCTGAGAAAAGAGAGCCTGGTTAAATTGGTATCTAGTCATTTCTTTTTGCAGCCTCACAAACCTCTGTTAAACCAATCCAGACTTTCACCCTTTCTGCTCATTTGCCAAAGTCCACATCTGCTTCCAGGCATCTGGCCAGAGGCCATCCTCTGCTTGCCTTTTCTCTTGCATAAACGAGCATGAGATGAAGGTCCTTAGGACCTGCAGTATTAGGAGGGCAAATGTGCCAGGCTCTGCTGAGCAGGGGAATAAGGGGATGGAGACATTTCTTTGTTTCCATTGTCCATGTTCTGTTTGTTTCCTTTGAATATTGCATTTTGCCTCCTGACACACTATCCTCACACAGTTATGTTCTACTTTTTGTCTCTATAACTGGCTTCAAATAAAATTGGCTCTTTGTAATATGCTTTTATATTTTCATGCTCACCCCTTGTTTTATTTAAATCATTAATTTTCCCCGCCAAAAAATCTTGCTGACGTTTAATATTACTGAATGGAAAAAGAAATTCTCTTTGTACAACTATGCCAAAAGCATTCTCTTTTATACTTAACATTAAACATTTGTTCAAAAGAATCTCTTGAAACTTCTAAAAATGGACATCTATATTCAAAACCTACACTATAAGCATACTCTTAACAGTACTATCTCAGTCTCCTGAAAGTGTGTCCACCCCTACCTTCTCGATCAAAGTTTTATGACTATAGTTCTTATCTTAAAATTCTCTAATGGTCTTCATTTTAATGTTTCTTCCTTTAAAACTGGTTCTTTCTCTAAGTAACCACTCACCCTAATTACATGTCTTCGCCTGAAATCTTTCTTATTTGGACTTAATTGAGGCAGAGTTTTCTGTAATAAAAAAAACCAAAACAAAACAAAACTTCATTGTTACATAGATAACATTTTCTACCAATTTAGGTCTTCTTTTACACTGTTTGATGTAGCTATTTCAAATTTAGTCTAATACTTGAAATGAACTAAAATAAAATCATAACACCTGTATTAATTTCCTAAGGCTTACTTAAAAAGTACCACAAATTTGAATGCTTAAAACAACAGAAATTTACTTTCCCATAGTTCTGGAGGTCAAAAGTCTGAAGTCAATGTGTCAGCACACTTCCTCTGAATGACCTAGGGGAGGTTCCTTCCAGCTTCTGGTGACTGAGTGTTGTTAGTCTGTGGCAAAACTCCAATCTCTGCCTCCACAAGACCTTCTCCCTTTTGTCTCCATGTCTCAAATATCCCTCTGCTTTTCTCTTATAAAGACATCTGTCACTGGATTTCGGGTCCACCCCAAATCCTGAATGATTATGTTTTGACATCCTTAATTTAATGATATTTGCAAAAACTCTTTTTCTAAATGAGTACACAGGAACAAGGAATTAGGGCATGGATATATATATATATATAAAAGAAAGAGGAAGGGAGAGGAAGAAACATCAATGTGATAGAGAAACATCATTTGGCTGACTCCTGCACACCCGCTATTGGGGATTGAGCCTGCAACCCAGGCATGTGCCCTGACCTGAATCAAACTGGTGACCACTGGATGCATGGGATGAGGCTCAACCAACTGAACCACACTGGTCAGGGCTGGACGTACCTTTATGAGAAACACAATTCAACCCACTGCATCATGACAACACATTATCCCTTTTGCTTTCAATTTTTATGGTTTGATTAGCATCCTATGGAACACAATTATGTGTATGTATGCATGTATATGTGTACATATGTATGTATATATATGGAATGACATAAATTATATATTATCTTTTAAAGTTTCTATCAATATATTTTATATATACTTAGTGCTCAACGAAGTTAGAAGGGGCAGATGGTGCTGCTAAGATGAAGATGAATAATTTCTTGTTTTATATAGGGTGTCAAATTATATGATCTCAAATTATTTCAATCAAGTATCAACATTATTTAATAACTATACATTTTACTTACATAAAGTTTTATAGTTTTCTGTAATGTGGAATTGGGTCAAGTGGACTCTCCTCCTTGTGGGTTCTTGTCCTACAAAGTTTGAAGAATAAAATCTGCAGACTAAAATATTTTAAATAAAAATGTGGAAGTTTTTAAGTGTATATAAACTACCCCTGGGGAGGGGTCCCCAAATGGGAAAAAATTGTTTTCTCTCTCGCTCCAATGAGAAAAAAATCAGTTCCTCTGCATCCCTTTGTCTCTGGGTTTATGGATGCTGGGAGCTCTTTGTCTCTTCATGACCCTTTCTAATTGGACCCTTCCTTAATTTATGTCCCCCGTGCTTTCCTAATTGGTCACTCTCCTGCAGGATATCAGTTTCAAAGTTCAAAGCCCACCTGGTACCCCCTCTTCTTCTTCCCCTTATCTTGTACCATTTCTCTATCCTCTGTGAATGTATGTCTTCCTCTCCCATGGGCCCTCCTTCCCTGAAAGTGCCTTTCCTGTCTCTAAAATTCCTTTAAATTTCTTGGTGGTTTGTGGGGAAAAATTCACACATTGGAATTGGAGTCAGAATATTGGTCCATCTATGCCCATATATGAAGATGTTTATTATAGCATTGCTCGTGGTGGTCGGAAATTGGAGACACCCTAAGTATCATTTACTAGAATTCTTCTTGTTTTTCATGAAATCAATAGCAGTATTTATTAATTTTCTTGCCTTTGTTAGAATTTGTAGTGCTTTGAAGTTGGCATGGGGATCTTGTAACATATGGTTAATCCACTATTTTGGCCTAAAACCTCCCAAAGTTGTCTTTCTAATATGCAAATGTAATTATATAACTTGGTGTTCAATTATTTCAATCAATCCTTTATGCTGGTAGGTTAAAGTTCAGGCTACTTCCGTAGGAGGTGGGACCAGATATCTGCTTACTTTTCTTTCCTGCCAGCCATATTTAACTGCTTGTACCTCTGAAACCTACCATAGTCTCTCAAACCATATAAATCATACTACTTTGTCTTCCAAGAACTCAGTCATTGGTGGGTATTCTCTTCCCGTAATTTGCAAATAAATATAAACACCACTTTCATTGACAGACCCATTTGCTTATAGCTCTAAAGCTAATTCACCATTTCAAAAAAACTATATTTATACAAAGAAAAGTACAAGAATAAATGAATATAGCAGTAGGTAATGGACTTGTACAAGGTGCAAGCTGAAGTCAACTGGAGAAACCAACATAGATAGTATAATGAATTGCATTTGGAAGGTTTCTTACAGTTAGATGTACCTATTGATCTAGTTTTCTACTGCTGTGTAACGAACTGCCCTCTTAGTAGCCTCCCTGACTTGGCAGTCTCAGGGTAGTGTGACTACTTAAGTGGTGGCTTACAGCTCCCAAAAAGTGTATTCTAAGAGTCCAAGGCAGAAACTGCAGGGGTTTTGATGATCTGACTTTAAAAGTCATGCAGCATCACTTCTTCTTCATGCTATTGGTCACACAGTTCCAGGAGCAGTTCAGTATGGGACTCACAAGAGCATATATGTCAGAGGTGTTGATCTTCGGGGAACCCAATTACTCCAACCCATCATGCCTAGTAAATATACTTATGTAAACAATCCATCAAATGAATGGAAAGAATGAAAATACCTCATAGCACCTGTTTTCTGGTCTACTTTCCTTTCCACTGGCTCTAATCACAGACAATTTGCAAATTTTTAGAAAATATTGTCAACTGCTATGATTTTTTTTATAAAATAAAAACTTTCTTTTGAAGCTTCACAATTAATTTATAAACTTTTTTTCCCTCTCAGTACAATAATATAACAACCCTTACTCAGCCTATTGTAAGGAGTATAAGAAATTCCAGTTTACTGAATTTATTTGTTTTCATTGCATCAGCCTAGACCCTTTTGGCCTCTATGTATAAATTGTAGATATGGATGTTATGGATAAATAAAGTGGGAGTTATGAATTGGCTATAAAAATTATTGTGATTACAGAGCATTTGCAGAAGGCAAAGGTTAAAACTTGGTAGGAAGCATGGAGATAATAAAGACAACTGCATCAATTGCTCTGTGCCCTAAAGGTAATGTCAGCTTTAGGTGGTAAGAAATGAGACAGGTTATGGGAGGAGGATGAAAGTTGATGAAAGCTTTCTGTTTCTCCCTTTCTTATCCCTACATGCATCACAGTTTTTAAAATATATATATATTTATTGATTTCAGAGAGGAAGGGAGAGGGAGAGAGAGATTGAAGCATCAATGATGGGAGAGAATCACTGGCTGCCTCCTGCATCCCTTACTGGGGATTGAGCCCACAACCTGAGCATATGCCCTTGACTGGAATTGAACCTGGGACCCTTCAGCCTTCAGGCCAACGCTCTATCCACTGAACCAAACCAGCTAGGGCTACATCACAGTTTTTATCCATCTTAAGGCCACCTTGGAATATCACATCCTAAGTAAGCATTTCCATGTTACAAATAATTCTTTACTAACTAGAATTCTGATGAATACAAAAGGTTTACATCTTGTTACACAAGCTTGAGATTGAAGATAGTGGAAAAAAATTTTTTATAAGCAACAAAGAAAAATGAATGTTATAAGACTATCTTTTACTAATTTAATATACTGATATATTTAATATTATTTTTATTTAGTAAAGTCTTATTTTTTATTTAAACAAATTAATACTTTTATAATAATTTGTGGAGGGGGTTGTGGTCCTAAAACTGAAGTTGTTGTATGTTTTTTTTTTCCAGATGTAATAACTTCCTTAGTTTTGAGTTCCGCTATAATGCCCTAGGGTTCCTGAGGACCAATTCTAATGTTGGGAACAAGGGAAAAAATAAACATGACAGGTAACTAAATAGGACAAGATAACAAAGGACAAAGATAACAAAGACAAGGGCAATG
The DNA here is from genome assembly GCF_963259705.1 of Myotis daubentonii. Classification (NCBI taxonomy): domain Eukaryota; kingdom Metazoa; phylum Chordata; class Mammalia; order Chiroptera; family Vespertilionidae; genus Myotis; species Myotis daubentonii. The sequence continues at coordinate 146,166,079 of NC_081842.1, read as the reverse complement.
CAAAGGAAAAGAGGGTATATAGTTAGTTTTCATAATTTTTACTAGTTTTGACGTAAAAAACATCCAAACCTGTCAAGAATTTTCATAAGACTTTGAGCCAAACTGATGACATATGCTGGGGAGCAAGATATCAAATGCTCCTGAAAATAACAGTTTTGCAGCTTATTTTGTGCATTTGAAATAAAGGAGGGAATGTAAGGAAGATTACAAGGAGCTGGGAAAAAGTAAGTTGGGAATTGGATTACAGGATCATTAACAAGATTATGTGCTATCTTGAGGGTGGTTAATTTAAAGACATGTTAACCTAGATGCACAGAAACAATGGACATTGCTTGTTTAAGACAAAGATAAACCTTTTACTAAAATGTTATATGCCTGGGGTGTGACTATCCTCATCACCTGCCCAGTAAGAAATTCATCATAATACACTGCTAGGTTACTCCCCACAGAACCACACCTTTTCAACCACACCAGCATGCAAGCTTCTTACACACTGGAATTTGCTACTTTTTCTATTAAAGTTCAGAATGAGAGATGAAACTCCTTTATATTAGAATGCCATAGGTGAAATAAGACATATCTTCAAATATTAAAAAAAAAAAATTCTTCCAGGTAATTCTTATCTTTCCTAAGATCATAAACCATTGAGTCTAGGGGAAGACTAAATCCATTTGAAAACAGAGGTGACACTGTTTTTTATCTGCTGTCCCCCTCCCCATATTTTTTCTCAACTTCTAGTATATGTATTTGAAATATATTTGAAATAAAGTAATTTGGAAGCCAAGGTCTCCATGTGTATATCTTGTAAGATTCAGCTTTTAGTGAAAGGAAAGATATTTGGGTTCCAGTTAGCTGAACCTGGAAGTTCAGAACTCAGATTTTATAAATATTAAACCAAGAAAAGAAAAGATGGAATATATATATATATATATATATATATATATATATATATATATATACATATATATATATATATACACACACACATATATATACATATATATACATACATATATATATACATATATATATATATATGTGTATATATATATATATATATATATATATATATATAGAGAGAGAGAGAGAGAGAGAGAGAGAGAGAGAGAGAGGTGATAGAAACCCATTTGGGGCCAGAAAAGGGACAGGAGAGAGAGAGACAAGAAAGCAAGAATGCTGAGTTTTGTTCTTATTGTGAAAACCTTGGGATGGGAGAAATACTTAAGAAGAGCCACATGCTCCTTCTACCTGCAAGGCTTGGAGGAAATGACTTCCAATGTAGATCAGAGTGCTTGAGCGGAGCAAAAGTCTGAATTATTATTACTGCTTCCCTATAGCTTACCCTCAGAGGGGAGGAGATGGAGAAATTCTGCGTACTAGTATATCCCTGTAGGATAAACATAACCCTGGTCCAACGGAGAGGCCACAAGAGTTGTGGAGATGGGACACCGTGGACGTCAGGTCGTTTATAGTAAGGCTCCTGATGCTGCCAAACCCTTTGGCGGGACCATTTATGTCAGCGGCTAACTGCACTGAGGTCATTGGGCCTCAGAGAACAGATTTGGAATTCCTTGCACCCATGGTATGAGGTAAGATTTTTCCTTCATCCCACACAACCAAGGTAGGAGAGGAAAGAGGAAGTGCTTGAGATTTGAGAGTGACCGTGTTCAGGAGATTGAAATTTAAATTGACTGAGTTTAAATCATAACTGGACTGATTCTTTTTTAAAAATATTGTTTTCTACTGCAAGATACTTAGTTAACTGGAAGTGGCAAAATGACGTGTTTTCAGGTTCTGAGAGCAATTGGAGTTCAGTGAAAAAATAACATTTCTGCACATCTGAATGTGAACATGTTAAGCAGCTGGAGAGATGCTATTGAATTTCTTTCTTGTTACATTTTTGAACTTTCTGTTGTCTGTTGTATTTAATTCTGATAATGCTGACATTTACACAGAGCTGGGAAAGTTGTAGGGATAGAAGAAACCTTAAAGAAAAATGCCTATGGTTCATATAATGCTGATATTTACACTGAACTGGGAAAGTTGTAGGAATAGAAGAAACCTTAAAGAAAAATGCACTAACTGTTAAAGTATAATGTTAAAAAATGAAATCATGACTTCCATAAAATATAGAGTAAACATGTGGCAAAGATTGATTTAATTCATCATCAAGGGAACCAGTATACTGATAAGTCTGGGTCAAAACCTAATTAGAAGAAAAGTAGCTGGTGAGTCCCTCAGGAAAGATATACTGAGATACATTTACTAAGTCAGAGCCCAAACTAGTTCATGTCTTACAGGGCAATAAAACCATAACCTTTGAGAAGATCTTTTCCTACTGGAAATAAATAATTCGTATTTCCACCAGACAAAAATCTATAACTTGATATGTAACTTCATGAAATCTTGGCTCTAATAAATAATAAATGGGAAGCCAAACACTGCTATGTCCCCAGACGTAATTAAAAAATCAACAGGTGGATCTGCTGGTTCACGCCCCAGTATGACATTAAGATAATATGAACCTTCTTTTGCCTTATTTTCAAGATATGGGCTTATAAAACCACAACAGACCTTTCATTAGGATCTTTAAAGTAGGTCCTTGTTTGTCTCATTGTTAGATTCTATTAGAATTCAGAACAAAAATAAAAGCACCACACTAGATTTTGTACTATTTAGGAGCAATGAGAGGTAAGACACTTAAGGGTAGCAGAACATGCCACCCCAAAATATGCCACTTTGACATAAAGATGATTTTGAGCCAAAGGTATTTGAGAAGAAGCAGATGTAAGAAAAACTTTATTCCATCCCCCTATTTGCCTAAAAGCAGGACACAAGTTTGTAAAGGTGTCCCCCCCCCCCATCCCTCTCTACCAGGAAGGACAGAAATTAATCACTAGAAATAATTCTAGACTCGTATTAGCCCATATATGGCACCAGAGGAATCTACATAACAAACTAGCCCTTATCTACCATTAGTTTCCCATATATTTATTTGCCTTCTCAGGTCGCCACCCCTAGAAGCTCCAAGTCCCTTGATCTTGTTACTTTCCTAAAACATTTCTTGTTCTTTTGTTAAAATGCCTAAGTTCTAGCTACCCTTTTGAGTTACTCATCAATGAGTGCTGCCATGTATATGCGTAATGCATGTCTTAATAAACGTCTGTTTTTCTCTTGCTAAACTGTCTTTCACCCATCTAGTTTACAGAGCCCTAACTGGAGAATCTGGGAGAATGAAGGGAAAAATGATTTTATTTTCCTCCCCTAAACAATCAAAGGGAAAAACAAATTAAGGATAAACTTGGTCAAATTAAAAACTACCCTTTGATACTGCAAATAATCACTTTTAGTTCTGAATTTTTCTGAAATAGCAGTCATTCGTAATGGATATTTCACCAAATGGTTTCTGTTGAATTCTGTAATTCTCTCTTTTCTATGAGCCTTAGTTAAAACTTCAGATGTAGAAGCATTAATTTGATCTCAGGGCTTGAGGTAGAAAAAAACAACACACTTAATCATTAAAGGTCAGGGACGTACCTATTCCTATTAATGTTTCAACTAACTCATAGGGTCCAGTATCTCAATGGTTTTCAAACATTGTTGCACAATAGCACCAACATGGAGCTTCTAAACATCCTAATGCCCAGGTCTGACCCCAGACCAATTAAGTCAGAGTCTGTGTTCTAGGAATCCAGGCATTGGGACTTAACAAACAAACCAGCAGACAAACAAAATCATCTTTCCAAATGATGTCAGTGTTTAGCCGAGTTTGAGAACCACTTCCGCATTTTAATGTTTTCTTGTGTGCATTCTTTTCTTCTACAGCCATTAGAAAGAGAGATGTATCTGGCCAATATTAGAAAGAACCCTTATTTTCATGGTGTCTCCAACCCTCCTCATCTATTTCTCTTTCTCAAGTTTACTGAAGTAATAGGTTATATGAAACATAACTTACAAATGATTTTGGTCATATCAGTGTCCTTGAGACAAGCTGAGCTATAGAAGCACAGATGAAACACAAATTCTTGGCAGCCTGGGACCTCTCAAAGACATATTAGAATAGATTGTTCACTGAAGCTTGTCCTGGCCTCCAAGGGAACCTGCACCCCTCCTCCAATACCATGCCCACACTGAACATCCTGAATGAAACCCACATTTTTACCCTTCGAAAGAGTTTAATAACCATTCAAAACTCAAAGGATACTTGATGTCTAGAATCTTATATAATAAAAGCCTAATATGCTAAGTGTCCGGTTGTCCAGTCGTCCGTTCAACCAATCAAAGTGCAATATGCTAATGATATGCTAAGGCTGTTCAACTGCTCACTAAGATGTGCACTGACCACCAGGGGGCAGATGCTCAATGCAGGAGCTGCCCCCTGGTGGTTAGTGCACTTGCACAAGGGGAACATCACTCAGCCAGAAGCCAGGCTCACGGCTGGTGAGCATAGCAGCAGTGGTGGGAGCCTCTCCTGCCTCTGCAGCAGCACTAAAGATGTCCGACTACTGGCACAGGGAGTGGGCCTAAGCCATCAGTTGGACATCCTCCGAGGACTCCTAGACTGCAAGAGGGCACAGACTGGGCTGAGGGACCCCTCCCTCCCGAGTGCATGAATTTCATGCACTAGGCCTCTAGTGATTTTATAAATTACTATATATATCCCTGCAGGATCAGGCCTAAACCAGCAGACAGACATCCCGCTCAAAATCTGGGACCACTGGCTCCTAAGCACTCACATGCCTGCGTGCCTGATCACCCCTAACTGCTTACCTGCCAGTCTGATCGCCCTTAACCACCTCTGCCTCAGCCCCTGCAACTGTGGCTTCATCCAGAAAGATGCCCGGAATGACGTCCAGAAAGTCGTTTGGCTGTCCGGTCTAGTTAGCATATTATGCTTTTATTATTATAGATTATTATAGATGTTATGTCAGTATGATGGAATTTTGTACTACCATTAAAATAATACTTGAAATGCATCCAGAACCACCCAGCCACTTTTGGGTATAGAGTGACTCATTAGGAGATCAGTAATTGATTGTAGAATCATGTGTGATAATAAATAAGCAGTGGAGCATAAATAAAAATAGCCTGTGTAAGTATTAACATTATGTCTCTATGCATAAGAATTAGAGAAAAACATGCAAAAGTGAAAATTATTTTATTTTTTCATCTTGAAACAGATAATAGTATTTAAGATATACCTACTACCCCCACTCAACACATTTGTTTTAGAGATGTCAATTTTCTAAATTTATTTTCATAAAGTATTTATTTTCAAAATTTATTAGCTATTATAAATATATTTTTAAAATTTATTTCTAATTTTCTAAACTTTGTTTAGAAGTGTCATTTTTCAGGACTGGCCTAGTTTACAGAGAAATATTGTTTTCTTTGGGTTTTAAGATCTGAAAATTCTCATTTTTGTCTTGTGTCCCTTCATATCCAATTTATGAATCTAGAAATTGTTAGAAAAATTTAGGTATTTTTACCTTTGCCTTGAACTATTTTGTGATATTATATATCTCCCATCTCGTATTTCTAATGACCACTCTTTTCGGTGTGTGAAATTGTCCATTTACTATGCCGAGCTTCTAAGGGAAATTGTGAAAATTTCCATGTTCTCCAGTGTTCCTTTGTTGTATAATGTCCTTTAATGCAGTCGAGCTCAAAATAGCCGGTTAATGGCAGGCAGGTACAACACTATCTTAGTAAAGATATCAACATCAAAAAAGATGTCAGCATTTTACACTCCAGAGAAATTAAACCAAATCAAAACAAACAACTCACTGCCACTCACCTTAGTAACCACTGACATTAATGAATGCAGTCCTTTCTGGGGGGAAGGATATATTATAAAACTTTTCTTAAAAGTTCATTGAAATTGGTTTCATTGCATCTTCAGCCTTGGCTTTTAGCTTTGGCCAATTTCTATAAGGACAAGAAACAACTCATTTTGCCTTTATTTATGTAGTCACCTTGGCAGAATCTGACTCTAATTTCTCTTCCATGATCTAAAGTTTTAAACTTTTCTTTTTAAGGTGGGGTTTAGCAATGTATCTTGCACCCCACCTTCCTACATGCTATCTTCTAGTAGGTCCTAATGTCATTCTTCTCAGGTGCAGTAAGGCTGGATCCGGTTATTACATTATATTTAACCAGGTCAGAAATTAGGTAGCTGAAAGGTACATGAGGCAGAGATGAATTCTGACATTTTCCATTGGAAAGATAACTCAATCTGAATACTTCTGTGAAATCTCCCAGTTTGTTTATTTGTGTTTAAATCTGAGGCCAGGTCCTTCTCTGCCCGTGACATCAGCTTCCCAAGCAATTCGCTATTGGTTTCTCTTGGTATGAGCAATCATGGTTGTGCTTTTCATACCTCAAAATATTCACTCTATATTCTTTCCTTTTCTCTGAACTCCTTTTCCTTCCTTTTAAAGTCCAGAATCCAATGGCCTTTTTGTTTTGTTTTATTTTTAATTTCTCACAAACCAGAACCACCCAGCCACTTTTGGGTATAGAATGACTCATTAGGAGACCAGTAATTAATTAACCGTTTTATTTGGGGTTGGTTTATGGGAAAGAGAAGGTTCATGTAAGTAGGGCAAGAAAATCAATTTATAAAACAAAAGATATCTCCACTAATAAGAAGGTAAGAAAGAACCAATGATAACATAGAAAAACTGTTCTTAACTGCTTACATTTACTGCAGGAGTTGTTTAGTGGAATCTACTGTTAAACTATGTCCAAGGAGCATGGGGCACAGTTGAGCACAGATAGAAATATTATGCTCTGTAAGCAAATATTATGGACCCTAGATTGCTACAGTTATGAGAGTTGGACTGGGAAATGTTGGTGTATGAGTACAAAAGGCTTTGAGAATATATGGACCTGTGCAGTCCCTGAGAAAATGGGCAGTCTAACTCTTGAGGAACTCTGGGGTGAATTGCAGAGGTAAATACAGTTAATTGGATGCAAATTAAAAATCTCTTGATTTTTTTGTTGTTGTTATTAGAGGATCTAAAGATCTAAAGGGGGTTATATAATTTATAGAATGATTGCTAAGGCACTGTTATATCAGAAGCCTTCTATGCCTTACATATAATTGAGAATAAATAATGGAAGATTGAAGCACAAATTTGGTTTGCATTATTTGTGTAGAGGACCTTTTCCACCACCAGAAATCTCCCTATTACCCTTAACCACATAGAATCTCAGTGCCCTGGAGCATTTAAAAAGAAGAAAAATATATGTATATATCTTTTTATTGGTTTCAGAGAGGAAAGGAGAGGGTGAGAGAGCTAGAAACATAAATCATGAGAGAATCATTGATCAGCTGCCTCCTGTACACCCCCTAATGGGGATGGAGCCCACAACCTCGGCATGTTCCCTGACCGGGAATTTAACTGTGAGTTCTTGGTTCAGATCGATTCTCAACCACCAAGCCACACCTACCAGGCACAAAACATTGTTTAGAGCGGTGGTTCTCAACCTTTCTAATGCCGCAACTCTTTAATACAGTTTCTCATGTTGTGGTGACACCCAATTTCATTGTTACAAATTGAACATAATTAAAGCATAGTGATTAATCACAACAACAATGTGTAATTATATATGTGTTTTCCGATGGTCTTAGGCAACCCTTGTGAAAGGGTTGTTCAACCCCAATGGGATCGCAACCCACAGGTTGAGAACCGCTGGTTTAGAGGAAACAGTGATAATAACTTATTCTGTCATCGTGATACAATGGAGACTGCCTTGGCAACATGGTGCTTAAGGCCATGAAAAGGCAAAATGTTAATGAATGACCCCCTGCTTTTATATGTATCTATTATTACTGCTAGTTTTTGTCTGTATAAAATGCAAATGCCTAGGCATATGGAAGTAGAATTCAAAACTTTATTTTGAACATCCAGCCTCTTCACAATATCCCTATTGCACTTGTAAAATTTTCATTAAGAAGGTTTTAAAGATTTTAAAAAGAACAAGATTCTATATAATAAAAGGCTATAATGCAAATTGTCCCCTGGGGCAGGAGTTCTACCAACTGGGAGTTCCACTAGGGGGCGGGGCAGCCAGCCAACCTCCCTCGTCCCCTCTTCCCTGGCTGGCCCAGCCTGATTGCACACCGGGCTCTAGTATAAAAATAAAAAACTTGGAAAGAGAATAAAACATAGGAGGCATCTCAACAGAAAGAATGAGGAAGATTAGTGAGGTCATTCACTGGTAGCTGATCTCGACTCAGGAGCCAGCTACTAATACTGTTTTTACTTGTATTTTTAAGGCTCCAATGGCTATTTGAAAATAGGTGATGGGGAGTTTCACTTATATCAATATCCTATTTAATGATTGTGTGAAAAAGTCACTGGGCACAACTTAAACAAAATGGTAAATCTTGTGTCCAAATCTGCACCTCATCCTGGGTCTTAGCTGGTCCATATTTGTGTTAATTTAGCCAAGGACTTCTTCCAAAACCTAACGTTGTCACATTTTTCAACTTTGTTGTCAGCTGTCAGGCTTCTAATAAAACGGTAAGATCTGATAGTACCAATGGGAGGACTCTGTGTGTGTGTATGTGTGTGCATAAATAGACAGATGATAGAGAGATAGATAGATAGATAGATAGATAGATAGATAGATAGATAGATAGATAGATAGATAATAGATAGGGAAGAAAATAGAAAGAGGTAGAGGAGGGAGCTCAATAACACAGCAGTCTTGGTGTGATAAACTGCTGCTAACAAGCATGCATGTGTCCTATAATTTTCATATAAATGTGAAATTTGACATTTTCCAGGGATTAGTGATGAAACCAATTCATTAAAATTCCGGGAGAACAGTGATCTTTATCTCAGAATTTCTTGGTTGAAAAGGTTCTTCTTTTATTCAGTTTTTATCTTTCTTCTATCCCTTTGTCCTTTGTAAGCTGTTCTTTTGTACATAGTGTCCCCAAAAGCCACCTCCAATAGCCTTCCGCTGTGTGAGAGAGGAAAAGGCTTAAGCAGCAGTGTGTTCTGTTCTCTGCAGAAGCGTACATTGTTTTTAAGAATGTAAAAGGCAAAAGGAAACAGGCACAACCTAAAATTTGGCTCATGAAGTCTTTCTTGTCTTCTAAGTAAAAGAAGCTGCAAGGTGTATTAGAACTGTTTCTTGCAAATCCCAGCCATGGAACAAGCCTATTGGGCTCATGTCTCTGCTTTGCCATAGCAACATGCCCTCTTCAAACAGGAATGAGAGCCATCTTATCTCATGTGCTCTCTCCTGATCGGATATATTCTGGGCTAAAGTCTGGCTACTGTGGGTACATAGAAAATACCCTTCGTTCCTTAAAGAAATGTGCTAGACCGGAGTACCATTATCTCATAGTCTGCCATTCAAGTAGGGGCATGCAATTTATACAATAGTTTGGTGAAGGCCTGGGAGGGGTGGGTGCAGGGTGGAGGGGGTCAATGGAAGAAAAGAACAAGGGACATCTGTAATATTTTCAACAATAAAGGTAAAATTTAAAAATATATATATAAAAAATAAAATGTTCAATATTTTTTAAAAATTTTATTCTTTGAAATAATAATCTACTTTGAAAGTTTATTTGGTGAATGGCCATATGAAATCAGTTATTTATGAACTCAAGAAATTGCTACAGAACAGAAAGACTGTTCACTTGGCGCTAGCAGAGCCAAACACAAAGCACTGAGAACTGCAGTGGAGAAAGATTAGCTATTTTGTTATGGATGATGCCATTGAGAAGAATGGGAAGCTAAATCTCAAAAGACTGGACTCCCTAATCTGGAGTTCAGAGTGGGTTTTTAAGGGCATAGGGGGAACAGGTATGCAGAGGCACTGGTTGGCAAATTCTAACTGGTGGACCTTGGCCATTTCAGGGTAAAGGGTGTCAGCAAAGGATCTTCCTGGACAATGAAGCCTTTGCTTCTGAAAGGGTTCCAGCGCCAAGTTCTAATATGTCCTGGTCCTTTATGGTTCTGGGTGCAGCTGAAGGCCAAAGTTCTTTGTGCCGGGGCAGCATGACTTGTGGTGTTGGTCTTTTGTCTCTGAAAAGCAACTCAGTATCCTGTTAAACAGGATAGGACTATTTGAGCTGGTTCTGCAGTTACCTCTTAAGAAATTAGGTGAATAGAGGTTGATTTGAATAATAAAGATCTCTTAAGGATTACTGAGGATTAAAAAATTTTGAGCTGCAAATATCCAGAAATATTAGACAAAAAGAGAGTGTGTCAAGACCACCGAGGCAGGTAGAAAAAGTATAAGGAAGAGCCAGGGCCTCTTTTGTTTAACAGAGGAGTTGTGCTCTAATCAAGAATAGCACCGTTTGAGAATGTTAGGGGTGGGCGCTTTAGTTAGGAGCGTTATAAGTATTCTTATAAAGAAGGAAATTGAAGCCAAGGTTAGTAGACTGGGGGCGAGTGTGTGTGTGTGTGTATATGTGTGTGTATAAACCACCCAAGATTGTAGGTGCATGCCAGAGATGATTCATTATAGTGTGAACTATTTTTCAATTCATTATTCCAGGTTCCTAATGAGATACCTTTATCTGGAATCAATGTGTTTAGTTCCAGGAAGTTGTTTGTTGGTACTATCTATATTTTCATCCTCTGTGATTTCTGATGTATAGATGGATGCTCAGTGTTCTCTATTGATGTACGAATATTCTATTTTGTTGTGTTCTTGTTTCTAGAAGTTGTCTCAATTTTATTTATTCTATTCTACTTATTCAGAAGTAATATGAAATAGTTTGGTAAACAGATAGCCTTGAACAAGTCAAAGTCTGCCCAAAGATTACTAATTGTTTTACTGTTCCTCCCCCATAGACCACACTGACTTACTTTTCAAGGAAGACAGCCTCATGCAACATCAGTTTCCTGCAGCCGAATAAAGTTCCTCATTCCTAGGTGCCATGTGGCCCTCTTCTTCAGGTCTGAATGTGGGCCTTTAAGGTGTGACCTCAGAACTAAATTTATAGGCCACATTATGCTCAATCTCCATTATACAATGATGGAATAAGGACATAACAACCCCAATAAACATACTAATTTGGAAGGTGAAGAATAAGACATAATAATCAATAGTCTTAGCAATGCTTAAATGCTACTGGTAAGGTATTGTGAAGGTCCTCTAATTTGGGGTTGAGAAATTCTTTTGAATAGACCCTGCTACATAATCTAGAAAAATTGTTTTGTTCATCATTCTCTGCAGTCCTCCATTCCACCCTCTGGTTGGTTCTTGCCCATCAATTATTTTCCTTAAGAGTTGGAAAGTTTTCCCTTCCTAGGAATTGTGCCACTCTTGCTGCCTGCTTGCTAGTAGAGAAACCTTGTAGGCTTGAGATTGTTTACAGTTTATACAATTGCCAGGGCTGACCAGCAGACCCTGAACAATGGATGAACATATTACTCTGACACAGTTTCACTGTGAAAGAGAGGCTAAGGGACGGCCCGGCTATAGCAACCAGGCAGCCTCCATTGCCTGCCTCATTAGCCTTTTATTGTAACAGTAGTTTGAGATAAAGTTTATCTTTAAGATACAATCAGAAGTGGAAATAATCTTGGGAATACACATGTGTTTGTAGTGTCCTTTAAGCAAGAACACCCAAATATTAAGATTAAGGATTCCAGCAAACACCGTGGGGTCTACACATGCACAGACTTGTTTGGAAAGGTCAAGGCATAATCAGGGGCATCGCCTTCGACACTCCCCTAAGTCAGAATTCTGATAAACAAGACAGGCAGCCTTCCACACACTTCCCTTTTCACAGAATGTCCTCCTTACAACTTTCCAACCAAGCCTCTTGTGCTTCCCAACCTACAATCAAAAGCTTATTATATCTAGTAGGCAAGTGGTATCTTTGACAATGTAATATCCTCAAAATTATGGCTAGCTGTGATATCTTTATGTATAGCCAGTTACACATGATAATAACCACATCCATAGTTCTTTCAAAGACATACTTCTCAAATCTACTTGATTTCTTTGTTGCCTTTCCCTCATTTCTCTTTCTCTCAACTAAATGGTAACTGCCTTGGGGCTGTCTAAAATAATGAATAGGAAGAGCACACTGCTAACCTGAGTTTTACCAATAGACTGAATTACTCTGTTCTACTAAAAAATCTCACAGAATTTTCACTTAAAGCTTTCTAAAATTTCATCTCATGGCAGGAGGCCTAGAATTACTCATATTTTTTTAATCATGCAAGGATTTAAAGTTCTTGCTTCTATTTCCTTTCTCCTCTTAAAAAATCTATTTCTTTCAGAGGAGTTATGTTTTCTATGAAGTATTTGCTGTATACAACCAATACTAATAAGTTATAATTTTATTTTGTTCATCTGCTTGACTTAGAGCTACAAGTTCAGGAGGCACATATTATGCTTTGAAGGTATAGTAAACAACATTTTAACCAACATTTGTTATCATTTAATAACTTAAATAATCACATGTATGTATGTCTACAATATTAGTTGTTTTGCCAGCCTGCAGCCTGCATAATAAGTCAAAGCTATGTATTTTAGGTTTTTCTTATTGTGTCACTCCTCTTTAGGTATAGGTCTATATTAGTTTGGGTAGATAAATTGCTCTAACAAACACTAAACATTTATTTTCTTATTTGTATAGATTTCAATGTGCATGTTCATAATGGACTGGTTATTCTGGGTGATTATTCTTCAAGTTGATGATTCAGGAAGCAGGCTTCTTCTGTCATGCAGTTAGTTCTGTCTCCCATAACAAGTGGCCATGTATTGAGTGAGGAAAGGGAAGAGAGAATATGAAAGAGTGCAGGGGATGGTTTAAGGGCTGGGCCTGGAAAAGGCAAATATTTTCACCTGTATACCACTGTCTAGAACAGGTATCATTTTTCTTGACCAGTGCAAGTGGTAAGACTTTCAAGGGGATCATTTGGAGGGTTTGATATGTTTCTCCTAGAGTTTGGGCTTGAAGCAACAGAGCACAGATAATGTAGTAGGGAAGTGTGAGCATTCTCATGGGTTTAGGCATTTCTAAATGGAAACTGCCTGGGGTCATTTTAAAAGGGATCCTCCCCAAATGGACTACATAGAGAGAAGAAAGCTAGTCCAACACAAAGAAGTTTGGGGTTGGTTAAGATAATCAGTTTTACGCAACTGCTAAAGGGGAAGAATCAGTAAGGTAGTCAAGGGGGCTTTTTTCAGGAGTTTCCAGGAAGGAGGAACTTTAGAGGAAAATATTCCCACCAAGAAAATGCCAGCACTTGTAAATCTGGTGTGTCTAGAGGGAGCTAATGACAGATTGCAACTGTGCTCACCATTTTGTAAGTCGCAAAATCCTTTAGAAATGTAAGCTATTTTACAATGCTGATTTCTGGATGTGTTTGGACACTTAGCTGATGTGCTATAACTCTTCCTCGTTTGGGATTTTATACGTTTTGTTCTTAGATTTGGAGCAACCTAGGAAAGGTTTGTATGGCACGTGTAGAGAAGCATATTTGCAATTATAGGAATATTCAGAAAAACTTACCGTCTGCCAATATTTTCTAAAGAAGAGTTGTTCTACTCAACATCATTCCTGGCTTTGCCAATATATGCTCATATATATATATATATATATATATATATATATATATATATATAGCCCAATAAAATAATAAAATGCAAATAGGAGTTTGCAGCAAAAAAAGTAGAGGTTTATTTAAGGAAATAGTATCAAATCTGGAGGCACAGGTAAATGAGTGAGCTAAAACCTGGCTCCCTGATGTTCTGCATGGGGACAGATTATATGGGGGTGAGGATAATATGGTGATTAAGGGATTTGGGGTCATGGGCTCTATTGATTGGTTGAGGCCTGGGTAGGGAGTAGTTGATCATCCTGTCAGGTCCTGATGTCAGCCATGGTGTTGTTGTATCTAGTTTCATGAGGGTGTGGTTGGTAGGGTTGTTTTGCTTTTATGGGCCTGTGTCTGAAACACAAATGAGGTCAAAATGTTATCTTAGTTTGAGCAAAATTCTTGTTTCTGTGGCCCAGAGCCCTAATGCTTTGTTCTTAAGATAGTTTGATGCTGACCAGAATCTGATGTCCTAAGGGCTTAATGATTAAGGGAGGGAGTGAATGAATAGAAAGGAGTAATTGTCATGTTAAAGAATGGAGTTTCTATGCAGTTACATTGGCTCAGATCCTAATATAATTGTAGGCTTATTTATTAACCAAAATTCATGAAAACCTAGTAAATGAATAGAAGAACAAACCATACATAATTGGAACTAAAGGGCAAGATATATATATATATACATACATACATACATATACATATATGGTGTGAAATTGGAGGGAAAAAGGAGATTAAAGAAAGAAATGAGAGGGAAATATAAGTAACCATAAATTAATCACAAAATTTTATCTACAGTTAGCATATTAGCTAGAATTGCAATAAACTAAACATTGAATGAACAGTGGTTTGGCTTTATCTTCTTTGAATCTTAAGAGTGTTTATTGAGGGTGATGGTTTGGTGATTCCATGTTTCTTAGATGGTATGGCTCCTACAATTTTACAAGGACTCATCTTAATCTTTCTGTAAGCGTAAAGGTGTTCAGGACCTGCCAGGTACAACATACCATTGGATTTAAGAGAAAAACAACACTAATAAAACATCACAGTATTGTGGAGAAAAACAAAGATGGTTTTAGTTCATGATCCCTTGAAAAGGCTAATTTCAAATTCCAAAAAATCTATTCTTCTCTTCCATTCTGTCTCATCTTCCACCAGTCACCAGTTGATTTTGGGTTGCTAGAGAGGAAAGTAACTACCTTAAACTTAATGTCAATTAAAATAAAAGAGGTATTTATCACAGTATAATATGGTTATGTTTATTATAATAGGTTGAGATTTGGGAGTGTTGGAAAAGGTTAATGTATTTGCTTATGAATCTTGAAGGCCAGAGGGTAAATTGTGTTACACAGACTAATATTGTGCCCCACCCAAACCTCAAAATGCCCATGTCCTAATCCTTGGAAACTGAATAGGCCACATGACTAGACATGATGATCTCATGCTAGAGGATGGCATGGGGATTCAGAATGAGTCACCCCAAAATGTGCCTCTGTTGTGTACAAATTGCTTTAAGTTAAAGGCAACTTTAGTCACAGGCTGAAGAGAAACTTCTACCTTTCCCTTTTATTACCTAGAGGAACTTAAAGTAAGAACCTTCCCCATAATAAGCTATTATTAGAAACTAGAGACCAAGTACATGAAATTCGTGCACTAAGTGGGGGGGTGATCCCTCAGCTCAGCCTGTGCCTTCTCGCAGTCTGGGACCCTTCAAAGGGATGTCTGATTGCTGGCTTAAACCCGGGATTGAGTCTAACCCGGCAGTCAGACATCTCTCATGCAGCCTGGGGCTTTCACAGTCCAGGACTCCTTGCTCCTTACCACCTGCCTACAGTGGAGGCAGGAGAGGCTCCTTTCACTGCCGCTGCGCTTGCCAGCCATGAGCCTGGCTTCTGGCTGAGTGGTACTCCCCCTGTGGGATTGCACTGACTACCAGGGGGCAGCTACTGCATTGAGCATCTGCCTCCTGGTGGTCAGTATGCTTCACCAGTAGTTCCACTGTTTGGTCGATTTGCATATTAGGGTTTTATTAGATAGGATAACTTCTTTTGACCTATCTATTAGACAGAGCAAACTTCTGATTGCTAAACATCTGTTCTTTTTATTGGGCAATGAGCCTCTGAAGCCCTTAGGTGCATTACCTCATTCCTAGCTCAAGATGTCATATACGTCAATCACACTTTCTATCTCTGAACCTTTTGTGCATGTGGGGTCTCTGACTTCCTCGTGTATGCAGGGTTTCCATACATATGTCTGTGTTAAACTTATTTTCTCTTGTTATCTGTCTCATGTCTATTTGATTATTAGGCCAGCCAGAAGAACCTTGAAGTTAGAGGAAAGTTTGTTCCTCCCCCACAATGGGCTATAGAATTCTGCAGTGAGAGCAATTTCATTCAATTTCTCAGGAGTCTGAATCTCATTTTAAAATCCCAAGTATTCCTCACCCAATTCTGTACCTATTCATGATTATCTTTTGAGTTTTCAATCTATTCTAGGATGATGCCCTCCAAATTGGAGAGCTCTGAGGCTCTGGGCTGTACTCTAGCTCCTTTCTATTTGAAATGTGGTTCTTGGATCAGCATCATATTACCACTGGTTGAAAATGAAGAGTTTCAGGCCTTCACACAGAGTAACACATCAGATTTATGTGCACATTAAGTTTTGAGAATCACTGCTTTAGGCAGTATTTCCTTGGTCAAAAAAACCTTAGGAGATGATCCTTGGCTCATTGACTAAACTAACTATGCTAAACTAAATATGGTCACTGTGATGGTGGGTATAGTGGGCGCTTGTGATAATGGTGATGATTATTGTAATTGTGATGGTGGAGGTGTGGATAGTTTTGGTAATGATTATGCAGGTGAAATAGCTACAGAGAGAAGTATTTTCTCTAATGACAGACATACCACTGGCCTTGCCTACTTTTTTAAACCTAGCACTTAGCATAGTCCTTGGCCAATAGAATAGATTCAATAAGTATTTGTTGAATAAAAAGAAGGTTAAGAAAGGGACCTATCTGTACAATCAGGCATAAAGTTCTGAAAAGTCCATCTATCCTTCACTCCTTTTCCAAAAAAGAAAGAAAAAAATAATTTTTAGAAATTCTACAGGAATCCATTTAACCATATGGCTACCCATCCATCCATCTACTCATTCATTCATCTATGGAATTCATTTATGTACTTATTCAACCAACACTTATTGAACATTTACTATTGTATTAGGTTCCAGGAAATTATTGATGAAAAGGACACAATTCTGCCTTAGGAGTTCAAAGTCTATTTAGAGAGACACTGACCGCTGTAATGAAATGTAAAGATTCGTGACAGATCTGTAAGGGTATTATAGCATTACTGAGGAAGAGGTAATTGAAACCTGGGTTTAGGGGCTGAAAGTGAAGGATTTGAAGGGTAAGTAGACTTTTAATATGCAAAATAGGGGGTACAAGGGCATTCTACGAAAATAAAAAAAATTCCGAGTTATTTTCATGTGCTCAGATGCCTTTTGACATTCTGAGCCTTAAGATATCTGACTGTCATGTTTGTAGTAAGAAGTGTAGAGTGTGACAAATGGAGTTGGCACAGAAAAAAACAACTATAATTTTGCTCTTAGTCTCTAGGTCCCAAATTTTTCCAAAAACTCAAAGAAATTTGCACCCTTCCTCTCTCCTATGGAAAAAAAAAATCCAGAAATGTGCCCATTTCTGGTACTTATGACAACTGACACCATCTATATCAATATGACTTTAATATGTGCTTCAGGAAATCTTGCCCATGAAGAAAAGGAGAAAACCAATAAATATTTTCACTGTGTGCTTTGGAAAATTAATGAAAAATTATTTTCTGAGAAAATACTTTTGTCATCAGGAAAAGAGCCCATGCACAGGACACTGGATTGCTCTCCTTGGCAAAATGGAACAAACAACTACTTACATATCAAGGCTAGTATTGATTCTTTTACCTTATTGTGACCACCGATCTTAAAACATCACATCATGAATTTAGCCCAGTCCCGGTCAGAGCTACACACTGAAAGACCCACCTTCAACTATGTAAGCCCAGATTCCAAATCTTATAAAAATCTGCCCTGACCTGAGTCTTCTGAGACATTATGAAGTACAGGTGTTCTCCCTTAGTTATTGCAGCAAGCTTAATAAATTCAACTTTGCTTGATAAACAGGTGATTTTGGGGCAGCTTGGGGGAGCAGTTTTGGGACAGTTGACATGTCAAGTGTCTGAAAATAAAGGAACAGGGAGAAAGGAAGTTCTAAACTCATCCTGTGTGTTATATGTAATAGTGGGTTGGAATAGAACTGGGAGTAGACAAAACATTTCTTGATTTAGTAGATTAAGTCTACTTAAAGGACAATCTATATATATAAAAGCCTTAAGTGACCATTACGACTGAATGACCGGTCGCTATGATGCTCACTGACTACCAGGTGGCATACGCTCAATACAGGAGATGCCCCCTGGTGGTCAGTGTGCTCCCACAGCCAACCTCCTAAAGTCCCTCCCTGCTGCCAGCCTTGATCGGCCCGATTTGGACTGGGCCAGATGGGCCCCTATCAGCCCTGATCGCCGGCCAGGCTGAGAGATCCCACCCATGCACAAATTCATGCACCGGGCCTCTAGTATAAATATAAACACTATTATCCTATATAAAAAAAATAAAAGGCTAATATGCAAATCAACCAAATGGCGGAATGACTGGTTGCTATGATGCGCACTGACCACTAGGGGGCAGATGCTCATTGCAGGAGCTGCCCCCAGGGGGTCAGTGACTCCCACAAGGAGAGCACCGCTCAGCCAGAAGCCGGGCTCATGGCTGGTAAGCACAGCAGTGGTGGCGGGAGCCTCTCCTGCCTCCGAGGCAGCGCTAAGGACCCCTCGGGGGATGTCCCAGACTATAAGAGGGCACAGGCTGGGATGAAGGACCCCCTCCAGTGCATGAATGCCATGCACCAGGCCTCTAGTAGGAAATAAAAGATGTTTCAAATGTTTATGACAGAATGCCAAACAGCAGATAAGAGAACTTACATCTTATAAAATATATTTATAGTGTTTCTCAAAAAATCATGTAGCTGCCACCACTATTTTTTTCAACATTGTTTGCAAAGCAGACGATTTAATTTTTCTTCTTTTTCAATATCCTGATGTAAGTTTGTGGTTAATACAATGTAATAGATATTTATTGTGAATATTGGTGTGTTAATGAAAGTGTCAATATTTTCATTTAAAAATAAATACCTGGGTGGGCAAAAGTGAGTTTACAGTTGTGAGTATGCAAAACACAAAGTTTAGTCTTGTATTATTTATTTACTTACTTACTTACTTATTTTTATTTCCCATATAAACAACTGTAAATCTACTTTTGCCCACACCTGTATGAAATATGAGGCCACACTCTTAATACTGTTAAACTTTGCAAGAAGTCATTTCCATTTATGGTCTGACTGGGAAACATAAAGTGCCTTTGGTGTTGCTAAACATTTCTTATTTGTTTCATTTACTTAAACTGACTATCAACAAACAGCACTGAATTTGTTGTTGTACAACACCATTCGTTACAAAAAGGGGCATATGGAGAACTAGGGAGAGCTGCATACCATAATTTGTTCCTAGTTTAGGGATATATATATATATTTACCTACCTGGACTGAATTCTAACCTTTTCTTCTTTAAATGAAAATGTGAAGTAGAAGATTTTTTTTTATGCGTCCTGTTATTGAGCCATATATTCATGAATTATTTGGTGGTTTTACTTAATGTGAACCAACAGTAAGGATGCTATGTTTTAAAACAACTGACTTAATTCTGGCTCTCATCATTCCTTACTTGTATTATTGCCAGGAAGGACTGGTGACTCTTTATAGTTCTTTTTATTCTAGTCTGCTGCATGTCCCCAACTTAATAATTTATGTTCTACATTTTCTTGAGTGATTTTCCCCCTAAAATGTATACATTATGATATTAACCCCTACTTAAAAATATTTTAGTGGCTCCATATCTCTTCAGGAAAAAGTTGAAGAACTGTAACAATAACAATATACACGACCCTGCCTACTTCTTTTACAACTACCTCATGAGATCACTTTTACTCTAGACATTTGAACTAATTGGTACATGCACTTCTGATCAGCTAATTCTTCTTCACAAAGTTATAAGTATTAGAAGTTCTACTGGTGTGACTTACTAGCCACATGGTGTCAGGAAGGTCAATGGGGAAAAAAAGGAGACATATGTACTACTATCTGTAATACTTTAAACAATAAAATAAAATTTATGAGACTGATTCACTGCCTACTGCGCTAAGGAGGCAGCTTAAAATAAAATATAAAATAATAAAATATGTGATACCTTTTAAAAGATACAAAAAAAGAAGTAATATTGAATGTTCTGAGCCTGTGACTTCATCTATAATATATAGTATCCCTTTTTTATTAAAACATCATTCAAATAAAATATTTAAAATATTTTGCAAGATGCTATTTCATGGTTGGACATAACTTCTACATGCAATGTACCGTGCTAGATGCAAATAAATATGTGTTAGCTATTTTCTCCACTTCCAAAGAGCTAAAGTATTTTTAAAGTTTTTGGTAAATATTACCAAATTGCACCATAGAATTTTTTTTAATATATTTTATTGATTTTTCACAGAGAGGAAGGGTGAGGGATAGAGAGCCAGAAACATCGATGAGAGTGAAACACTGATCAGCTGCCTCCTGCACACTCCCCACTGGGGATGTGCCCGCAACCAAGGTACATGCCCCTGACTGGAATCGAACCTGGAACCCTTCAGTCCGCAGGCCGACGCTCTGTCCACTGAGCCAAACCGACCAACAAGAAATTTTATACTAAGCTATATGATTATTAGTAACAGATGAGAGTACATGTCACTTCAAACTAGGTCATATGTTTATTGCAATGTGTATTTATATATATTAAACTTCTGATTTTATATTTTATAGGTAAAAATGGTATGTCTTTATGCTAATTTGCACTTATCTGATTACTAGTGGATTGAATTTTATTCTTAACCATCTTTTGAAAATTCTTTATTCTTATTATCTACTTTTTTCTTTTATGAAAGATGTGTAGCATATTCATATGTGTATATGACATATACATATGAGCACAACCATATATGTCTTCCAGGCATCTTTCTTATTTATAATTTATCTTTTAATTCTGTTCATGGCTTTTTAGATAAACATTTTTATTTTCATGTAGATAGGTCAATCAAACTTTTTCTTTGGATGTATGGTTAGGAAATGATTTCTACTTTTATACTTTTTTACACTTAATGTAATAATCCATCTGGAATTGCTTCAGCATAAGAAGTGAGGTACAACTGTATTTGGCTTCAAATGTGTAGCCATCACTGTCAATGCCATTTATTGAGTACACACACATTTCCCTTTTATTGAAAGTGTCACTCCCACTACCATTTTCCTCCTGAGTTCAATTAGCTACTCATTTCATTTCTTCAAATTGGAGTGTTGTGTTTTAGTTTCTTTCATGGTTAGTTTCTTGGCAGGTGCAATGATTTGCTTCTGATTTTTTTGTTTGTTTGTTTTCCTCTTCTGGCACCATTATGTGGTGAATGATGATCACTTACATCTCTTTAGTTTGTGGATGGAGTTGGTCTTCTCTCAGTTTAACAAAGTTCTGTGTTTTCAGTGGATTATTCTTTTTGGGAAATGAGGGAAGAATTATTAATTCTATTTTAAGTTTTTTTTTTCTTTCTCCTCCTCCTCCTCCTCCTCCTCCTCCTCCTCCTCCTCCTCCTCTTCCTCCTCCTCCTCCTCCTCCTCCTCCTCCTCCTCCTCCTCCTCCTCCTCCTCCTCCTCCTCCTCCTCCTCCTCCTCCTCCTCCTTCTTCTTCTTCTTCTTCTTCTTCTTCTTCTTCTTCTTCTTCTTCTTCTTCTTCTTCTTCTTCTTCGCCACTTTACACATTTCCCCTCTTTTACTTACTTTTCCCTTAACCACCCAGAATCCTAAAGGCCCTTCTTCTTTTTTATCCTTTGTCACCCTAGGAGCAGTCCGCTCTAAGCCTGTCCCCTGGAGTCCTGCACACTTTTAAGTCCCTTCCTTAAGTCAGTGCTCTGATTTACCAGGACTTTCCCCTCCCCCCCCCGCCCAGTAGTTTCAGATTTAGGATGGACTTAGGATGAGAGTGATTTCAGGTTCATCTTATTTCCTTGTTCCTCTCATCACTCTTCATAGTTTGTTGAGGTTTCTCTCATTGATATACAGAGTTTCTAGGAGCATGTGTGGTAAGGATCAGATTTAGGTAGACCCTATCAAACTGGCTTGTTTGTACTTTATAACAAAATTTATACCTCTAGTTTTATAATACATTTGTTCTTCCCTTTTAAAGTAACTATAGTTACTTTCTTTCTCTTATTTACCATTCCATATGAACTATGGGCCTTGTCATGTTAAAATTTTCCATTGAAAGATAATCATATTATAGTTTAACATTAAAAAATATGACTCTACAATATTACATTTTTGGATCTAGAAATATGAATGCTTTATCATTTATATAAATTTTAAAATATGTTTTTATTGATTTTAGAGAGAGAAGAAGAAGGGAGAGGGAGAGAGAGATAGAAACATCAATGAGAAACATCAATCGGCTGCCTCCTGCATGCCCTCCATTGGAACATGAAACCCTGGCATATTCCTTGAGTGGGAATTGAACTGATAATCTCTTGGTGCATGGGCCAGCACTCAACTAACTGAGCCTCACTGGTTGGGCTCATTAATTTTTATTTATTCCACTATAAAGGAATATATGCGTTATTAATGGTGATAACATATATGAAATATACCATATGTGATATTTAATTTAATTTACAATGAATATTGATACCGAACATCTTTGTTTGATTTTAAAAATGATGTAGTGAGATATTAATTCACTCCCTCTCCCCAGTGCATTGCAACATAGGTGGGAGAGGTATTATTGTCCTCCTATTGGTGGTGAAATGGCACCAGGTGTTAGACCTTGGTTCAGTAACTCAGTTGAGTTTTGGCTAAGAAAGAGTTCAGAGTCAAGACTCAAACTATAAGAGAAAGTTTATTTAGAAAGTCACAGAGGTAGAAGAAGTGAGCTGTAAAAAAAATGGGCTTAGGAAATGAGTTACAGAGGCAAAAGAAGAGCCCTTGGTGCTTGGGGGCGGGGGTGGGGGGGAGAGAGAGGGAGAGAGAGAGAGAGAGAGAGAGAGAGAGAGAGAGAGAGAGAGAGAAGAGAACTGGGTCCTCTGTCCCAAGTGCTTTTATCTGGAGGTCTCTGGAGAATCGCAATAGAATATTCACCAGCTTTCGAGGTGTATCTCCTCAGGGTCCTGGTCTCCACTGACCAGTCAGTGCAGCTGGTCCTAATGTCAGCCATTGTGTCATGCATCTGATTCTGCTGCTTCTCTGGATCTGGAGCTGAAACAAGAGCTTAGGCCTAGATGTCATCTGTCCGGGTTATTGGATTAATGCTGGAGGGAGTGGTCATGCAAGGGCTTGTGATTTCGCCTGTTGCTAGGCACCCGTGTGTCTCCACCCTGGTGACCCTCTGCACCTGGTCTGTAATTTCTACTCTACTCATACCTAACTACCTACTACAATACCATTTTATAATGATAAATTAATGCCAGAAAAGTTAAAAGACTTGCTTAAATCCATGTAGTTATTTGACATTACATCTGAGATCATGTTCTATATTAACTGACTTTTTGCTCAATTCTTCCTCTTTACTACAGGATCATAATTTTTAATTCCTATACACTAAATAAACACAGTGATACATTTTCCACTGGTGTTTTATGGTCACATTATTTCTATATATGACTTGGTCTTTTCCCAATGGACAAATTGTATATCCTATATATTAAAAGCCTAATATGCTAAGTGCCTGACCATTCGACCAGTCACTATGACATGCACTGACCACCAGGAGGCAGAGGCTCCAACAGGTAGGTTAGCTTGCTGCTGGGGTCTGGCTGATCGGGACTGGGTAAGATGGGCTGGACACGCCATGGAGCCCTCCTGCGGTCCCTCCTTGGCCCCGATTGTGCACCAGTGGGGTCCCTTGGCCTGGCCTGTGCCCTCTCACAACCTGGAACCCCTTGGGTAATGTCAGAGAGCCAATTTTGGCCTGATTCCCCACAGGCCAGGCCAAGGAACCCCACCAGTGCACGAATTCGTGCACCAGGACTCTAGTACATATATATTTGTCTTTCTCCATGCTTCCATAACCCAAATGCTTGCCCCAATCATTGTCTAACATTTGTTGAATTAACTAATGAAGTTTATATTTATTGAGTTACAGAGCTTGATGGCTAATATATAAAAAAGAATTTAATTATACTAATGTTGAATATTTCCATTTTTGTCTAAAAATCATGTAACAATCCATCTTTATAACAATACATCTTTTGTCTTTCTCTGCTCTATGTTTTTCTACCAATTGCTCTTTCTCTTCTTTCTCACTCTTCCTTTCCTTGCCTTTCATCTTTTCTCCTCCTGTGTCCCTCATTTTGCTTTTTACTTTCAAAGAGAAATAGCCTTAGTGATTAAAAATAAATAAATTTTGAAGTTTTAGGTAAGCTCTGGGCTCAGTAGAAATTATCAGCCACCTCAGATTATTTCATGTGTAAGTAATAAAACTTGTAATTTGAAATTTTTAGTTGAGGAATGATTATAAAATATACTGGGTATTGGAAAAATGATGCAGTTTTACTCTCCTGAAAAGCAAGAACAGTTTATACATATGCAGTAACAGCCAACAATCAAGTATGGTTTATATTCATAGAGAATACATTTTTAAAAATCCTTATACTTACTGAATGCCTACTCTGCATTAGGTAAGGAATCAGTCATTTTCACTTATCAGATTTAATCCTTGCAATAATTCCCTGTTTTGCATGAGAAAAAGCTCAGGTCAGGAGAGATTAATCACCTTGCAGGGGGTGACCTGGGAAGTCAATAAATGATTTAGGAATTGAGAGGTGTATCTCATACAAAACCTATTCTCTTTCCATCAAAATGTGTGGAAAGGGGTAACTATTCTGATAAGATCTCTAATTATGGTGTTTGCCTGGAAAAAAAAAAAGAGGTCATCTGTCTATATGCATGTGTCTGTGTATATTAGAAGAAATTTCTAAGATAATGTTAGATAATATTTCATATTATCCTTCTTCCTAGTGAAAGGGGAAGCAGTCCTTTGAGTGCATCTTTATTGAAGTATTTCTTATCTTGTCAGCTGCAGGCTACAGCATCTAAGTCCCCGAAAGTCCCTGATAGATTTTAGGTCCAAATGAATAATGTTTGTCTTCTGCGTTATTACTTTTAGAAAGCAATTTGTGGAGCAAATGTGGTTGGGGACTGTGGGTAACAAGAAGTCCTACTTTGAGGGAGCAGTATTGCCTGTTACTCAATTTGGTACCTTAAAGCCCAATTTCCAATAAGATAGCTTCTATGTCTTCAATGCTTTTCTTTATATATCTTTCTTAGAAATTAACTATTTTTGAATGCATCACTGCTGATGAAATTTCCCACATGTAAAATATATGCACTATACATAGTTAAATGAGCTAGAAGTTACCATTTGTTGGGGAGAACCCAATCTCATTAGCAAGAAGACAGGCACATTATAAAAATAATGAACATTAGTGAGTCAGTGTCTCATAGGTAAGGGTATTTATATTTGGGTCTGTTCAAATCAACTGAGTTTAAGCTTCAATAAGATATATTGTCTATTCATTAATACAATTTCTTATAGCAAAATGGAAAAATTATAATAAATCATTATAGTGAAAATTAATATAAATTAGAGTTAATAGACAACATATGCATATAAATAAATGAAAATGAGTGAACGTATGAAAGCAAATATTTTTGAACAAAGAGATTGTTTCTGAGAAGTTTGTAACTCTTGGAGGTAATTATTTGGATTTGTTAGTGCTAAAGTAGTGTTAAAACTCAGTTGATCAGGTGACTCAGAAAACTTCTATTACATTAATTTCTATTAAATTAATTTCTTGGGTTGTATCTGACATACTGATCAGTAAATATGAATGGGGAAGGAGGAAGTTTTCCAAAGGTCCCTGGTGATTCTGATGACTAAACAGGTTAGGGAGTAATTGTGATGACTTGAATTTATTGAGTGTGAACTAAGGGCCAAGTATTATAAAAATTATTATTACAATACCAACTCAATTAACCTGCATAAAACCCATGTGAAACAAATACTATTTGATAAGGCCCAATTTACAGATGTGGAAATGGAGGCACAGAGAGGTTAAGTAACATGTCTAAAGTTATAAATCTAGTTGAAGGTAGTGATGGGATTTAATACCAGGAAATTTAACTCCAGACTTGAGCTGCTAATCAGCATATTCTACTGTTAAATTTCCCTTCACTTGGAGTCCACCATTTAGGCATTCTATGACCTTAGGCAAATGACCGCCTACCACTGGGATTTTACTTTGCCTTGTGGAAAAGCCTATAGAAATTGTAATAGAGTCTGGGGGTTTTCAAATGAACAACTGGTTGTTTTAGTCATGTAAATAGACCAATCCAGCCTAATAATGAAGCTCAAATTCATGATTTTTCACTTTTTTTTTCTTTGTCTTCACACATATGAAAGTTGCAGTTGATATTTCAGTATAAATTCCTATTACATCAGCTATAATCAGATATTCAGTAAGTGACAAGGTCACTGTTAAAGAGGTAGCTTTGAATTTGTTCCAATTAATAAAAAGAGCAAGTCATTTATGCTGTTTTATATTTTAATTTCTGTGAGTGACAAGTATCTTTTAATTTTCTCACATCTGATGATGACTGATGACACATTCTGATATCTCTCTTGACCAGGACTCAGAACTCCTGGTTTACCAACAGTAGTCACATATACCTGATTTGTCTGATATGACTTAACTCGACTGCTTGCTTCATCAAACTGACCAGGCAATACTGTTAAAATAGATAGATCGGCCCCAAATAGTTCAGACGTCTCCTTTACTTAGATATGAACTGTAAAGGCAACAAACCTACCTATCATTCCTAAAGGAATGTGGGGAGTATTTGGAAGCACTATGAATTTTTGGAAGGAAGTCCAAGATGAAATATTTTCATAATGGGCTCATCTTATTTGACATTAAAATAATTCTGACAGTAAGAGGGCAGAATTGCCTCATTACTGGATATTTAATATAAGCCTTTAGCAGCCTATGGGTAAAAGAGCATATTAACTCAATGTGACACCAGTGGGAAATTGTTTAATTATAATAGAACGTAACACAAAAGATATGATTATTGCCCAGGAACAATTTGAGATTAAATTCATTTTTATAGTTTTCCAAAGCTGCTTTTTGTGGCTCTACTCACAGAGGCACTGACTGTGAAATGACTAGTGAGGGTTACAGCTTATCTGACATCATTGCTAAGAGAAATGTGGCCCCAGGGGTATTCACTGCAGAGTTCCTCAAGTCTGTCACTGTGGTCTCCATGGATGCTCCCTTTGCTGTCAGTACTTCATTGCACTTCCCAGCCCTTCTGGTTTCCCCTGGACCTGCTTCTGAAGCAGGTGATTTGTACCAGACCTTCTCCCTCTGATGGGAACTTTGGAGATCATCTCCTCTGGGCTTGGCTGCCGTTTAGCAATGGCCACTACGAGATCCAGTGCTCTCCACTGATATTCTTTGGGTTATTTGAGATGATGGTGTATCAATATACTGTACTTGAGATTAAAAGGAGAAAGTGAGCACGTGGAAAAGAGTTCAGGATTAAACCAGAGGAGAAGTGGGTGCTACAGGTCGTGATTGCTGTTTTATCTGGAGGGTAGCTGTTGCCAGCTCTCTAACTATCACTTCCTCTGCCATGTTCATTGATGAATTAGAGCTCCTAGCTTAACAAACAATGCTCGTCATTGGGTTTTCTTTATGATACACAGTGTATAGCAAAAGACTACCTTCATTGTCTCAGCACAATGAAATTAACTTTTAAAACAAATGATAAGAATAAATGCTTCTCTGATAAGGTAATGATGGGGAGAGTCACTAGAAAAATGGCTATTTAGTTTTAGTACCTCTTCAGAGGAGGTCATTTCTTATTTTATAAGCATATATTAAATTTCTTGCCATAACCAGTTTGGCTCAGTGGATAGAGTGTCGGCCTGTGGACTGAAAGGTCCCAGGTTCGATTCCGGTCAAGGGCATGTACCTTGGTTGCGGGCACATCTCCAGTAGGGAGTGTGCAGGAGGGAGCTGATTGATGTTTCTCTCTCATCGATGTTTCTAACTCTATCTCTCTCCCTTTCTCTCTGTAAATAATCAATAAAATATATTTTAAAAAAATTTCCTCCGCAATTCATGCAAATTTGGGGTCGACCTTATTTGTATTAAACATACCACTGGTTTGCTGTCTCATTAAGAGAGAGTACTCATCACTTCCTAGCTGATAGATTATTTTCATTATATGGTTTCTTTTAAGGCTATTTAAAAAACTACAGGTCATCTTCAACTAATGAGCTTCCAGTGACCAGAACAGCATCCTTTGTTAAGGTGCTTTGGAATTTGATTAATTGGGAGGCCAGCCCTGGTCTTTTCTGCAGGCATCATTCATAAATCACTCCTTATGGTCTGCAGCAAAATCATCTACCCCTGGCAAAGGCTCTGTTGCACCTTCACAACCCACTGGAAATGAATGCTATTCCCACAGATTAAATTATTTCTTCATAAATTGTGCCCACCCAGAATTAGACAAAACACGGGGCAGCCAAATGCTTTTACTTGATGCATAATGGAGATTGCTTCATCTGGTAAATAATTGGTTGGTGCGGAGAGGATAATAGGAAGAGATGATAATGACTAACCCATGTGGTTAGCCACACTGAACAGGAAGCATTGACTTGGGCAATCGAAATAGCCTTTGAAATCTTGCCTGCTGCTTTCTCTCCCCCCCCCCCCCCCGCCCTTCTAAAATGCTTTGCAGTTTTGTCTTGTATTTTTGTTTTCAGTGAAATCAATAGGCTCAGAAGCAACTCTAAATTTTTTCATCATTGTTAGGCATCAACATTCCAGAGGGAAGGCCATCATATTGATGACAGTCCTTGAAATGCATTTTCCAATGCTATAAATAGCTGATGCTATGTAACTTCTTAAGAAAGCCTTGATCAATATCTCCACCTACCCTGCTCGAGATTTACTGGCCTCTAACCTAGTCCTAATCTGTAATTGACATAGCATTTTCCTCTGCAGGGATGGAGTATAGCAATTATAACAAAAGATTTTGCACACCACTCCTGAGAGATCACCTTTACTCCAGTTATTTTGCAGCTAGTTGAGCGAAGAGGTCAAATTCATTTCTCAGGATAAGATAGCGAGTCAGTGGCCCAGATAGAAAACCTACAGTCCTAACTTAGAGTCCATAGTTAAAAACACTGCATTTAAAAAGCAAAGGAATTAACCAGTAGCGACTCCATGACATACTGAGCACCTGAGAAATAAAGTCCCCAAAAATGTCCTTATTATCTTGGTCTAAGAGATCTAGGTGATCACCATATAGGGCTCTAAAGAGATAGCCAGAGTTTGGCTACTGAGTTTCTCAGGATTCGAGGAGGCAGGGGTGACTGGAGCCCTCTCCTCCTCTGAATTGAGCTCCAGCCTGCCAGGGAGCCATGTTGTGGGTGCCCTGTGTTGTGTCTCCTTCTTTCCCACTACATGCTAGTTAATCAAATGGGCAAGCCATTACCCTCGCTAAGCCTCAGTTCCTCAAATGCAAAATTAGTTCATATCACCTGCCCTTTCTGGCTCAGAAGATTGCTGGAAGGGCCCTGTGAGGCCACAGATGTCACATTGCTTTGCAAAATATTAAACATTTTCCATGCCTGACATATTATTTTTAGGCCATTTAAAGTTATGTCAGACTGAAAATCTGCATTTTAAAAGGAAGATTTGGATTGTCTTTTAAAGCTTGCTAAGGCAAAGATCTGAGTAAGTTGTAACAGTGGAATCAGAGAGCATTTTTATTTTTATGTGTGTGTGATTCTCAATCATACATGCTGGAAAAATTGGAGCTGGAAAATGATGTTACACTTCTAAATTAATTGTGGAAGGGCAGCTAAAACATTCTTTAAAATTTTCTTTTAGCAATCTTGACTTGGGAATCTTTATAGGGCTTTATTTCAGGTGAAACAAGTCCAAAAGGAAAAATATTCGATTGCCAATGATAATTTGAAAATTATTATTTTCTATTTTTATAAAAATAAACATGGATATGTGTTGTGAGAACAATAAATTACTTCGCTGTAGGACTTCAAAGTAGAAAATAGCATTGGCGCATTTGTCTTCAAATTTTCTTTCGAGGATCTATCAGAATATATCTAAACATGAAAAGGCAAATCTAAATCCCAAAACAAAAGCAACAACAAATACATCCCTGGCAAAGCCATAATTCCCCAATTTAATGTTTTGTTTCTCAAGAGTTACCACTTTCATTTATATGCATTCTAATCCACAGCAATTCCCCATTTAGGCGCCACATTTTAAATGTTTTATTTCAGGGCATTATGAGGCTTTGAATTGTGTCAATGCATCCTTGACACCTGCATAAATGTTTCAGGAGAGAATTATTAAATGGTAGTACAATAAATTTTCTATTGAAGAAAGCCTAATGGATTGTAGAAAATGCCCAAGTTGGCATGTGTAGCTTTAATGCGTGGTTCTTGGTGTTTCCCACAAGCTGCTTGACTAATGAAAGAAGTAATATACCAAAAGCAATTTGCTTTGTTTTGTTTATTTACCCAATTCTGTTGCTTCATGCATTATGTTTATCAATGAAAACTTAGGGTCATTCTCAAGATTTAAAAAAAGAGCCTGACATGATCAAATAAGGTGATATTTTTTCTTCTTAAATTCACTGTTGAAGATATTTAATATTCTTACTTGCATACCTGTCCCAGGGACTGATTTATTGCTTCTTTTCCCTTAAAATATTAGAACTACAAGGTAAAATAGTAAATATTGATTTGAATTTTTTTAAGTCTCCTGAAAATGGAAGCACTATATTCAAATTAATTGACATAAATATAGGTAGTATCAAGGGGATATGAACTCAGTCATGTCACAACTGACAAGTACAACTTTATTTAGTCTGCTTATAACATAATTCTACCCCTCAGACTCTACCATCCCATACCTCCTCATGCAACTCTTTATTTATTATAGCCTTCACATTTCTGCTGCGATTTCATCACTATATCCCAGATTATTTTTGTAGAACCCAATTTCTGGGATTGCTGTATTAGGAAGAGCAAAGTCCGCTGACTGTGGATGACATTTTCAAGGCATGAGAATTCCTTCTGCTGTAAGTACATTTTTGATCCTTCTGAAATAACACTAACCTGTGGCATTTGTTTAACGTAAGGGCATATCTAAAGGAACAAAAATTATGTAGGTCAGTAGGGCATGGTAATTTTTAAAGGTCACAATCTGAAAAGTGATAACTGTTTTTGATTATCTATCAGGTTAGTGTCAGACTTTTAACCTTGAAATCAATCTCAGAATAGAGATAGAGGCCTGGTCTCCAGAGCCTTTATGCCAGCGGTTCTCAACCTGTGGGTCGCGACCCCTTTGGGGGTCAAACGACCCTTTCACAGGGGTTGCCTAAGACCATCGGAAAACACATATATAATTACATATTGTTTTTTGTGATTAATCACTATGCTTTAATTATGTTCAATTTGTAACAATGAAATTACATCCTGCATATCAGATATTTACATTACGATTCATAACAGTAGCAAAATTACAGTTATGAAGTAGCAACGAAAATAATTTTATGGTTGGGGGTCACCACAACATGAGGAACTGTATTAAAGGGTCATGGCATTAGGAAGGTTGAGAACCACTGCTTATGCACAAGTGTGCTTGTGTGCCTCCCAGGGTCCATTCTCCACTGTCTATGTTGTACCGTGTTCCTAAAGAGCTTGGTTTCTAAAGATTCTATCATCTCAGCTTCCTTGCTAAATGGTTTTCAATTGGGCCTGCAATGGAAAGCACTGGCAAAATCTGGAAGAGGGAGGAGAGAGATCAGGGTATTTTATCCTGTTCCCTTGCACTAGTGCCTTGACTTTATACAGCTACTCTGTCTTTTCCTTTTTTCATGGGCTTCAAAGTTACTGTTTTCCTCTAGTCTTCTTTTGGTCTTTGTTTTCCTCTGTTTAGAATCTCTGTTAGCATCAGCCTCCTTTCTGTCATCCATTAACCCTGTCAACACCTCCATGAACAACCTCTTCATTCCCGACTCCTTGTCTGGGCTGAATACTATTTCCTGTTGCTAACTCTGTCCGATACAAGTTATGTGATGTCAAGATTGCAGGGATTGTTCTGTGCCCCTCCTCTGAGACTTCAAAACTGAGTAGCCCCTGTTATTGAGTGGTCCCTGCCTAAAAAATATAATTAAGGAGCACATAGGATTTAAGAACCAGTGAAAGTGAATAAGAGACTTGGCTTTGATTTTGTACAAGTAACTTTACCACTGCAATCCCTACTTTCCTCCTCAGTAAATGAGGATTACAATTGTATTAACAGGACTGGGTTGTTGTGAAGACTAAATGAGGTAATACATAGAGAACTCTTAGCACAATCCATAGTATGTATACAGTATACAGTAGTGGTAAGCTCTCAACACATTTTAACTATAATTGTGAAGATTAGGTATTTCTTAGCTACAAATGCAGTGATACTTAGAGGGAACGTGGATAATTAGTGTATCTGTAGAAGAGAGAAAATTTGCCCATCGTCACAGATAATATGGGTTTTGTTAGCAGAAAGTGCAGGCAAAGAAGAACTAGGTGAGAAGTGTTAGAAATGGAGGCTGTTTTGATCATACATATGTATCATCTTAGCCTCTCTCCTGTAGTAGCTAGTTCCACACGATTTAAGATGATCCAGAGGACATGCAGCATGCTGCTTTGTCTGTCTGTGTTAAGAGGCTACCATCTGCTGTTTGTTCATCAAGATAGTTGGTATTACCAGTTGTTCTTTTATTTCTTTGATAATCAACCTTCTTCAAGGCATGCTTCCCAAATGTGAAGAACCAGGGTGCTGAGAAAGCCATGTAATTGCACACAGCAAAGCTGAAAGAAATTTTTAAATTGATAACTCTCAAAAATGTTCTTTTTAAAAATTAAATTTTTTAATTACAATTGAAATTAAATAGTACATTGGTTTCATGGGTTTAGAATAGTGGTTAGACATTTATATAACTTACAAAGTGATTCCTTCAATAACTCTTGCACCCAGTTGACGCCATATATAATTATTACAATATTATTGACTATATTCCCTAAGCTGTCTTTACATCCCAGTGACTATTTTGTAACTGTCAATTTGAATTTCTTAATCCCCTTCACCTTTTTTTCATCAAGCTTCCCAAACCCCCTGATTCTAGCAATAATCAGTTTCTTCTCTCTGTATCGATGAGTCTGTTTCTGTTGTTCATTTTGTTTTTTAGATTCCATATATAAGTGAAATCATGTGGTGTTTGTCTTTTTCTGTCTGACTTATTTAATGCAACATTGTACCCTCTAGGTCAGGGGTCTTCAAACTACAGCCCACGGGCTACATGCAAATACAAATATTGTATTTGTTCCCGTTTTGTTTTTTTACTTCAAAATAAGGTATGTGCAGTGTGCATAGGAATTTGTTTATAGTTGTTTGTTTTTTAACTATATTCCAGCCCTCCAATGGTCTGAGGGACAGTGAACTGACCCCCTGTTTAAAAAGTTTGAGGACCCTTGCTCTAGGTCCATCCGTGCTGTCACAAGTGGTAAGACTTCATCCTTTTTTATGAGGAAATAATATTCCATTATATATATGTATCACTTCTTGATTCATTCATCTTTTGATTGGAGCATTTAAGCCATTTAGATTTAAAGTAATTATCAATAGGTATGTAGTTGTTGCCATCTTATTGTTTTCTGATTGTTTTTTTGGTTGTTCTCTGTACTTTTCTTATCCTTTTGCTCATTTGTATGTTGATAACTTTCTTTATGGTTGTGTCTGGATTCTTTCTCTTTATTTCTTGCAGATCTCTTGTAGATTTTTGGTTTGTGGTTAACATATGCTTCATATATACTAAGCTATGTTTTTAGCAGTTTATTTTAAGTTGATGGTCACTAAAGTTCAAAAACATTCTAAAGCCACTATCATTTTTATTCACCTGCTCTACCTGTATAGTTTTGGCATTATTTTTTACTTTGTGTATGTGTGTGTGTGTGTGTGTGTGTGTGTATCCTTAATTTACTAAGGCAATCTGAGAGCCCTTTGTGAGTATTTTTCCCTTATACCACTATTCCTTTAATAATTGAAATTGCCATCTTTCTTCAATGCTCTATATCTTATTCTCATCTTTGATCTAACATAAAATCTGATTTTTTTCAGTTTTTCCATGAGAATAGGACAAATACTAAAAATAGAATACTATAGCATTGAAGCACCATAGTGTAATCATGTAGGCTATTAGAATTGAGCTCTGGTGTTCTTTTCCATGCTAATTATCATCACTTTCAGAGAGGTAGAAGTAAGTATTAAATTATAGGGAGGAATTAGTCCTTAGAACATAGAGATTTCATGCTTTTCTGAAAGTTTCCCCAATGACCAGGTTTGCTATAAATACACAGTAACATCTGATCTACTTGATCTAATTACATTTTTAATTAGTAAAAAAAAATATATGAAAGTGAATAAAAGAGAAGTGCTCTTCAAAAAGAACCTGATAAATGCATTCAAATGGGGTCATTGGTGACCAGTTAATTGTAATGTATTATCTACCTGAAAGGCTTCCTATTTTTTTTTTTTTTTTTTGGTGGTGGGGAGAGGGTAGTTGTATATGGGACAAAAGCCTAAAACTGTAGTTGTGGAATATTATACATTCATGTTAACTTACATATTGGTAGTAGTGGTGGGTTTTCTGGTAGTGTAACTCAAAAACCATCTGTGCATATTGGATTCACAAATAACTGTAGTTGGCTGTAGTCTTGGGGCTTACCTAGTTAAACTTCTCTTTTTACAGGGAATATCAAGGCACATCAAATTATGTGGCTGGCTAAAGTATAATACAGACTCGGCATTAGAAATCAGGTCTTCTGACCTAAACCCAACTTGGCAATAGGAGTGGAAATGTATTTCAACTCTGTATCACTCTGGACCATTAACCATAGTTGCCTGGCCATACTTTCTGTGATTGTTTAGTAATGTCTATCATAGGCAGTGAAAAAGGAACTGTTTGATGTTTATTAGGTATTTTCATAATTGATCTACAAAAGACTGTGACCCTGAACATATTTTTAACGGTTATATTCTAGATGTCTCTAGAATGAAATGTGAAATGTATCATGTGTAGGGCGGGAAATACAAAGTTGCTTAATTGGTGTGTGTGTGTGTGTGTGTGTGTGTGTGTGTGTGTGTGTGTGTGTTTTGAGATGGTAAAGAAAGCAAGCTTTTGCCAATGGATACTGGTTTTTTTCCCCCTTAAATAAAAAACTCCTAAAACCCTGAAAGAGTCACTTGCAAAATAAAGAAAAGTGAAAGTCTCCATTTCTATATAAGACTAGGTTTTGGAATTTTAAATAAGCCCATGTTTGCTTTTCTTTGCTCTTTCTAATAACTGCAGATCTGCTGATGCTTCATTTGTGATTTAGAAAATTAAAATCCATTGTCTTCACCTTTGATTTTCTCACTACAAAAGCATACCTTTTGTCTCTGCTTACAGCCTCTGTTCATAGAATATTCTCAGAAAAAGAAAACCACACAACTCTTCTCTCAGTACCTTCCCACCTGCTTGTGAACCTGGCACTGGCTTTTCGTGATGCTTTGTACTTGGAGATTTACTATTTACTATTCCGAAAGACCTCAAAGGGCTTCATGAAATGGAATTTGTTATTTGATATGATTCCCTTTTGAATTTGGAAAACATTAAGCAACAGCGCCTCCTGTATTTTCCCTGCGGGGACATGCTGACACACAGCAAGCAAGTATTGGGAGCTTCAGTTTTGACTATTGTGCTGTGTGCTGTTTCTCTTTATTCCTTTGCCCTCCTCTTAGAAGACCAAGGGCTCCAGTCACAGTGTGCATTTCAGTTTCCCCGAGGCTTTGGGCTTGTGCCTTCAGATGAACCCCGCAGACAGGAAGAAATGAGGCATGCTCTCCCTCAGTGGGTCTATGTGCTTTATCAGAAGCTGATTTAAGGCTTCATTTCTGGAAAATGAATCTTTGGGAAATAGACCACTTTCCTCTGAAAAATCAGTTAAAAATTTTGTGAGGTTTGTTGGTTGCAGGCAAGCATTGTGTGGATGTTTTTCCCCCTCAGCACAGATCAGTGCTCTACCTATGAAAATGACAGCTAGCAAAATAAAATGATGTCTGGAGCAATGAAACTAACTTTCGACTGTCTTCAAGTAATAAAACATTGAAAAATGCAAGGATTCCAGTTTCTTTATGAGTGACATGAAGACTTGTCAAGTTATTCTTTTGCCTCGTGGTAAACTTAACTAAAGAATTCTATATAGAAGTTGCTTAGCCTGTAAAAAAAAATGAGAGATTTTCTATCTTTTTCCTTTTGTCTCTCTTTTTTTAAACAATCAATCAGTGTGATAATGGAGCTGTCATTGAAAGAAGTTGACTGCTCTGCTGCTTTTTAGCAACAAATTCTTCTGTGTGTCTTTGGCAGCTCTTCTCCAAGCTGTCTCTATGGAGGGTACACATTACAGGCAGTTGCTGATGGCCTCCATGAAAAAGAAAGAAAGATTCCATTTGAAGTGGTGGTAGTTCTTCAGACCTCCCTCACATGCAACTTTTAAGTACTAAAAGTTCAGTATGAAAAAAAATATGCTTTCAGATTAATAGCATCTGGAAACTCCACAGGAATTATGCTCTATATCAGCGATTTTCAACCCTTTTCATCTTATGGCACACATAAACTAATTACTAACCCTCTGCAGTGCACCAACAAATATATATCATATTTTTTGCCGACCTGACCAAAATAAAGGAATAATTTTTTTATTCATTCACGTCGTGTGGCTATTGTTGTGTTTGCTATTGTCATTTCTTATTTGACAGCCTAGGGGAAAAGAGGTCAGCGCCCCAAACTAAATAGTTAGGTATTGCATGTTTTAAAAATATTTGCAGCACACTGTTTGAAAATCACTGCTTGATATGATGTACACGATCAGTGTTACCATTTCTTCTCTTTCTGCATCATGATTATAACATGGTTATCACTAAAAGTCTATCAGACAAATCTTCCTACATTGTATTCATTTTTACAACTCAGTAATCATTATGACTCTCCTATCAGCAGGGTAGGGGCATGGGATATTATCTTTGTTTTACTGCTTGAGAGCTCCAGATATCAAATGGAAACATTTTTTTACACAAAATCTGCACTCAAGGGATTTTGTAGCATCCTCTCTGGGCTCTAAACATACCGACTTCTATCCCAAAATTTCCCTAAGAGAAATAAACAAGGTAAAAGAGAATAAAGTCAATATGAGTTGGAGAGAATTGGTTTGCATAGAACTTATAAAGCTTTTCTGTGGCTTTTCAGTGAAGCCTTGAAAGTGACTTTTTCCCCCCCATAATAAGCAAATGCCAATATGACCTGCTATAATGAGCATATTATTTTTTTGAAGGTCATTAGTAGTCACAATGCCATGGTAGGGTGAGCTTTCACAGTCTATGAAATGTGCATTCATTTACCAGAGCTCACATTTCTCTATTACTGTGGGTCCATTTCTGAAAACATGCTACCTGGAGACAAAATATTTCTCTAACTGATAAGCCAAGATTGAACACCCTGGTATCATTCATTTCAGTGATTTGGGGCAGAAACAAGGCATAATTGAGGTTGTCTTCACAAAACCCTTGGAATGAACTTTCTCAATGATGGATGAGTTAATGGATGGATTAATGGATTAATTCAGTCCAGCACTCTGCTAATTCAATAAGTTTATTTAAAATTGTATCATTTATACTATTAAATCTAACACATAGGAAGAGAAAAAATACAATTTACTCACAAACCTGTTATCCAGTGATAAGCACTAAAGCATTTTTATATATCTTATTTCAATCTTCTTAATGTGTATATTTTAATATTAAAAAAATTATTCATAAAATAGAATCTATTTCTTCCTTAATATTATGTGAATGATATTTTTCCCATGCAATTAAACATTCTTTGACTGGCTTTATTTTCCTATTTTATCACAATTTACTTATATTTGCCTATATATTTGACCATTTGGGTTATTTTCAATTTTTAATATTAGTGAGAGTAAGATTACACTTTTCTACATATATCTTTGTCTTCTCACTAGTTATATTTTTAGTTAGAGACAAAGAATTCAAGGGGAGCATGTGGAGGAGAAACCAAGATGGCGGCGTAGGTTAACGCAGGAGATCGCTGCCTCGAACAACCACTTCAGAGATATAACTAAAGGACAGAACGGACATCATCCAAAACCACAGGAAGGCTGGCTGACTGGAAATTCTACAACTAGGAGGAAAGAGAATATCATACCCAGACTCAGAGGAGGCGCAGTGCTGAAGTGAAATACTCAGGTGCGGAGTGCGCACGCGGAGCGGGCTGGTGGCGGAGGGCGCGGTTGTTGTTTTCAATCGGGAGGGAGTTTCAGACTCTGAGCTCCAGATCCGGGCGAGTCTCTGGGGACCAAGACTCAAACGGGAGAAGCGGGACTGTCTGGCTTCGGTCGGAACTCGAAGGCAGCTTTCTCTCGGAGGTTTGCAGCCATTGCTGGGACTCTGAGAGGCAGAGCCCCTGGGGAAGGAACTGAGAGCAGCCATAACTGCTCGCTCCGGCCAGCCCTGTAGATCCCCTGGGACCCGCCCCGCCCAAGCCCTGCGCAGAACCATTTGCCGGATAGCCTCAGGCAAAGGCTAGATTAGCACCGCCTTAGAGATCCAGCACAGAAGCCCTCCCACTGCAGACCCAGCGGACTCTCATAGCCAGTTAGCCTGGAGGTCAAATCACCCCCGGTATTGCTGACATCAATCAAGGCTTAAAGGCAACAAGACTGCACACAAAGACCACTAGGGGGTGTACCAAGAAAGCATAAAAAATGCGGAGACAAAGAAACAGGACAAAACTGTCAATGGAGGATATTGAGTTCAGAACCACACTTTCAAGGTCTCTTAAGAACTGTCTAGAAGCTGCCGATAAACTTAGTAAGGCCCTCGAAAAGACTGGTGAGACCGCCGATAAATGTTGTGAGATCCTCAAGAAATCTAATGAGACCCTCGATGCTATATTGGGGAACCAACTAGAAATTAAGCATACACGGACTGAAATAACGAATATTATACAGACTCCCGACAGCAGACCAGAGGAGCGCAAGAATCAAGTCAATGATTTGAAATGTGAGAAAGCAAAAAACATCCAATGGGAAAAGCAAAATGAAAAAAGAATCCAAAAATGCGAGAATAGTGTAAGGAGCCTCTGGGACAGCTTCAAGCGTACCAACATCAGAATTATAGGGGTGCCAGAAGATGAGAGAGACCAAGATATTGAAAACCTATTTGAAGAAATAATGACAGAAAACTTCCCCCACCTGGTGAAAGAAATGGACTTACAGGTCCAAGAAGCGCGGAGAACCCCAAACAAAAGGAATCCAAAGAGGACCACACCAAGACACATCATCATTAAAATGCCAAGAGCAAAAGACAAAGAGAGAATCTTAAAAGCAGCAAGAGAAAGAAACCCAGTTACCTACAAGGGGATACCCATACGACTGTCAGCTGATTTCTCAACAGAAACTTTGCAGGCCAGAAGGGAATGGCAAGAAATATTCAAAGTGATGAATACCAAGAACCTACAACCAAGATTACTTTATCCAGCAAAGCTATCATTCAGAACTGAAGGTCAGATAAAGAGCTTCACAGATAAGGAAAAGCTAAAGGAGTACATCACCACCAAACCAGTATTATATGAAATGCTGAAAGGTATCCTTTAAGAAGAGGAAGAAGAAAAAAAAGGTAAAGATACAAATTATGAACAACAAATATGCATCTATCAACAAGTGAATCTAAGAATCAAGTGAATAAATAATCTGATGAACAGAATGAACTGGTGATTATAATAGAATCCGGAACATAGAAAGGGAATGGACTGACTATTCTTGGGGGGGAAAGGGGTGTGGTAGATTCGGGAAGAGACTGGACAAAAATCGTGCACCTATGGATGAGGACAGTGGGTGGGGAGTGAGGGCGGAGGGTGGGGCGGGAACTGAGAGGAGGGGAATTATGGGGGGGGCAAAAGAGGAACAAATGTAATAATCTGAACAATAAAGATTATAAAAAAAAATCAATAAAATATATTTTTTTAAAAAATTAAAAAAAAAAAAAAAGAATTCAAGGGGAAAAAATAATTATCATGAGCATTTTCATGAGATTACCAAATCATCTTCCAAAGATATCATACCATGGGGGTACCTGTCTCTCCGTAACTTCATTAATTATGAATTCTCTTATATATTTGAAAAGTCAATTTTTTATGTATAACACAGGAGCACGGAAGAAGTGACCCAAATTTTATTTGCATGTGGTTGTGGGACAGATAAGTGTTCAAGGAAGTCCTCATAGAGAGGTGACATTTGAGCTGGATATTGAAGGGGAAAAACCCCCATAAACTCTAGGTGCAAACAGGGCAAGGAGCTAGGCTGAGAAACCAACCAGAATGTGCAAAGAAGTAGGGGCAGGAGAAAGCATTGAATCTTTAGGGCATGTTACCAGAGTGTGTAGATTCTTGGTTGAATAGAGAGCAGGTAGAATGGCATGAAATAGAGATCAGCGCTAGAGAATAAAGGGGCATTGTTTCATCATAAGGTTTTCAGTTTTTTTCTTATAGATCAGTGTTTATGCTAAAGTTTTCCCCAGTTCACCAGTCATTGAAATTACCAAGGGCTTTGGGAAAGAGCTCCTGTATATTCCTACATCACTTAGCTTATACCTCTTTTTGAAGCATTTGCTATCATGTTTCTGTTTTCATCTGTGTCGTCTCTATTTGACTACATATCTGTTTTCTATGAATTACTCATCAAAATCTTATGAGTCAGCTCACCCATATTGGTCATGGAGGCTGGTTCCTGGAGGCTACAGCAGTGCTGGAGGGTAGACTCCACATAGGGGCTGCTGCACAGTGAGATCAACCCAGAGGGAGAAGGTTTTGTGGGAGCACAGGAACTCTTTATGTGGCTATGGATGACAAGGATGGCACTAGTGTTAAAATCATGGTATGTTGAGCATCTATAAGTATAGAACCTAATAAGCTTCAGTAAGTATTGATTTAATAAATGTACCAATGAATGGAAGAATCTCAAGCAAAGAATTTATATAGCATGTATTTTTCTTTCTTTCTTTCTTTTTTGGTTTTGAAGGAGACTGAAGAGTAATATGGAAAATAAGTTAGTGAAGGACAAATTTGGAGGATATTTTATTGGAAAGAGAGAGAATACAAGCTGAGCTAACATGAATAGGGAAATGTAGAGAAAATGATAATAAAAAGCCTTTAAAGCATTTGTGACCCTTTGGATGTCTGTATGTGGAGGGTGGGGTGATAGATAGAAGAAATTGTTTCTAGATTCTGGCTTGAATGGGTAGGTGGAGTTCCATAAATTAATAAAAGAATACCACAAAAGGAACAGGTTTAATGGGAAAGCTAATGGTGGTTGTTGTGTGGATTTGGGGTGCTTCTCCAGTGTAAGAGATTCTGGTGAAGAGTACCACAGGTGTTTTTCTATTAAATACTTGTTGTTTCTCTCAATATTAACATACTAGAGGCCCAGTGCATGAAAATTCATTCACTGGAGGGGAGTCCCTCAGCCTGGCCTGCCCCCTCTCACAGTCCGGGAGCCCTCGGGGGTGGGGGGAGGTGACCGGTGATCACCTCACAGGTGGCCTGCATCACACCTCTGCTGCTGCCACTGCCAGCAGTGCAAGCCTCCACTGGCCCTGGTTACCTGTGCCTCAGGCGGCCCTGGCAGCTGGGCAGCCACCATCTGAGGCTTGCCTGCTCCTCGGGACAGCCCTGGGAGGCTGGGCAGCTGCCATCCAAGGCTTGCCTATGCCTTGGGCCTGCCCTGGGAGGCTGGGGGGCTGAGGGGACTGGGGGACTCCGGAGGCAGGCGTGTGGAGCCTGCTACCCCGGAGGGGCTAAGGGGACTGGACATTGCCATCTTGTGGCTGTGGGCGCCACCATCTTTTAGGGTATGGCAGTCAATTAGCATATTCACTCCTTATTGACTGTGGGAGTCGCCATCTTTGAAGGTGGGACAGTCAATTAGCATATTCCCTCCTTATTGGCTGTGGGCGTTGCCATCTTTGCGACAGTGTGAGGGTCAATTAGCATATTCCCTCTTTATTAGATAGAATGAAGTTCATCTTACTCAGAGATGGATGTGGAATTTATTTTACAAGGTGAATATTATGTATTTAAAATATTTATATTTTTTTTCTGATTTTTAATACAGCAATGTTATAAAAGTGTATGGTTATTTGGATAATGTATTAACCAAATGTACATGAATAAAAAATGGGTAAAATCATTGTAAAATTTACCATTTCCTCATAAACAGGTTATTTGTTGACATTTAGCATTTTTTCTTATGTTAAAATGGGCTAAATGTCATAAGGATAAAATATATTTAAATTCTTTCTATTTTTATTTTTAACAACTCTTTTTTATACTATAAATATAAGCATTTAAAATTTCTACAGGTATAAAATATAGAATTAAAAACAAATTAAAACTTTTTATTTTTGATAAATTGGTATGAAAATTCAGGATATTGGATGGAAATTATAAAGAAGACAGCTTTATTGATTTTTTCATATGGTCTCAAATATTATATAATTAGAAACATTAAGTTGTTTCCTAAAAAATACATTATTGTATTGGTTTGCATATACTTAAAAATTACAGTAAAATAACTTAGAAGAGATCATTTACATTTAAATCTTATTTTAATAGTAAAATGTTTTGAAATTTACTAGGAACATAACTTTGGATGCAAAAAATTAAGATTATGTTTATAAAATTAACAAACAAGCCTAGCTGGTGGTGCTCAGTGGTTGAGCATTTATCCATGAACCTAGAGGTCACCGGTTAGATTCCTGGTGAGGGCACATGCCTGGATTGCAGGCTTGATCCCCAATATGGGGCATGCAGGAGGCAGCTGATTCAATGATGTTTCTCTCTCATCAATGTTTCCATCTCTCTCTAAAATATCAATAAAAATATTTTAAAAACTAATAAACAACATGACATTTGAAAAATCAAAAAAGGAAAGACATTTTAACTCTGTTTTAGACTGAGCTAGTCAAATATTGATTCTGAGGCTGATTTTAAAACCCTAATAAACAGTTTAATGGGAGGTGAGTTAATTTTATTTGCATTAAGATTTAATGCATATAGCATAGTCTCTTAATTTATTTAGAACAAAAGCATTTTATAAAATGTAAACAGTCTCTCTGCTATGAAGTCTAATGCATTCAGGACACAGAAGTTAATTAGTTACTATGGTAACTCTTAGGCCTACTAAGTAAAAATGTGGTGGAAATGCTTGACTGACAAAAGATAGCTCCATAATGTGCTTTCAGCTTTCATGAAAAATAATAAGCTAATAAGCTTTCTACAGAAGATGGTGTTCGGGGGTTCAAGATATGATGCTGAATTTACTTAGATTGGTTTTTTTTATAAGCCTTTTTTCCCCTAAAATCTCCATGTGAGTAATCAAATGGCCCAGATAAATGCTTCTCACT
This sequence comes from Myotis daubentonii, assembly GCF_963259705.1. Lineage (NCBI taxonomy): Eukaryota > Metazoa > Chordata > Mammalia > Chiroptera > Vespertilionidae > Myotis > Myotis daubentonii. The sequence goes on along the minus strand of NC_081842.1, from coordinate 146,122,646 downwards.
GAGGTGTTAAAAAGGAAAAAAAAAAACCCCAACACAGATAATGAACAAATGATAGAGGTGTTTTGGGACAGTTACGTAACAGCATAGTGTGCTGTTGCTTTGAGAAGTCTTTTATCCTCGCATAAAGCATTATAAAATAGGACTATCTAAGTAATAATTTGAATTATAGATTTGCAGGTGTTTTTCAAATTTAATTTCACAAAGTTATGGGGGAAAAAGCATCTTTTTAAGGTCTTTTTAACTGACTGGCTGTTCTAGGTGAGACTGCATACTTTTCTCAGGAGAAACAAAACAAACAAAACACTATACAATTGCTCAATTCAGGCATTGGGAAAAGCTCTTTGTTTCTAAGTAGTATTCAAAGCTTTAAAAATTATACAGCTTATTAATTTCTTTCCCCTGAAAGCACTGAAACCTTTGCTGACTTTCTATAGAAAATGCACATTTTCTCTAGGTTGGTACTTGGCTTATTAAATATTTGCATTATTTGGGTAATGCTTATATACTAGTAAATTAAACTGTACCTGAAGCCATGAGTTTGATATATTTAGAGCATCAAAAGAATTATTCTTTTGAATAGAAGCTATTTTGTTTTAGTTATATAAATTTTACTTTTTAATAAATTTTTTGAAATAATTGTACATTCACATGCAGTTGAAATATCTAATATACCCTTTACCCAGTTTCCCCTAGTAGGACACATCCCACAAAACACTATTATAATTTCACAACTGGGATATTGACATTGATACAGTTAAGATGCAGAACATTCCCATCACCACAAGGATACTACATGCTGTTCTTTTATCACCACACCTAATTCCCTCCCACATGGAACCCGTCCTTACCCATTGGCAACCACTAATTTCTTCTCCATTTCTCTAAGTTTTATTTTTTATTTCAAGAAAGTTATCTAAATATTATATATGGTGCAAGAATCATATAGTATGTAACATTTTTTGAATGGATTTTTTTTACTTATAATTCTCTGAAGATTTATCCAGGTTACTACATATAATAACAGTTTGTTTCTTTTTATTGTTGAATATTATTCTTGGAGTTGATGTATCATAATTTGTTTAACAGTTCATCCATTGAAGGACATCTGGGTTGCTTTGGTTATCCTATCTAATAATAGACAAACAGGGTAATTGACCATACCTTTGCTATGCCTCCCATTGGCTAATCAGCAAGATATGCAAATTAACTGCCAACAAAGATGGCGGTTAATTTGCATACGTAGATGAGTGAAGACTGAAGGCGGCTCTGGCCAGAGCAGCAGGGGCTGGAAGGCGGCTGCCAGAGCATTGAAGACTGAAGGCGGCTCCAGTCGGAGCGATTCCTGGTTCCCGGGTGCCGGAGGATAACCAGTGCTGACAGCAAGGGGGAGAGAAGGTATATTGCATGAATCTTTTCGTGCAACAGGCCTCTAGTTATGAATAATAACTATAAACTTTTATGCATAGGCTTTAGTGTGAATGTAAGTGCTCATTTCACTAGGAAAAATGCCCAGGAGCAAAATCGCTGGGTTGTAGGTGTGAGAAACACACTCACCTGTCCAAACTCAAATAATGGACTCAGAGACACAAAGTACAGCCAAAGTGAAACTTTTAATGGTGGTCTTGCAAGATAAGGTGTCTGGTGGCCAGGCACACACGCATGTGGTTACAACAAGCTATTTATCCCTACTGTGTGAGTCCCTCCCCACTGACGTTCCTCATTGGCTGAGTACTATGGGATGCACACTCTTCCTGGATGTTGCCTAAGTTTCCTATTGAGCTATTTAAAAAGTGGGCTGTGGGCTTTTTAGTTGTCTCCATCTCCTTTTTGTCTCTTTGTGGCGGAAAGACCTTCCTGGGGTATGTGCTTTCTGATGGTGTACAGCCTTTACGGACTTCTCATTTCATCTTGATCCATCCTCCCCCTGTTGGTTAGCTCTTTCTAACAGCCTGTTTGCCCTGGAGGCTTTCCAGGGGCATGAGCTTTGTCACATCCGAAGGAAGCTATGCAAGCAAACTACCAGTAATTTTCCATTCAGGGTTAAAAATCTTGCCTTGAAAATGGACCACCATTGATTTTATTTCTAACTGTAGGGAGTCACACATTTAGTTTTATTTTTTAAATCATTATTGTTGAAAGTATTACATATGTCCCCTTTTATCTCTCATTGGCACCTATAGCCCACCTCGCAGTTTTTATGTTTTTATATATTAAAATAAAAACTACCATGATGTTTTCAGATTGACCTCACCAGTTTACATTCCCACAAGCAATATACAAATTTATTCATATCCTTGCTAGCATTCAATGTTACTATTTAAGAAAAAATTTAAAGCAATTCTGATATAGCGTAATGATCTTAAATCGTAGGTGTACTTTGCTAATGATGTAGAACATTTTTTTCTTGGGCTTATTTACCATCTGTATATGTTCTTCAGTAAAATGTCACTTCATGTCTTTTGCCCATGTTTTAATTGGATTGTGTGGATTGTGTTTTGAGTTTTGCTATTGAGTTTTGCGATTTCTTTAGATACTAGTCATTTGTTAAATTGATGGTTTGCAAATATTTTTTCTCTGTAGTTTGTCTTTTTATTATCTTAACAGAGTCTTTTTCAGAGATAAAAGATTTTCATTTTGATAAAGTTGAATTTATCAATTTTCCTTTTATGGGCCATGCCCTTCCTGGCAAAAGAGCCTATGAACTCACTAGTGAGCTTTAGATCCCAAGAATTTAATCCTGCATTTTGTCTTCAAAGTTTTAGAGTTTTACATTTTATATTCAATCTTGTCATCCATTTGGAGTTAATTTTTGGATGGAGTGTCTTAGATTGGAGATTTTGTTTGTTTAGTTTTTTTTTTTCTCTGTAGATATCTAATCGCTTCAACATCACTTCTTTCTGTAAAGACTATCTTTACTACCTTGAATTGCTTTTGTATCATTGTTAAAAATAAATTGTACACAAAGTTATTTGTGTGAATGTATTTCTGGGTTCTCTATTTTGATTTACTGATCAAAATGCCTACCCCTTTGCCAAAAACACATAGTGTTTTAATTATTATAGTTATGTAGTAAGCCTTAATATTAGGTAGAATGAATTTTTTTTGAAAAATATTTTTTTTCAAAATTATATTAGCTCTTCTTCTTCTACCATGTCATAATTTTTTTTCTATATCTACAAAAATATTATTGTTATTTTGACAAGAATTGTATTAAACCTGTATATAAATTTGGGGAGAATTGGCATCTTTTCTATGTTGAATATTCTAATTCATGAACATAGTATGTCTCTTGATTTATTTAGACCTCAATTTCTTTCATTAATGTTGCATAATTATAACTCCTGTACATCTTTTGTTAGATTTACACCAAATTATTTAATTTTTTAAATAATTAGAATGGTGTTGTATTTTAAATTTCTATATTGATATGTACATTGCTACTATATGGAAATACAACTGATTTTTGTAGCTATATCTTGTATCCTGTGACCTTGGTGAATTCACTTATGAATTCTGGAAGGTTGTTTTGTGAATTCTTTGGAATTTTTCACATAGGCAATAATGCCATCTGCATATAGGACTAGTTTTATTTTTTCCGTTCCAATTTTTATGGCTTTTATTTTCTTGTCTTGCCATATTGCGGCACTAGTTAGACCTTCTAGCATTAAATAAGAGGGGGGAGAATGGACAACTTTGCCTTACTCCCAATTTGGGGAGAAACATCCAGTCTTTCTCCATTAAGAATAATGTTGCCATTAGTTGTTTTTTGTTGTTGTTTTGTTTTGTAAATGATTTTTGTTGAGTTGAAGAAATTCCTGTCTATTTCAGCTTTTCTTTGAGATTTTTTAATCATGAATGGATCCTGAATTTTGTCACATGTTTTTGATTACTCATATGATTTTTTCTTTACTTGTTTGTGGATCAAATTGATTGATTTCCAAATATTAAACCAACTTTGCATCTCTGAGATAAACATCACTTAGCCATGATGTATATTTTTCTATATAGATTACTAAAATATATTTGCTTTTATTTTTATTAAGGATTTTGTGTCAAAGTTCATGAATGATATTGGTCCATAGTTTTCTCTCTTTTAAAAAATCTGATTTCGTATAAGTGATACTAAGTTCATAAAATGAATTGGAAAGTAATTATTTTTCTGCTAAAAGATTATGTAGAATTGATGTTATTTATTCTTTACAAAGAATTATTCAGTGAAACCATCTGGGACTAGGTATTTCTTTGGGGGGTGTTAAAATTATTAATTCCATTTTTAAAATAATTATAAGCCTATTCAAATAAACTATTTCATATTGGGAGAGTTGTGGTAGTTTGTGTTTTTTGAGGAATTGGTGCATTTTGTTAAAGCTTTCAAATTTATGTGGTATCAGTGTTAGTAGAGTTTCCTTCCTATCCCTTTGATGCTGCTATGGTCTATAGTGATATATCCTGTTTCACTCAGTAATTTGTATCTTCTCTTTTTTTCCTTTTCTCAGTCTTACTAGAGTTTTGTTAATTGTATTCATTATTTTTTTCTCCTGGGTCCCAATTTATCTAGCTAACCTGCCTTCTTCTCTCCAACTTCCAGCGTTTCTTATATTTGTTTTACATAAAATGCCCAGGGTTTATAGTTACACTAGTGGGAGGAACAGAAAAAGCATATCTACTCCATATTCCCAAAGTGAAACAGCAAATTGGATTTTATGATGCATTTATGACTCTTACAAGTCGTGTGGGATCCTGATGATTTTCTCCGCCACTGAAGCCAGGATGAACTCTGTTTTCAGGTTCAATAAAGAAAGGCCATAGGAGAAAATGCTTGTTATCAATTTTCCTGTTATTTCTGTAGCAGTTGTAAGGCTCTGATCAACCTATAAATGGGCACATTAGGGACTGTTTAAAAGTGATGCAAATGATTGAGAAGAAACAAGAGAATAGAGTGAAAGTTATGAGGGAGATTCAGAACAGAGCGTCAGAAGATTAGGAGGAGCCTTGGTAACAATGAGGAATGAGTAGCTGGAAGGCTCACAGGGAGCGCAATGAAAGAGGAATAGGAAGCTCCCATGAAGACAGGACAGAATGTGGGTGGTGAGAAGTGGTGAAGAGTGAGGGACGCCAACTCCCAGAGGGAGAAGTCCTTAATGAGCAGAGTACAGACGTGTCAGTGGGGCAGAAATGCTTATGTCAGGGTTTCTAACGAAGAATGACAGGAATGCTATTAATTTAGCAAATGCACAGGATATCTAAGCTCCTTTTTTTAATTTCTTCTTTATACCAATTGAATATGCCCTAAAAGTATTTTGTTTTACTATCAGATATCAGTCTCTCCCCCTTAACTCATAAAAACAAACACTATGTCTGTTTTTAATTCTGTCTTCATTGCTGTATCCCCCACTCCTAGCTCGCATACAGTTGGTATGAATAAAATTAATGGAATGAATAAATGCCAAAGTAAAGAGATGTTCTTATTGCAGTAAGCAATGGCTAAACACTGAAAATCTTTAATGAGGGAGACAAAAAAGTTGAAAAATTAAAATTCAAGTACCTCTGAGTGACAGACATCAGATTACAAATGCAGACCCTGTTGGTTCCAGGTTATTTCTTTCCCTTTCCCGCTGGAGGCTGTTCCTCACCCCAGCCTAAGGTGCTGTGCCCTCCCATTCATCTCAACAACACATTTCTGCTAACTTGGCTTAGTTAGTGTTTCTCACACTGAAGTCCAGGACCTTATGTCTGTAGATGTTTTGGGGAGTTGATAAGTTTTATAAGAATTTTAAAATTTGTGCTCCATTTTGATAGTAATCCTTACAAAATTATTTTGCTATTTCAAAATATAACATTTCTGGGGTTGTTTTTTTTTCCTGTGATTATTAAAATGTTAACAGATAGTTTCTTACAATAGGGCTTAAGGCCGTTAAACCAGCATTCCACAAACTGGAGCGCACAGATTTTGTTTTTCTTTATTTTTTTTCCTTTATATGGGTCTCAAGATGACTGAAATTTTGAGAAGCAATGCGTGGACAGTAGCCAAGCCTAATAGTGAGATAGTACTGTGCTAGAGTCTGTGTGAAACAATAGTGACCAATGATTGAAAAGAAAATTATAGCATGATAAATGACTTGGATGGGCAGAATCTGAATCTTGCCAAATTATTTCTTTTTGGATAAAAAATGAAAATATGAAGACAAATACATTAATTAAAATAGAGCAAACAATGAATAAGACCATGAAAGAAAATATAGAAGTACTAAAAATAAACTGAATAACAACTGAATTTTTTTTTAAACTACTATAAGCTTGCTTAGTATCACCCATAAATGTCTCATTCAAAAGAAATGAGAAGAAACAGTTTTCTTATATCTTAGGAAAAATAGCTCAGAGAAGAAAATATACAAATGAAATTTTTTAAAAAATAGGAAAACAATCCCTATACGTGAACCCATATTTTTAGAGGGAAGCAGAGTACATACAATGTTTCACTTACTTAAATATTAAAAATGTGTTCTCCCCACTGATGCCAGCAAGAGTGCTTGGCTTTTATTTGGCCTGTAACTACCAGCTACTTCCCCTTTCTTTTCTGATATTTTGTTGTCTGGCTTCTAGTTGGTAGGTCGACCTCCTAACTTTTCAGCTACCTCGAAAGTTTTCTAACTCTTTTGGAATCCAATGCTGAAGCTGCAGTTTCCTAGGGTTACACAGCCAAACCAGTTCCCCACTGATGAGAGCATCTACCTCCCATTATAGCTCATGCGGACTCCAGGGGGTACTTTAAAATAGAAGAGACTCCTAAAGGAGTATTTGTTTCTCACCCCCTTATCCACTGAATGTCCTATTTAAGAGTAAAGTAAGGTACGAGTTTTCTTTTTCCTCTCATCTCTTCAAGATCCACACCTTTTATTTTCACTTTGATAGTCTCTAAGTGAGGGTATTGGAAGAAATGAATTGCTGTCTGATTAGCAAGGGAGCAGAAAATATGGCTTTAAATTTCTTTTAACATCTTTCCTCTCAAATTGGTAAGTATTTATGCAGCTTCTGTCTCTGGAGGGCAACCCTAAACATCAATCCTCAGCATCTCTGTAACATTAGCAGTGAGCAAGTGGTGTCAGTGTTAGAGGCTGGAAATCTGTTACTATGGTTACCACCTATAAAAAGGTCACCTTCAGGAAATTCTTTCTGTGTGCAAGATAATATAGGGATAATGAAACTTCCTTTGGAGAGGATAAAGAACAGAGTTTGTTAGCAGGTCTATAATTACCTAGGTGGTTTTTGGAAGCCTGTATATTATAATCAGTGCTCTGTATTTCAATAAAAATAACTACATCAATCAGATATTATCTAAGGTAAGATTCCATAATAATACCAGCAATAATGTTCTGATGGGGGAGAAGCTGTGATGAATGGGGAACTGTAGTGTGTTTCTTCATTGCTAAGTTTTTCTTCACTGCAAATTACCTGATTGTTTGAAGTCAACTAATAAACATCCAAAAGGAAAGGAACTCTTCCTTAAGAAGGATTATTTGTACTGTAACTACTAAATAGAGTGGCTGATCGGCTGTGACCAAAGTCTCTGAAGGTGTAGTGAAATTTTAACTTCTAAAATCTGGGAATCCTTTACATTTTCATCCTATCTAATATCTTCATAGTCTCTTATCTGTCATTGGAGATTCAACCTAATATCCCCCGCCCCCCCCCCCCCCACACACACACACATACACACTTACATTGGTCAGAGAGCTTTATCACTTTTTAACTTCTTCCTAGCATTGCCATCAGATTTGCTGTGGGGCGCACTTAAAAAAATCTGACTATGCCTAAGTTTGGTATCTATGAGTTTGTCAATCAAAGTAGAAGCTTGAGTCCCTGGTGCCTGAACACAGAACCTGTCCATTGAATTACAGTCTCTGTGCTCTCTGTAGGTGGTCTCTGCAAAATTCTCCAGAAAAGCTGCTCTCACTTAGCACCTCCACATGACATCATGAGAAGTGGCCAGAGAGGCATGAACAGGCGTCTCTGGGGGAATAAGTGATGAACATGTGTCTTTTCTTTTTGCAAGTACAGTTGAGTAAACATAAAAGTCACTTTTGGAGGGTAACTGTTCCTTGTGTAATTTCTAAAAATGTGTTTTTATTGATTTCAGAGAGGAAGAGAGAGATAGAAATATTAATGATGAGAGAGAACCATTGATTGGCTGCCTCCTGCACATGCCACACTGGGGATCAGGCCCGCAACCCGGGCATATGCCCTGATCTGGAATCAAATGTGATCTCCTGTTTCAGATGCTCAACCACTGAAGCACTCTGGTTGGGCTAAAAGAAATCTTAGGTTGTCAAATATGAAATATTCCATATTCATAGGCAAATTCTTTTTGTTGAGTTGGGGTAAATCAGTTATTGCCTAGAAAACAATGTAGACCTTAACATTTCTTTAAATGAGAGACTGATAACTGAATGCAAAACTATGCACTCCAATCATTGGTCAGTGTTTCCTTTATTATGTGAACCTCTGAAGTACATGAAGCATGCATATCATTTTATTGCTGGGTGACTCTAGAATTTCAAGGAGAGCCTTTTTTCCCAGCACCAGTTCAAAGATTGCTATTTTTTAAATTTCTAATTTCCATACCTCCAGAGGTTCTACCAAAGAATATCCTTGTAACTTGATGACAGGCTAAATCCTAGGGGCCTGGATGTAATATATGAGAACAAATACATTTGCAAAGGCCTTCCACCAGCTGTCTTTTTCTTATGAACTTGGATAACAGTAGGATGATAGGATGAGAGGAAAGGATCTCAAAGGAAGGACTTTAAACCACACATCCTCAGAATGTTTGCGCCAGCCATTTCTTCCTCGAATCTTTATACAACCGCTTGGTGATACAGCGGAAGGGGCTGGTAATTTTATGCGCTCAATGCTTGACTGGAAATATTTTGCAGTTTCCAATATAAACATCATAATTCTTTACTTTCTTCTCTTTCCTCATCATCACAGTTTTATTCTAATCCAGCAAACTTTTACTTATTTAGAATAACTTAGTAATTTCAGTCATCAGGCTACTTAGAAGGGCCTGCAATTTAAAACTTATAAATTGTGTATTTCTAGAATTTTCTATTGAGTATTTTCAGACCCTAGTTGGCTGTGGGTAACTGAAACCACAAAAACATATCTTTTAAATTTTTATTTTAAAAGACCACACAGAGATTAACCTTATTTATCTGAAGACATTTGCTTATGTGATTACCCATTTATGGTGGGTACGTAAATTTCCTACCCCCAAAATTTAGTGAGTGCTAATGAAGAACAAATTCTTTAAAATGTGTGGCACTATTAGCTTCCCCTTCCTCTCCAGTCCCTAAATAATAAAATCTACTTTGCCATATTTTTAAGATTTCAGATTTATTGTACTCAAGACCCCATGATAGAATTTGAAAAGCAATAGTATGAGTGAAATAGGGCTAAGCACTTAGAGTCTGTTCCACTTCTTGCGTTTGCCTTCTAGTCCCTTTCCCATGCCTATGGCAGTATTTTTTGTCATGAGAATGTATTAGAGATTAGTGAAGGCTTTTTTAATATATTATATCAGGTTGAATGTGTGGGACTGGGAACAAATGGCAGACCTGTCAGCAACTCAGGGGGAACAATCACCCGGCCCCCGGTGTCAGCATTCTTCGCGGCAGACCTTGGAAAGTTCTCCAGGCTCACAGTTCTTAGATTTGCACCTGAGCTGCTTTACTCTTTTATCTTTTGTGACCACTACTAGTATTCAGAGATTAAATGGCTTTCAGTAACATTAGGTCATATTTGTCATCCCAACCTCCATCTCTGCTTTTAAAATATATTTTTATTGATTTCAGCGAGGAAGGGAGAGAAGGAGAGAGATAGAAACATCAATAATGAGAGGAATTGACTGGCTGCTTCCTGAAGGACATCCCCAGAGGGGTCCCAGATTAGAGATGGTGCAGGCTGGGCTGAGGGACGCCCCCCTCCCATGCATGAATTTCATGCACCGGGCCTCTTGTATAAAATAAATATGCACATTTTCAGAATAAAAGAGAAACAAACAAAAATCCTCTATGTTAAAACATCCTAAACAGTACATAGGTCACACTGTTCTGATACTAATTTTATATCCATTATCTCATTTAACATTCCTATATCTTTATTATTACTGTTATCATCATTCTCTTAAATGTTCCAGAAACATTTCAAAGAGAGGTTAAGTGACTTGCCCAAATTTATCCAGCTAAGTACTGAAGTCATGAATGCAACCTACTTCTGCCCAACTCTAAAACTCATGCTTCCAGTTTAATGCAGTATTGCCCCTCCTTCTGTATACTCATATAGGTTGTTTGTTTGCATATTTATTTTCTCTTTTCATACATCTGTTTATGCTTTGCTAGCTAAGTATTGAGAGAAAAATGCTAATTATACTTAGCTGTTTTAATATTTGAGAGAAGATAGTGGCTAAACAAATTTTGAAATTATATAGAACAGGATTTGTCTTTTTAATAAGCCTGTGTCCTCTGGCAAGATATTTAACCTCAAATATAGTTTCCTCAGGAAATGACAACACCTACCTCATAGACTTTGCAAAATAACATGCATAAAATACTTAGCCCAATCTTGGCACAAGGAAGCATTCAGTTAGTGGTAGTTATGATTGTGTTAACAAAGTTTTAAAGTGTTATTGTAATGCATAGGATACTCATGAGATTATTTTTCACCATTAATTTTATTAATGAGCTTTTGTTACTATAAAAATAAAGCAAGTTTATTGTGGAACATTTTAGAAAAGATAGACAAGTATAAAAATTGCAAATCACCCATAATTTCAACACAGAGATAACTAGGGAACCTCTGTTACCATTTTGATTAGTTCCTTTACACACACACTGTCAAAGAAAAACCATAGTTGGACTATTACAACAGAGGGAAAAAATTCAGTATAAAACTGGGCTCAACTTCGAATACAGCATGGCCACTGGGCACTTATAACCAAGGAGCAGATGGGGATTAGTGGGTGGGAAATTACTGAGAGGAAACATCAGTCATAAAGGGGATTCTGATTTCCTTCCTAAAGACAGGCCAGGGTCATCAGCCATCACCCAAGGGATCTTTGGAGGATGAGGAGCTCAGTCAGACTTTAAGGATGATCAGAAATTGAGGGTAGGAGGTTCTAGGTAAATTGACTTAGCAGGATTCTTGCTAAAACTTGATATTAAAAAGGAAGTACTAGTAGCCAGAAGAGCCTAGAAGAAGGTTTGCCTGGCTAAAGTTTGGTCAAGGAAAGATTTTTTGTTTTATACACACACACACACACACACACACACACACACACACACACAACAATGTACACACATCTGTTTATAATTCATATATATATATAAATACAATGGTATTGTAAACATAGTTTCCTATTTTGCTTTTACATCATGCACATTTGATATATCATTACATCATGCACATTTGATATATCATTAACTTTCAAGGACTTTCAAGGACTTTTTTATGACTGGAAAATTTGATGACTAGTCTTAATGTATTATTCTTTCATTTTAGTAATTTAGGTTGTTTTCATGTTTACTACTTGCTTCTTTACTTGTTTTGGTTACTTATTATCAGAAAATTTACTGTCAGTAACCTTATGTGTATACTTTTGTCTTCATCTTTAATTATTTCTTAAGGATTGGATCTTAGAAGTGGAGTTGTTAAATCAAAGGGCATGCTATTGCTCATGATGCTTGCAGCATATTTAAAATCACATTTTTATAGGTCATATCACTTAATATTTCCATAATTCATGTTTAAAGTATTAAAAGCTAATACTTTTATATTCTGTATTTTGAAAGTATTATCATAGCTATTATAAAATTTTATTTTTACAAAAATTGTGTATTTTGAAGATATTTAACAATATTTTTCTCCCTGCTACAGATGAATAAATTGTTAAAAGTAATAAAAATAAACCTGAAGTTAGGTGTCTTATATAAAACAGCTGAGACAAAGCTGCAACCAAGTTTCCCAAACTTCTATAAGACACTAGGGAGACATTAAGATTTTCCATTAATATTATTTAGTGCCTAATGTTGTACCGTAGGAAGATCTCATTTCACATAAAACTTAAACAACACCACCTTTGCCCTGGGTTTACTTCCAAATACCAGCAAAAGTAAGCAAGTTTGAATAAGACTTTATCTTTTTTAAAAAAAACTTGTTATTTTTAGAGACTGGAGACTACTTGGCTGAGTTCATTGACTAGATGATAAGAGACATCTTCCCAGCCTCTATAGATACTTCTATTAATGAATAATGATCTTTATAGAAAATGTCTAACTCCTTACTGATATTTAGAGTCTGTGCTTCACCATAAAGACTTCACAAGTATAATCCTTTCAAATACTTTTGGATTACATGGATATTAAAATTTGCATTATTAAAGAGAACTATTTCATAATGAAAGCATGTAAGCACACATAGTTCTTGTTTGTGCCTTTACTAAAATTGTTTGAGAGAGTGACTTTTGGCATGATTTGATCTGCCTTCTAGTAGTAATAATTTTAGTCATCTCAATATGTGCACAGGGTAAAACTTCTTATGGGAAGACAACCACAGTTAATTCCCTCATACTTTGTATATTTTCTTTCTTTTTATGGATAGAAATGAGAAGGTAAATGCCACTGTACCACTTAAAAAATACGTTAAAGTGTGGAAAACTGTTGTTACCGGTTTTTGTTTATGATGTAGGATAAGCTTTTCTATGCTTAAGAGAAAAGGTAGTTTAGGGATCATGGGCTGGATGCTAATTTGACTGGAGCCTGAGGCATCGGGGTTGATAGAGAACAAAAAGAAAGGAGAGGAAGGAAGGAGCTTGTAAATTTATTCCCACTTCTATAAAATGAGTGTTTGGATGGCACACCAAGTTGTCATGCACAGATTACAAAGGTTCTAAAATATACTTAAATGAATGAAGCACTTTTTCTAACCATTCATCATCACCTCTCCAAGACTGGGTAGGATTCCTAAGAATTGGATTCTGGTCCTGTTTTTGCCTCTGGACTACTTAAGTAACCAGAGGCAAAGATTACATTTTCATTTTTCTTTTTAATAAAAGTTGGGATAATTTAATCTTACATATCTATTCTTATTCTAAAATTCTACAGCTAAAACAAAATATAACTGTACATGTTTGCTAAAAAATTAGTGTAGTTGACACAAGTAGAGTAGTACCAAAAGCGTTTTAACAGTTCGCTTTAAAATGCCATAATTCTAAAAAAAAATTCTGAAATGTTCTAACTAGTGGATATCAGGTTGGAGGGAGGAAGTAAGTACAGTTCTATTTTTAAGATTAAGCTTTTGGGGTCAGGCAGACCTGAGTTTTTGCACCCCAACTCAGTGCTTTGATAGTTGTATGACTTTGGATAGCTCAATTTTTCTAAGCTTCAGTGAAAAATGAAGATATGTAATATGTTTCTCTTAATGTAGTAAAGAATGACAAGATACACCCATTAGAGATTAAACCTAGTGACAATCCTTTCAGTGATCTTAATGAACATTAACTAAAGAGTCTTAAAAAAAAGCTATCTTCAGTTATCTAGATCAAAATCATTTCTACAAAATGGTTAGTTATATTTTTTCAAACAGGTATGGCCATAACAATAAAAATGCTGGCAACCACTCTTCCTCTAGATTCCTTTCAAAACGTGCTGTGTGTGTCACATCAACAGGTATCAAGTGTGTTACAAGTAGGATGCTGTCAGAGTAATTGTTATTGATGGATGGCACATGGAATTGTGATTCACATAACAAGAACTATTGTCTCCATTATATTTCAGCCAAGCCTAACAAGTCTAAGTACAATTGGTTGAATGACAACATTCAGAATTGCTTTTTCCCTTTTCAAAAAGAACAAAATAGTGTTTTCAAAAGATAGCAGTCAAGTAAACAATATTTGTCTCACTTGAAAATATGAGGTTGAAAACTGTGAAGGAGGCCATCATAGCTTTACCACCAGAACAACTAAGGTTTGGGAAGAGTAGTCATCAGTACGCTTTACACTCAAATGACTAAATGGTCTAAATTAAGAAATGACTAAAGGTCTGAAAGTTTTTCAAATTTTTTAAGAATTTCTATTTCTTCTTTCTTTTGTACTATTTGTAAAAAGGTCAGTGGCTCTGTGGACTGTTTTAGACAAGCATTTCATTCTGTGAGAAGCCTTTTTTCATTAATTCTATTCTTAGAATGCTCCATGTGGTCAAGAAGTCCTAAATAGATGAGTTCCACTTCTCATGGAACTTTTAAATTCCAAATTATATATGCAAAATGTTTATCTTCATATGACACTTGTGCATTGATATTTTCATTAACTTAAATTTTGTTTTAAAGCAAGACATTTTGCATGCTTTTCTTTCCCATCCCCTCGATTCATACTGTTTATTTTTAATGTTTTAAATTCTTAAATAAAATACTTTGCATAATACATTTTCTTTTTGAAAAATCACTTTTAATATTTTCATTCCATTTATCCACCTGATTAAAATAATGATTTTGACTGAACTTGCTGTTTAACCAGTTTTAAGTACTCACTGTCCTGTTTCATGCCCCAACTTTCCTTTTTGAGTGCAGGTGTGCTCTTTATTCCAAAATTAAAGTACACATTCAGTTTTGAAAGTTTTCATGGCTGAATATTTTCTGAGTCTTGAAAATATCTTCCTTTGCCTTTATACATCATCAGGATGTACAGTTTATTAGTCTCAGTCCTTCCTTTAAAAACTCTATAGAAATCATTCCACCATTTGTAGACACTTTTATTTTTATTTCCTCGGTTGCTTGTAGTATGTTTTCTATACCCATGTAATTTATCTAAGAGGAAACTAATTATTTGGAGTAAGAATTTGTCATCTATGTTTGAAGATCATTTCTAAGTTCAGGAAGGATTCTTTGTATAGACCCTGGCTTTCTGAAACAGAAGGGAGAAATAAAGAGGCTTCCTATCTTTTCATAGACTTTGATGAAGAGACATGTGCTTAGGCCATTTGATCTACTTTGGGTAGGTTTGCTTCTATCCAGCCCCATTTGTTTTTAGAATCTATCTGTCTATCTATCTATGTATCTATCTACTATCTATCTATGTATCTATCTATGTATCTATCATATATCTATATATATCATTTATTTATTAACATTAATAAATAAAGGGAATTTAGAACATTATTAATCTTGATATTCAGTGGTACTGTAAATTCACTTTGTTTTTATAAGCATTTCAATGGGTTGATGGGTGGATATGGTTTTCGAAAAAACAAGCCTACAAATCTATATATATAAAAGCCTAAGAGACCGAATGACCAAACGACCTGTCAACCAGTTGCTGTGACACCCACTGAACACCAGTGGGCAGATGCTTAGCAAAGGAGTTGCCTCCTGGTGTTCAGTGCACTCCCACAATGGGAGTGCCACTCAGCTGACTGATGTCAGAGTTTGAGTGCTGCTGTGGCGGCATGAGCCTCTCCCAATTGGGACTGACTGGGTGTGAGCCTGTGGCAAGCGTAGCAGGGCGGGATAAGCAGGAGCAGCAGGCAGGAACAGCAGGTGGTGTTGGACTGCTGGTTTCTGTCCAATCCCTACAGGCCGTGCCAAGGGACCCCACTGGTGCACGAATCCGTGCACTGGGTCTCTCGTAATTTATATAAGTGACCTGTAAAGAGAAGATAATCAGGATTAAACAAATAAAGTGTTGCATCTTCTTATCGCAAGAAGTCACCTTTCAAATTGAAGATATAATATTTATCAAAGTTTTGAATAAGTTTAGCTTAAGTGATATAATGAGCCAGATAAACAGCTGAAAGAATGCAATTGTAGTTTATTTCTCTATCCTCCATGTATCATGAGTATAATAACCACGTAGGAGACCATCCCTCTATTCATATTGCCTGTGTCAATTGAAGTTTCCACATTCCCATCAACACCTAGTACTCCTCAAAGGTGGGATATGGCAGGGGAGGATTATGGGGGGAAGGGGTAAGAGATCAACTGAAGGACTTGTATGCATGCATATAAGCATAACCAATGGACACAGACACTGGGTGGGGGGTGGGGGGGAAGGGCATGTGCTGGGGAGTAGGGGAGCCAGGGGGAGGTCAATGGGAGTAAAAGGAGACAAATGTACTACTATTTCTAATACTTTAAACAATAAAACAAGTTTAAAAATAAAACTAAAAAAAGAGTAATTTAAAAGTTAAAAATAATTGTATGTCTTATCAATCTCAAAATGGAAAATAATGTTATTTTTATTATACAGTTCTTTAAATATCATTCACTTTTAATGCAAAAACAACATCCTTTTTTTTTCTAGTTGGAAAATAAGTAGATGAATATTCATATTGTTATTTAGAAAGTTAGTTCTTTAGATTTACACTAATGCCAAGAATAATAAAAGAGATTGGTAAAACAAGTATCCTCACATAAATGAAAACCTGTATCCTTACTCCTGGTTAGTTCTGGCTCTTAGAATGCAGCCTATCTAAGATTTTCAGCTAAAAGCCCAGGGTTTTATAGACATCCCTCCGTGCTGGCTGAGTCTGAAATCCCACTTTTCTCAGGCACCATGTGGCATAGAAAACCTCTACTCAGCTCTCCAGGCTCCCAATGGTTGTTCTTTGCTGGTCTGTTGAAGCCTTGTCCTGCTCATATGCAGCTTTGATGGTGGTCTAGAACCCCAGGGTAGTTTTATGTCAACATTAACAGGTCCATTTCTTCAATTCTTAACTTTTAATACCCCATCCCTAAAATCTCAGTTTCATGGTAGCCCCTAACACTGATACATACATACACACACACACACACACACACACACACACACACACACACACTGAGTGGCCACCTGACGTTTACATACACATACACACACATACACACACACATACACTGATTATTATGACCACCTGACATTTGTAGGCAAATTAGCTATAATTTCGTGCTGAAGTTGCTAGAGGGCCAGACCATTATAAATAGGGAAGCAGGTTATTTACCACGACAGTAGAAGTGATTTTTTTCTGAAGATATGGGTAAACAACGCAATTTAACAGCTTTGAACGTGGGATATATTTGAATGTGAGTGGCCAGATTATTATGACCACCTGATGTTTGTAGGCAAATTAGCCATACACTGCATCGTATGGGATATGGAAGCCGAAGGCCTGTCGAACACCTTTGCTGTCTGCAGTTGCCAAGATAAAACGTCTCCAATTTGCACAGGAACACAAGGATTGGACAGTTGAACATTGGGAAAAAGTCATGTGGTCTGATGAATCATGTTTCCAGTTGCATCATGCAGATGACAGAGTGAGAATTTGGTGGACACAGAATGAAAGCATGCACCCCACATGCATGAGTACAACCCTTCAAGCTGGTGGGGGCATTGTTATGGTTTGGGGCATGTTTTCCTGGCATGATTTGGGCCCTTGAATTCATGTGGAACAATGTCTGAATAGCACAACATACCTAAGTATCATTGCTGATCAGGTTCATCCTATCATGTTGATGGCGTATCCCAATGGAGATGGCTTCTTCCAACGAGACAATGAGCCATGCCACAGTGCTCGTATTGTGCAGGAGTGGTTTCAAGAACATGAGGGAGACTTTACCTTGTTTAAGTGTCCCCCACAATCACCAGATCTCAATCTAATTTAGCATTTGTGGGATGAAGTTAAAAGAGCCATCAGGCAGCTGGTTCCATAGCCATCAAATCTCACAGAACTGGACAGTGCTGTTCATCAGGCACGGTGTCAGATTCCTCACATCACCTTTCAACATCTCATGGAGTCAATGCCAAGAGGAATCACCGCAGTATTGAAGGCAAAATGTGGCCCAATGACGTACTGATGGGGTGGTCATAATAATCTGGCCACTCAGTATCTATACATCTATATAACCCACGTTCAAGGCTGTTAAATCGTGTTGTTTACCCATATCTTCAGAAAAAAAATCACTTCTACTGTAGTGGTAAACAACCTATTTCTCTATTTATAATGGTCTGGCCCTCTAGCAACCTCAGCACAAAATTATAGCTAATTTGCCTACAAACGTCAGGTGGTCATAATAATCTGGTCACTCAGTGTATATATGAGAGAGAGAGAGTCCAATTTTTATGGTCTATATCAGCTATTTCTGAAGGACTTTCTTTGAACATGGATTTATAATATTCTCATAATACTGCCCACCATCTTTCATCATTCTCTTATTATTCTGGTGTATTATCTTAATAAACCACATCACTATCTGAAATTACCTAAATTATTTATTTGTGTTTTTGTTGTTGTTATTGTTGTTTCCTTATTCATGATGTGTCTTCCCTACTGGAATGTAAGTTCCTGAACTCCATCTACATGGCTTTTGAGATCACATCTGGCATGTTACATACTATAGCTCTAGCAGTTAATAGAGACCTGGCAGGAAGAAGTCATAAAATAAATACTTACTTGCTAAATGAATGATTGTTCATTATTTAATTTTGATTACTAAAGTACTATCCAAAATTGCATAGGATAAATGTGATAAAATTGGATGAATTGCTAACTTTAAGATTTGTCATATTCATGTATTGAAGACAAAGATAAAACAGTGTTTTCATCTCTTTCCCAATCCATAATAACGCATAACATTTTATCTGAGGGGTTAAATCTTCTTGAATACATGTTTATTCTTTTAAAAAAATTGAGTAAAGGTTATTTTCTTGCAGAGCTAGTCTGTATCTTGTTTACAATATGAAGTACTAGTATCTCTTTAACTTCAGAACTAATAGTTTGTATTTTAGTTTTTCTTACTCCCTTAGGATTTTAAGGGACATGAAAGTCTCTTTGTAAAGACAATTTGGAAATCCACTATCATTATTCCCCCCTGTACTGTGTTTGTTGTTTCTCTGCACATGTGTAAGGATTTGTAGATAGAAAAGTGTATAGAGAGTTTGGCTGAAAACATAAACCTCACTGGCAGGCAGAGGGAAATAATAAATCAATGATATTAAAATTTTCTTACAATGAATTTCTTATGTTGGAAAGATAAGAGCCAGATACTTTCCATTGAGGGAATGCTCCTAGATCTGTATTCAGCTAGAAAATTCAATAGGGAACATTCATATTTTGGTAATGGCAGTTAATAATAATAATAATAATAATAATAATAATAAAATATAGCACAGATTGGTTTGTTCTGTTCTTTTTCTGGTAGAAAAATTTCCTGGAATAGAGTCTCTAAAAATAGACTACGTGGAATTACTAACAAAAGTTGGATAAGATAAATGCAAATGAATGAGAATGAGTACAAACCTTTCTTCTAGAGGAGCAATTCGTTAAATTGAGCAGGTGGGGCATGGATACTGAAAGGAGGACAAGCTATTGGGATAGCATGCAGTGATTTATAGATCATGGTATGAAACGGATGATTTTTAGTGGCACTAACAAAAACTAAATGAGAAAAAATGGCTTATGATCTTGAACTTCCAACTCAAGAGAAAGGTAGAGGGGAAAAAACACCTTATAGTGATCTTAAAAGAAAGAGCAGACATGAGAGATCAGAAAGATCTGCTGTTAATTTTTCTGTTAACCATCTGATAAATTAGGTCATTGGTTGAGAAGAATGGGACCCTGAACATTATGCTGGGGATACATAGAAATAAACAGAAAAAATTGAGGCATTTTAGCCTTTTACTCTATCTGAAAACAATTTGCTAGTGGAAGCATCACTTCCTTACCCCTCCTGGAGCCAACGATTCCTTATGTAAAATACTCAGACACTTCACTTGTAAGTAATGTGACGCCTGTTCTACTAAGAATCTTCAGACTCAATTGTATTTCCCCTAAAATGCAAGTTTTTGTAGCTCCCCGAGAATTTATTAAAAGACATAATGTTTGGCATAAAAAAATCTTATAATAGTCATTTTTCTACAGCTTTTAAAAGGCCAAAAATGCAAACATGAAGACAGTAACCTTCTAATTACTATAAAGTTATTTTTCTTTAAAAATATTTTGGCATTTGTCAAATGGGAAATCCTATCTAATAATAGACAAACATGGTAATTAACCATACCTCCACTATGCTTCCCATTGGCTAATTAGCAGGATATGCAAATTAACTGCCAACAAAGATGGCGGCTGGCAGCCACGCAGCTGAAGCGAACATGAGGCTTGCTTGCTCCAGTGATGGAGGGAGCCAAGGTTCCCCACCCTCCGCAGCCCAGCTCTGAGCTCTGGAAGCAACAATGTTGCAATTAAAGAAGCTAAACAAACCCCAGATACCTGCTTTCAGCCATCCGGAGCCTCAGAGCTGGAGCCGGCTCTCAGCTCCAGTGACAGCTATAGAAGGTAAATAAATCCCAGGAAAAAAATGAGGAACAAAAAAGAGGCTGGGAGCTTCAGTCGCCCGCCAACCTGAAAATGGCCCTCAGCCCCTCACCCAGACTGGCCAGGCACCCGAGTGGGGACCCCTACCCTGAAGAGGGTGTGGCCAGCCTGAAAACAGCCATCAGCCCCTCACCCAGGCTGGCCAGGCACCCCAGGGGGACCCCCACCCTGTTCCGGAACACCCTACAGGGCAAACCAGCTGGCCCCCACCCATACACCAGGCCTCTATCCTATATAATAAAAGGGTGATATACAAACTGACCCTAACAACAAAATGACTGGGAATGACTGGTCACTATGACACACACTGACCACCAGGGGGCAGATGCTCAAGTCAGGAGCTGCCCTCTGGTGGTCAGTGTGCTCTCACAGGAAGGAGCTCTGCTCAGTCACAAGCCAGGCTGATGGCTGTCAGTACAGCGGTGGTGATGGGAGCCTCTCCTGCCTCCTCAGCCGTGCTAAGGATGTCCGACTGCAGCTTAGGTCTGCTCCCCGCTGGCAAGTGGACATCTCCCGAGGGCTGGCGGGCTGCCAGAGGGATGTCTGATTGCCAGTTTAGGCCCAATCCCCCAGGAAGCAGGCCTAAGCCAACAAGTGGTCACCCCCGAGGGGTCCCAGACTGTGAAAGGGCACAGGCCAGCCTGAGAGACCCCTTATCCCCGAGTGCACCAATTTTTATGCACCCGGCCCCTAGTTATATGATAATGATCATAATCTCAACTCTGACCCCAGAAAGATATCCTATGTTCTCTTGATTTCAAAGCATTCATTTTAGTTTAAAATTCAACTTCTTTTGAATGACTGTGAATAACCTAAACTGAGGCAAATTTCCAGAAGGAGCAGAGGGTAGCAGTCACTTGCTGCTCCTTCTGATCTGCATTTGGGGATTCCCTTGGTTTGTTTTGTGGGTTGTTTCAACCACACACTGTAAGCACACAGAATATAATTTGCTTATGAAATGCTTATGAGGTATTTTGTATATTACAAATAAATTGAAGAGACCAAATTTATAAGATTATAAATTATAGTAAATGATTTTGTACAAGGAACTTTTATGTTGATTAAATTTATTGTTGAAATACCTAAGTGTAATGTCAGTTATTAGTTTAAAATTATTTTTTCTGATGTGTACAAGAAATAGAATTTTTTGACCATATGTAAGCAAGAAGGAATATATTAGAATTAAGAAACGTACACTACATTAAGCTCTTTTGAAAAGCCTCTGTAAAGCTGTTAGAGTATGTATTTATTTCATTTATTTATTTTAAAAACATGTTTGTATTGATTTTAGAGAAAGAGGAAGGGAGATGGAGAGAAAAGAGAAATATGGATGAGAGAGAGAAGCATCGATCGGCTACCTCCTACACAACCTCTACTCGGATCAAAGACATAACCTGGGTATATGCCCTGACCTGGAATCATACCGGCAACATCTTGGTGCATGGGATGATGCTCAACCAACTGAGCCACACTGGCCAGGGCAGATGAGTTTATGAATTTATATTTTTCTCATTTAACAAAACATGTATTGAGCCCTTTCAATTTGTTTTGGGGATATTTAAAAATGAATAACATGTAGGCTCAACCCTCAAGGACTTCTATGCTAGTAAGAAAGATAAGATGTGTGGATAAGTAGAAAATGGGTAGAAGTGCTAGGTGCCAGAAAAGAAGTACAAAAACTACTTATCCTCTTTTTGAACTTGCATTAACACTTTACCCATTGTTGAATAAGTCAGACTAGTACTCCTTAGATGAGAAGAAAATGAATTTCAAGAATATAGGTATACAGATTTAACTATGTAAAAACTTTTATAAATCAAATATCAAAGAAACAGAAGGTAAATAAAAAACTTGGAAACTACTTACAGTGACTCTTAAAAAGAGTTTATAACAATAATATCTAAAGATCTTTTACAATTTCTAAGCAAACACTTAAAACCAGTAAAAGTTAAAAAAGGAGTATAAATTTCAGTCTATAAAATAAATTAACTAATGAATTAATACAGCAGAAGAATATAGTTGTTTTGCTTATGAAGTCAATAAACATTTTTTTTAATATTTTTTATTGATTAAGATATTACATATGTGTACCCTCTACCCCCCCCCCCCCCCGCTCATCCCCTCACCCCCCCGTTGTCCGTGTCCATTGGTTAGGCCTATATGCTTGCATATAAGTCCTTTGGTTGATCTTTCCCCCTTGCCCCCACCCTCCCCTACCTTCCCTCCAAGGCCCGACAGTCCAATCAATGCCTCTCCATCTCTGGATCAGTCCTTGTTCATCAGTTTATGTTGTTCATTATATTCCACAAATGAGTGAGATCCTGTGGTATTTATCCGCTCTCCAGTTCCATCCATGCTGTGGCAAATGGTAAGAGTTCCTTTTTCTTCTTCTTCTTCTTAAAGAATATCTTTCAGCATTTCATATAATGCTGGTTTGGTGGTGATGAACTCCTTTAGCTTTTTCTTATCCGTGAAGCTCTTTATCTGACCTTCCATTCTGAATGATATCTTTGCTGGATAAAGTAATCTTGGTTGTAGGTTCTTGGTATTCATCACTTTGAATATTTCTTGCCACTCTCTTCT
This sequence comes from Myotis daubentonii, assembly GCF_963259705.1. Taxonomy (NCBI): domain Eukaryota; kingdom Metazoa; phylum Chordata; class Mammalia; order Chiroptera; family Vespertilionidae; genus Myotis; species Myotis daubentonii. The sequence continues at coordinate 146,099,670 of NC_081842.1, read as the reverse complement.
GGCCTGCATGGTTTCTGTTGAGAAATCAGCTGACAGTCGAATGGGTACTCCCTTGTAGGTAACTGACTGTCTTTCTCTTGCTGCTTTTAAGATTCTCTCTTTATCTTTTGCTCTTGGCATTTTAATTATGATGTGTCTTGGTGTGGTCCTCTTTGGATTCCTTTTGTTTGGGGTTCTCTGCGCTTCCTGGACTTGTAAGTCCATTTCTTTCACCAGGTGGGGGAAGTTTTCTGTCATTATTTCTTCAAAAAGGTTTTCAATATCTTGCCCTCTCTCTCCTTCTGGTACCCCTATAATTCTGATGTTGGTACGCTTGAAGTTGTCCCAGAGGTTCCTTACACTATCTTCATATTTTTTGAATCTCTTTTCTTTTTTCTTTTTCGGTTGGGTATTTTTTGTTTCTTTGTATTTCAAATCTTTGACTTGATTCTTGGGATCCTCTTGTCTGCTGTTGGATCTCTGTAAATTATTCTTTATTTCAGTCAGTGTATGCTTAATTTCTAGTTGGTCCTTTTTCATGTCCTCCATGGTCTCACTATACTCCTTGAGGGATTCATTAAATTTATCGGCGGTTTCCATAAAATTCTTGAAAAACCTTATAAACGTGGCCTTGAACTCTATATCCAGTCGTTTGCTTTCCTCCGTTTCTGCCATTTGTGACCTTTTTCTTTGTCTCCGCATTTTGGCTGCTTCCCTGTGTTGATAGAGTGGCCCTGTGTGCCAGGTGTCCTGTAGGGCCCAGTGGCTCAGCCTCCCCAGTTACCTGGGGTAGACACTCTTGGTGCACTCTTGGTGCCTTGGTTGTTGTAGGATCACTGGGAGGAATTGACCTCCAGGCCAATTGGCTGTGGGAATCAGCTGTGTCTGAAGTGGGAGAATGGTCCCCCTCTGACCACTGGGTAGAGTGGCTCCTGGATCTAAGGAGGTGCTAATTCAGCCCCTGCCTGAGGCCACACAGCAGGAGCCACCACGAAGAGGCTCAGCTGTGAAGCAATGCAAGCCACTGCGGGGCCTTGGGCCTTCTCTTGGAAGTTCCGGGTCTGCCTGGCTGGGCTGTAGTTAGGTACATTCACATGCAAAAGCCTCTGCCACAGCCTGGGTGGGGCGGGGTCTCAGGGAGTCAAAGGGCGGTGAAAGCAGCTATGGTGATTCTCCGCGCCCGGAGTCGCGCGTCTCAGTGTGCCAGTAAGGCTGCAAGCACCTCTGAGGGAAAGCCGCCCTCAAGTTCGCCCGCTGCCGCCTGACAGACCAGCCTCTCCCCGTATGAGCCCTGGGTCCCCAGAGACCCGCTGGAACCGGAGTTCAGAGCAGTCGGGAGCTTGTGATTCAAAAAGACAGCCGCGTCCTCAGGCGCCACCCCCTTTCCGTGCGCGCGAGCCGCCGCCGTACCTCTGCACTTCACCTCCGCAGCTCCTCTGGCTCTCAGCGTGCCCCTGTTTTCTTCTAGTTGTAGAAACTACACTCAGCCAGCCTTCCTGTTGTTCTGGACGATGTTTGCTCTGACCCTTGCGGCTTTCTTCAATTGTTGTGTGAGGCGACAATTTCCCGGTGTTTATCTATGCCGCCATCTTAGTTTCTCCGCCAATCAGATTTTTGAAGGCCATGACCTCCTGAATGTGCCTCAAACAGAACTCCTCTCCCCACGGCCACTCTTCAGTCCACCGCCTGCTCATGCCTGATGGTGACGCCTCGAACTGGCCTCCCTGCCTCCAGCCTTGCCCTTGTCAAGTCCTTTTGTAACCAGACAACCAAGGGGTCCGGGCTGCCTGGCACTACTTGAGCCAATTAAGCAGTGACAGGGTTGAATCATATATGAGCGTTTATTCCAATCCTGCCGGCAGTATGGAGAGCAGCAAGTCATCCACAAAAATCTGCTCTCAATAAACATTTTTTATAAAAGGTTCCACTTAATGTTGACCAAGATGGGATAAGGTGAGTACCTCTGAGGGAGTATAAATTTCTATAACATTTAAAAATTTCAATACCCAATGAGAGTATAAATTTTTCATATCCAGCACTTAAGCTTTTCCCACATATTCCAAGGAATTAATCATGAATATGGTCAGATTTATACACAAACATGCTTAATGCAGAAGTGTTTATAATAAAGACTGATTAGAGGAAACATGTTCAACAACAGATGAAGTAGTTCATCAAGGCATTGAAAAGTTGAGTAGTAGTCATTCATAATGCATGTGTGTACACTTTTGTTTTCATTTATACAGATAGATTGCAAGGGGTAAACCATACATAGTTAATACAGCCTCATTTCAGCATCTGATCATGAGGCCCTAGAATATGCTTACAGATTCTTCTTCCACTACCAAGTTTAGGGTTTTTTTTACCCTCAAACAAGGACCTTAGCTAATTGGAAATACGAGTTGGGTGACTCAGATTTCATTTCCGAAGGATCTGAATCCTCATATGGCAAAATTACATTTTGGGGAAAAGATGTTATAATTTTCCATTAACTATGACTTTTGGACATGGAAGTACTAAGAGGTACTCCAGAGAAAACCCTGGCTTCTCATATATAGTTCTCTTACCCAGTTTTCTTGGTTAGTAGGGTCAATCATTCTAGCTAGTCATGTATTCCCCTCTTTATAGGTTCAGTGGCATGTGGTGCCCAAATGAGCAGGTAGTGGCCATAACTTTCAATTGAACAATGTCTTGCTGTCCATGGAGGGCTGCCCTGCTGGAAGAATAGACATCCAAAGCAGAAGAGTTTAAAATTCCAAAGAGAGGAATTGGAACTCTGTGAATGGTTTTTAGGTTAAGGGTGAGAGGAGCCACTCGCATCCCTTGATTGTTGGACCCATTTATTCCAGCAATGGAAGAGATAGCATTCTTCTAATTAGGGTAGTTTTTAAAGAATAAATCAGTCTATTTGGAGTATGTGGTCACATCTCTGCTCACAACACTCATGCCACCTGAAGCTCCTACACATAGAGAGGTGGCCATCTCTGTGTGCAGAGCAATATGAAGGATTTTGATAGGACAGAGGAAATACATTTTCTTAGGAATACACAACTAGGGAGAAGCTTTCATTTTCATCAAAGTGATTCTTTTATATTCTTCTCAGTATAGATATAGAAACCTCTATTACTGTTCTAAATTCACCTTTTTTTCCCCCCTCTCTTCTAAATATTAAACATGCTCTTTTTCTAATATGTGGACTACCATTCAGAGTTGCTAGAAGTGGGTCTAATGTCAACAGACCAGGTCACTTTGTGTCATAGATGAGCATAAATTCTGGGACAAAGTACCATTTTTCCTCCTGACTCCTTCCAGCCTGTAAAATGATGCTATATCTAAGATGAAAATCCTGCTTCTGTTTCCACTCTACAGTTAAGTGTACCTGATTTGGTACCTCAGTCTTTCTCTTGTGGGTGAACTCAATTCTGAACCTAGTTATGATATAGCATAGCAATTGTCAGGCCTTTACCCAAATTTTTGGATCCAATACTCCATTTCTCTCTAGCTGGAATAATGCCATAAATGAAAAGGTCTCTCTCCCAAAATCTGTTCATAACCCGCTTAACTTCCAGCAGTGGTCATAACCTGGAGTATCACTCTGCTGTCTGTATCGGCTAAATATGCCTCTCTGGGATCAGTGTTTGCCTTAACTGTACTTGGGCTTAGCTCCTCAACAAGACTCTTTACATGAGAAATGTACCTTCTGCAACACAACTTGCTTCACTGGTCTTAAGTTTCTTCCCAAATAAAAGCAAACCACTATTAACCAAAGAAATACCTAATGTACAAGATAATTGTCTCCTAGTTCTGCTTTTTAAATAGTCCTTCTTGTTCAAAATTAAAGAATCCCGGTTGCTGTCATATACCTGCCCAAGTCTTAAGTTCTAACTCTTAAATTTGCTCACCTATTTTAAGGTTCCCCTTTGCCCAAGTATAGTTATACCCTATGACCTCACATTCTGTTTCTTTGCAGCAGAAGCTATGGAATTATACTTTCTGGCTGGTTTTTCCCTATCATTTGTGAAATATAACATGGAGCTGCTAAAACTAATTATCTGTTAGGTGATGTCTCACTGCCTACCCGAAAAGTGCAAAAAGATTAGCATGTTTAAATTAAACTAGATCTACTCATAGAAGATTAATTATTTGGCTTGCCAACAAGAAGTTATCACATTATTAATTTAATGAACAAAGAAAATTGCTTCTATAAGAAAGAATAATAACTAATGATACTTTGCCAAAATATCGGAATATAGTAGAGGTGAGTGATGACAATATTCATAGATGTTATCCAAATATAATTTTTTAGAAGAGTTGGTCTCAATTATTATTCCATTATCCAGCTATTATTTTTAATAATTCTGGAAATAACTCATATTCAGATATCATTGATATATGTAAATGATGTCAGAAGACTAAGTCTACATTGAGAGTACTCCAGACACTTGTCATCCCTGTCATTAGGATACTGTACAGGCTGTCAGTTGTCATGACCCCAAAGGTAAGGTGCTTGTAACCTTTCCAAGAGCTTAAATATTCATCTTGAGTTCATTCTTGTAGTCATACTCAGAGATATGAAAAGATATAAGATGAATCAGAACCAATCCCTCTACATAAAATGCTGTGACAAGCTGAAAGCCATGAAAACAAATACGTCAGTAACACAGATGAGAACAAAAGGAGAAAGAGCATCACAAGTGTAATGGAGAAAGGGATAGTGGGGCAAATTGCTTTTCTCTCCCACACACAAACACAATTAACAAAGTCAGTTTTCTTTAGTTAAAATTCACTTACTTTTTCACTTAAATTATGATTGGTTACTAAATTTTTGGTGCAAATATTTTAGGAAAGTATAAAATTAAAATTACCTCTATTCTCACATCTTTGAGGATGTTTTCTTTTTCCTCTTTTGGAATGTATTATCAATAAATATTTTATTTTATAAAGTAGTTATATAAACCTTATTTATCCTAAAATTTTATTTGATATTTACTTGTAAACACCTTTATTAGGTTATATAACATTTTGAAAAACATCAGAATGACTACTTGATGTTTCAACAAATTGTTGCATACTTCTTGACTGTTGAACACTTAGGTTTTCTCCAAATATTTTCTAGTAGAGGTCCAGTACAGGAAATTTGTGCACTCAGGAGGGTCCCTCAGCCAGGCCTATGCCCTCTTGCAGTTCGGGAGCCCTCGGGGGATATCTGAATGATGGCAGTCGAACATCCTTAGTGGTGCCAGGGAGGTGGGAGTTGCTCCCGCCACTGCTGCTGCACTTGCCAGCCATGGGCCTGGCTTCTGGCTGAGCAACAGTCCCCCTGTGGGAGCGCACTGACCACCAGGGGTCAGTTCCTGAGTGAGTGTCTTCCCCTGGGTGGTCAGTGTACATCATAGCGATTGGTCATTCTGCCACTCAGTCAATTTGCATATTAGCCTTTTATTATAGAGGATTAGCTATTATTTCGCTTTGAACATGTTTGTGTATAAATCAATTCATATTCAGATTATTTCCTTGGCATATAAGCCCAGTAGTATAATTATTAGATATTAAAATACAGTGGGGCCTTGACTTACGAGTGTCCCAACTAACAAATTTTTCGAGATATGAGCTGTCTCTCAGTCAATTTTTTGCTTTGAGTTGTGAGTTAAAATTCGGGTTACGAGCCAGCTTCAGATACCCCATCACTAGCTGGCGCAGCGAATGTCACAGTGAACACCACAACATCAGCCCAGCATCACGTGTCTCACTCGTTCACTTTCTGATTTGACATACGAGTAATTTGAGTTACGAGCTCCATCACAGAAAGAATTAAACTCGTAAGTCAAGGCCGCACTGTACTATGGCTCTTCATAAATATGAGTTACTAGGCCAAGATCCAGAGCAGATATGAACCTAGGAATCTGAATGCTATACTTGGGGTGTATATTTACTGGGGGTATTTATTAAATATTGTAGAGATAATTGAAAGCTAGAGGAGTAGAATAGTTTCTATAACCTCTCAGGGATAGGGAAAGACAAAAGACAAGACTCAGAAATAGTATCTATACTAATAAAAGCCTAGGTGGCCCTTGCACCTTCACCTCATCCCAAGATGGCCACCCCTGGTTCGTCACAAGATGGCCACCACAAAATGACTGCCACTAGGTGGCCACCACAAGATGGTTGGCAGGGGAGTGCAGTTGTGGGCGATCAGGTCAATAGGGGAGAGCAGTTAGGGGTAATCAGACATGCAGGGGAGGGCAGTTGGGGGCAATCAGGACACCAGGGGAGGGCAGTTGGGGGCCATAGGGCCATCAGCAGAGGGCAGTTGGAGACAAGATCAGACCAGCAGGGGAGGGCAGTTGGGGGCAACCAGGCCAGCAGGGGAGGGCAGTTGGGGGTGATCAGGCTGGCACGGGAGGGCAGTTGGGGGCAACCGGGCCTGCAGGGGAGGGCAGTTAGAGGTGATCAGGCTGGCAGGGGAGGGCAGTTGGGGTTGATGAGGCTGGCAGGAGAGGGCAGTTGGGGGAGACTGGGCCTGCAGGAGAGGGCAGTTAGAGGTTTCCAGGCTGGCAGGGGAGGGCAGTTGGGGATGATCAGATTGGCAGGGGAGCAGTTAGGTATCTATCAGGCAAGCAAGGAAGTGGTTAGGGAGTGAGCAATCCAGCAGGCAGAAGTGGTTAGGGGCAATCAGGCAGGCAGGCAGGAGAGTGGTTAGGAACCAGGAGTCCTGGATTGTAAGAAAGATGTCCGACTGCTGGTTTAGTGGAATCGGGCCTAAACTGGCAGTCGGACATCCCCCAAAGGGGTCCCAAATTGGAGAGGGTGCAGACTGGGCTGAGGGAATCCCCTCTCCAGTGCATGAATTTTGTGCACCAGGCCTCTAGTCTAAAATAAAAGGACAAAATATATTTAACTAAAAAAATATGAAAATTCTAAAACTAAAAAATAAAATAGAAATTAAAACATAGGGTAAGCTTAACAGTAGATTAGATGCAGATGAAGAGATTGTACATGAAAAGAAAACTAAATTTAAAAGAAAAATATCTAGTAAACTGTAATAATAATAATAATAAAAACAGTGCTAGGAAAAAAAATAAAAGATAAGAAAATATCCAGTATGAAATATGGAGAGACAGATGGATGTGAAATACAGAAGACAATATAAGACTTATTGGTTCAATCTATTGAAGAGGATCTCTGACCATACAATACCTGAGCCCTAAGCTAACAGACAGACTTCAATGAGTGCATATGACAAAGAATGAAGACTTCAAAAAATTCACACAAGAAAGTCACTATGCAAACAAACACTGCAATCATCACTGCCACTAGTAAACCACTATGACCAATAAATGCTGGGTAAAAAGGGATTGTACTTTCCAGAGCTTCTGCATTATATTATATAAAATGTATAGTTTTCAACCAATAAAGAATGAGATGGTGAAAGAAATAGAAAAGTGTGGCTAATAAGTGGAAAAAATGCAATCAAAGGAAATTTTCCCTGAAGAAGCTTAGACATTGGACTTACTAGATAATCATTTGTATGCCACAAGCATCTATAGATGTATGCAGTGGGCCTTTTAAAAGTAAATTCAAAATATCATGGCAGTTGATTCAATCATTTATTATAAATATGTCCAGAGACGTAAATAAAACCACATCTAAAGAATTACAGTATTCCAGCTGGCATGGCTCAGTAGTTGAGCATCGACCTATGAATCATGAGTTCACAGTTTGATTCCAGGTCAGCGCACATTCCTAGGTTGCAGGCTTGATCCCCAGTTAAGAGTGTGTAGGAGGCAGCCAATCAATGATTCTCTCTCATCATTGATGTTTCTATCTCTTTTTCCCTCTTCTTTTTACTCTGAAATTAAAAAATATGAAAAAATTCATATATATATGAATTAAATTATGAAAATCATCCTGTATTATAAAAGGGTAATATGAAAATTGACCCTAATGGCAAAACAACCGGGAACAATCAGTGTTAAGACACACACTTACCACCAGGAGCAGAGGCTCAATGCAGGAGCTTCCCCTTGGTGGTCAGTGCGCTCCCACAGGGGGAGCTCCGCTCAGCCATAAGCCGGGCTGATAGCTGTGAATGCAGTGGCAGTGGAGGGAGCCTCTCCTGCCTCCATGGCAGTGCTGATATCTGACTGCAGCTTAGGTCTGCTCCTTAGGAGTGGGCCTAAGCCACAGTCGGACATCCCCGAGGGCTCCCAGGCTGCCAGAGGGATGTTTGACTGCCAGCTTAGGCCCGATCCCCTGAGGAGCAGGCCTAAGCTGGCAGGTGGACATCCCCCGAGGGATCCTAGACTACAAGAGGGCACAGGCTGGGCTATGGGACCCCCACAAGTGCATGAATTTTTGTGCACCGGGCCTCTAGTGTTTAATAAAATATAAAATATCAATAAAAAGATAGTAATTAAAAGAAACACAGTAGAAATTCTGCAGTTGAAGAGAACAGTAACTAAAATGAAAATGCACTATGTAGAGAAAATGTGTTTCCAGTAACTTACTCTACGAGAATACTAAAAATAGTCCTTGAAGTTAAAAATATAAGGATACTTGACAGTAATTTGAATCCACATGAAGAAAAAACTGGTAAAGAAAATTGCATAGGTAAGTATAAAAGACATTATAAAGATATTTTTATTTGTAGTTTTTTCTTTCTCATTATAAAAAGCAACTACATAGAGTAATAATTAAATATCCATGCTTATGTGCTTATAATGTATAAAGATGTAATTTGTATAATAAAACCACTAGAATGAATAAAGGAATCAAGTTTTATTGATGCAAAACTTGAATACTATGAATTTAGGTTGATATTAAATCAAGCTAAATTATTTTTTTCCTGAGGCAAAATTGGTATATAACATTATATTAGTCTCAGGTATGCAACATCATAATTTGATCTTTGTATACACTACAAAGTGATCATTACCACAATAAGTCTAGTAACTATGTGTCCCATACAATTGATCACCTTCAACTATTTCCGCCATCCTCCAACCACCTTTACATTTCACATAAATGTGGAATCATATGGCATTTGTCTTTTTCTGTCTGACTTATTTTACTTAGTGTAATACCCTCAAGACCCATACATCTTATTATAAATGGCAATATTTTCTTTTTCTTTATGGCTGAATATATATATATATATATATATATATATATATATATATATATATATATATATATATATATAAAATTTATGATATGCCATGCTCCTCTCATGAATTGGGATAATTACCAGTGTTAAGATGGCCACACTTCCCAAACTATCTACAGATTTAATGCATCGTCATCAAAGTTCTTTTTTTTTAATATTAAATTTGCATTAAATGTAATATAAAAATACAAATAACTCAGAATATCCAAAACAATCTTAAGTTGGAAGATCCATAGTTTCCCATTTCAAAAGTTACTGCAAAGCTATAGTAATCAGGATATGTAGTACTGGCAAAAGATCAATGGAATAAAATTGAGAATACAGAAATATATGTCTAACATTAGAGTTAATTTATTTTTGACAAGAGTTTCAAGACAATTCAATGTGGAAAAATAGTCTTTGAACAAACCATACTGGGATAACTAAATAGATATATGTAAAAAATATAATGTTGAATCCATTCCTCTTACGATATACAGACATTAGCTGAAAATGGATCATAGGCTTAAATTCAAAGCTAAACTATAAACTGTTAGGAAAAATTGATATTCATGACTTTAAAGATGGCAATGATTTATTTGATATAATACTGATGCACAAGCAACAAAAGTAGATAAATTGGATTTGATCAAAATTAAAAGCTTTTGCGCTTCAAAGGAAACCATCAAGAAAGTGAAAAGACAACCTACTGAATAGAAGAAAAGTATTTGCAAATCATATGTGTGATAAAAGAATGTATTCAGAATATATAAATAATTCTTACTACTCAACAAAAAGACAAATGACCCAATAATAATAAAGCTTTTGAGTAGACATTTCTCTTAAGGTGATATGAAAATAGCCAATAAGCACATGAAAAGATGCTCAACATTATTATTGGGAATGCAAATCTAAACTACAATGAAATACCTTTTTGCATTTATTTGGATAGCTAAAAGAAAAAAGACAATAATACATGTTGGTAAAAATATAGAGAAATTTTCCCTTCATACGTTGGTGGTAGGATTATAATCCTATATAATAAAAGGTTAATATGCAAATTGACCCTAACAGCAGAACAACTGGGAACGATCAGTCGCTGCGATGCACACTGACCACCAGGGGGCAAATGCTCAATGCAGGAGCTGCCCCCTGGTGGTCAGTGTGCTCCCACAGGGGAGCTCTGCTCAGCCACAAGCTGGGCTGATGGCTGTGAGCGCAACGGCACTGGCAGGAGTCTCTCGCACCTCTGTGGCAGCACCAATGATGTCAGACTGCAGCTTAGGCTCACCCCTGCCCTGCCAGAGGAATGTATGACTGCCAGCTTAGGCCCGGTCCCCCAGGGAGTGGGCCTAAGCTGGCATGTGGACATCCCCTGAGGGTTCCTGGACTGTGAGAGGGCACAGGCTGGGCTGAGGGACGCCCCCCCCCCCCAAGTACATGAATTTTTGTGCACTGGGCCTCTAGTGTAATATAATCACTTTGAAAAACAGTTTAGCAGTTTCTCAGAAATTTAACAGAGTTATCCTATGACTCAGTAATTCTTCTCTTCAGCATATACACAAGACAATTGAAAGGATATGTTTACACAAAATAATGCACACATATGCTCATAGCAGCATAATTCATAATGGTCAAAAAGTGGTAATAACCCAAATGTCCATCAACTAAAGATAGTAAAATAAAATGCAATAATAAAAAGAAATTATATATTCACTAGAGGCCTGGTGCACAAATTCATTCATGGGTGGGGTCCCTCTGGGTGACTTGCAGGGATCGGGCTGAAACCCACAGGCCAATGCCGCCTGCAGCTCCTACCTGCTGCTCCCACTCATCCCGTCCCCACTGTGCCTGCCACAGGCTCACGCCCAATCAGTCCCCTTTTGGAGAGGCTGTGCTGCCGCAGCAGTGCTCACCAGCCATGAGCCCTCCAACTGGAGGAGAGTGGCCTATGGGATTGAGCTGAAACCGGCTCTCCGACATCCCAATAGGGGTTCTGGATTGCGAGAGGGTGCAGGCCAGGCTGAGGGACACCACTGGTGCACAATCAGGCCGTGGAGGGACTGTGGGAGGGCTCCAAGACATGTCCGGCCCATCTCGCTCAGTCCCGATTGGACAGACCCCAGCAGCAAGCTAACCAACCTATCAGTCGGAGCATCTGCTCCCTGGTGGTCAGTGCACATCATAGCGACTGGTTGACCAGTTGACTGTCTGTCCCCTGGTGGTCATTGAACGTCATAGCAAGCAGTTGAGAAGCCTTAGCATATCATTAGCATATTATGCTTTGATTGGTTGCTCGGTTGTTCTGCCGTTCGGTCTATTTGTATATAACCTTTTTATTATATAAGATAGATACTATAACATGAACTCTTGAACCTTGAAAACATTTTGGTAAGTGAAAGAAGCTAGGCACAAAAACACCATTATATGTATAATTTTATTTATATAAAATATCAGAATTAGAAAATCCACAGAGACAGAAAAAAAAAAGGGATTGCGGAGAGGGGAGAATGAGAAGTGAGTACTAATAGGTAAGTAATTGAAATACAATATCTGGCTTCATTTTTTATATTTGATTCCTGACAGCTTTCAAGTCCCCTATTCCCCTTTTCACTTCTGTCCCATAGCTAGGCAAGCTGATAAGAAAGCCTGGTGTCCTCTCTTTTGGTGCTAATGGAAAACTCAAACTACATAAGCCTCAGCTCATGCTTGTGGGAACCCTCACTCTAGTCCTATTCCTTAACCATATAAAAAACCAAGCCAGTCTTCTCTCCTGACTTACACTCAAGGCATTTCTGGACCTGCCTTGGATCCTGTCCTGCATTCCCAAGAGTCTCATATGTGAGGAATAAACCCTTTAATACTCCCTTGGTACATGTAGTCTCAATATCTGAACCCAAACTTGGATTTGTGTATGTGTGGCTGGTGTACATCCAATTTCTAAGGGAAGATTACAACAGGAATATATGCTTTGTATTAGAATATTTTATCTTTTATCTTTGAATCCAGGCAAGAAATAAATATATAGAAGACCTAAACTAAACAGTATAAGTAGGGATATCTAAATTAAATGCATATACATCTATTTGATTATATATTTATATTTTTATAGATTCAGTCAGAAATAGATATAAACATGTACATACATATCCAATACATGGATATGTAATGTATATGTTCATAGATATTTATGTGTGTGTATGTATAAGTGTGTCAATATACACATATATATGCAACAATACTGAACCTTATAGAGAGTATTACTGTCTTTCAATCATGCAGGGGACACTTTAACAAGACTATACAGTAGGGCATCCTCACAAAACTAGAAAAAATTCAAGAATAGAAAAATAGACCTCATTATTTGACTGTTTAAAAAATAGAAATTGATAAAAAACATAAAATCAGGAAACCACAAATCACTGGGAAATTGACTTAATTTCTCTTTCTCCTGCCTTTATTATTTTCTGAGTTGGACTGTGATTGACTTTGAGGAGGAGCAATTCCATACCCAAGGACTACTGAGATGTTTGCACCTCCTTGTTTTGAGGAGAATGTGAAATGTTCCAGCATCGGTATACATGTTTTTGTTATTGCTGCGTGAACATGCCACAATTTGTAGAAGAGCAAGTATTAATTTTGAGTTATCAAATGGGTGAACTGTGCTGGTTATTGAATTTTGGTCTCTCAATTCCAAATCCACTCTTCTGTATCCTGTTTTTTTACTCTTTGACTAGTACTTACCAAACCACAGTTCTTTGCCAGTTGGTTTTCCCTTGGGCTCTGACAACAGGGGTCACTAAGGGCCAACCACATGATTGGAGAAGGGAGGGGACTTGTTACTTCCTGTTGTGTCAGTGTCATCACATTAATGCTTCTTCACCTTGGCAGCGACAGTTTATTCCAATGGTGGCAGTTGACTTGGGGTTGCCGTTTTTACCACCTGACAGAACCAGCCTTACTGTGCCCCCTGTGAGATGCAGTGCCACTTGGCAGAAGCTCCTTTCGTGGAGGTCTGTGTCCCACTCCATGGTATCCATGTCCTGAGGTGCCAGTTAATTACCAGACAGCATCTCTTCCTCAGGGGTACAGTCCTCATTCCTCATCACCCCTCTATTCATGCCCCCAGCTTTAGGGGTTATAGCTTCATCCTATAGTAACTACTTCTGTGATTCCTCAATATCTCTAATTACTATTATTAGTGATATAGTCCATTTTCTGTTCTCTGATACCTGGTGGAGAATTTTTAATATTCAATTCTCTGTTAAAATATTTCCAAGTTTCTATCTCCGGATAAGACCCTGACTGATAAAGAAATCCATCCTTGCTCTTCTGGAAACTTAATCCCCTAATCATGAAAGGGCCAGTTTCCTAAGTCTGTATCAAGCAACCACTGCTCCCAGCTGCTTAGATTTTACATGCAAATCACTCCACAGCCTATAATCATGGATTCTCCAATCACTTTCCCCAGAGAGGCTTCTTATTTAATCATGTCGTTGTCTCCTATTGTAAAAGTCAGAGCTCTTGTGCCATGCCTTACGTAGTTAGATAATTTCTCAATACCAACATAAATTTGATTAACCAAACACCCTTCCCCTGATTATGGTAGATGACAGAGAGCTGTAAGTTCCCGAAACCACTTCCACTGAAAGTAATCCTCATTCCTGTGGTTTATTTGGGCCCAAATAGCTATTTATGGAAGATAAAAAAGATGCCTTTGTGGTTAAGGATCATTGCTTATATTTTCTTTTTCTTTTTGTGTCTATCTGAAGGCAATCATAGGTTTTGAAAAATCTCAGAAAAATACTTAGCATGTACATTTTGAAAAGCAAGATTCTCTACCACTCTCAATAATATTAAAGCAAAATTCAGGCATGTGTAACTGAACAGTTTAGCATGTTAATATTGGCATCCATTGTCTTCTAAGTATTGACATCTTGTACTACCAATTTTGAAATATAAAACAGTTTAGTATGTGGGTTTTAAATAGTTGCATGTGTCTTTTGAAGATACCTATGCATCACATAATAATTTGGCCAAAGTTTGAGAATTAGAGTTTAAGATCCTCAAAATTTCATCTTTGAAGTGGTATCATATATCATAGGTGGAAAATTCCCTAAACTTTTTATGCTTGACACAAATTGTATATAATTAATCCTAGACATTTTCAAAGGAAAGAGTAGGTATATCTCAGGCTCCAGTTAATTTTCAACTGATTGGTAGCAAAGTGGGACAATTTTATTCTACTTTAATATATACACCCCAACTTTAAACATAGATTTTTTTTTTTTTAATGGAACTTGATGTAATCATCCTGGGAGTGAAATTGCATAGGCCTTTGTGGTCAGTCTTTTAATCTTCCCAGTTTTTGTTGTTGAAAAGGCCCTGAAGAACTGCACTTTGTGGCTTGCCAGAAACATGATAAACATCTCTGGATTTTAAATTTACCCATGGCTCACCATGTGTTCTATTTTTTTCAGAAACAGGAAATGCTACCTGTTGGAGTTGAATCACTTACAAAATATAAGAAATATAGAAGCCTCTCTATATATACTTAACTTTTAAGAGGAAATACATAGAATTTAATGCCATATATGATGATCTTAAATAGAAAAACTAGTCATAAAATGAAAATATATGCTTACAGAATATATTGTACGTGCTTACAAAAGCAGAAGAAATTTGACCTTTAGAAAATGTCTCACTTCAAGAGAGTGAGACCCATGTCTATAAAACTCTAAAATGTGTATTTTTAATTACTGTGTAGTAATTAAACAGAATTTCTATGAGTTTTTCCCTCTCATTTATCTAGTGATCTATATTTCAGAATAGAACACTAATTTGATAAATTAACTTTATATGTGCTTGCATTATAAAAGTGACACAAATTATGGTGCAGTATTTTGCATATCTACATTAATAAAAGACAAACACATAAATTGACCTTACCTTTGCTATACCTTAAGCCACGCCCACCAGCCAATCAGAACAACTATATGCAAATTAACCCAACAAAGATGGTGGTTGGCAGCCACAGAGCTGGAGCAAGAAGGAGGCTTGATTGCCCCACTGGTGGAGGAAGTCAAGCTTCCCGCCTGCTGTGGCAGCTCTAAGCTCCACTCAAAGCAATAAAGTTTCAATTATAGAAGATAAATAAACCCCAGATACCTGCTTTCAGCAGGCCATGGCCACGGAGCTGGAGCGAGCAGGAGGCTAGGTTACCTCTGGCAATGGAGGAAGCCAAGGTTCCCTCCCGCCTGCCATGGCCCGCTCTGAGTTCCTCTCAAGGCTACAAAGTTTCAATTATAGAAGGTAAATAAATCCAAGAATAGAAAAATAAAAAATAAAAAAAGGAGAGGCTGGGAGCTTCAGTTGCATGCCAACCTGAAAATGGCCCCAGCCCCTCACCCAGACTGGCCAGACACCCGAGTGGGGACCCCCCACCCTAAAGGGGGTGTGGCCAGCCTGAAAACAGCCATCAGCCCCTCACCCAGGCTGGCCAAACCTCCATGGGGTGAGGGTCCCCACTGGGGTGGGCTTGACCAGCCTGCAAACAGCCATCAGCCCCTCACCCAGGCTGGCCAGGCACCCCAGGGGGACCCCCACCCTGTTCCGGAACACCCTTCAGGACAAACCAGCTGGCCCCCACCCATGCACCAGGTCTCTATCCTATATAATAAAAGGGTGATATGCAAACTGACCCTAACAGCAGAACGACTGGGAATGACTGGTCACTATGACACACACTGGCCACCAGGGGGCAGATGCTCAAGTCAGGAGCTGCCCTCTGGTGGTCAGTGAGCTCCCACAGAGGGAGCTCTGCTCAGCCACAAGCCAGGCTGACTGCTGCCACTACAGCGCTGGTGGTAGGAGCCTCTCCCGCCTCCTCAGCAGCGCTAAGGATGTCTGACTGCAGCTTAGGTCTGTTCCCTGCTGGCAAGTGGACATCCCCTGAGGGCTGCCAGGCTGCCAGAGGGATGTCTGATTGCCAGCTTAGGCCCAATCTCCTGGGGAGCGGGCCTAAGCCAGCAGGTGGTCATCCCTGAGGGGTCCCAGACTGCGAAGTGGGCACAGGCCGAGCTGAGGGACTCCCCTGCCCGAGTGCACAAATTTTTGTGCACTGGGCCTCTAGTGTGTGTATATATATATATATATATATATATATATATATATATATATTCTACATTGAAATTATTAGGTCATTATTTTAAATTATGTAGATTGCTACAGCATTCTATAAAATTAACTAATGTCTTCATCTACGCAAATTGTATGACAATCCATCAGTTTAGTGAGTGTTTTTCAGGTACAAAACATTGGGGTTTAAAGAAATTAGAAAATATTTCCCCAAAACTCATTTACTTTTTAAATTTGTTAATGATGTTTTCACCATAAGTTTTCCATTTTATTATTTTATAAGCTTTAAACACCATTTTGTGCTTTAAAACATCATTTTTATTCAAAACTTTTAGTTTTAAATATCCTCCCCAGACTCTTTCTGGAATTTTAATGATTTCTATTTTAACAACTAGAGCTTGACACATTTGAAATTGATTTTGTATAAAACATAAATATTTTAAATGACTGGATGGTCATTCCTAAAGAGTGCATTTAAATAATATATTTGTCTAACTGATTTGAAATTTCATCTTTATTATATACTAGATTCCCTATATCGTTAAGACTATTTTTTCTTTTGTGTTATTGTTCTCCTTATTTATTTCTCTGCCGTATTACACTGTTTGTATTAGATTGCTTTGTAATGTAGATTTACAAAAGTATTTCATTGTTTTCAAGGCAGTCCTTCCTTACTATTTTTCATTTTCAAAATTTAATACTTCAAAGCTTATTTTTCCATAAAAATATTCTTTCCCCCTCTGATATTGAGTAGTTTGAATAACACCAGAAATACATGATATTTGAAAGTTGAAAATTATTAGCTTTGAATTCATCTAGGTCTGGTACTATTCTTGGGTGAAGCTCTTTAGAATACTTGTTTCTTTGTGTGTTTTAAAATAAATTGGTAATTTATAACTTTCATAGACATATCCAATTCATCCAGAATTTCAAAAAGAAGTGTATAGAGTTGAGACAAATATTCTGATATTTTCATATTATTGGCTTCGATTATTAACTCATTTTAAATTTATTTTATTACTTTTATTATTTGACTTTATTCTCTCTTTCTTGATTTGCTAATCCCTTTATATTGAAGGCATTTCAGAGACTTGTTTTTTTAGTTTAATTGTTAAACCAATTATTTTCTAAACATTTATACAAAATATATTTTTCTACTCCACTTTTTTATGTTAACATTTTTTCCTAATTTCTTGAGTTCTATTTATAATTCACTTTATTTTTAATTTTAGAAAATTTGAATCAATATTCCATGTGCTCTTGAAAAAAACTATGTAATGGCTATTTTAGTGGGTATGGTTCTATAAATGTCTCAAAGGTAAATTTGGTTGCAAGTGTTACTTGAGTCTCTATATTCTTACTAATTTTTTGCTTACTTTAAAAAATTGTTCCAATTGTAATTGTGTATTATTATATTTCTTTAGTCAAGTCTATCTGTTTTTTATGTCTGGGAATTTTTAAAATGCTGGAGTAGTGAATTTTACTTGGATTACTGGAATTTGACATATGTTATGGGTTGAATGTGGGTTTCCTCCTCCAAATTCATACATTGAAGTTCTAACCTCCCAGCATCTAAGAATGTGACTTTAATTGCAAATAAGATGATGTCATCCTGGAGTAGGATGTATCCCTAATTCAGTATGACTCTTGCCCTTATAAGAGGGGGGAATTTGGATACAGGATACAGGAGAACATCATGCGAACATGAAGATAGCCATTTACAAGCCTAAGAAAGAGTCCTGAAACAGATCCTTCCACACAGCTCTCAGAAGGAACCAAGCTTCCTGGCATCTTGATCTAAGACTTACAGATTTAAGAACTACACATTATTCATTTCCTAGTCAAAGTTTCTTGTGGGAAATTTTGATTGGTGGAATTTCCTCACCCCCCTAACTCCCCAAAAGACAGAGTATTTGAATTCTAATTTTAAGAAGTAGAACTCAAAATGTGGGATTTTAGCAATATAGAAGGGTTAATTAAAAAATTATTGGCTACCATAAATGTGACATATGAACTCCGTATCCAGTGTCTTTTAGGTCTGCCTTAGCTGCACATCTGTCTGCTTATACTGAAAAGAGGGGATCAGTGACCTTCTAAATGTGCCTGTGAAACTATATATATAATAGCCTAAGCAACCGTTATAACTGAATGACTGGAACGACTGGTAGACCAGTTGCTATGACACACACTGACCACTAGATGGCAGACGCTGAACGCAGGAGCTGCCCCCTGGTGGTCAGTGCACTCCCACAGCCAACCTCCTGCAACCCCTACCCCTGGCCAGCCAACCTCCCGCAGACCCTACCACCAACTGGCCAACCTCCCATAGCTCCCCCTCCCCGGCCAGCAGCACAACCTCCTGTGGTTCCTCCCCCATGCTGGTTGCCTCTTCTCCCCCCCCACCGATAGGCCTCGATTGTTGGCCAGGCCAAGGAACCCCACAAATGCATGAATTCGTGCACCAGGCCTCTAGTATTTTCATAATCACCTACGAGTTATTCTGTTTTACAATATTCTTTGAGGTGCTAAATGATCAGTTCAAAGATCCATTAAGGATCTAAATTTTTTTAGCTGATTTTCTTTTTAGTTTCATGTTTAATCTCCAAAAGACAAAGTTAAATTCATTGTTCCTACTCAATTCTAGGGAATTAGTTTTAACTAGTGATGGTTTGATCCAAGTTTTATTTCCTGGAGTTTTAAATTTTTCTTTATTCAACCTCATGAGAATATAGCTCAACTTTTGCAGCTGTAATTGAGGTTTTTGAATCCAAACTTAAAGAGTTGATGAATGGAAGCAACCTGGCACAGAGCATGATGGGTGATTAAGAGATAAACTTGTTGGAATGGCTGTCAAAGCTTAGGAGCAGGAGATAAGGAAGAGCATGTTAAAGTGTGTACAAATCTAGGAATTTGAGGGGCTATATAGAACCATGGAAGGAAATAAAACATACCAGGTTGAGACCAAGAAAGATGTAAATTTGCATAGAAAATCCCATGGGCCACAGAGAAATGTTTTGATCTAAAGATTTGCAAGTGAAACAGGAGCACACATGAATGGATAAAGCAAAGAACAAATAAATATGAATTATTACTTATAATAATAAGTAATTATTATTATTGAAGATAGGCTAGTGAAATCTTGAAGGATTGGGTGGCATAGTTAAGGCTCAGTCATTATTTTATTACTAACTGGGAGGGATATGATGTGATATCTTGCATATGAACAGACAGATCTCCCAAATTCATTTCATTTTTGGACTATGATAGCTAAGCCACAGAACCTTTAAATTTCCAAATCAATCTGCTTGTGTTCTATTAGGAGAAAATCTTTTTAAACTTTTGCTTGAGTAATTGCTAAGGACTATTTTAAGATTGTTATATTATTTTTTATTAATCTGTAGAGATAGATGGTGACTATAAAAATTCACATTTATTATAACTTTGTTAACTAGCTTATGAAGTAATGAAGTATCTCTAGTTTAGAAATTGTACTTTGAGGATTACCTCTCTAATACCTAGGGCTTAGTTTTGTTTTCTCTATATTTGTTATAGAGATGGTAGGATTATAGCGTGAAGACCACAGAAATCACCTACTTACTAGTAAATCTTATTCCATAATTTAACAAATTAAAAAAAGAAAAGAAAATAGAGGCCACTTGGTAACAGCCACATAACTAGCATAAGGCAGGACCAGGCTCACGCCCAATTCAACTGACCTCCAGTTACTTCCAATACACTCTGCTGCCAGGACATATAGTTTTATTAACCAAAGCTCAAGGATTCTGACTGCACATAGTGTAGCTATTGGTATTCCAGCGCAAAGGTATGGCTAAATTTGCTGATGCCTGACAGATTTCTTCATACTGTAAGTTAGAGTGGACGTGTAACAATTGCCATTGTTGCTGTAGATACTGCCTGCCTGACTTCTGAGCGTGCTATTTATTGTCCTAGTCTATCAGAATCATTTCTTCAAGTGGAAAAAAACCTTTTCGGAATTGGTGCACCCGAGTGCAGCATTTGGTTCTGTGTTTTTCCATAAGAACCACGGAGGAGACTCAGCCTTTCTCTCACTACCCTCCCACGTCAGCCTTTTCTTGGAATAAATATTGCTTAAGTATAATGCTCTTATTTATTCCCTACACTTGTCCAATTTTGATGAACTGTTTTTTATTCAAAAGCATTACTTTGGGTGTATAGAATGATTGGTTTTCATTACTACTTTTCATAAATCTTATCTCATCGCTTATGCGATATGATTTTCAATTATGTTGATGTAATTGCTGGAAAATTGGATGCAGAATGTTGAGGCAGAGCCAGTACAAACCCAGTGTTTGGTTCCAGACTTTTAGTGAAATATCTTTGATTTTAGGGAGGATTTTGAAAATCAGCAAGGTTATCTGGGCTCCTACATTCCAGTGTGAAGTTTGTAAAAATATTCATCATTTTAGTGATAGTTTTTGCCCATTTTATCCAAACTGGCTTCTAATTTCACAAAATCCAATATGGAAAAGCAAACGTAATTATGAAACACATAAATTAAGGAATAATTATTTGCCTGACAAACTCATTCTTAGCATCATAGGTTCATCAATGACAGAGGGATTATTTTATATAAATATTTATGAAAGATTTATGAACTTATTTACAGGTTATGAATTATTTGATAGGGTGATTATTTGATTATCTGTGAAATTATTGCAAACTTGGGAAAGCTTAAAGTAAAACTTTAATACTAAAATTATGAAAAAATAATTAGAAACAAAAAAGGACTCTGAAATTTTAACGTCACTAGGAAAATAATATGGTCACTGGAAATTATTTAATGGATCATAATGTGTTCAGTGAGTATGCTTAGAACAGTATCTCAAAAAAACCATAAACCTTGACAAGCTCCTGGGGAATGAGATATAGTGGGGAAAGGCATAGGCAAAAATACTCCAGAGAATTGAATAAATATAGATTAAAAAGAAGAAAAATTAAAAACAATATTCTTCATTTAATGAGTACTGCCCTAAAAAGCAAATGAATGAAGATTGGGATACTGGATATACACTCTGTTATTTGGGAAATGGTGGATTCTGCTAATCTTTTAAGTACCATCCCTATAATAGCAATCTCCCTTACACTAGGTCCCTTTCTAAGTCACTTGAGTTATTGGTATATTTTCATGTTGCTACTTAGGAAAAAGTATTCCCTTCTTATGCCAATTTCTTCAATATAGTGAAAACAAATGGATAAATTGGCTCTGAATATAGACAGAAAGCACCGATTTACATATACTAAATGGTTTCATATCTACACAGCATAGTGGTACATAACAAATGCTCACTTTATCATATTTTCAGAAAATATGTTTACATTAACTAGGTAAAGTCTTAAAGTGAGTAATTTATGAAAATGAATTTATTCAGTTTGACTGCCTGTACTTACCTAGGTACTTGCTTCTTTTAGCGTGGAGGCCTCCATAGGACAGTACAGAAAACAAGGGTTGGTTAGCAGTAAACATGTGGATGGCAACTTTTTTCTGTAACTTATTTTGCTTATCTGTAAAACAGAGGCGATTTATCTGTTTTGCACATGTTCCATGTTTTTTTTTTTTTAATAGTGCATTATGAGACTTAACACATTTAGAGTTGGCACTCAATGGTGACTGGTTACATTATTATGTTATACTGGTGATAACAGTTATTACATTTATAAAGTGGTTCTCAACCTTATCTTCTCCAAGGTGTCACTGAAATACTTTATCCTGGACTCCAAGACTTAAAGATTTTGTCATTAAAAACTGCTTTTATGATATAACTAGAGGCCTGATGTATGAAAATCATGCAAGGGTAGGCCTTCCTTCCCCCAGCTGCCGGCACCAGCTTCCCTCAGGCACCCAAGACCTGGGCTTCCCTCTCAGCCCTGGCTTTGTCTGGAAGGATGGAAGGATGTCCAGAAAGACGTCCAGTCTAATTAGCATATTACACTTCTATTATTATAGATGTTTGATTAGTTTTTAGTATTTAAAAGTCAATGATGCTACAACTGTTATTCGGAGATTCCAATAAGCAGTAGTTAATCAGGTTATCAGAGTGACTTAACATAATCCTAGTAAAATCAAAGAAATTCAGTGCTGTGTGGAGCCGCTACAGCTTTATCTTTTCTAAAAATACAATTTCCCTAACTCTTTTGAATTTTGGAATTAAAGCCCCCAAAATCCTTTTGGTATCTGGAAGAATTTCTCGTGGCCCAGAGACACCTTACTGGGAACTAGTGAATAAGGTGAAATGCCTTTGGGTTACTGTAAGGATTTTTGAGAATACATAAGAGTTCAGGAAACTCATCAGTATGTATTAAAACTACACAGGGGAAACTGTCAGGCTTCTAGAAGCCAATAACATATCAAAGAGACAAACTATCTGCTGCTAGGGTACAGGCTGACATGAATAAATTTCAGACTGTGGGAAATATGACCAGACCTAACAGTAAGAAGGGTGCTGAGCATACACAATGCATGACTGATTACAGCAGCAGATTGGTGCCCTCCTGATAGCCAAGGCAGTGGGTCCCAGGACATCAGCATATGGAATAAATCTGACTTCTTTCAAGAACATAAAATGCCTGATCTCATTCTTAGACTAAAAAGAGTAAATCTTTAAAAATCATTTGCATTCTAGTGAAAACCCTGAGGATCTCTCGAAGGTGTTTTTTAGAGAACGGCATGGAGCGGTAGCCATTGTTTTGTGCTGTCAGTATCAGAGAAAAGAAGAGAAAATGGCCCAGAAGAGAAAAGAGATGAGCCTGCTTAGAGAGGTGATAAGACTAAAATTTCCAATAGTGGAGGGTTAGGAGAGCTTATTATGGAAATCCACAGCAGTAATCCATTTGCTTGGTCTAAATTCAATTTAGTTTAAATCCTTCTGTTACCAGCTTAAATAGATAATATCAGTACTATCAGTGTGTACTTGGGCAATTTACTTACCTGAGTTTTCTCAGCATAAACTTAGTATTAAAATACACTCAGACTAGAGTGGCCATGGGTATTGAATTAAGTGATTGTTATTACAGAGGCAAGAAGGATGCTTAATACATGACGATGATGATTATGAAGCTTATTTGCATATAATCAAACCAGAAGGTTGTAACCAGTCTCTTGCTACACATTGGAACAATGATCTAATATTTGACTTTTTATTTCTTTTGCTGACATACTTTATCTCCTTCACTCCCATATTACCTATTTCTTGTTCTGTAGAAAATTTGGGAAAAAATTATCTCTTTTGGGGTGATTTTTCTGTTAGTCTGAGAGATGAATGGTCTATTCCAGTTTTGAGGGATAGATAAATTTAGGAGAGCAAAATAAGGAAAGTATGCAGTTTCCAATTCTGATCCCAGTAATATATTATCAATGCATGACTTGATTATTTCTCATATGCATTTTTCAGAATTACAGATACTCTTAAGCATCATTTAGGTGTTGGGATTTAACTGGTAGTATTTAATATTATCCTCATCTTTGTTCCTTTCCATTAGTGCAAATAATTAGGAATTTACTGTATACCACTTACAAATGAAAACTCAATATTTTACATGTTATTAAAAATCCTTGCAAAATTGCAGCAATGCAACATTTCACCTATGACGGCTGTAAATTGCAAGTTACAGCAATATGTCAGGGGAAAAAACTCAGCAGTACACTATTAGCAAATGGAATAAAAAGAACTTTCACATAATATAAATAGCTCTAGTGCTTTTATTATAAAAGATGGTTATTATTTTTCAAGAAAAGAAAAATCAGGGTTGGCTTTGGTAATGAGAAGCTACTTAAATCAGCACAATAAAAAATGAACCTGTTATTCTCTTCACTACAAAGACTATAGACTTCAAATCCGTATGAACAAAGAAAACTAGAGATTATGGTGTGTTGTAGAAAAATGTGTTAAACTCCGTGGGTCTACAAGATTGTCTTTAGGAATATGCCAAATAAAAACTTAGATGATTGGCTATCTTTGAGAAGATAGATCACAAAGAGAAGTAACTAATAGGGTTTCCATAAGAATACTAGAAGATTTATAGCTTAAGAAACATATAGAGTAGAAACAGTAGGAAAAGAAGAACAAATAAGTATTCAATAAGTACATCATGTGATATTGGTAAGAGTAGAAAATATAAAAGTAAATGAAAATTAGAATAATATAAAGATAAAATATTTATATAAAATTTCAAAGCTTTTTGTATACCTTTAAGAATGGATGTTATTTCCATCAATATACTGAGGGGAAAATGTGTTGTGAAGAAAATGTGCTTATGGTTAAATAAGTTGTTATATAAAACCTATCATACATAAAAAAAAGGCAGGAAAAGAATCTTAATCAGAATTATCAAAAGCAAGCAAAATAGGAAACATACAAATTATAATTGTTATAAAATTTAGAGAAGCTAAATATCTAGGCAACACATCTTTATAATTGTACTAGAGGCCCCGTGCACAAAATTTGTGCATGGGTAGGGTCCACAAGCCTGGCTGGTGATAAGGCCCGATCTGTGGGGTGACTTGTGGGGAAATTGGGGGGGCCCTACTGGCATCCACCTTGGCTGGCCTTGTGCCACCCACTTGCCAGCGCCTCCCTCTGCAGGGCGACCAGCAGGGTGATCAGGGGGCCCACACTGGCACCTGCCTTGGCTGGCCTGAGGCCTGTGGGCTAGGGGCAGCTCCTGCGTTGAGCGTCTGCCCCCTGGTAGTCAGTGTATGTCATAGCGACCAGTTGTTCCAATGGTCGTTCTGCAGTTTGGTCTATTTGCATATTAGGCTTTTATTATATAGGACTAGAGGCCCGGTGCACAAAAATTTGTGCACTCGGGGGGGGGGGGAGGGGGGGTCCCTCAGCCTGGCCTGTGCCCTCTAGCAGTCTGGGACCCCTCGGGAGATAACGACCTGCTGGCTTAGGCCTGCTCCCGGGTGGCAGAGGGCAGGCCCAATCCCTAGGTGCAGCCCCTGGTCGGGCTCAGAGCAGGGCTGATTGGGGAGTTGGGGCGCCGCCCCCTGTCACACTCAAGGCAGGGTCGATGGGGAGGTTGTGGAGCAACCCCCTGTCACACACAGAGCAGGGCCCATCAGGGGGGTTGGGGCTCTGTACCCTGTCACGCACAGAGCAGGGCGGATCAGGGGGTTGGGGCGCCGCCACTCTCACACTCAGGGCAGGGCTGATGGGGAGGTTATGGCTCTACCCCGTCACACACAGAGCAGGGCCCGTGGGGGGGGGGAGCTGCCCCCTATCAGGAACAGAGCAGGGTGGATAGGGAGGTTGTGGCCCCGCCCCCTGTCACACACAGAGCCGCAGGGCGATCAGGGGGTTTGGGTGCTGCCCCCTGTCATGCTGATTCCAGTGCCGGGAGGCCTCACGGCTCCGCTGATCCCGGTTCTGGGAGGCATATTACCCTTTTACTATATAGGGTAGAGGCCTGGTGCACGGGTGGGGCCGGCTGGTTTGCCCTGAAGGGTGTCCTGGATCAGGGTGGGGGTCCCCACTGGGGTGCCTGGCCAGTCTGGGTGAGGGGCTGAGGGCTGTTTTCAGGCTGGGGGTGACTGAACTCCCAAACGCTCCTTTTTTCCTTTTTTTTTTTTTTTTTTTAATTCTGGGCCAGCTTTACCTTGAGGCTTGGCTCCAGCTCTTAGGCCTCCGGCTGAAAGTAGGTTTCTGGCCTTTGCTTACAATGTTGCGAATCTACTGGCTGAAGTTGGGCATATTTGTTACAGAGTTTCTTAAACTGCCGGCTCAGAGGCAGCGGCAGGCGGGGAACGTTGGTTTCCTCCGTCACTGAGGCAAGCAAGCCTCATGTTAGTTTCAAGCTGCCTGGCTGCCCGCCATCTTGGCTGACAGTTAATTTGCATATCTCGCTGATTAGCCAATGAAAAGGGTATCGGTCGTACGCCAATTACCATGTTTCTCTTTTATTAGATAGGATGACTGCCAACAAGTACATGCAATCATTGTTTGGTAGTTTGAGGAAATAATAATATGATGTAAGTGAAATCTTAATAAAAATTCTCATTTTGTTTGAAGAAAAAGCAAAAATGTCAAAGTCTTTATTATGGCCAAGATGCTATTATTGCTAATCCATTTTTGCAATACCATCAACTCAATGGAAATGAATCATTGTGGGTAAAGAGAAAATTTCTCCAAATGCCTTTTCAGTTTAAACTGAAAAGTTGATTGTGCTGAGCCTCACTAACAATGTAATTAATTGTACTTACTAGTAAGAAGGTAAGAGTAGCATAAAGGATCGTTTTAAGTAGGGTATAGTATAAATGCCCATAACATTTAATGGACTGTCATTGGATTTATCAGACTTTTTCACTAACTAGTTTATGTCCTTAGAAAGAATATTCATTTTTAGCTCTCAGTTAAAGCCCTTTAATTCTAAAATTTAGTGATTACGTTTCAGTGCTTATTATGTGCAAGGTGAGTTAATTGCTCCGTAAATTTCCAGTCACATTTAGTGGAAAATGTCTGCTTATGTGTTTAGTCTGCAAAGTCTTACATATGAGTAAAAATACATTTTCTCTTTTTTTTTCCCACCAGGAGATATATAGATGGTGACATCAGTAAAAAAAAATCTTTATTTCTTGTTTAATATCAGTTCATACTAGTTGAGGCTTGGTAGCTGGTCTAGTCTTTTGCCTCTGATCATTGCACAGCTACCCAGAAGTAATTATATGTATTAACCAATGGGTATGTGCTTTTATTTGCAGTGATAAAATATGGAATCTGAAAATCATTTTAAGGGAGATACAAGATATCTGGAAATATATCCAGTACATTAGATCAGGATGGGTCCCTAAGCATGCCAACCTGTCCACCCCCAGCCCTGACCAGCATGTTCAAAAACAAAAAGGAGGGAACCTAATGATCGCCCAACAGAACAGCAAGAGTCATTTAAGAATGTTGCTGATTTGACAAAATTCAACGCCCATTTTTGATAAAAACTCTCAGCAAGGTGGGAGTAGAAGGATCATACCTCAACATAATAAAAGCCATATATGACATGCCCACAGCCAACATCATACTCAATGGACAAAAACTAACACCATTTCCCCTAAGAACAGGAACAAGACAGGGATGCCCCCTCTCACCACTCCTGTTCAACATAGTACTGGAAGTGTTAGCCATTGCAATTCGGCAAGAAGAAGAAATAAAAGGCATCCAAATTGGAAAAGAGGAAGTAAAACTGTCCTTATTTGCAGACGACATGATATTATACATACAAAACCCTAGAGATTCCATCAAAAAGCTACTAGACTTAATACATGAATTTGGCAATGTAGCAGGATACAAAATTAACCCCAAGAAATCTGAGGCATTTCTATACACCAATAGTGAACTTTCAGAAAGAGAGATTATAAAAACAATCCCGTTTACCATTGCACCAAAAAAATTAAGCTACCTAGGAATAAACTTAACTAAAGAGGTAAAAGACCTCTACTCAGAAAACTACAGGACGTTGAAAAAAGATATAGAGGAAGACATAAACAGATGGAAGAACATACCGTGTTCATGGATTGGTAGAATAAACATCATTAAAATGTCCATACTACCCAAAGCAATCTATAAATTCAACGCACTTCCCATTAAAATACCAACGGCATACTTCAGAGATCTAGAACGAACTCTCCAAAAATTCATCTGGAATAAAAAAAGACCCCGAGTAGCTGCAGCAATCCTGAAAAAGAACAAAGTAGGTGGGATCTCAATACCAGATATCAAGTTGTATTACAAAGCCACTGTTCTCAAAACTGCCTGGTACTGGCACAAGAATAGGCATATAGATCAATGGAATAGAATAGAGAGCCCAGAAATCGGCCCGAACCAATATGCTCAATTAATATTTGACAAAGGAGGCAAGAACATACAATGGAGCCAAGATAGTCTCTTCAATAAATGGTGTTGGGAAAATTGGACAGATATATGCAAGAAAATGAAACTAGACCACCAACTTACACCATACACAAAAATAAACTCAAAATGGATAAAGGACTTAAATGTACGACGGGAAACCATAAAAATTCTAGAAGAATCCAAAGGCAACAAAATCTCAGACATATGCCGAAGCAATTTCTTCACTGATACAGCTCCTAGGGCACTTGAAACTAAAGAAAAAATGAACAAATGGGACTACATCAAAATAAAAAGCTTCTGCACAGCAAAAGAAACCATCAACAAAACAACGAGAAAACCCACTGTGTGGGAAAACATATTTGCCAATGACATATCTGATAAGGGCCTAATCTCCAAAATTTATAGGGAACTCATACAACTTAACAAAAGAAATATAAACAATCCAATCAAAAAATGGGCAAAGGACCTAAATAGACACCTTTCAAAAGAGGACATCCAGAAAGCCAAGAGACATATGAAAACATGCTCAAAGTCACTAATCATCCCAGAGATGCAAATCAAAACAGCAATGAGGTACCATCTCACACCTGTCAGACTGGCTATCATCAACAAATCAACAAACGACAAGTGCTGGAGAGGATGTGGAGAAAAAGGAACACTTGTGCACTGCTGGTGGGAATGCAGACTGGTGCAGCCACTATGGAAGACAGTATGGAGTTTCCTTAAAAAACTGAAAATGGAACTCCCATTTGACCCTGTGATCCCACTTCTAGGAATATATCCCAAGAAACCAGAAACACCAATCAGAAAGGATATATGCACCCCTATGTTCATAGCAGCACAATTCACCATAGCTAAGATCTGGAAACAGCCTAAGTGCCCATCAGTAGATGAATGGATTAGAAAACTGTGGTACATCTACACGATGGAATACTATGCTGCTGTAAAAAGGAAGGAACTCTTACCATTTGCAACGTCATGGATGGAACTGGAGAGCATTATGCTAAGTGAAATAAGCCAGTCAATAAAGGAAAAATACCACATGATCTCACTCATTCATGGACAATAGAGACCATTATAAACTTTTGAACAATAATAGATACAGAGGCAGAGCTGCCTCAAACAGATTGTCAAACTGCAGCGGGAAGGCCGGGGAGGGTTGGGGGGCAGGAGGTAGGGGGGTAAGAGATCAACTAAAGGACTTGTATGCATGCATATAAGCATAACCAATGGACATAAGACACTGGGTGATAGGGGAGGCTAGGGGACTGTCTAGGGCGGGGGGATAAAATGGATACATATGTAATACCCCTTGTAATACTTTAAGCAATAAAATAAATAAATAAATAAATTTAAAAAAAAAAAAGAATGTTGCTGACTTTTAAAACGTATCTAGCGACTCCATTAGACACCATATTGGGCTCTAAGGAGATGTTCATGTGACCCAAACTGCATAGGAAACTTTCTTCTCTGTAAAAGAACTTTCTGAGTACATCCAAAGGCAAGGCATTTCCCCCCATCAAATGAAATAGCTTGATTTAGTCAAAAAGAGAAAAGAAAGCTCTCAGAAGCAGCCAAACATTTCTAGAAAAGTTCTTTCAGGTCACACTGAGATGGAGATGGCAGAGCAGAGGAAGAGAGAAACCTTAACACAATATGGTGATGGCCAGGAGCCAGGAAACACGCTTGCCACCCTTATTCATGATTGCTTTCCTACACACACCAGATGGGGAGGCTTCATCAATGTCAAACCTGCTGTTATCATCAGAGAATTTCCTTATCAGTGGGTTTGGAACTGACACCTCAGCCCGCTCCGAGTGGAGGATGAGCAGATTCATCTATTTCAAGTTTCACTGGCATCACACATTGGAAAGGAGTGCTCCCCTTAGGACCGGGCGGGAGGTCAGCAGGCTTGCGTGGGTGGGGGTGGGGGGCTCTATCTTCATCTGAGGGTCCTCTGCCTCCTTTGCAAACATTTGCTACAGGAAGACTTTTATCTGCGGACATACGCACATCACCTAAAGAGTATCTGCACATATACACCGTCATGCGTAGAAGTGTAGCAGTAGATTTATTTGGGGGAGAAACCATGACAAACCATCTTATTTGGGGACTGTAAAAAGGGTATTCAGGATTATATTCTATCTAGAGTAGAATTACGTCATTAAACATATGTGCATTTTTTAGGTTAAGTTTTCTGTAAAAATATTAAAGGATCATTAATTGTAACTTTGTACCTTATATTGGTTCATTCAGATGGGTTCATGTATTTATTAAATACATATGCATGTGCCGGGGCTGCTTTAGTTGCTGAAGACACATGATGAAAAGACAAAAGAGATCCCGTCCTCATAGTCGAGAGCATCCAAGTGCAGGATACTTTGGAACTGACCACAGGGAAACCTCAGATGTTCAAGAAACTTCCTAGGGAAATGAATTTCACCTTGATAGCCTGCAGCATTAAGTTGTGCTGGGGAAAGCATTCCAGACCTCCCAACCCCCTTAAAAAAAAAAAACAACAAAAAAAAACACACAATAAGTTTGAGGGTCTTAAAGTGACAATAATATTTTAATTTGCAAAATAGAAAAATAAGACCCTCATATTTGAAAGGTAGAATGGTAGAGTTATGCTGCTTGAGGCCCTATGTGTAGGTAGGGGCCAGATTAAGGTTGAGATTAAGGTTTTAGAGACATTATTCCAAGATGCTAAGTAACTGAAGAGTTAAATTATTCTTTGCTTATAAACAATACAATAGAAGCATTTGATTCCATATTACTATGGTGGCATTTGATTATAGTTTCTACCACCTTATTGCAAATATTGGTTAATTTCTGGCATTCTTTGGCTGTTTCATTAGTGACATATATTACTTGACATCTCATGCAAATATGCACAAAGATTCCAGATTGTCTTGGAAACTGTAAGGTAGCGCTCTCTGTTCCACAGGTTCATCAAAAACATTGCTAGGTGCAATCCTCACAGGATCTAGGCAATATATCAAACATATATCAAATACATATGTATTTGAGTGTGTGCCTCATAGGCACTGATGAAGGGACAGGGAGAGAATGGGCTGGGATGTGCTGAGCGTCAGGAGCAGCCCAGTGAATGGAAGAATCAGGCCAGAGGCTCTACTTCTGTGACCACTCCTCCCAGAGGAAGCCCAACCTGGAGGTATCTCTGAGGGGAGTCCTGGGACAAGAAATACCTGGTGCCCTGGTTGCCAGGGCCATCCCAGACTCACCTGTAAGAAGTCTGTATCATAACACCTATTAAGAAGACCTGGTCCTCTTCTCATTCAGAGTCGTTTTACTGCAGCACCTCAACCAGGTCCTCAGCCAGGTGCTGGAAGCCAGGTCTAACCCAAAGGCCATGCAGGGTGGGTCTTCCTTAGGCCAGAATGAGGGATTAAACTGTGTATATGGGAGCAGCTTATCTATAGCCTTCCCAGAAGCCAAGACCCTGGGCCAGTGGGTGGAGGGTGAAGAGGGGGACAATCTGTCCTCCGCCAAGGCCCACTGCAGCAGCAACCCAACCCGCTGCTCATTGCACATCTTGGGGCAAGTGCTTCCTCCTGGCAGCTGTGAGTTGTCCAGAATTTGTCCCAGGAGACCCTCACTTCCAACTCCTGAGTCTTTACCTTGAAGAACAGCCCCAGGCAACTTGATATATTACTCTGAGTGTTTTAAGAAAAAAAATTAAGAGGAAAATTCCAGTTTGTGCATCTGTCAGTGCTGTATTTTTCAAGCCCACGTTGAAAGTGAACTCTCTTGATCACTTAAGGCCCAAGGGTCTGGCAAAAGCCAGTGGGTCAGGTAAGTGGCATAGGGTGGCCACCTGGTTTAAAGGCAGACTTGTTGTAATCCTCATGGACTTCAGCTTCAAAGGTTGATCCTTTGTGACCAACCAAAGGAAGTATGATCCTTCTTTTCCCAAGGTACACTTCTTAGTTCCTTGACTAATGATAGTCCCGGATCAAGGGCAAGGAAGACTATAAAATCACCGAAGGGTTTGTAGCATCAGTGGGGATTTGGGTGGTGACTAAAGACCAGTCTTCAATGGGGCTGACTAGTCCTGCCTCAAAAAGAAAGGAGAAATTCCCATTTGAAACTCTTCAGGCTTTTCAGAGATTTCCGAAACCCATTTGGTAAATTGCCACTTTCATGTAGTAATTGGTACCAGAGTTAGCTGAAAAAGTTAATTGAATATCTATGTGCACTAATCTAGGGCTCATTCAGAAAGTATAGATACACTATAAAGCAAATTGGGTTTTTGTTATTTTTAACAATCAGCTTGCCTACTGCTCTTCCTAGTCCAAGATCTACTTATGCAGTGTGGCCTATCTTGAGAAGTGTTTTTAGGAATAGAGAAGTAAAATATGACCAAAGACAAATAGAATGTTAACTGCAAGAGTAATTTAGATCAGAGTAACAGAAAGAATTTATTGCTAAGTCAAATAATAGGTGATATCCTGAAAGACATTTATCTCAAATGCCTAATAATAGTCTTACTGATCTTAACAGTGACATAAGTCTCAATAAATTCAGGTAGTTGTTAGATTACTCATTTCTTAGTATCTGCTCCCATTACCTTTTCTCTCTAGTGACTTTAAATACTTAAAACAAGATTTATCAGTCTATTCATTCATACATTAAGTCATTCAACAACACATTGAATGCATATCTTTATAATTTTATATGTTTTAATGCAGTAAAACTTACATATCTAAATGTACAGAAATTATAAAATATGGCTCAATGAATTATAAAGTAAATATACTATTGAAGTGTTCATGAACCAGGTCAGGAAGCAGAAAATTTCAGCATCCCCAAATCCCCTTTGTGCATACTTCTAGTCACGATCACCTTCTAAAAATGTTCTATCCTGACTTCTATCCTGTTTTAGACTATAAATACATGGAATCATCCTGGTGTATTTTTTCTGTGTGTGGATCATCAATCTATGCTATCTTTAGAGATTTATGCAAGTTGTCTAAAATAGCATGTCATGGGTTTGTATTGCTGCCTTATTCCATTATCTGAATAAACCACAATGTGTAAAACCATTTTATAGAGGATATTTCCATTTGGGGAATCTTAAAAATAATGCTACTTTGAATATTCTTATATATGTATGTTTGAAATATATATATATATAAACTAGAAGCCCAATGCATAAAATTTGTGCATAGGTAGGGTCCCTAGTCCTGGCAAGCAATCAGGGCCAATCTGTGGGCGACTGGCAGGGTGATCAGGGGGCCCTTGCTGGCACCTACCTTGGCTGGCCTGGTGCTGTCTGTTCACTAGCCAGCCTGCCCCCCTGCCAGCAGGGTAATAAGCAAGTTGACCCTAACGGCAGAACAACCTCTCAACCAGTCACTATGAAGTGCACTGACCACCTCTCAGTCCTTTCCCTGGCTGGCAGGCTCCCATCACCCGATGGTGAACTGGGAACCTGAGATGGTGATGGGAGATGTGGGCAGCATCAGGCCAAGGCCCTTTCCCTATCATTCGCCCCACACACAGGGTTGGGGGTGGGGCTGGTGAGCGGACCAGAATGGCTGACCTCTTGGTCCCTCCCCCTGGCCATCAGGCTCCATTCGCCCTGTGGCGGTGGCGAGTAGGGAACCTGGGGTTTGTGGCGGCAGGGGGTGGGGCTGGCTGCTGGCAGGCAGGGAAGATGGTCCTGTTCACAGGCCAGGCCTAGGGACCATACCCGCCCACGAATTTTGTGTGCTGGGCCTCTAGTATATGTATATTTCTGTTGAATTTATATCTATAAAGGATTACTGTAAAATAGACAGCTTAAGTAAATAGCCCATTGAATTTCTCCTATGATCTTTCCATATGCTAAAACTCTTTGTAATAGTTTCTAGTTGTCTACCATATTGTGCCTCATAATTTCTTAAACATATCAATCACAGGTATTTTAAAGTCCTTGCCTGATAATTCTATTTTATTCACTGTCTAAGACCCTAAACTATTGTCTGTTCTCTTTACTTTTTTATAATTTTTTTTATATTCATATATACCTGGTTATTTTTATTGAGAGATAAGCATTGTAAGTGGAAATGCATAGAAATAATTGAAGCTCTCTTCTTCCAGAAACGACTAACTTTTGATTCACAGGCAGCTCTGCTGTTGATACATTACTATAACTCAGTCAGAATGAGTTGTAAACAGGCTTCAGACCTTATGAGAGCTATTTCTTTTCAGTTCATTCTTACTCCTAGGATATATTCCTGCTGCTTTCTAACCCAAAGCTGGGGATGGTTACCTAGCCTTCTTGTCCTTAGGAGGCCATGAATTCAAGTCTCATTCCCTAATCTCTCCACACGTGGTGACAACCTGGATGGATTCCGTGCTCGGCCCACCTTTCTGGACTTCCCACTCTTTTCAATCCTGGCCTGTGAACATTCTCACTGGTTCAGTACTCCAGTACATTCTACCATGAAAAAAAAAAAATTGGTATACTTTTTATAGTTGTTTTCTGAGGAACATTTGGTCTAAAGCAAATTAGCCTGCCTTTGCCAGAGCCCAATTCCCTGAGTGCTTTCTTTAATGCGGCCTCTTTATAAGGGATTACAGACACACAATTCAATAAGAAAAATATCCCTGCCCTCAAGCCATTCTCCATGCTCGAGGAGAGACAGGGATATAAAAAACTGTATGTACTTCTATTCCTTATACCATCATGTGATTAATGCTATGATAGAGGTAAGTATTGGGGACAGCAGTGGCACAAGGAAGCA
This sequence comes from Myotis daubentonii, assembly GCF_963259705.1. Lineage (NCBI taxonomy): Eukaryota > Metazoa > Chordata > Mammalia > Chiroptera > Vespertilionidae > Myotis > Myotis daubentonii. The sequence goes on along the minus strand of NC_081842.1, from coordinate 146,064,775 downwards.
ATAATTAAGTTTGTGCTGAGTGTCTGAGAGGTCTTTGCAGACTAGGAAATTTCAGGATTAGGAGTGAAAAAAATAAAAGGCGTTTTCTTGTCAGACAGTGTGGGATACATGGAAGATACTGGAAAGAGTGCTTTTTGTCAACCAGAAAGTAACCCTTGAGTTGAGATTTAGAGTGAGTAGGAATTTTCTTGAGGATCAAGAAAGGAATAAGGGTAGGATATGTCAGCCAAGAGAAAATATAAAGAAAGTCTAGGTCTCTCTCCCTCACTTCTTCCTCCTAGGTGACTATTTTCTTTTATTTTTTTTCAACTTTCAGAAACTATTTTTCGTCAACCTCATTTCCATTTTGTGTAAGAGTTTGGGGAAGAACAGCTTAAGAGCACTCAGCAGAGTTGCTTCCCACTCAGTGGTCTGAGCAGTGAGGGCTGCAGACCAGTCTTCAGTGGTTGGATGGGCGCTCCAGGCTTCACTATTTTCCAATCATGGGAGTGCTGAGAGGGGGTGGCCACAGACTCTTAGGTGCCTGAGAAGATGTTGCCAAATATTTATTTTTTCCCTGTGGTCACTTAGAAGCTATAGGTTCCTGGAACAAAAGCCAGGAAGAAATCCAAAGCATCAAAGCATCTCCATTTCTAACAAACCTAACATCTTTCCATCTTTATCTTCTTTTCTAAAGTCTATATTCATAAGCACAACTGGTTTGGCTTTTAAAATGAATGTCAATTCAACAAAAAACAAAGAATGGAAGATAACCCCTTCATATGTATATATATATATATATATATATATATATATATATATATATATATATATGAAACTTAGTCAGATCTAGAAATATAAGCAGAAAACCCAGAGCACATACGGGCAGAACTTTGGCCATGTGTTTCGTATAAACTGACTTCTACATTATGCTGCGTGATTGGGCTGGGTCTATATAAACATCTGGTTCAACCTTTACAATAGTCAAGTTTTTTCTTTTGGCTTGACTTATTTTTACTGAACTTGGCCTTCATAATGGGCTCATCAGTTTAGTTTGCAGACATAGTCTGTGTAGGTTATTTTTTCAAACAATGTGGCATGATTCAGGAGCTAGTTTATGAGAAACAGACTGATAACCCAGGGCACGTTGGAACAAGGCTTTTTTCTGCTTACATCTATGGATATTTTCTCCAGCTTTTCTGGAATCTTACTTGAGACAATAGATGGAGGGTTTCCAAGAAGTTGTTATGTCTTGCTATTATTGTCAGAGTAAGGATTTCATTAAAACAGCTTAGTCAAAGAAAACATACAGACGGGGATTCCAGGCAAAACAATTTGTTACTTTAGCAGTCTACTCCTATCAGAAATCTCCTTGAGCAAACTAGGGTAGAAATCTGGTTCTTATGTGCTCTTTCTTTTCTTCTCACATTGACCCTATTCTGCTTTGTGTTTCCTTCTCCAGGGAAGAACCATTCTCAATCATATTAACTAATGTCTGAGGCTCTTAACAAGCCATAGATTTCAGTTATATCTTCAGAATGCTTTTTACTATAGTTGGCCTTATGTGAAATTCATTCAAGGCATGATTAATTATCACACAAGCCAAAATCGTCTTTCTTTCATCTGCCTGAATCTGTAGGTGAGGGCTTTTGGGAGTCTGGTCCCCCTCTCTCCCTACCCCCCCCCCCCTCAAACCAGCAGTAGTGGTGTAGCCTCTGGGAGAAGGCATGAGAGGAGTGAGGTTAGGGTTTCAGGCTTAGACAAAAAAAGGAGGGGTTGACAGGCTGGATTAGATGGCAGTTTTGCTATTTTTGCAAGCTTATCCTCCCATAGGATTATATTCTCTTTTGATGCATTATATTCCAAGTCTGAAGAATATTTTTCTTTTCCATTTTTAGTATGATAACTCAGGGAATTATTATACTCCTACACATTTCTCAAGGAAATCATATCTAAACTTCTCTCATGGTTGAAAAATTTTCTCTTTCTTCCACAAGATAAGTCCAATAGTATTTTTTCATGGCTTGTCAGCCAAAAAAACATATCACAAATAACATTGCATATATTTATGTAGAGAGAAGAAACCATGTCTTATCAGTTTATACTCAGCATCCAGCTTGATCTTGAGATACAGCAAATGAAGACCAACTCTGCTATGTGCTTTACAGAAAGTATTTTCTTTTTAAAAATAGGTTTTTATTGATTTTTAGAGAGGTATAGAGAGATAGAAACATTGATGAGAGAGAAACATAATTGATTGACTGCCTCCTGCACACACCCCTACTGAGGATCCTGTGCCCTGACAGGGAATCGAAACAGTGACCACTGGGTTTCTGGGTCGAAGCTCAAACACTGAGCCACACCCACCAGGCAGAAAGTATTTTATTCAATACTGATAATTACCCTTGTAAAGAAGATAACACTTTAAAGCTGAGAACAGAGTCTGATCTGTAAGCAACAATTCTTTGTTTTTAAGAATTGGCAACCAAAGAGCTTGTATACATATATGCATAACCCATGGACAAAGACAATGGGGTGGTGATGGTCTGGGGTGGGGGTGGGGGTGGCTAGAGGAGGTCAATGAGGGGGAAAAGGAGACATCTGAAGTACTTTCCACAATAAAGACGTTTTTTTAAAAAGGGTTAGTTGAAAAGAGATTAACTGGAAAATTTATATGCATAAATGCATAAGCCATGGACACAGACAATATCGTGGTGAAGGCCTGGGAAAGGTGGGTGCAGGATGGAGGAGGTCAGTGTGGGGGGGATAGCTGTAATACTTTCAACATAAAGATAAATTTTAAAAAAGAGTTTTATAACCTAAGTTTTTATTTAATTGTCTAAGACAAGTACTAAGCATTTTTATATCTTGGAGCCATTTTTTTTCTTGGTACTTGGTACAATTTTCTAGGCTAAAAAAAGAATAGGAAACCTGGTTTTCCAACTATGTTGATTATCTTTAAAGAGAAAAAGGTGTTGCTCCTTTAATCTCAAAACTAAATATTTACTTTACCAATGAAAACCATTGAAATGTCATGTGCATGTTACTGAATGTGTCTTATCATACTCATTGAACATTTTAGCTATTCCAAATTTTGAAGATACTTTGGGGCAAATAAGTATATGTGTTCTAAAATACCAGTGTAATGAATTAAAATTGAAATATTTTCTCTTTATTTTTTATTTTATCATTTCACTCTATCAGAATGCTTGCTTATACTAGTATCCATATTTTACTTTTGGGAAGTTATGGCTTTAAGATGGGTGCTATGCTTTCATCTGAACTTTAGGTCCCTGTAATTTTTGAGGCAGAACTGATCACTATTTATCAATGTGGCTGACTCTCTTATTATTTTATGCCCATTCCAGGCATTTAAGTCAATGATTCCCTTTAGTATATCTTTGTATTCAAGTGCTCTTTACAAGAGGAATTCACAGAGCTGTTAAAGGAAAGGGAAAGGGGCAATGTTTCTTAGGCATCTATTTGTACCAGGAATAGAGTTGCCAGATTTAGCAAATGAAAACACAGGAAATCTAATTAAATTTGAACTTCAGAGAAACAAATATTGTATGGGACGAACACATTGGAGATGACTCATTGTTTATTTGGCAACTTTAGTCAATCACTAAGCTACCCTTTAAAATTTTCAACAAAATATCACTTCTTTACAGATAAGAAAACTGAGACTCAGATCACATGTGTGAAGATTCCTACTAATAACATCTTAGCTGGAATTTTGAAGTTCAGATGTCTCTGATTCCAATGTCCACTCACTTTATCCTTCCCTATGTTGACTCCAAGGGTGTTTCCATTCATTTCAAAAGGGCAAGCAAAATGCTAAAATAATAAAAAATAGAAACAAGAAAACAACTCCCCAGAATAAAGTCAATTTTGTTTCATCCTTTCAATTACATCTTACCATTCTGAATTCCTAAAATTAATTGATTATGACAAATTCAATATATAATAAGTCATTACAACTCTTACCTCCAATGCTGCTTGAGAGCCTGACCCTTAAAGTCTTTATAATTTATTGGGACAAAAGCAATCACCACAGAACCCTTGCTAGGGCTCCTCCAAGTGTATAGGTGCTTTGATTTTCAGAGTTTGAGACTTTAGAATTGATCTTTCAATTTTTATAAAGGATTTGTACCTTTCATTTAAAAGGGGAATTTAAAAAATACACTAAATGGAAGATAACTGTTATGCCCAGATTTCAGGATCCCCAAAAGACCACACCAGGGAGCCAGCCGAGTCTGATGCAAAAGCAGAGAGTTTTTATTTGAACTAGTTCAGCTCCCCGACCATACTCACCGACCCAACGGTAAGCCACGTGGCAGAGAGTGGGCTAGCCTGGTAGGAAGGAGTTTTATAGGGGGGTGGAGTAAGGGGAGGAGAGGTGACCGTGGGCCCTGCTGATTGGCCAGGCGCAAGTCGGGTCCTGCCACACAGGATGTGGTCATATCCATGGTGCGCACCTCCCTTGACCGTCACTGGCTAGTTTAAAGAAGTCCTGGGCGTGGCTAGCAGAGTAGCAGAGGCTTGGGCTTCCGGGAAGAAGCCTTTGCTGAGCACATGGCCAAGGTAAGATGGAGGGCGTAGCCCTCGCCCTTTCAATAACCCTTTCAGAAAATAGAATACCTAATGTTCATTCTTAGCTCCATTTGTCTTTAATTTTCTTCTTTACAAGTGAAAGGTACTATTAGTGTTATAGAATCAGGAAGCAAAGACAAAAATAGTTATTCAAAATTAAAGTTCCTAGTAAACAGATAATATTCTGTTATTCCCCACTGTGCTATACTTTATATAGTAATAGCTTCTTATTTTGCTTGACATAAAGTAAGGGCTAGATCAACTCTTGATCATTTCAGCATATATGAGATGTTAATTTAATGTAATGTCTGAATGAATGCAGAAGGCCTCTAAAGAAAATTCAAACTATAACATTGGTTTTGTCTTCCTGGTGACCCAAAGTATTAAGCTTTTTTTCTCTCCATTCATTTTAAATAATGACTATTCTTTCTTCAAAATCACTATTTTTTGACATCTGTTTTCAATATGCTTCTGTTTGTTCCAAAGTCTTATACATACTCTACAGATCTTCAGTCTGACCTGGGATGACATTATCTACCCATTTATAGTTCCTGCCATACAGTTAAATTTTGAGGTTTCTTTCTTTCAGCCTTATGATATGTCTCTAAATCTTCCTTCCCAATTCATTTGTTTTATATAAATCTCTTTTCTTTTTCTCAGAATTAATTAAATTTATTATTTTAAAATTTGTGTTGGATGGGATAAACATCCTGAACATGCTCTTCTGAGGAATAGCCACTGGTCCATATCCCTTAAAATATTTCCTTGCACTGAATCAGGATTGTTTTCCCTGGAGCAACATCTGACATTTTAATTTGTTGTTGTTCCCTTCCTTGTTTTACTTTTAGACATATAAAAATGTGTTCACTTTGGGGAGGTATTTTTAATAATTTGTTTCCACAAATGTTTGAGTATTTGTTAAACATGTTTCCACAATTTTATTTATAATTTTAAAAAACTTTTAATTAGAAGTAATTTCATAATTTTAGGGTAATAGTAATTTCATGATTTCATATCTTAGTTGCTAAGATAATAACACAAGGAACTTCTGAGAATCATGTACTCGGATTAATTAATTCTTACTGTTCTCTCTCTCTCTCTCTCTCTCTCTCTCTCTCTCTCTCTCTCTCTCTCTCTCTCTCGTGTGTGTGTGTGTGTGTGTGTGTGTGTGTGTGTTTATCTATTACCCATCTATCTAAATTTTATAATGTATGTGTATGGGAGGTGGTCATGCTAACAAAAAATGTTCCCATACCAGCTAGGAGTCTTACAATTCAACTTAATTATGACACCATTTGCCTGAAGATTTTATCAGATCCCAAAGGTTAAGGGCTCAGTCCCACAGACACTCCACCACTACCACTTCAGACACCAATTAAAAGCCCAGATTTACCTTGTGTTTCTGAGCAATGGCTATAAGATTGCAGGTTTCAATTTTGTGGCAATAAATCTATCCCCACCTTTTGTTTGGAGCATTTGCTAGACTGACTCACAGAACTCACGAAACATGTTACTTACTAGATAACCAGCTTATCATAAAAATATAACTCAGGAACAAATACATAGAGGCATGGGGAAAGAGCATTGAGTTTCCTTGCCTCTCTGTATGCACCACTATCCCCAAATATCGATATGTGAATCAACCCGAAAGCTCAACTAATCTCACCCTTCAGGTCTTCATGGAGGCTGCACTATTGAGGCATGACCAATTACATCTTGGTCCTTCTTCCTTCATAGGAGGGTTGGGTGGGGCGAGGTGGAAGGACTGAAAGTTCCAATCCTCCAGTCAAGTGTTTGGCTCCCTGCAAATAGCCTGAAGGGGCTGTCACCTCTTTGACATAGCAAAAGACACCTTGGTTTCATCGCTTAGGAAGTTCCAAGGGTTTTAGGAGCTCTGTGCTAGAAATGGGGGTGAAGACTAATACGTGTTTCTCATTAAAATCAAGATATCATGTAAAGTATCCAGCTGAATCATCTAATTTTATTTTTTGTATTGTACTGAGAATAGAAAATAAAGTTTTTAAAAATGAAATAACTTGAATGTTATACTTTCTATTTTCTTCACAATTCCATTTGTTTGTTTTTTTCAACAACCACATGTTGTTATTACTTGTTTTCAATTCACTTAAACATGCATGAGAAAACAGCCTTCTAGACTTAGTGTATGGCAATAAACAAGAGTATGTGGTTGTTTTGTTCCACATCCTGTTGGTCAAATTCATACAATAGGCTAAATTGCACAGCTTCATCTAATCCCTCGCTTCCAAAACCTCCCATCAAGTGAAGTTCCCTAAAGTTTAAGTTGGATTATTTCGTTCCATTGTTGGAATGCCTGACAGTGATCCAACAAGGGACTTGTAACACTATAATTCTTAGTGTGCTATGCTACCACAACTTTTCCTGTTCTGTTCCCGTGAGAGCACTTTATCTTGGGAGATGACACTTCTCAGATTGAAATACACCACAGTTGACCTCCCAAATTTCTTCCCTAATTGTTTTTCTGAGCACAGATGTTTCCAAATCAATAAAGAAAGGGATTGATGATGTGGGAACTCTACTCTGGCTGCCACAAAAAGTAATGGTCGTGTATTTTAGGGACAGAGTTTAATGTTTTGGTGAGTGCCTTCCTAAGAATGTGATAAAGAGATTTTCTACCTACTTTCAGATGCACTGTTTTTATTGTTTTTTGTTTTCTGTTTGTGGTGATATAGCAGGAATACTGCATTTATTGACCTTTGCCACAATTTCATAAACTTTGAATTTTGTGGCAATAAATCCAAAATTCTTAGATAGTTGAGTCTCAGTTCTACTTCGCAGCATGAGAACAAAAATAGTGTTGCTATTTCTGGTTGAACCATTCGTGACTCATAACATTTTAAATGTTTTTATGCTGTTGTAATTAGTTATTAATAACAGGAAAGGAGAAAAGAGAAGTCCAAATGTTATAGGCATGTCATTTGGGCAACTTCACCAGGAAGTTAAAGCTTTATACTCCCCAGAGAGCCATCGGGCTATTCCCTGCAGATCACCAGGGGAAGGCTCTGGACAGGGAGGAGTATAGATACATGCCCAGTCAAGTTAGAGTGCTGTTGGAATGGCACCTGCTTGTCAGTCACACCTGGGAACAGGTCATTGGCCAGAATGGGCGTGGCCACTGCAAGGATGCGAAATTTGGGATATTTAATCCCCTAAACAAAGGAGTGTGCTCTCGTGTGCTCTTGTGCGTCCAGTTCCTCTAATGCTCTTGGGACTCTTATTGCTCAGGGTGAGCTCTCCTGAATTTGCCCACATGGCTCACTGCCATGTGGACCCCTACACACAACTGACTAATGGGCTGCTGCTAGGCTGCTGCTGACCTGGACCTAGGCCCAACATGGGAAAAACACACCTCTGGACATTGGTTTTGCTTCTAGCTCTACTGGAACCCCAGCTACGCATCTTCTATAACTGGGCTAAGGAAAATGAGACTTTGGAAATGTAGAGATATAATTCCATGAAAATAAAAATCACATGTCCTCCTGTAAAAGTCTCAGAAAATTCTTTTTCTCAGATATCGTAAGCAACCCACTCCCAGCACCCAGTGGGGAAGAAGACATCCAAATTTCTCTGATAACATTTTTAGTTATTGACCAGGCAATAATCATTAATGTAATAGTTACATTAAAGACACAATTTATTTGTTCTGTCTCTAATTTAAACTTCATTTAGATTATATAAGGTATAAGGCATTTAGTAGAGATTAATATGTAATAGATATTACTTATTCTTTTATTCATTCATTTTGAAGAACTGGGGAACATAAAATTTGAGTGTCAACTTTATATTTTAAACATAAAATTAGGTTCAAATCTTTGGCCTAATTCTGTTGGTTTTATGACCACCAACAGTTTTTTCATTTTTCTAAGTCCAAGTAGCTAGCTCTAAAGTAGGAATACTACCAATTTCAAAGGTAGCTATAAGGATTAAAATTATATTGAATCTAAATTTGGTGTCATTGTATAAGACTCACAACAGGTATTCCATTTATGAAAGTTAGTATTGCTTTCGTATTATACAATTCTTGTCCCTAGGAAATACGGAGTCTTGGTCTATACAGCAGAGCTAGATGTCAGTCTACTGATGGCAACTACCGCCTTTAGTGGTAAAGGATCTTTGGCATTAAAGCCTAACCCATAAAAGGACATCATAAAAAATCTACAAGCCCTCATATTTTATAGGAAGTGCTTATTTCAGTTTACTGTATAGATCTAAATAAAAAATTTTTTATCAGGCCTAAATTATGCATATTAATAAGTACCAGGCTCTCTTTATCCTGGTCCACTCCACTCCCATGATAGCAAAGCCACTCAACTTTGAATTGTCCCAATCTGCAGGGTTAATGCCAATCTTATATGAGAAAAATTTTAATTTCCACTGTAGGATGCAACATAAAAACATCTTTTACAGCTGCTGTAGTTCCAACTTAGGTTTTAGGCTCACTCTGTACCCTGGATCACATAACTGCATGTTTAGCTTGCAAACTCTGCCTCTGTGCTTCTCTCGGTCATGCTAGTAAATTACATTTCCAAGGGGAAGTCAGTGCTAATGGCAGGTGTGCTGGCATTTGTTTGATCTGCTCTTGTATTGTTTAGCTTTGATGCTTCTACATGCACATGCCTACCGCATTGGTAACTACCTGGCTTTATGTGAGATTTCCTGACGTTCATTGCACTCCACAATCGCTGGTGAACATATTTCTTCCTGCCAGCGTGGGTTTCCTCTCAGTATCTGTAGTGAGATTCTCTCCTTAGAATCTGCCCCTTCCCAGTGGGTTGACCCAGTCCTGCTGCTGGCTTTTTTCAGACTACCTCATGCTGTGACACTTAAGGTAGTCAAGTTCAAGCTATGACTAATCCATTTATAGTATTTAGACAATGGAAAATTGTTCTAACTTATTGTAGGTTATATTGGGGATAAAGTACTTATTCTTATTCAATTGCTTTATTTGAGAAAAGTACAATGCTTATTTTTCTTAAATACTGTTCCATATGAAATTTTAGTTTCTTAAGGAGAATAAGAAAACCATTTCATTTTTTGTTGTTGTTCATATTCACAATGGAAAGCCAGATTAAATTCTATAATAGAAATAAATAAAAACTATGTTTAATGGCTTGTCACCTTAAATGACATGGCAAATGTAAAATTAAATTTTAATGCATTTTTGAAACATGAGGAAAGGATAACCATACAAAAAGTTATGAGTCCAGAAAGCATTAACCATTTTTATAAAAATATTAATAATTTACCATTAGGAAAAAGTGAAATGAAAAATCATTACGAATACATTGAAGCAAATATTAAAAAACATAGTCAGAGATTTGTAAGTAGGCTGTCAAATAGGTCTTATAATTTTATTTGAAAATGCATTTTATTTTTAGAGGTAGTTAGTTTGTACAATATATTTTTAAATGATGAAAAAATTTGGTAAAAATAAATAATATTTTGTTTGTGGCAATGAATGACGTTCACTAAAAAAAGGCCTAAAGGTCTGCACATTCCTTAATTCTTCTCTCCAGTCTTCACCCCAGTAAGAATGGAATGTGGCCACTGATGTGTTTCTTTTCCCAGACAGAACAGGTGGCACAACAAGAAGGACACTCGAGTACTTCTTAAACAAATGAATACAGTGTTCACTTTGTTATGTGAACTGCAACTATGCCATTTCTCTATGAACACTCAGACTCCTGTTTTTGCCAGGGGTATACATGGAAAAATAGCCATGTTGTACAGGGTTTTTGCAAACCTTGCTAGTTACCACATGAGCTTTGCAAGAGAAATTTTAAATTATGTGCCTTCTGGGCAAAATGAATTTTGTTCCTGGAATTTAATGCTGCTTAATGAAGTTCCTGTTTTCTCTGATACCAGATGGAGACCATATTTCAAGGATAAACTCTTCAGAAAACTTCAAAATTGCTATTTTATTTTCTTTAATTTGTTTAGACAGATTTATTAGCTAGTTTTTTTCCTACTTTAATTTGTTTAGAAGACTGAATCATTGGCTGTGGTTATAAAGTTATTAATATATATATTTTTAAAAAGGTGTATCATGTTTTTTCTATATTCTCCAAACCCTTATATTTTTCTTGCACAAAACAATAGCTATCTGTCACAGTCACTGCCAGCCAGGTTGGAGCAATTGGTATCATTGACACAATCTTCCTGCCATAAACCACTAGAAAATTGAGCTAAATATATAAGCTAGCTATTGTCAGACACTAGAAACCAGGCCGTTTCACTTGAAAAGGTTGAGGTGGGGCAGGATATTGAAGGGAAGGGAACTATGAAGAGAAAATGTTCCAGATTATCAAACTGCACATTTGTACCTGCAACCTCACAAAGTCATGTGGAAAAAAAAAAAAAAAAAACTAACTAGAAAGGTATCAGTTGAAACAATCCTAAGACTTACAAAACGTTGAAGATTCTTGAGTTCAACTAGCCAGAAGAGAGAGCTAGCTGAACACTTGGGGCAGTTAGCAAATACAACAGAAGGTCACACCTTGGTCATAGGACCAAACTACCCTTAGAGTAAAGGTTTCTCTTACCTTATTCTAGCCAATCTTAAATATTAACTATCATGACAAAGTACGGTACTCTTTTTAAGAAGAAAACAAAGTCCAAACACTTAACAACATAATGTCCACAATTTCTAGTATCCAAGGAAAATTCATAAACATGCAAAGAAGCAGGAAACAGTGTCCATTAACCAAGAGAAAAAACAGCCAATGGAAACAGACATGGAAATGACAGAGAAAATATCATTAGTATTAGAACAGTTATTATAATAATTAAGTATAAATACCTAGAGCCAAACATAAACATAATGAAGAGAAAAGTTAAAAATATTAAGAAAAACACCCAATTGAAATTATAGACATAAAAAACAATATATTTAAAATAAATAATTCATTGGATGGTCTTAAAAGATTAAATATTAAAGAAAAATATCAGTCCATTTGAGGACACCATTATTCAGAATATGCAAAACGAGGCACAGGTGAAAAAATAGACCTCAGTGCCATATAGGGAAATATGAAAGAAGTCCAAATACATATACTTGGAATTGCAGAAGGAGAAGAGGGTTTAATTTTTTTTTTTAAGGCTAATTGTTCCTAAAACAACAAAACTATAGTGATGGAGAATAGATTAGTGGTTTCTGGGGATTGGAGGTTGGAGTGTGTGTGTATTAGTCAGGATTCTCCAGAGAAATGGAATCAACAGGAGATAAGTATCTTAACATTAGCTCACATGATAACGGAGACCGACAGGCTCTGGGATCTGCAGGGTTAGTTGGCAAGCTGGAGGCTCAGGGAAGCTGATGGTCCAGTTCCAGCAGGCCTGAGACCCCACGGGAGTCCAACATCAGGAAAAAGCTGACGTCCCAGTTCAAAGGCAGAGACCTTTAGGCAGACAAAATTCACTTTTACTAAAAGGAAGGTCAGCCTTTTTGTCCTATTCAGGCTTTTACCTGATAAGATGAAGTTCACCCACATTAGGGAGGGTAATCTACTATACTCAGTCTATTAATTTAAGTGTTAATCTCCTCCAAAAACAACTTCACAGCAACTCATAGAATAATTTTGATTAAATCTCTGGGTATTTCATGTCTCAGTCCAGTTTACACATACAATTAACCATCACAGATGCATCTACAAATTGGTAGCACAGGGAATTTGAGGAAAATTTGGAATGTAACTGGTGGTTTGCCTTAGCCAGTTTGGCTCAGTGGATAGTGGATAGAGTGTTGGCCTGCGGACCAAAGGGTCCAGGGTTCGAGTCCAGTCAAGGGCACCTACCTGGGTTGCAGGCCTCTCCCTGGCCCAGTACAATGAGAACAGAGAACATTCTTATCAAGTAATATGGAGCTAGTTTCTTTCTGTCTTTCCCTCTCTCTACTACTCTCCCTAAAAATCAATGGAAAAAATATCCTCGGGTGAGGATTAACAACAATAACAATAACAAAAATACTTGGAGGTGGTTTACACAAATATATACATATGTTAAAAGCCAAAGAACTATACACAAAAATTAAACTAGATTCAATTCTACTACATGATAATTTACAAAGTAAAAAAAAGATTAAAATAAAGATAATATACTATGAAGTTTGTAGCATATGTTGAGGTAAAACACCACAAGAAAAGCACAAAATCTGGAAGAGGGCAAATTGAAGTGTATTGTTTTTACATTCTCCATGAAGTGGCATGACTCATGGATACTGCTGTAGCAACCAGCAAAAATAAAAATAAACAAATAAGTATAATAATATATGAAAAGAATAGATTAAAATACTAATTTCAGCCAAGTGACTGCAAGAGAAGAGGGTGGAGCCCTAACTAATTTGGCTCAGTGGATAGAGCATCAGCCTGCGGACTCAAGGGTCCCAGGTTTGATTCCGGTCAAGGGCATGTACTTTGGTTGCGGGCACATTCCCAGTAGGGGGTGTGCAAGAGGCAGCTGATCCATGTTTCTCTCTCATTGATGTTTCTAACTCTCTATCCTTCTCCCTCCCTCTCTGTAAAAAATCAATAAAATATATTTTAAAATAAATAAATAAGAGAAGAGGGTGGAGGGTTAGAAACAAAGGCCAGTGGGCAAAATTTTAAATAGTAATATGCTATATCTATGCTATACCAGTAATTACACTGAATGTAAATAAACTAACCCTCCAATGAAAAAGCAGAAATTGTCAGAATAATTAAAACACACACACACAAATGACTATGTTTTTATTGATTTCAGAGAGAGGAAAAGAGAGGGAGAAAGAGAGAAAAACATCGATGAGAGAGACACATTGGCTTTCTACTGCACAACCCCTACTGGGGAGTGAGCTAGTAGCCCAGGTATGTGCCCTGACTGGAAATTAAACAGGTGACCTCCTGATGTGTGGGACAAAGTTCAACCAATTGAGACACACTGGCTGAGCAGAATAAATTTTAAAAAAACAAAATGCAATTGTAAGCTGTCTACAAAAAAAGTACTTAAAATGTAAGAACACAAATTGGTTAAAAGCAAGAGGATGGAAAATTATGTATTTCCAATTACTAATCATAACAAAGTTTGACTGGTAAATTATAAACTAGGACAAAAATATTATCAAGGGTAAGGGCTAAAGTATAAAAATGATAAAACGGAACAATTCATTAAGAAAGAATAATATTCATAAAAAAGCAAGTACACATAACGGAGCTTTTAAATGTATGAAACAAGTACTGAAAATGCTGAAAATAAAAATAGAATCACAATTGCATATGGAGATTTAAAGAGTCCTCAACAACTGAGGTTCTGAGTCAACAGAAAAATTAGTAAAGGTATAGAAAACTCAAACCACACAACCAATATTACTTAACTGATATTTATAGAACAGTACAATGAGAGCAGAGAACATTCTTATCAAGTAATATGGAAAACTAGCCTCTTTTCAGCACAATAATAAGATCAATAAATGCATAAGAACTTAAATTATACAAAGTATACACTGTCCTCAAGAAAATTAAATTAGAAATAAAAATATAGAAAGCTATCTGGAAAACCCACAAAATATTTGGAAATTAAAAAACACTCTTTCCCATAACCTGTGGTTCAAAGAGAAGACAATTTATAAATATTTTTAATTGAATGACATTAAGTCACAACACAACAAAATAAGTGGGGTGAAGTTCAAACAGGCTTTGAAGAAAATTTATAGCATCGGTGCATACACAGTCAGAACCCATTGGCCTATGTGCTTAAAAGAAGTGGATTTTATTTTATGTAAATTATGCCTAAGTTAATTAAGAAATATAGCTTTTTAAATTATTGGGGGAAACACTCATTCCACCAATTTCAGGGCCCAAGAATATTTTTATGAGTATTATGCTTTTGATATATAAGAATGTTCATTATGCATTAAGAAATAATAACAGCAGTTGTTGAGTGCCAGTGTGATTAAAACCAGTCTCTGTTTTCTTACTGCTTGACATGCCACCTTGCAGGGCTGAAGCTGTGCGTGGCTATACAATGCCAGATGGAACCAACGCCCAAACGGTGTATTGCTTTAGAGCAATGTCATTTATAAACAAAATTGTGCAAAAACTGGTTAGGCAAGCAACTGTTATCACAAAAATAAAAAAAGTCTGTTAATACACATTCACCCATCCTTTTTTTTTTTCTTTTTTAAATTTCTTTTCATTCTTAGCTTCTTTGGGGATCCTGAGAATAAGCACATGCCCTTTGTTTGGTCATCCATGTGAAAAACTTTAATTTTACTAAGTGATTTTAAATGATCTTCATCTTTAAGGAAAGAACTTTGAGCTCACACATTCTATGCCCCAGTGTGTTGATTTTTAAGTCTGTGTTTGTGTGATATGGCCATGAGGATCAACTCTGCTAGAAACAATAATGGCAAGTTGTAAGGGATTACCCACATGACTGTAAATGTTTCTTTCCACTGTTAAACTATGACCAATTGTAAAATAATAAGAACCAAGAATGTAAGTTTATTCATGGTAAACATCAAAGATTAGTCGGGAAAACTCTAAGTATTTCTCAATGCCAAAATTGATTAACCTGAGTTTTTATATTTAGTCAATTAAATCACTACCTTTATATTTAAATATTTATCTAAAGCTAAGTTACTTTTTGCAGTGAGAGATTTCTACATATGTTAATAAAATTTTATCAGACAGTGACAAAATAAATATGGATTAAGAAGTGAGTTGGAGCCCAGCTATCATGGCTCAGTGGTTGGGCATCGTCCTGTGAACCAGGAGGTCACCAGTTTGATTCCCAGTCAGGGCATATGCAAGGGTTGCAGGCTCTGTCCCCAGTGTGGGACATGTGGAAGGCAGACTATCAATGATTCTCTCTCATCATTGATGTTTCTATCTCTCTTTCCCTAGCCCTTACTCTTTGAAATCAATAAAAATATATTTTAAAAAAGATGAGAGTTGGAGGTAAATATGCAAATTTACTAAGCTTGTTCTTTTTATATAAATTAGAAAAAAAAGAATGTTAACACATAAGAGAGGTGAAAAACATTTAGTTTTAAAGTTAATGTTTTGAGGAGAACCAAGATGGCGGCATAGGTTAACGCCTGAGTTTGCTGCTTTGAACAACTACTTCAAAAGTGAAACTAAAACACGGAACGGACATCACCCAGAACCACAGGAACGCTGGCTGAGTGGAAGTCCTACAACTAGGAGGAAAGAGAAACGCATACCGACACTCAGAGGAGGCGCAGTGCTTAAGTCAAATTCTGAGGTGCGGAGTGCGCGGAGCGGGCTGGCGGCGGAGGGCGCGGTTGTTGTTTTCAATCGGGAGGGAGTCGCAGACTCTGAGCTCCAGATACAGGCGAGTCTTTAGGGACCCAGGCTCAAACGGGAGAAGCGGACTGTCTGGCTTCGGTCAGAGCGAGTGCAGCTTTCTCTCCGAGCCTTGCAGTGGGTGCTGGGACTCAGAGAGGCAGAGCCCCTGGGGACAGGACTGAGAGCCGCCATAACTGCTCTCTCCGGCCCACCCTGTTGATCCTGTTCGACCCGCCCCGCCCAAGCCCTGCACAGAGGCATTTACCGGATAGCCTCAGGCAAAGGCTAGATTAGCACCTCCCTAGAGGACAGAAGTTCTCTCACTGCTGACACAGCTGATTCTCATAGCCACTTGGCCCGGAGGTCAAACCCTCCCTGGAATTAGCTACAACAATCAAGATTTATCTATAAGACTGCGAACAAAAACCACTAGGGGGTGCACCAAAGAAGCATAACAAAATGCGGAGACAAAGAAACAGGACAAAATTGTCAATGGAAGAAATAGAGTTCAGAACCACACTTTTAAGGTCTCTCAAGAACTGTTTAGAAGCTGCCGATAGACTTAATGAGATCTACACGAAAACTAATAAGACCCTCGATCTTATATTGGGGAACCAACTAGAAATTAAGCACACATGGTCTGAAATAATGAATATTAAACAGACGCCCGACAGCAGACCAGAGGAGCGCAAGAATCAAGTCAATGATTTGAATTGCGAGGAAGCAAAAAACATCCAACGGGAAAAGCAAAATGAAAAAAGAATCCAAAAATGCGAGGATAGTGTAAGGAGCCTCTGGGACAGCTTCAAGCGTACCAACATCAGAATTATAGGGGTGCCAGAAGATGAGAGAGAGCAAGATATTGAAAACCTATTTGAAGAAATAATGACAGAAAACTTCCCCCACCTGGTGAAAGAAATGGACTTACAGGTCCAAGAAGCGCGGAGAACCCCAAACAAAAGGAATCCAAAGAGGACCACACCAAGACACATCATAATTAAAATGCCAAGAGCAAAAGATAAAGAGAGAATCTTAAAAACAGCAAGAGAAAGTAACTCAGTTACCTACAAGGGAATACCCATACGACTGTCAGCTGATTTCTCAACAGAAACTTTGCAGGCCAGAAGGGAGTGGCAAGAAATATTCAAAGTGATGAATACCAAGAACCTACAACCAAGATTACTTTATCCAGCAAAGCTATCATTCAGAATTGAAGGTCAGATAAAGAGCTTCACAGATAAGGAAAAGCTAAAGGAGTTCATCACCACCAAACCAGTATTATATGAAATGCTGAAAGGTATCCTTTAAGAAGAGGAAGAGGAAGAAAAAGGTAAAGATACAAATTATGAACAACAAATATGCATCTATCAACAAGTGAATCTAAGAATCAAGTGAATAAATAATCTGATGAACAGAATGAACTGTTGATTATAATAGAATCAGGGACATAGAAAGGGAATGGACTGACTATTCTTGGGGGGGAAAGGGGTGTGGGAGATGCGGGAAGAGACTGGACAAAAATTGTGCACCTATGGATGAGGACAGTGGGTGGGGAGTGAGGGCGGAGGGTGGGGAGGGAACTGGGAGGAGGGGAGTTATGGGGGGAAAAAAAAAAAAAGGAACAAGTGTAATAATCTGAACAATAAAGATTTAATTAAAAAAAATAAAGTTAATGTTTTGTGTTTTCAAGCACTAATCTGTGGCTAAAATCTTCATCACTAATATCTTGGCTGGCTAGGAAAAAAGGCTGGAGAGCAAAAAGGAAATGAGTTTAAAGGAAATGATGTAAATCATTTATGTAAAAATTGAAGACATTTCTAAGTTTAGGATATTTGAAAGAAAAATATGGAGGATGTGATGAATGCAACTAGCAGATATCACACCTATCTTGTTCTATTTTGCTTCCTGTGATTCGTGCTAATTTTTACAAAATCTATAATCAATTATCTATTCCAGTGTTGTCCTATCTAAATAAAAATAGAACTACTTATTTAATTTTAAATTTTCCAGTATTCATGTTAAAAACAATCTAAAAGAAGAGGGAAATTAATTTTAGTATAGTCAATTTACACTATTACTATTTCAACATGAAATCAATATAAAATTATTAATGAGAAACTAAAATACTTTTATACTAAGTCTTTGAAATCTGGTATGTATTTGACACAACACGTTTTAATTAGGTCAATAATCACACTTGGCTAGGGAATACGTATTGGACAGGACAGCCTTAGAGGGTGAACTAATCTTTTCTGAGTTTCCTTTTCAAATGTATTTCTGACTTAGAAGTGTCAAAGAGGCATAGGAAAATGGAGCCAGTTCAGATTGGGTGTGAGTCTATGATTTTCTTACCTGATCATGCCTCTATTTTTGCAAATAAGGTAAGAACACATTTCTCCATCAGTGGTTCAATCACAGAAGCCAGGGACTACCTCGCATAGGAAGCTGAGCTCCAGCTCAGCCATGGCACACGAAGACCCCTCAGAAACACGTATTCCTTTATCATCTTTAGTAAACAGAGCAATTCAGCTCTTCCATGTCTCTACCCCTCCCTGCACTCCCAAACCATCTAGAATTGGGGAGTTCAGAGAGGCCTTCTCTAACATAATCCAGTCTCTAACATGAGCATTTAGATTATATAAAAATAACTTTTGCTTGTTTTGCGTTATATTTTTTCCCATCCATTTTGTAATATTTCAATAAAATTCCTATTATATATTTTAAAATATAATCAATGAACTTATTTTTGTTGAATACATACACACCTTATATTAAACCTCTCTTCTTTCTCTTTATAAAATCTCTATTTATATACATAAGTATATTTATATGTTGATTTAGAAATAAGATATTAAAATTAAATAATTATAAATATTTTGGAAATAAATCTACATAAAAATAGCTTACAATATACAGCGTGGGGGCAAAAATAGGTTTATTTATCTTAAGTATGGTTTTTTAAAATATATTTTATTGATTTTTTACAGAGAGGAAGGGAAAAATAGGTACATGCCCTTGACCAGAATCAAACCTGGGACCCTTTAGTCAGCAGGCCGATGCTCTATCCATTGAGCCAAACCGGTTAGGGCTTAAGTATGTTTTTATGAGAGAGAGAGAGAGAGAGAGAGAGATAGGTTGCCTCCCGCACCCACCCCAATGGGGCTCGAACTCACAGCTTGGGTTTGTGCCCTGACTAGAGATCAAACTGGTGACCTCTCAGTGCATAGGATGATGCTCAACCAACTGAGCAACACCAACCAGTAGGACAGCCCTAATATTTCAGCCCTAAAAAGGAATGAATTCTGATACATGTTACAATATGAATGAACCTTAAAAACATAAGCTAAGTGAAATGAACTAGACACAAAATAGCAAATATTGTATCATTCCACTTCTATGCAGTATCTAGAATAGGCAAATTTATAGACAAAAAGTAGAAAATGTTACCAAGGGCTGAAGGAAAGGGCAATGAGGATTTGTTTTCTGGATACAGAGTTTTAATAGGAAATTATTTTTTTAAATTCCTGGAAATGGACAGTGGTAATAGGTACATAACAATCTGAATGTACTTCATGCCAGTGCCAGTGAATTTTTCATTTAAAAATGGTTAAAATTGTAAATTTAATGTGATATATATATATATATATATATATATCACATTAAATTTACAATTTTATATATATATGTATATATATATATACATATATATATATATATATATATATATAGAGAGAGAGAGAGAGAGAGAGAGAGAGAGAGAGAGAGAAGAAAAGGAGATAGCCCTCCATCACCTGAAGCACACTGAGCCACTCACTTCATGCTTTAAGAGTTGAAGCCTTGCTGAGCTATGTAACACTAAAAGCTAGGACAGGAGACAAAGAAGGAAGGGAGTCACTCACCCCTCCTCCTGCTTTCCCGTTAAGAAACCCCATCTATTCTTCTTGGCCTTCTAGATCTTCCCACTCTTCTCTGGGCTTCCCTACTTTTTAATTTCATCTTTCATCGTATCATATATTTACCTTAGCACAATGTTCTGTTATTACCTTGGTCACCCCTGGGTATTACCTCTTGGAGATCTCAGCATGAACCTCACCAAGTCCTCAGTTTAAAGAAAAAATCCCTCCTGGACTTTGTGCTAAATCCAAGAATTATACTACAGCATCTCCTTTGTCCTCAACGCTGCCTTCCCACTAGTATGTTTTTGCCTCAAATCAACCCCTGATTCCCTTTTAACTTTCCTCAAAATAATCCTTCTTCATGGAAAAGAATTATCGAGAAGTGTAACATTTACTAAAGCACTGAGAGACTTAAAAAGGAGAGAAGCAAGTGCATAGAAAACACCATTGTAAATTACCTAGAAATAAGCCCTTGTGTTACAAGGTCTTTTTGGTATACTGTGTCCTTGGGGGCCCTCAAATCTCACCCTCACACCTGTGCAGGGACTCATCTCACCCATCCCTTTCATCTCTTCCTCCAAAGTCATCTTCATGATGACTCCTCCAACTAACATGTATATTTCTTTTTCCTTGATTGAACAGAGGAATTCAGCTCACCCAAATTTCTACTCAACCTGCACTCCCCAAACCCGCCTCCATTAAGAAGAGGGACTGCTTTGCCCCTGCATATTTCTTTTCATTTTTGCACATATATTTTTTTACAACTTTATTAAAATATATACCACAAAATTTATCCTTTTAAAGTGTAAAATTCAGTAGTTTTAGTGTATTTACAGAATTGTATACATATCACTTATTTTTAACATAATCCAATCCCTTAAAATAGCAGTTAGACTCAGACATATCAACACTAATAAAAGAGAAAAATGGTAATTGGCGTACGAGCTACCCTTTTCATTGGCTAATCAGGGCTATATGCAAATTAACTGCCAACTGAGATGGCAGTTAACTGCCAACAAGATGGCGGTTAATTTGCATATGTAGGCACAATGCAGGGAGGCCAAAGGGAAAGCAGGAAGAAGCCCCCTGCCACTGACAGTGATCGGAAACCCAGGGGGGAGCTAAGAGCTGGGGGGCAGGGCAAAGGCGGCCCTGGGGCCACCTTTGCCCTGCCCCCCAGCCATGATCAGAGAATCAGGTGCCTTTTCTGCCCTGGCCAGTGATAGCAGGAAGTAGGGGTGGAGCCAGCGATGGGAGCTGGGCACGGTCGAAGCTGGCAGTCCCAGGAGCTAGGGGTCCCTTGCCTGGGCCTAAAGTGAAGCCCACGATCGTGGGGCCACTTGCCGGGAGCCGGTCCATCCTTGCTGTTTCAAGGGACCTGGCATATATGGCATACGGTTCTTAATAATGTTTGCTCACCTTCTTGGCGCTGTGTTTTAACCAAAGTCACCTCTCCGAGAAAGGTTGAATCCCCAGGTAGGGATTTTCCCCTGAAGTTAGGGAGGGAATAAAACCCCTCAACTAAGTGCCAGGCGGGTAATTAATCCCTTTAACTACGAACAATCATGCTTAAACTACATAATCTTTTCTCCCTGGAATGGAGATAAGAAACGCCCTAACCTTTGTAATAGAGATTGATAGGATTGAATCAACTGGTATAAATACAGTTGTAACAAGACAGAAACACTCAGAACTTAGAACAGAATCAAGAAGACAGAACTCATGAGACAGAATTCAGAAGACAGAACCTACACGGAGCCTGGAAACAGAAGAACTTCGCTGGAGAGAACATGGCTATAGATCCTGGACTGAACCTGACTGTGGAAATTGGCAGGAGAGCCTGACTAGAACCTGGTGACTGAACCTGGCTGGAGAATCTGAACAGAGCCTAGCAAGAGAACATGGCCACTGAACCTGGCTGGAGAATCTGAGCAGAACCTCTCTGGAGATCCAGACCAGAACTTGGCTGGAGATCCGGGCTAGGCTGCTGATCAACTGAA
The DNA here is from genome assembly GCF_963259705.1 of Myotis daubentonii. Lineage (NCBI taxonomy): Eukaryota > Metazoa > Chordata > Mammalia > Chiroptera > Vespertilionidae > Myotis > Myotis daubentonii. The sequence continues at coordinate 146,042,986 of NC_081842.1, read as the reverse complement.
CGCTGTCTCCGTGTCCTTCCTTCTTTGCCGACTCCGTCTACACCTTTGGGGACCCCTGGACCTGCTGGGGCTGGACCCCGGCAGCCACTGCAGCTGCGGGTCCCCGCTGCCCGGGCCAAACGCCTAGGCCAGAGGCATCAGGCCTGGGCAAGGGGCCGATCCTGCGATTGGAGGGTGATGGGGGTCAACGCCTGAGGGCTCCCAGTATGTGAGAGGGGGCAGGCTGGGCTGAGGGACACTCCCCCCCGACACACACCCAGTGCACGGGGATCAGCGGAGCCGCGAGGCCTCCCGGCACCGGCATCAGTGTGACAGGGGGCAGTGCCCAAACCCCCTGAACCCCCTGATCGCCCTGCGGCTCTGTGTGCGACAGGGGGCGGGGTCACAACCTCCCTATCCGCCCTGCTCTGTTCGGGACAGGGGAAGGCGCCCCAACCCCCTGATCAGCCCTGCTCTGTGCCTGATAGCGGGGAGCTGCCCAAACCCCTGATCGCTCTGCGGCTCTGTGTGTGACAGGGTGCAGTGCCCCAACCCCCTGATCGGCCCTGTTCTGTATGTGACAGGGTGTGGTGCCCCAACCCCCTCCCCCCCCCGGCCTCCCCCCCAACGGGTCCTGCTCTGTGTGTGACGGGGTAGAGCCATAACCTCCCCTTCGGCCTGCCCTGAGTGTGAGAGTGGCGGCGCCCCAACCCCTCTGATGGGCTCTGCTCTGTGAGTGACAGGGGCCAGCGCCCCAACCCCCTGATTGGCCCTGCTCTGTGCGTGACAGGGGGTTGCGCCGCAACCTCCCCATCGACCCTGCCTTGAGTGTGACAGGGGGCGGTGCCCCAATCCCCCAATGGGCCCTACCCTGAGCGTGACTGAGGGTGGCATCGCAACCTCCAGATCCTCCCTGCTCTGTGCATGACAGGGGGCGGTGCCCCAACTCCCCAATCGGCCCTGCTCTGAGCCCGACCAGGGGCTGCACCTAGGGATTGGGCCTGCCCTCTGCCACCCGGGAGCAGGCCTAAGCCAGCAGGTCGTTATCTCCCGAGGGTTCCCAGACTGGGAGAGGGCACAGGCCGGGCTGAGGGACCCCCCCCTCCCTCCCCGAGTGCACAAATTTTTGTGCACCGGGCCTCTAGTCAATATATAAATATATTTTGTTGGTTTCAAATCACACACATTGTTACTCTGTGAAAAATATCCTGCTTTGCTACATCTACTTGCTAACTTTTTACTGAAATTCCTATTAGCCTTTCCACAGTATTAAAAATAATTAATGATATTTTTTTCATGCATAGCTTTTATGTATCTGTTTTATCTCCCCATATTAGCCAGTCATATAGCAGAATTGTGGTAGTTACAGCTTCATTGTTAAGGTTATAAACTGTTGAGAATAAGCACTGAATCATTTCCTTACTTTGTTTTCTTCTGCTGGAGCACCCAATTCTTCCTACCCTAAGATGATGCTTTACGGGCCTCACGGCTTCTTTCTGTGCCTATCTTCTACATCAACAGCAACCCCACGGTCTCTCATGACCTTGGGCTCACACTTCAAGTTCATAAAACTCCTCCTATCCGTTTTTCCTTGGCTTAAAGAGTTCTCTATATTCAGAGAAATCCCTTTATTGATCCTTGCATCGTTTGTAACATTCTTTATTGTACTGGTTGCCCACCTGACTGGTATTAAAGATCTCAGGAGTCACAATTCTAAAAACATCCTACAAACTTGGTGCAAAGAGAGTTCCACGAAAAAAAAAAAATTTCTAGGTGAGGCAAAGAAGCAATGAAAATGGCCTATCAAATATATTCTTCAAAAATGTGAATATCAGAAAGAGAAGACTGAGAAAGCTTGGAATTCAAGGTTATTAAAGATAAAATGACAACTAAATACAATATGTGATTCTAGACCTGCACTGTACAATATGGCAGCTATTGATCACATGTGGCCATTTAAACTGATATTAATTAAAATCAAATAAAATTAAAATTTCAATTTCTTAGTGACAGTAGCCACATTTCAAGTACTCAATATCTATTTGTGTCTCTTGGTGATTGTACTGGACAGAGCAGGGCTATTCAAATACTTTGCATCTTGGTTTTTGGCCTATATAATTCTTTTGGGATAATTCTTGGGTTTCAAGGTTAGCTACTTAGTAAACACTTTACTAACATATCATTGTAGCTAAAACCTCTAGTCCTCAAACATTTATTCCTGTGTCTGCTAAATTTGCAAAATTTACCCTTGTAAATATTTGAAGCAGTATGAGTTTTTTAAAAGAGTATATTTTCATTGATTTCAGAGAGGAGGGAGAGTGAGAGAGAGAGATAGAAACATCAATGATGAGAGATAATCCTAGATCCACTGCCTCCTGCACACCCAACACTGGGGATTAAGCCTGCAACTGTGGGCGTGTGCCCTAAGTGGGAATCAAGCCATGACCTTCCGGTTCATTGGTCAACACTCAACCACTGAGCCACGTTGGTTGAGCTGAAGCAGAATGACTTGATATTTACTTCAATTTTCAGGGTTTTTAAAATTATAAATGCAATTTGCCCACCACTTTTTTTTTTTTTAAAGCAGAAACATTTGCTTTACACAATAAAAATAAATGGCTAAATTAAAAAAAAAATGGCTAAATAGGAGAATTAATATTACCATAAATTCAACAGTGCTATTGGAATTTTGTAGTTGTGGTTACAAACAAAAATTAAATTTTTAAATTGACATTATTTGTTTTCTAATATTTAAACCCCTTGAAATTCTTAAAATAAATGTGCTTCAGAATATTATTTTTTTAATGAAATAATTTTGTTTCAGCAAGAAAACCAAGTAACAAAAATGTGCAAAAATTCTTTCTTATGGCAGTGGTATTGTCTGTGATCTCTGTTTCTCATTAATAAACGGCACATGCTCAAAATTTATCATGTGTGGAAGGCCACGGTAATATTGCATTCTTAAAGAGCACACATGCCTTATTTTGAAGAGTAATCATTTTGCTCTTGTGATGTGTACATCAGAATCAAATCTAGAGCATAGTCTACCTTTTAGAAATAGTGAAGTCATTTATCTAACAAATATTATTTTTATATGTTTGGAAGCATTGGAGAAAAACTCAATTAAAAAGAAATCAAATCCACTGTGGATTTGGGTTTCAGTGTCAGTTAGTGCACTTTTGAAGGCTTTGTTCTGTTGGGTCCTCTGGAGTTTCTTGGGTAATGCCCAAGTGTGCGCTGAGAGAGGAGTGGAAGAGGCCCTCGTTACTGGGCAATATGTCACCCTGGTATAGCAGTCAACTAATCTTGTCCCAGCTCTGATTAAGCAAACATTTTAGGGAGGTCAAGCTGCCACAAACCATAGATTTTAATCAAAAGAATTTGGTAATTCGAAATAGAAAAGTATTAATTAATATCTTGGAGTAAATCAGCTTTATTTTTGATGTACAGATGTCAAAATAAGTACGACTAGATTACAGTATTGATTTTAAAGTTTTTTCTTGGGTATTTATATGCGGTACTATATAATATCTACTCAATTAATGTTGAATGAATCAGTAAATCAGTGAATTTTTAAAAGTTTGCTTTTAGATATGAAAATACAATCAAACCTAATCTGCCTCTAGGAACAATTTTAGCAAAATACCACATGATGGAGTTGCTATTCTATGAACAAGGACTTCTAAAAAGAAAACACCTTTGCTATATTTCCAGTTAGGATGAAATCATTAGGGACAGGTGGAAAACAAATGTTAAAGTTCTCAAAAAAGGCCACCTTCTTTTTTTGGGGTCAAATACTGTATAATTGTTTTAAAGCAGATGGCATTAAAAATAAACTAGAGAAGTAACTCTCAAATGTGGATCAAATCTGAGTTAGTTGAGGACTTAAAGAAAAAAATACTTTTTTTTGCCTCACCTCTGACCTTCTGAATCAGAAATACTTGGAGTAGATATAGGGACCCATTTTCAAAACGCACACACACACACACAAACCACCTCAATTGAGATTCCAAACTAGTAGAATATACTATTAAATTTACTAAATGTTTGCTTGTTGTAAATGGCATGTTAGAAGGAAGTGGGAGACTTGTTTAGCAGCAAAAGAAAGACACATTCAACAGCATGAGAGAGAAGAAAAAGATAGGTAAGCAAATGTGATAATTCAGGAATTATAGAACTGGGGGACCATTTAGTGTGCTCACAACCAGTTCTACAACTCCCTGTGGTTCTTAAGATTATAATTCCTATAATGCACATTATAGCCATTAACTTCATAATGATTCTACCAAGTCATTTTTTTCCCAATATACTATATGATACACTTTCAAAGATCCCTATAAAAACAAAAGCCACCACCAATAAAATAGGGGGAAAAGCTTCCAAGAATCATCTCTTCTGCTGCCAAATGTTGTAATTTACTGTGCAGCCTCATTATCTCCTATTTTTCAGTGGAACTTCAGGGATACATTTTCTATGCTTTCTACTTTGAACATTTGTTTATACATCCCTGAATACTAAGGGCAGGGTCTACATCTTAGTTTTCTTCTTTTTTGTGTGTTTAACATAGTATTTTACCAAAAATAGATAGTTGGTTTATTTTACTGGAGCTCAGAGAGCTTATTTTATTATTTAATTTACTATTTACTTTCTATTACATAAAGAGGGAAGGAACTGATATGGAATGGTCTCCTAGACATTGTCTAGCTAGGATTTTATTTTTGACTCAGTAACCTAACTCTCAGTGACATGATATTACTTATGAACCAAAAACAATAAAATGCAATTGGAATATATTAGATAATTACTTTAAGATATTAGGTTGCACAACAGTAGCATAGCATGTAGATTATATAATAGTAGATAAATATTTCCCCAAAGTTCCAGAGTAAAAGGAATTAAAAAAAAGGTGACTTCCTAAATATATTAAAAGCTATGAAAAATGCATCGGGCTTTAAGAGTAAACATAATGTTCTTCAGGATTGAATGGTGTATTAACCGTTCTAATTTTAAGTACAGCATATGGGTGAAGAATGTGTACTTCACCCAAATGAGAGAGAAGATAATCCAAAGTATTTATTTTAGTGATGTTTTCCTCCCAATTTTTGTTCTAATATTAAAATTGTATACAGATAGAAAATTCAATCAGATTCAATTTATTTAAAAACTAGTCCATGTAGAATTTATGCATGATTCATATTTTGCTAAAATATAGTTAATGATGGGAAAAGATAATGAACATTCTGTTGGCTTATGGTCATTTTTTTCCAAATATGCTGAGTAGTACATATATTTTGGGTAAGAAGGACTTTCAATTTAGAAATTTAACCTATTTTGTTGTAGACCTAAAATGTAATTTGTTCAAATATTTTTAAAATTATTTTTAATTAAATTCTATTTTATGATAGTCAATTTGTCATGACCTTAATAAGCATAAAGCAAAAATGACAGTGGTTTTAATTTAGTGCTTACAAAATCAACAGGGCTAAGATGGGTCTCCTATCATTTATTACACTGAAAATTTAATTAGAACTTGAAGAAATACATTTGAGAAAACTTGAATGCATGTATTAGCTAAGATTATGTCACATTAAAAGGATCTGTAAATATCTTCACAGATAACCATTTAAAATGTAATCTAAATGTTTATAAAATGCTAATAAGTCATCTCTTGTCAAACTATAGTCCTTCATTTTCAGTATTCCAAACAATACTGTATTTGCCTTTTGTTGCTTGTGTCATGAAAGTGGTATTATTGTGTTGTTGTTTTTTATGATTTTTTATATAAAATATCTTTATTATTAAAAATATTACATATATCCCTTATTTTCCCCACATTGTGCTGCTTTGTTTAGAGTTATTTCTTTACTAACTGAGCTTATCTTTTAAAATCAAATTCTGCTGCCTTGTGAAAGTTGAGCCAGAACTCATACTCAGAATGCCCCTTTAATATGCATCTGTAGAATCTACACTAATAAAAGAGAAACATGGTAATTGGCGTACGACCGCTACCTTTCCCATTGGCTAATCAGCGAGATATGCAAATTAACTGGCAGCCAAGATGGCGGCCGGCAGCCAGGCAGCTGATGCGAACAGGGAGGCTTGCTTGCCCCAGCATGAGGAAGCCAAGGTTCCCCGTCTGCAGCTGGGGGGCTCTGAGCTCCTGAAGCAACAACTCCAAAAGATACAATGTTTCAATTATAGAAGCTAAAAGATGGCGGTTAATTTGCATACTCAGGCTCCAAGCGGAGCGAAGCCAAACAGTCCTGAAGCGGCAGGGCAGAGAGGCCTCAGGGCCCCGGGATCAGTGGAGCTGAGAGGCCTCCCGGCCCCAGGATCAGCGGAGCCACGAGGCCTCAGGACCCCGGGATCAGCAGAGCCGAAAGGCCTCCCAACCCCGGGATCAGCGGAGCCGTGAGGCCTCAGGACCCTGGGATCAGCAGAGCTGGGAGGCCTCCCTGTCCAGGTTATCAGCGGAGCTGAGAGGCTTCCCGGCCCCTGGGATCAGCGGAGCCGCGAGGCCTCAGGACCCCGGGATCAGCGGAGCTGAGAGGCCTCCCAGCCCGAGATCAGTGGAGCAAGAGGGGTCCTGGCCCCAGGATCAGCGGAGCAAGGAGACCTCCCAGCACCGGGATCAGCGTGACTGGGGGCAGCAACCAAACCCCTGATCGCCCTGCAGCTCTGTGCATGACAGGGGGCAGCGCCCCAACTCCCCAATCAGCCCTGCTCTGAGCCCAACCAGGGGCTGCACCTAGGGATTGGGCCTGCCCTCTGCCACCCGGGAGCAGGCCTAAGCCAGCAGGTCGTTATCTCCCGAGGGGTCCCAGACTGGGAGAGGGCACAGGCTTGGCTGAGGGACCCCCCCTCCCCCCCCCCCAGTGCACAAATTTTTGTGCACCAGGCCTCTAGTATAATATAAAAGTTTATATATGTGTGATGTGTATGTAAATATATGTATATACACTTCAACCCACTCCCAGAGAGACTGAAAACCTTCATGCATCTCAAGATGGGAGACACAAAGGGGAGCCACAGTGGCTAACAATTCAAAATAAAACAAAACAGAAAGAAGAAGTATTAAGGTGAAGTTTGTGACAGTGTGAAGAGAGAGTTCTTTAAGGAGATACTCAGATTGGCTTGTAGTTCTGTGACTGAAAGCAAGTCATCCACCTATGGAGTCTGACTTAAAGGGTCAGGCTGTGAGGGGTACTTTCCACCAAATAGTTTACTGTTCCACTACTTAAATTTAACATTTGAGCATTTATTGGGTGCAAGACACTGTGCTAGCCTGTTAGAGATTTACAGAAAACTTGGAGAGAGATTTACTCCCACAGTGGCTAGAATGTGACTTTATTTAGCTCTTAATTATCAGATAGATGACAGCTTATATTTGGCTTGTGATAATACACAGATACTAAGATATATAAGTACTAACTCTTTATTAGGCACTTTATATAGCATCGCCTTTAATATTCACAATAACCTTATGAAGTAGATATTATTTCCATTTTTAGACATGGTTAAAAAAAAGTTAAGATTTATGTTCAAAATCACACAGCTACAGATCATTAAAACTCAGGTTTGAACCCAGTTCTGATATCCAAGATATTCTTTTCTCTACATCAAATATACATATGCATCATTTTAGAGATGAAAAAAAAATGTGTATTTCAAATTGTAAGTCATACATAGCAGTAGATCTAAAAAAACTGTCAATAATTTGTGTAGTGCAAGGTTAAGTGGAAAAGGTTATCTCACAGATGCATTAGCATGGAAGGTGTCTTAGAAAGAGGGGGGCTTGCTTGACACCTGGCAATAAAGGACCCACATTTGGTCATGGAGGTATACAAGGACACCCGGAATAATGGAGGTGAGAAAGTAAAGACAGCAGGACGTAGAAAGTCAGGGGGAAGGACACTAAAATTCAACCTCATAATTTTGACTAGGATCAAACCCTGCCTAGGTCTTGCAGTTCATGCTTTAATTCCTTCTCTGATCAAAAGATTGACAAACTGGGTGACCTTCTTTTCTCAGGAGGCCTGCAATTGAAATCATAATTAGAGATGTGAACCATAAAGCATAGAGAACATTTTTTAATCTATTTTTTCTCTCAAATTGACAAAAAGGCTGAGGTACAAAGGTCAGCCTTTACTATAGCAGCAAAAATGCCCTATTTACTTTTAACTAGTTAGCTGTGAGTCTGCTGATGGTGATGAATGATTGCTTCTGTGGAGAAGAAGCCTGCTGGACTCCAGGCTGTCCAGTCTGAGCTCATTTAGATAGACATGCCTTGGAGGTGATGCCTGTATGCTGGGGTCATGACTTCCTAAGACCCTTTGAAAGCTACCAAATGAGGGGTAGTTTCAATGGACAATGAGAGAGAAATATGATTTGCAACTTTGCAGCACAGAGTCTAGTTTCAAAATTGTGTCTTAGAAGAAGAAAGAAAAGGCATAGGAAGAGGAAGTAAGCATAAAGTGATGGAAAAATTGTTCAAAATTAATTTGAAGGCCTAATTACATGTAACTGGTTGGGTTGCCAAACATGAATCAAGATCAAAAGCTTTTCTTTCTCCTATTCTCTAAACTTTCTCAAAGATTCTTCTCTAACTTTGATTCACTTAGGCCACTGTAGCTCATGCAGTTAAATATGTTAACATCACACTCCCTTAGGCAGCCTGTCCTGGGTTGAGTAACAACATAGACTTAGAATTACAAAATTATAATGAAGGCACAACCATTCACTCATACTTAAACAATCCCAAAACAGATTATAGATTGCTTTTAAATTCAACCAGATGTTATCAAATGATAACTTTCCTTAGCAGTAAGGCAAGTGCCTTATTCTGTCACCTAGGAATATATTCAATGTGTTTATACCATTAGCTTCATACCTGCTATTCATTTGCCCATGCACTTGTTATAAGTCTCCACTAGTTAAAGCCTGCAAGGCATGGTTTATGGTTGTTAATTTCCTCTTCACAACACATAATGAAGCATTTTTTATGTAAGCACTTCTCTACATAGTGATAATGAGGTAAAATCATTACTCAGGCAATTTGTTTAGTTGTTGTCACCACAATGTTATGTATAAAACTATCCCCAGATTCAGAGGCTTCAAATAATGATTTTTTATTCTCACTCCTCCATCTGCTTGACTAGTGGCCTCTAAGCTACAGACTGGGAACAAGACTGCTCCACAAAACCTCTATCTTCCTTAGATCAGCAGGCAAACCTGGGAGGTTCTTCTCATAGTGATGGGAAAATCACACGAGGTCAAGCAAAGCCATTCAAACACATTTTCCCAAAATTTTGTTATAAACACTCCAAACATATAGAAAAGATAAATCTACTAACTGGAAAAGGAAAGCCCGTTCAAGAATTACCTAGATTCTACTATAACAAGTGCATGGGCAAATGAATAGCATGCTCAAAGTCACTAATCATCTGAGAGATGCAAATTAAAATGACAATGAGGTACCATCTCACACCTCTCAGAATGGCTGTTATTAACAAATCAACAAATGACAAGTGCTGGTGAGTATGTGGATAAAAAGGAACCCTTGTGCATTGCTGGTGGGAATGCAGACTGGTGAGCCACTGTGGAAAATAGTGTGGAGTTTTCTTCAAAAATTAAAAATGGAGCTCCCATTTGATGCAGTGCTCCCACTTCTAGGAATATATCCCAAGAAATCAGAAACACCAATCAGAAAGGACATATGCACCCCTATGTTCATAGCAGCACAGTTTACAATAGCTAAGATTTGGAAACAGCCTAAGTGCCCATCAACAGCTGAGTGGATTAGAAAACTGTGGTACATCTACACAATGGAATATTATTCTGCCATAAAAAAGAAAGAACTCTTCCCATTTGCATGGATGGACCTGGAAAGCATTATGATAAGTGAAATAAGCCAGTTAGAGAACGGTATATATCACATGATCTCACTCATTTGTGTAATATAATGAACAACATAAACTGCTGACTAAAAATAGATTCAGAGACAGAGAAGTATGGAACAGACCATCACACTTCAGAGGGAAGGGGGGAAGGGTAGGGGTTGGCGGGTAAGAGATCAACCAAAGGACTTGTATGCATGCATATAAGCATAACCAATGGACACAGACACTACGGGGGTGAGGGCATGTGCTGGGGTGTGGGGGTGGACGAGGAAAACTCAATGGGGGAAAAAGGAGGCTTATGTAATACTATATGTAATACTTTAAACAATAAAGAATTTAAAATTATAAAAAGAAAGCATGTCATTATCAAGAGTTTAATATTCATTTACTGTTAGGTATAACTTATACACAAAGAAGTACATAAATATTATGCTTAACTTTCTATCAGTTCAAGTAAATGCAGACACATGTGTAACATACCCTTATAGAGTCACTGGGCATCATAATGACCACAGAAAAGTTCTTCATGGCACTTCATAGTATGTCCACATGGTCCAATTCTCAAAAGCAACCACAGTTGTGATTTTGTTTATGCAGTATAGGTTAGGCTGTTGCATGGATTCATACATAGGAAGTCAAATGTGTAAGGCTTGTTTTATCTAGCATACATTTTTTTAACATTCGTATATGTTTGCATAAGCCATGACTTCTTTTTATTGCTGAGTAGGATTACATTGTGAATATTCTAATGTGTTTATCCATTCTTCTGTTGATGGGTATGTGACTTCTTTTCATTTTTTACTTTCTTATTTTGAATACAACTTCTAGGATTGTTCCTATAAATCTTTTTTTGTGGCATATGCTTTCCTTCATTTGAATAAATGCCTAAGAGTGGAATTGTTGGTAAGTTAATTTTATGATTTAAAACATTTCCACGAATCCTTTTATGCTCTTCTCTTCAGAAGTAAGAGCCTAATTCTCCTCCTCTTCAATGTGGGCAGGACTTACATTCTTGCTTCCTAAAAGAGAATATGGAAGAAATGATGGTGTGTGGTTTCAAGATTAAGTCACACAAAGCATTTGAAATTATCCTCGCTGGCTCTCTTGGATCACTCATTCTAGGGAATCCAGCTGACATAATATAAGGACCCCCAAGCAGCCCTGTGAAGAGAATCATGTGCTGAGAAAACAAGTTTTCTTTCCAACAACTTTCAAACATCGGAGCCATATGTGTGAGCTGTCATGGAAGTGGGTACTGCAGCCCTGGTCAGACCTTCAGATAACACAAACCCCAGTCTACACCAGAGCAAAAAGGCCATGGAAGACCCAGCCAGGTTTCCCTGAATTTCTGACCCATGGAAACTATTGAGTTAATATATAATTATCCACTTTGTTTTAGACCATTAAGTTTTGGGTACTTTGCTATGCAGAAATAAATAACTATTACAGACTTTGTTACTTATGGGTCCTAATTGTATTTGTTCTTCCTTTTACATTTGTCTTCCTTCTTGATTATCTGCCTTGTAGACTTATGTTTGAAGACAAAAGCATTGTAGTGCTTGTTTAACCAGCTCTCACAGATGCATAGGGTCAAACTGTTCTAGCTGTTTGCTTCTTTAATTGTACTACTCTGACTAATACAGAATTTTTTAATAAGAATAGTTCCATAGGAGCAGAATCATAAGCATGAATTCTATAAATTGTTTCTGTGTTATTTGAAATTGATGCTCTAATCAGACTAAACTTAGACATTAATGACTCTATTTGCACATAGGTAAAGGGGACACTGCTAGCTCATGGCATTCAGTGGCAATGTAGTTACTAAAATTATTATCTAACATATGGACACTATAATCAAATGCCTATTGACAAGGTTTTGTTTGACCAGATGTTTGCTGTTACAGAATTTGTGTGTGTGTGTAAAAATAAGAAGTATGATAGGGTAAGTGTTTAATTCTAAGGATGCTGGAAAACTTGGGGGGGGGATAATAAATGAGCTCAGTGCCTTTTAATTCCCAGTTCAAGGTCCCGTAAAAAGACCCAAAAACAAACATCTGTGATTGCCCTAAAAGAAACCTTTTTACTCTATAGTCCCAGGGATGATATTTCTGAAAAATCAAACTCAAAGTCTATTCTATATATATATATATATATATATATATATATATATATATATATATATATATATATATATATATATATATATAACACATAAATTGAATTAATAAATGTATCAACTAATTAATCAATCCCTGCCTAAAGAAGTTGCAATGCCCTGTACTATGGTATGTGCCTCACAAGGTACTACTGATTTTCCTGAGTAACTATCTTTATTGTTCCTACCTTGCTTGTAGATCTGTAAGTAGGCTGAGGTGAAACAAGGCCCAGAGAGTGAGATAAAAGAATGTATGAGATATTACACACATCAAAAGAATGGCATAGTTTTGCCAATTTATACCAACAATCCTTGGAGGTAAGTATGTGAATGGATCTTAACAAAATGAGAGTAATTTTTAAATTTTTGTTGCCAAAATATTGTGATACAATTAATTTTTGTATGCCACCCTTTTACCTTGCAACCTTGAAAAATGCCCTTCTTAGTTTTAATAATTGTTTGAGCCAGTTCACAAGCAGAGCTCCTCGAACGGAGGGGAGGCCAAGCCCCGTTGAGGAAGGACCTCACTACAGTGCCAAAATTTTTCACTGTTTATATGACGCCTAGCCTTCCATAAAAGGAACTGAAGTTACTTACTGGGGTGAAAGGAAAATAATCCTTTTCAGTGATTATTCAAAAACACTGTTATGCAAGTCACAGTCGTGACTTTATGAAGTGATCATTGGAGTTTGGGTTCAGATATATCTTACAGTGGGTCCACTGACTCCCCCGATTACCCTGTGGTTATTTCTCCAGTTCCAGAATGTGTAATTGAAATAGTCATAGGCAGCAACTTTAAAAATCATCATATTGGTTCCATGATACATGAAATATGTGTTATTTTGGAAGGAAAAGCCAAGTGGAAGCAACTAGAATGCCCTCTACCTTTGAAAAGACTAAGCTCAAAATAAAAGCACATTCCTGCAGGAATTGTAGAGACTTTTCCACCATCAACAAATAGTACTAGGGATCCCTATCACATTCCTATTCAACTCACCTATTTGGCCTGTGGAAAAGACATTGATATTAGAGAATAACAGTGGATTGTTTAAACTTATTCAGGTGGTGCCTCCAATTACAGCTGCTGCTCCAGATGTGGTTTCATTGTTGAACCAAATCAACATATCACCTTACATCTGATGCAGTCATTGACCTGATTTTCTCTATATATGTATTAGCAAAGATAATAGGGAGGGGATTGCTTCCAGTCCTCAGGACCAGTCACTATCTGACCACCTGGTTATATAAACTCTTCAACCCTATGTTATAATCTTGTCCACTGGACCAGAGTCATTTTTCTATTTCACCAACACCAAGTTGGTCCATTATATAGTATAGTTGACTAGAGGCCCGGTTCACGATATTCGCGCATGGGCCGAGGGGTTCCCCTCAGGAAAGCCTGCACTTTCTTGCAGTCTGGGAGTCCTCACTCCTTACTGCCCGCCTGCTCACTGCTCCTTACTGCTCAGCTCACTGCTCCTTAGTGCTGCTGCGGAGGTGGGAGAGGCTCTCGCCACCACGTATGCGCTCACCAGCTGTGAGCCCAGCTTCTGACTGAGCAGTGCTCTCTTTATGGGAGTGAACTGGCCACCAGGGGGCAGCTCCTGCATTATGCATATGCCCCCTGGTGGTCAGTGCGCATCACAGCGACCAGTCATTCCACTGTTTGGTCAATTTGCATATTAAGGTTTTATTATATAGGATGTTATGCTACTTGGACTTAGTAAGCAGCAAGCTACCATTAGTAAAGCCAGAGGATGGGAAATAAATATCACCAAAAAATTCTGGAGTCTACAAATTTGGTGAAATTTCTGAAAGGTCCAGTGATCTTAAATATATTATGATATCCCTTCAAGGTGAAGAACAAGTTGCTGCATGCAGCCTCTGCTATCACTTAGAGGGGACACAATTCCTAGTAGATCTCTTTGGATTTTGAAGGCAATAAGCACCTCCTTTGGGAATGTCACTCAATCTTATTTTTACAAATAACCCCCAATGCTGCCAGTTTTGAATGGGGCCAGAGCAACAGCAAAAGGCTCTTCGACAGGTCTAGTCTACTGAGCAAGTTACTATGTCACTAGTACTTATGATTCAACATTACTTATGGTGGTTATAAGGATACAGAAGAGACTGATTCTGTACAGACGTTTGGCTGGCCCCTATATGTAAATCACAGTGCAGAACCTTTGGATTTTGGAGCAAAGCCATGTACCCTTGGTGAATAATGATTCTCCTTTTCAGAAATAGCATCTGGCTTATTTCAGAGCTTTATCAGATACTGGACACTCCATTATGGGCCACCACCAAGTTACCTGCTACCTGAGCTGCAGATCATAAACTGGATGCTGTCTGATCCACCAAGACAAAAAGTTGGGCATCCAGGCAGCACTCCATCAACAAGTGGAAGTGGTATGTGTGAAATTAGGCTCAAGCAGGGCAAGACCATGGAAAGGTCAGGAAGGCATAAATAAGTTGAATGAAGATGTGACCCAGATGTTAGTGATTCCTGTTCCTGCTTCATTACCTTCTTTCTGTCAATGCATACCTATGTTCTCATGAAGAGTTTTCTGTGAGCAACCAACTCTGAATAAAAAAGCCCCAGCTTCCTTTTTAGGTGATTTTGTATGATATTCAGGCATCACTTAAAAGTGGGCAGATATTACCACTATGAACAGCCTTGAAGCACATTGGAATTAATACATGCTCAGTGGGAAGAACTTCAAGCAGTGCATCTGGTTGTTAATTTTGTGTGAAAGGAGAAATGCCCAGGATTTACAGTAATTCATGGGTTGTGGCTGATGGTCTGGCAAGATGGTCAGGGGTTTGGAAGGAACATGATTTTAAAATTGATGACAAGTATGTCTGGGAATTGACTTCTCCAAATGAGCACAAAATGTAAAGATATGTGTATCCTCTGTGGATGTTCACCAAATGGTTGAAACATTAAATGAGAACTTTAATAATCAAGTATATAGGATGACCCACCTATTCCTGTCATTTCACAATGAACAAACTAGCCATGAGACAGGGAAGGAAATTATGCATGAGTTCAGCAGCATGAACTCACAGTAAGCAAGTTTGACCTGGTTACAATCACTACTGAGCCATCAATCCGAAAAGAGCTGTGACTAACACTGAGCTTCAATGGGGCATCAATTTTAAGGGTTTTCAGCCAGTTATCTGGTGGAAGGTTGATTACATTGTACAGCATCTCTCATGGAAGGGCCAATGTTTGGTTTTCACTGATAATTTCAGTGAAATTATTTAAGCAGGTTAAATTATCATTTAACTCCAGCCATGGATTTTCTTTCCCTGGCTTCTGCCAAAATATAATTTGTAAACTTATGAAATTCCTTATCCAACATCATTGTATTCCATGCAGCATTGCACCTGACCAAAGAACTCATTTCAAAGCAGATGCAGTAGTGAATGAGATCATACTAATGGAATTCATTTCATTTACTATGGTCCTCATCATCTTGAATCAGCTGGCTTGACAAATGGTGGATGGTCTTTTGAAGTTTCAGTTACAGAACTAGTTAGGTAGAAAGACTTCTCTAGGTGAGGGTGGTCTTCCTGGTTATGGTATATGCTCTAAATCAGAAACAAAGTCATATTTCTTTCATAGCTAGAATTCATGGTTCCTGGAGTTCACAAATGAAAATGGAAATATCTTCTCACTATTATCCCTGGTGTACCGCCATAAATGTTTTTATTTCTTATGCCCATCACTTTAGACTCTGCTGCTCTGGAGGTCTTATTTAGTTGCAAAGGGAAATATCTCCACTAAGGCAAACAACGATTCCATTGAAGTGAAAGTTGAGACTGCCACCTGTCTGCTTTGAGCTTCTCATACCAGTGAATCAACAGACAAAATGTGATTTACTGTACTGGCTGCTGTAATTGTTCTTAACCGGCAAAGGGAAATTAGGTTGTTACTACATGACGGGCGTGTATTAGTTTCCTGGGGTTGCTAGAAGTTTGAAATCAAGTTGTCACCAGAACCCAGCTCCCTCTGAAGGCTCTAGAAAGGCCCAGTCCATTCATGACTGAAAGTTTGGGTCACTCTACCAGGCAAAGCACCACAATTGCCTGGAGTATTTTGGGGGGCAAAAAGAATATGGAATGATTATTAAAAGAATATATTTATTAACACCATCTATATGACTATGTGCAGAAATGAGGACTATAATAATTATAAAGATTTCTTTATTGTTTTAATATAAAAGCTTCGTTCTATATGTTAACCAAATATGTTTGTTTTCTTGTCCTTTCCCATTTTTAAGTATTTTTCATTTTATTTGAGAGACAGAGAGAAATGTCAATCAGTTGCCTTGGCACACCCCTCAATGAACCCGAAACCTGGATATATGCATTAATGGGAAATTGAACCTGACAACTCAGCCAAACTGGTCAGGGCTACCCTTTCCCATTTTTTACTGTCATATATATATAATATGTTCATAGTAGGTATCTTTTTTTCCAAGTACTTTAGTTAGATGAAATCAAAATCAGAGTGTGGATCAACTAGAAGAAAAATGAACAACATTCAAAGACATAAAGAACTTCACATTTTCTTTTGGGGAAATTATCAGCACAAGTTTTTATAGTATGTAATTGTATAATGCCAGGCAGAAACATGAAATATTTGGAAAGTTAATAAAGTTTAAAGATATATATGTGTATGCCAACTTGACAAGGAGTGGACTGTAGTGGCTTTGTAATGTGTCATTTTTATGCCCCATTTTATTTCTTATGTCTTTTTTAAACTCCAAGAACTCATGAAATCTTTTGGCATTCTTGATAATTTTTAAATATATTTCTATTGATTTCAGGGAGAGGAAGGGAAAGGAAGAGAGAGAGATAAAAACATTAACGAGAGAGAATCATCAATTGGCTCCTTCCTGCATGCCCCAGGCCAGTGCCCTGACTGGGAATCAGGAATCTAACCATGAGCTCCTGGTTCATAGGTCGTCGCTCCACCACTGAGTCACACCGGCTCGGCTTTGATAATTTTTGAAGGCATTTTACATTGTATATAAATGTTTTTTCTTAGTTCTTCATGTTCTATAATTTCAACTATTCTGTTTTAAAATTCTTTTCTCTGTTTTCAATAATATGCTGTAAAACCCATCCAGATATTATTTTATTTTAGCTCTAAAATTTTATAACCTCTATTTCTTTGAAAAGATTTCCTATTTATGTATTCATTATGAACATATTTTCCTTTATCTTTTTGGATATAGTTTTAAAATCCTTTTCTGTTAATTTTTTTCATCTGTGTCATCTTAGGTTCAGCCATTATTGATTGCTGTATCTCTTAAATATGGGCCACATTTTTGTAATTTGTTTCTTCAAAGGTCTAGTAATTTTGGGTTGCAAGCTGGATTTTGTGAATGAAACATTTGTAGAAACTGGATTTTTTAATGTGCATAATGCTTGGACTCAAACTTCAAAACTTTTATGACATTAGCATAAGCTAAAAATCTCTCTTCAACTCTTTTATCTTTAGTTTTGCTGCTTGGTTTCTTCCCTTACATGCATAGTTCAGGTGGCCAGAAATTTTGGAAGTTTCTATGCAGAATTAGGGCTTCACCACTGGGCTCTTTCCTTCATTGGGTTTATTCTTTTACTTCCCAGTTACTATGTTTACCTGAACTCTGTCCTCTGATCATTTTAGCCATAAAGCTACAGATTTTCGAACTGAAATTTAGCCACCCTGCAAATTCTAACTGGGTCCTGTCCTCAAGAAAAAAATAAAGACTATAAAAAGGAAAGATTCACTCAATTCCTTTGCCTTCTTTAAAGTGAAAATTTGCTTTAAGTTTGTTGTTGTTTTGTTTGTTTGCCCTTCAGTAGCTACAAGGTGTTTAAAAAAATTATTTTGACCAGTGTTCATAGTTTTCTATGGGATGGTTGATTCACTAGAAAATATGTTTCATTACTGGAATCTAAAATTCAAATATGTTTTAAATCTTTACTTGCATGATTACTTTAACACTGTGTAGTCAATGCAACTTCATATGTCTAAATGCATAATTAAAGAACAAGGAAGTATATTCTTTCCACCAGAAGACTGTGACAAGGACCCGTATTTATAATACAACTACAAAGAATAAATAATTGGGGTCAATAATGAATTTACTAGAGTGGTCAAGCAACAAATATTCACAGAGGTTTCATATATACTGTGATTTTTATACCTTTCTTAATGAAGTCTCTTAAATATTAATTTAAATATATGTACATCAACAATTAATTCTATAATATTTATCATATTACGTATATTAATTCAACAATACCAAGTATTTACCATAGGCTAGAATCTTTGTTAGATATTGGGGATGCAGTGAAGAAGCTTATAGCCTATTGAATGAAGCAAACAATGTGTTGGAACAAAATTTGAGATAATAACCAGTGATTAGCAGATAGATTACTAATAATTAGGTGCAATTGGATGCTTACAATACATCCATGTATCCAAATTCTCTCTAGATACATCCCCAGGTTTGGGAAGTAAAGATAATATACAAATAAATTACTGGCAATCCCAGAGCAAAAGTGACTTTTGTTTTCAGGGTGAAGGCAAGAAGAATGTCATCTTCAAGGAAAAAATACTTTCATTTTTATGGCAATATGGTAGAGTAAAAACTGCTGCATCATATTATTGGAGAGATATGTGGAGACAGGCATACACGCACATTATAGTAACACTGGCAGTATTTATAGTTACCTATACTATTGAGACACAGATCTTGACAGGAAACAGAGTTCTCCAGTTGGTTAGACCAGAATAGTTTGGAAGAACGTGTAAACTGTGGCAGGTACAGAGGCACTACAGTTTCTAAAGAAAGAGCCAATGGAATAAATTACTTCACCAAGAAGGAGAAGCAGACATCCTCTACAATCAATACCTGGAAGCGAAAGAAGCCCCCTAGGACTTAGATCAGAGGCTCAGGAGAAGAAGAGTGGAAGGTGATAAGCCTGTGTGCTAATTTAAAGAGATGGAGAAATGACTTTGGTTTACCTGTATATTCTTAGAATAAGTTTCTGAAATGAATAAAAGTGGAGCTCAAGAGCTAAGTTCAATTCAATTATTGAAACATTCAAAAATTTCCAAATTTGATTAACAATTTTAAAAAATATTATTAAAATATGCTCAGTAAGTGTACAACAGGATGTGTGAGAAAATACTTTCCCAAAGCAAAGAAAACACTGAAAATGAGGAGACTTTGACTGAGCCAAAAGGGTGGGTGAGCACAGTTCGGGCAGAGTAGAAAGCATGTGCAAAGGCATTGATTCTGGAAGTAGTGTGCTCACGGGTCATCCCAAAGGAGGTCAACAAGGTTCAGGACTTGTAGTGGAGGCACACTGAGGAATTCAGCGTTTGTTTTGTTTTTCCTGCAAAATGAATATTCAGTGTCATAGTCTACTTGGACTGCTATAACAGAATATTACAGACAGGATATCTTAAAAACAAATGGAATTTATTTCTCAAATTTCTGGAGGCTAGGAAGTCCAAGATCCAAGCACCTGCTGAATGGGTCCCTGATGAGGGCTTTCTTCCAGGTTCATCAATGGCCACCTTCTCATTGTGTTCTCCCATAGAGAAAGGAGTGAGGGAACTCTCTGGGGTTTCTTTGTTAAGGGATTTAATCTATTCATGAGGATTCCAATGACTTCCCAAAAGCCCCACCTCCAAATGCAATCACATTGAAGATCAGGCTTCAACATATGAATGGGGGTAGGGCACACAATTCAGACTGTAGCATTCACTGATTGCTTTCAAGTGGATCAGAGGTATGTTTGGGTTTTAATTTTAAGGAACGAACGCTGGCTGTTCAATGAAGAATGGGCTGAAGGTTTGAGGGTAGGGATAAGAGAACTCTTTGCTTCATGAAAAATAGACTATACTAAGAGAAAAAAAAATCATAGAGGGATCAACTGGTTGGTTATTTCTGTAGGTGATGGTGTTTGGATATTTCCGGGTTAAAGATAAGAGAACTCCAATGCCATAGTGACTTTTAGATTAAATTTCTTTGCTCCTGGTGGAGAGAACCTTAGCAACTTTCGGGTATTTGACCTGCTAGGGCAATAGAGTTCCCATTCTCTTCCATTCACCCTTTGAACTGTCTGCAAAATTATGTAAAGTCATTCATGCATCTTTAATTCATAAGAGCATTACATTGGAACGTTCAATTTTCTCATTTCAATTACATAAGGAGTTACCTCTTTCTGTAATGATGTATATGAAGTTAGTGTAGTAACAAAGGAAATTTTACCTGCATTTGCTATAAAGTAGAGGTGGCTGAAATATTATAATGGAGGAAGTATTTTTTATCCAGGAAAGACTTTTCTTTGGATAATTTGGCATCAAAATTTTGAACTGAATTTGAACTCAGTGGTGTGTGAATTAGTTTCCCCTTGGTTTTATGCAACTACATTTTTTTCCAAGAAAAACAACTTGAAAACCTTGGAGGGAAGCTCAAAAAGCCTCTTAATATATCAAATAGCTCTTACAAAACTATTGTTTGATGTTAAGTGTGAAAGTATCAGAAATAGAGAGATTGAATTTCCTATGGGACTTTTCTACATGAATGGAAAACGTGTTTAGTAAAACACCTTTTGGGTTTTGCCTATTCCCAAAAGTATTTTAAAAGGTAAACATGCATTTAACAAATCCAAGAGCAGCTGAGTTTTTATATCCTTTACTCAGACATATTGTGTTACTTAACTTCTTTTCCAGTTCCTTCAGTTTCTTTTGATATATATTTTTGATTTTCTAAATTTTGTCAAGTTGGTTTTAGTTTTCGATGATTATTTTCAAATGAAAGCAGAAGAGTGCCCAGAAGTAATTGGCTACAAAGACCCTCCTTTAAAGAACTTCTGAATTTAAGGTATAATATGCTCTTCCTGTTTACAACTACACCTTCCTCACTAAACAGGACTCTCATTCAATGAAGTAAAGCTAACCCTGAGAAAACTGGGACATGGTAAAAATTTGTTGGTGATGAATAAAGGTGATCCTGCATAAAAAACACCAGGGAAATACCATGCCTTTCTTAAAGGTCAATATTGTTTTCCTGAATTTTACTATTCTTCAATGGCTTTTTTTCTGAACTTTTGTATTGGTTTCTGATTCATTTTCCTTTTAAAGAAAATAAGTGTTCATGAGGAAGGATACTAACACCTATTGAATGTTTATTTTGAATAATGAACTGAGCTAAACACTTTACATACTTTACGTTAATATTCACTTTGAGTTGGTTAAATAATAATTAATTTTCCTTGTTTAAAGATGAGTAGTCAAAGTGTGAATGCTCATACTCAGAAAATAGTGGAACTAAGCTTTAAAGTTTGACTCTTCTTTCCACTCATAAAGTTTTTGCTCTTTGTAAATTTCTGGTTTTATTATTTTCTCCTGTCATTTAAAGATGGACTTTTCTAACGATCTGTACTTGGCTTTCTTATAGCTATGGTTTCCCCTCTGCATGACATCCAATCCTAAGCTTTCATTTAATAATTTTGCATAGACGACTCCTATGCATCTGTGCCCTTTTCGTCATCACCAATATATCAGGTTCTAATTGAATTTAAACGCAATTTTACAAAAACTTACTTAAGTAGATAGATCACTTTTTTGGGGGTATGGCATACCATTAATAGCAGATATAAATATTGTCATAGCAGATGTACTAAAGTCTTGATTTCACATTTTTATATGGGTGTATTTTATTTTTATGGCCTAATATAGAAAAATATCCTGAGATGAAAGTGTTCTGAGTTTATGCTTTCATTTTAACACTTGCCCCCTTATGTTGCATATGCTAATAAGGAAAGCCTATTTTGACTTCTTTCATTGAAACAGAATCCGACAGAGCATCTTTTCTATGACATATGAGATTTTTTGGCAAGAGCACAACTGGATTTTCTGAGCTTGCTGTGTCTCCAATGAGACCAGCAGGAGAGAAAACCGGTTGGCAATTCATTTTCCCAGTTAGCATGTGTCCCTTTCAATATTTCAAATGTGTTGTCCCTTGTAAAATCTTATACTGAACTTTCATTATAGTCACTTCCTCTGCTGTATGAGCTTCTCACACATAAAATAGATTCAATTATTAAAAATGTTTCCATTATGGACTGTAATAAAATATTACATTATGGTTATATGAGCACTCAAATCTCAACTAGTGATAATAGAAACCATTACACACCATGTGGTAAGCTTCACACATAACCATCCATGAAGCTAATCCTAAACCTTTGGGTAATTTGGCCAAATTTATCTAATTATCTTCACGATTTTATCTCTACAGTCATTGTTAACTATGCTTATTAATGTAATAGTTTCTTACACAGAATTTAATACCACAATAAATACTTATTTTAAAGCCATCATGAACACTTTTGAGCTTTTAATAGGAGTCATGGATATACAGAAATCTCAAAATTATTTCACTTTTAGTAGTCTGAAATTTTAAATTATTTTAAGTAGTTTGTTTAAGGCTATTAGTTATCTTTTTAAAAAGTCATTTTAAATTTACACTAAAATTGCAATAATAGTAAGCAGGGTTGTTGTGTACTCCATAATCAGTTTCCTCAGTTATTAATATCCTACATATGTAGCACATTTTTCACAATTAATGAAGCTATATTTATATGTTCTTGTTAAATAAATTCTAAAGTCCTATAGCTTTTCGTTGTTTTTGAGCACTTTCTTACTTTCTGGCACTAAATATACTTTAGGCTCATCTTGTGTGTTTATTTCCCTGGACTAGAATCAGTCATTTATCAAGAAAGCCCTAGTTCCTTTCGATGGGGAATGTTATCAGACACCAAGAACTGAGTGCTCTGTTCTCAGTGACACTGGGGCCCTCACAGCTGAAAGGGCAGGGAAATATACATGTGTGAGCATTTACATACATCTATAAATATTTCTAAATGTAATCATCTATTTTAAGCTAAACATGAATGCATCCTAAAGTTTCCATTTTTAGCTCATTGCCACATGCATTATTCTAACCTCCATACCCTGCTTACCTGTAACTTCTACTGTAACATGAGAATCCTGGCTTGCATCAACTGCCATTACAGTGGGGCCTTGACTTACAAGTGTCCCAACTAACGAGTTTTTCGAGATACGAGCCGTCTCTCGGCGGATTTTCTGCTTTGAGTTGCGAGCTAAAATTTGGGTTACAAGCCAGAATCAGATACCCCACCGCTAGTTGGCCCAGCGAACGTCACAGTGAACGCCACAATATCAGCCCAGTATCACGTGTCTCACTTGTTCACTTTAATGATTTGACATATGAGTAATTTGAGTTATGAGCTCG
This sequence comes from Myotis daubentonii, assembly GCF_963259705.1. Lineage (NCBI taxonomy): Eukaryota > Metazoa > Chordata > Mammalia > Chiroptera > Vespertilionidae > Myotis > Myotis daubentonii. The sequence continues at coordinate 146,019,620 of NC_081842.1, read as the reverse complement.
GTCACGGAATGAATTAAACTCGTAAGTCAAGGCCCCACTGTACTTACTACACTAGAGGCCTGCGGGATAGGCTGAAACCGGCTCTCCAACATCCCCTGAGGGGTCCCGGATTTCGAGAGAGTGCAGGCCAGGCCAAGGGACTCCACCAGTGCATGATCAAGGCCAGGGAGGGACACAGGAGGTTGGCCAGCAGGGGAGGGACTGCGGGAGGGCTCCAGGGCATGTCTGGCCCAATGTGCTCAGTCCGAATCAGTCGGACAGAAGCAACAAGCTAACCTATTGGTCAGAGCAGCTGCCCCCTGGTGGTCAATGCATGTCATAGTGAGTGGTTGAGCGGCCTTAGCATATCATTAGCATGCTGTATTTTGATTGATTGAACAGCCAACCCATCAACCGGACACTTAGCATATTAGGCTTTTATTATATAGAATGTTTTGATTCTAGTATACCTGTACTGTGGTTTTAGTACTGTTAACCTGTTGGGAAATGTTTTCAGTTAGAGTAGTGATTAGCTTATCTACAGTTCCTTTTGGATTTAGTTTTAGGAGATTCATTTCTCAAAGTTAGTTAAATCAGCACCTTTTACTCTATCTCCTTCAATAAAGTTGTTTCATGTACTTGCAACAGAGTTAGAATGTCATATTCTGCATATCCTCTTGAGATCCCCCCAACTTTCTAAATAATTAATTTTTAAATTTGCACACATTAAGACATACTCTTAGTGAATCATATATCCATGGGTTTTGACAAATGCATATCTTGTATCCATACAGAACAGCATCATACAGATAGTTTCACTTCCCTACAATATTTTCTGTGTTTTATATATCAACGCCCAGCCCCCACCAACCAGAATTCCTGGCAATCACTGATCTGTTTACTATTCTCTATGGTTTTTATCTTTTTCAGAATGTCTTATAAATGAACTCATGCAGTATGTAGCTTTTTCAGACTGCCTTTTTTTTTTAACATAGAAGCATGCATTTAAGACTCATCAGTATCATTGCCTAGTCGTACAATTCAATTCTTTGTATAAATAAGTATTTAATTACGTGGACATACTATACTGTATTTATTCACACACTTGTTGTTGAAGGACATTTACTTGTTTCCTGTTTTTGATAATTATGAATAAAGTGGCTATAAGCTTTTACATGTATATTTGTGTATTACATAAAATTATAAGTCTAGAAGTGTGATTGCTGGGTCATAGTGTAAAACTGTGTAGCTTTATAAGAAACTAGAGGCCCTGTGCATGAAATTTTTGCATGGAGGTGGGGGCCCTCAGCCTGGCTTGCACCCTCTCACAATCTGGAACCCCTCAGGGGATGTCTGACTGCCAGGGACCCCTGTGAGATTGGGCCTAAACTGGCAGTTGGACATCCCTCTCTCAATCCAGGACTGCTGGCTCCTAACTGCTCACCTGCCTGCCTCCCTGATCACCCCTAACCACTCACCTGCCTGCCTGATCACCCCTAACCCCTCTTCCTGCCTGCCTGATTGCTCCTAACTGCCGCTGCCTTGACCCCTGCCTCTGCGGCTTCATCCAGAAGGACATCTGGAATGGTGTCCAGAAGGTCATTCAGCTGTCCAATCTAATTAACAAATTTTGCTTTTATTATTATAGATGGAAGCTCCTGCATTGTGCATCTGCCCCCTGGGGGTTAGTGCACATCATAGCTACTGGTCAAACAGATGGGTACTTAGCCTTTTATATATATAGATTGACAAGCTTTCTTCCATAGTGATTGTTACATTTTCCATTTCTACGAGCAATAAATGAGAATTTATATTGCTCTACATCCTTTTCAGCAATCAATATTGCTGTATTTTTGGATTTTGGCCATTCTAATAGATGTGTAGTAGTATCTCATTGTTTTAATTCACATTTGCCTCATAACAAATAATGTTGACCGTATATTAATATGCTGATTTTCCATCTGTATATCTTCTTTGGTAAGGTCTCTGTTCAATCTTTTACCCATTTTTAAATTGGGTTGTTTATTTTCCTGTAGTTGAATTTTAATATTTCAAAATTTTAAGTTATAAAATATAATGTGTTCCTGCAGATTATATTTTGAGATAATTTATTATATTTCATTGCTCTCCAAATGTATTTTAGCTATCCTTTAAATCACATTTATCTTGACTGAACCTTGTGATAAGACCCATAATTTTAACTGGTGGGAATTGAACTAGTACTTGTAGGCCACCTTTAGAGCTATGTGGGATCATGTTATTGCCTGATGGAATGTAACGAAGTGTTGTGTGACTCCTAGAAAGTACCCTCTATTTTCCTCATCCTTCCCATTGGCTGGAATATGAATATATAACCTGAGCAGCCATCACAGCCCTTGAAAAAGGGCCAAGAATGGTATAGAGGCAAGAAAAGGAAGCCTGACTCCCAATAGAGCATTGCTGAGCAACTGCCTACCTTCAGATGTTTACATGAGAGAAATACATTTCTATCTTGTTTACATCATTACTCTTTTAGGTCTCTGTCACATGCAGCAAACTTCATTTTAACTGAAACAGGACCTGCACCAGAGCCTATAGGTTTGGTTAATTGTGCTTTCAATGTGTCCTCTTAGCACACTGTACTTTTCCTATTGTGGTGCTTTCCATGTTTTGTGTAAATTTCTCATTTCACTGTCTTGCTTTCTCACTACAATATTGATTAAATTATTACTCTTGGTCATATGATATTCTAAATGTTTTAAATCTCCTCTGACATAGCATCATTTATTTTATTAAACCTATTATTTATTTTACCTTAAATTCTACTACCTGCTTTCATTAAATGCCCTTGTTTACCTGAGTACTCCTGCTGCTCACTTGCTTGGACTCTTGTCACACCTCCCTTCCCCAACTTGGTCATCTGAAGACTTATTTATTTTTTAAGGTTTGGTACACAATCCGTCTCTTTCATGAAGCTTTTCTTGATTATGCCAAGTTGGAAAGAAAAATGATGAGCAATAACACTCTTAATGAAATGTCTGATTGTACTCAAATTCAAATAGTATTCTAGAAAGAGGTAGATCCACTTCTAAAAATTCTAGGGGAAAAGTTCATGTACGCTCACATGCTCACACACATATACATATCATAAAAGTGAAAATAAAATCATTAGAAAGGCCATTTTAAGCCAACCATTAGATAAAAAGTAAACATCAAACCTTCATTTTTGAATACTTTTTGACAGTATTATAGTTTGTTCACATTTAGAAGGAAATCAATTGATATTTTATTATCAAAGACTATAGATATAACAAATAAGGTAGACTCAGCTATCAAACCTTATTGTTGTTTAAGATTAAACAAAATAGCTGGAATATGAAGCACTAAAAGTGCCCAAGATCAAAATCAATCCTGAGTGGTAACCTGGGTGGAGGCAGGAAGGAAACAAAAGAAGAAAGAGTCCTAAAAGAGAAAAAAAAAAATCTCTATCTAACATGCATAATAAAGAACCTCTGGAGAACTGCAGCCCTGCGGCTCCTCTCATTCCCATTGACAGGGCTGTATAGTCAATAAATCATGCGGTTGCATATCTACATTGCCTCATTTATTCCCTACACATCGCTGCAGGCAGGAAACAATACCCTGGGAAAAGATGAAGCTCATAGTGCTTGGACTCTGAGTTGGCCTGGAAATAGACAAATCAAGGTAGCCCATGGGTGGTTTAGCTTGGTCTCCCTGCCCTTGTCAGGACTGTCCATAGTGGGATGTAGAACAGGAATTCAACACCAGACCTCATTGATCTCACTTGCCTCTGATCCCCTATAGTAATTAACATGCTCTCATCCAATTAGCAGCTAATTATATTCTCTCTTTAATTATTTTTTTTTACTCTTTTAAATGTATTGGAGATCCTTGAGGGCAGAGACTATTCTGCAGAACTATTTCTGTTATCTCAGTGTTTAACATAATGTTGAACACAAAGAAAGTGCACCATATGTTAACTGATCCACACACTGAGAAGTCCATTGTATTTAAGAACGTATTTTGCTAAGACATGATTTTAATAGTTCCATCATCAGTAATTCGGTTTTTATTTGAGAGTCAAGTTTCCACTAGATAGAAATAATATTAATTGTGCACCTATGTGTAGAGTGTTTTCACATATGTTATTAACTTTATCATAATTGGCACCAGATTAAGCAGCAGACCATCTGTGCCATTGCCCAGAGCACCATCCTGATAGGCGCTAAAAATCTATGAGCACTGAAATATCACTGGAAGACAAAGCAATTTTTATTTATTAGATGTCTTCTAAGGTCTACTTCTCAAATGGTTGAAGAACCAGCCACCCAAGCATCATCCAGTAGTTTGTCAGAAATGCAGAGTATCAGGCCTCACACACACCTGCTGAACCAGAATTTGTTAGCATATACACAGGATACCAAGGGCCACACTGAAGTTTACAAACCAGTTTCAGGGCTAGCTTGTAGTTAGAGGTGCCACTTTTATAAATTGCTTTAGGTGAGTTATAACCCAAGAGACTGGCTCATTTTTGGCCACTAAATTGCCTTGTTGGACTGGTGAAATCAGAAAATTTCAGGGCTTTAACTTAGCCAAGCAAAGTATGCAAGTTAAGGCCAGAACTAAGTTGTTCACAATATGCCAGAGCCTGTGTGCTGGGGGCAAAGATCAACAAGTAGTTAGCATAATAAATGCAAGAGGTCTGTCAGAAGGCTGATGGACCTTGGGCTTTAGCAAGGGCTAAAAGCTATGCACCAATTATTCTGTCGAGACAATGGTGGCTGAAGGCAATCTCCTAACCTGATCATCTTTTACTGTTTACCAAAACTTGCTTTTGATATGTCTGTTTACTTTGCTGAAGAGCAAATGTGTATTTTAGTAAATAAAAATCCATGGGTCCAGAGATTCAGGAAGCCACTCCACTAGAGAGTAGGTTTCTGCCTGGTTTCCCCAATGCCTTCCAAATTTATATTTCTTGTCTAGTATATCCATTTGCATGTGGCCCCTTCTCCAGATTCTGAATCCTTGCTGCAAAAGGTTTTGGCATTGCATATTGTTAGTAATATTGGCAATTTGACTTTCAAGTCAGAATGAACACAAACAGTATTCTACAAAAAAGTCAAAACAAACATTTTAAAAATGTGTGTATTAAACGGCACCTTTTCCCCCTATGCATTAGGCATACTGGCCTTCTCAGAGTTATTCAAACTCACCCAGCTTACCTGGAACCTTTGCACTTGCTGCTCCTTCTTCATGGGAAACTCCTCTTCCAGGTCTATGGCTGGCGGTTCTATCTTGTCATTTAAGTCACCTCTTTGGAGAGGTTTTTCTTAGGTGCACTGATTAAATTAGCCTTGTAATCTCTATTCCTTTACCCTGCCAATAGCATTTATCACTCTAAAGTTTTTTCCCTTTCTTTCTCTTTCTTTTTCTCTTTCTCTTTCTTCCTTTCCTTATTTGTCTTCTCCCTCATATTGTTAGCTCCATGAGAGAAGAAATTTTTTTCTGTGTTGTTTGCTATCATATTCCCTGCTTTGGTTCATGGTAGATGCTCAATAGTTGCTGAATGAATGAATCAACAGATAGTGAAATGAAAATGATTACTAAGATCAATATGCTAATATATACTATGCTAATAAATAATGAGTTTTCCAATAATCATCCCCAACTTCAAGTTCAGCCCAACTTTGTATTAGATTCTTAAGAGTTCCCTTTGAAACATGAGGTGTCTTTTTACAAATACAGTTCATAGATAAAAAATGTTAGAAACTTTTTTCATATTTTCAGCAACTATTGGTTGAGTGCTTTTAATACACTCAGTGACAGGTACTTCCCTAAGCCTGCTACATATAGAGATATGACTTTGCTCAAGTTACTAATAAGCCTATTTAGGATTTCAATTTCCTAATGTGTAATAATAATACCTGCCCCTACTTCATGGGTTGTTGGGACTACAAATTGGGATAATAGCTTGAAAATACTTATTATAGTTTGACATATACTAAGCACTCAATATATTAATATTAGTTTCAGAGAATTTAGACAGTTGGGGCTTAGGAAGATAAAGGATTATCTTTCTAATATAAATAACATTTGCATTGTGATAGTAGTGCTAATAGATGGTATTTACAAATAATTTCAAATATTTTTCAAAGTATTTTTATTACATTGTCTTCTGTTATTGTGATGGATTGACTTCATTTTATCTTCAGAGAGAAAAATAAATGTGTTTACCAAGTTCCTCTTACTTCTTTTAATCTTTCCCTGTTGCATATCTGTTTCAGATTACAGTATGCCATTTTTGTTGCCATTTAAATTAAAATGGAATATACATGATGCAACCTTAAACTTTAAATATATACAGTAGGCCTCCTGGTCAGCAGGAGATATATTCCAAGACCCAAGGGATGCCTGAATCCATGAATAGTACTGAACCCTACATAAATTATTTTTCTTATAGATACCTATGATAAAATTTAATTTATAAATATGGTACAGTATATTAAAATAATAACGAATAATAAAATAAAACAATTATAACAATATATTATAATAAAAGTTATGTGAATATTATCTCTCTCAAAATATCTTATTGTACTATACTTACTCTTATTGTAATGATGTAAGATGATACAATACCTACTTGACGAGATGAAGGGAGGTGAATAATGTAGGCATTGTGATGTAGCATTAGGCTACCATTGACCTTCTGATGATAAGGGTAACTTGCAAAAAGCACTCTGTTAGAGCAACAGTTAATTTTATAACCAGCAAGGCTCCTAAATGACTACCAGGCAGGGAGCATTTATAGTGTGGTGATAGCCAGAGATGATTCAAGTCCTGTGCAGGATGGAGTAGGACAGAGCAAAATTTCACCACGCTACTGAGGACAACATGCAATCTAAAAAATATGAATTATTTATATCTGGAGTTATTATTTAATATTTTTGGACTGTGGTTGACCTGGGGTAACTGAAACTACAGAAAACAAAACTATGGATAACATGGACCTATTGTGTTCTATTACATTTTGCATATGTAAACATCCACTTAATGAACATTTAGAAATGAATATAAAACAACACTAGGTCCTCAGAAGTCATCCTCATTTCAGTACACACTCAATACTCCCTTCCCCCATATATCACCACTAACATACTTACATGACTATGGATTGGTTTTGACTGTTTGTAAATTTAATCATGAAACCACACTCTTGTTAGTTTGGCTTCTTTTATTTATCATTATGATTGTCAATGTTATCTACACTGTTGTGCATAGCAGTATATTGCTCATTTTAGTTGCTGCATAATGTTTTTCATAATTTATTTATTCATTCATGGATTCTAATGAGAGTGTCTAATAGTATCACACAATATTTTTGTTGTTGTTGTTAATCCTCACCTGAGAATATTTTTCCATTGATTCTTAGAGAGAGTGGAAGAGAGGGGGAGGGACAGAGAGAGACACATGGATTGGCTGTCTCCTGCCCACAACCTTTCTGGTGCCATGGCTGGAACTTGCAAATGAGGTACATGCTTTTGACCAGAATCAAACCCAGGACCCTTCAGTTCACTGGCTGATGCTCTATACATCTAGCCAAATCAGTAAGGGCTGACACAGTATTTATTTATTTATTTTTTATTGTTTAAAGTATTACATATGTCTCCTTTTTCCCCAATTGATCCCTGCCCCACTCCTGCCCCCCACATCAAGCCCCCACTGCTCCAGTGTCTGTGTTATTGGCTAGGCTTATATGCATGCATACTAGTCCTTTGGTTGATCTCTTATCCTTGCCTCCCTTGCCTTCTCTCTGAGGTTGGACGGTCTGTTCAGTGTTTCTTTGTCTCTGGATCTATTTTTGTTAATCAGTTTATGTTGTTCATTATATCCCACATATGAGTGAGATCATGTGATATTTACCTTTCTCTGACTGGCTTATTTCACTTAGCATAAAGCTCTCCAGGTCCATCCATGCTGTTACAAATGGTAAAAGTTCCTTCTTTTTTATAGCAGAGTAGTATTTCACTGTGTAGATGTACCACAGTTTTTTAATCCACTCATCTGCTGATGGGCACTTAGGCTGTTTCCAGATCTTAGCTATGGTGAATTGTGCTGCTATGAACATAGGGGTGAGAAGGAAAATATGGGGGCAACTTTGGAGGCTTATAGCCTAGTTCAGTATCTAGTTAAACAGTAATTTTACTTCCCCATTCTAACTGACTTGGGTGGAGCTGCAAAGCCCACTCCAAGGGCCCGCCACCAGAAGATATACACTGAGTGGCCAGATCTTTATGACCACCCCATCAGTACTTCATTGGGGCACCTTTTGCCTTCAATACTGCAGCGATTCTTCTTGGCATTGACTCCACGAGATCTTGAAAGGTGATGTGAGGAATCTGACATCATGCCTGATGAATAGCACTGTCCAGTTCTGTGAGATTTGATGGTTTTACTGATACTTGCTCCATGGTCAGAGCGCCAATAATCATCTCACGTTCAAAGGCTGTTAAATCGCGTTGTTTACCCATATCTTCAGAAAAAAAATCATTTCTACTGTCATGGTAAACAACCTTCTTCCCTATTTATAATGATCTCGCACTCTAGCAACTTCAGTGAGAAATTATAGCTAATTTGCTTACAAATGTCAGGTGGTCATAATAATCTGGTCCTCAGTGTATATATCAAAACCTCCCCACATTGTTAGTTCAGGCTTTGGATCAAAATCCCCTGGACAAACAGCACTGCATAATAAAAGTTTAATTTCCTGATTCTCTGGGTGCTGGCTGTCATTCTCTTGGGCCATTTTCCACAACAGGGTTGCATATGTCCTTTCTGATTGGTGTTTCTGGTTTCTTGGACTATATTTCCAGAAGTTGGATTACTGGGTCGAATGGGAGTTCCATTTTTAATTTTTTTACACAGCATTTTTAATTTACATTATTTATCGTTGGCTAATGGTGAAGATATTTTCTTGTACTTATTGAATGACCCTGTATTTTTTTAGGTGAAGTGCCTGTTCAAATCCTCTGCCTTTTTGTTGTTGATTTTGGGAGTTTTATATACTTTCAATGTAAATGTTAGTTGAGTAAATGTGTTGGAAATAACTTTACTTATTAATAATATACTGTGATTAACAAAAGCCTTCTTTTAAATGTAGTTCAATCAGCCCTGACAGGTTTGGCTCAGTGGATAGGGCGTCGGCCTGCAGACTGAAGGGTCTTGGGTTCGATTCCCATCAAGGGCATGTACCTTGGTTGCGGACACATCCCCAGTGGGAGGTGTGCAGGCGGCAGCTGATTGATGTTTCTCTCTCATCGATGTTTCTAGCTCTCTATCCTTCACCCTTCCTCTCTGTAAAATATCAATAAAATATATTTTAAAAAATAAATGTAGTTCAATCATAAGTCCTGTAATATAAAAAATAACCTGGATGGGATTAAAAACTATACACCAAGAAGTTTAATGCATCCAAAGCAGGGAAACATAAGAAAACCAAAACGGAGCATACTGAAATGAAATGAACTAAAAGAAAAGGACAAATTAAAAAATCTTAAAAGCAGAGACAAAGAAAACATATTAGATGAACAATTATAAATTATAAACGTAATTATTGATGACTCTTTTCAGAAATAATTCAAGTTCAAGGAAAGTGGGATACCTTTAAAGTGCTACAAATAAAACTATATAGAATTTTGTAGCTATCAAAGCTATTTAAAAATGAAGACAATTTAAACACATTTTCAAGCAAAAACAACAAATACAGGTGAGAATATTCATGACTAGCAAATCTACAGAATGTGAAATGTTGAAGAAACTTCTTTAGGCTGAAGGCAAATGTCACATCAGAAACTTAGATCTAAAAAATAAACGAAGAGCTCTGTAAGCGTTAAGTATATGTAAAAATGTTTTCATAATCTGTTTTCTATGCTTCCTTGCAACAATATTAATGTTAAATTAAAAAAACAAAAATAGTATTGTTGCATTAATCACTTTTGCAGAGGCATTGTGTGTGATAAAAAATGCCACAAAAGAAAAAGGAAATGAAAGTATAATTTTGCAAGTTTCCAATGTTAGCCATGAAGTGGTAGGTAGTGTGGACGAAAGGGGCCACATGCTGACCTGACAAGCTCAGGAGAGGCCTGCATAGCAGTTTTGCAGACTCAGAGACCTAAAGTAACCACAAAGGATGGTCTGAAATTAAACCTTAACTAAAAGCAGTTATGGTGGGCAGTTACGTCCTAAGCCGATATCTTCACTGATAAGGTCAACCTTTACTGTAACTGAGCCTATCTGTCTTTTTGCATCTATGATAACATACCCTTGAAATGTCTGGGTAACTTGTGATGTCCCTGTATCTGGAGCTCCTGGGGCACAACCAGGTGAGCTGGCCCCAGGACAGATGCAGCAGATTCTTTCATTTATCATGTTAATTGTTCCTGCACCCACCTAAGTATATGTCCATCATTTTACTTTTTATCCTATCACAGAGGTCCCCCCCCCCTGCTTCTCTTAATCCCACCTCCTTAAATGTGTCACCAATGAATTTCATGTATAAATACGGATGTAACCCTGTCATTCTCCGGAGCACAATCTCAATTCGTTGAGGTTCTGCTTCCCGGCATATGTCGACAGTTTGGCTCAAATAAACTCACAAAAATTCTTTACAGGTTTCAATGGTATTTTTACGTTAACAGTAGGTAGATGGTAATAATTTAATGATTCATATTGTAAACCCTAGAACAACCTCCAGAAGAAGAAAAAAATAACTACAAAGTCAAGGAAGGAGATAAAGGACAGTACTAAATGTACTCAATTAACCCAATAAAGGCATATAAAAAGGAAAATGAGAATTGATGGAACAAATGAGAAACCAATAGCCATATAGCATATTGAAAACTGATTGCATTAATACATATATTAATTATATATGTTCTAAATCATGTGATTGAATTGTAGAGACTATCCAATTGGATACAATTTCATGGTCCACCTCTATATTGTCTATAAGAACAATATTTTATATATAAAATCTGAGATAAGTTAAATGTAAAATAATGAAGACTAGCCCAAGCAATGTGGCTCCATGGTTTAGCATCAATCTATGAACCAGGAGGTCACAGTTCAATTCCTGGTGAGGGCACATGCCCAGGTCTTAGCCTCAATCCCCAGAAGGGGGCACACATCAAGCATCTGAACAATAATTCTATCTCATCATTGATTTTCTATCTTTCTCTCCCTCTCCCTTCCTCTCTGAAATCAATAAAAATATATTAAAAATAAATAAATAAATAAATAAATAAATAAATAAATAATAAATAAAATAATGAAGAGTAGTATCATGCAAACCTAAATTATAAGAAAACTGGAAGTCATATATTATTTCAAACACAGTGAACTTCAGGGGAAAGAATATTACCAGAGGAAAAGAAAATAATTTCATAAGTATTACAAGTTAATTCATTAAAATGACATATCGGTATTACATGTCTGTACCATTAATAAAACTTCTACATACATGAAGAAAAATTTATTAAATGAAAGAAAAAATAGAGAAATCCAAATTATAGTCGAAAATCTCAGCATTCCTCTCAGTAATTGATAGAAAAAATAGAAACTATAAAAGGCTATATTAATCTTGAACAACGCTATGTGTCACTTTGACCTAGTTTATATATATATATGACACTGCATTAAACAGAAGAAAAATAGCCCTTCATTGCAAAGACATATTTTTTGAAAATGATTGAATTCATAAAAATTATATTATCTGACCACAATGAAATGACAAAAAGATCAACAAAATATGAAAACTCCACCCACATTTGAAAATTAACAAACCCTCTTTAAATAATATATAGGTCAAAAAAGAAATTACAAGGGCAACTAGAAAATATTTTGAACTGAATGAAAATTAAATAACAATTTGAAATTTGTGATATTCATCTAAGGCAGTAGTTAGGGGTACATTTATAGTTTAAATTCTTATAACAAAAAATAAAAGAAAAGCTCTAAATATCAATGATCTATTGAGAAAAGTAAATCCAATGTTAATAAGCATAGGAAATGCTAAAGAGTAAAGTTTAATGAAAGTTCAACAAAATTGATAAACCTTGAGCTATACTAATTAATTCAAAAGAAATAAAGGTACAATTTATAATAACAAAAATGTAATATACTAATTAGGCCCAATGTCCTTCCAGGACGAAGCCAGGCCTGCAGCCACAGGATGGAGGCAGCCGCCCACAGATGTAAGGGAGGAATCGAGGCAGCTGCAGCTGTGAAGGCCTACTCTTGCATGAATTTCATGAATCAGGCCTCTAGCAGGCCTCTAGTTTACTAATAACAGCAATGAAAGTGGCATTACTGTATGAAAGCATTTTGTGAAGTTATTTTATGTGTACAGCACTACCTGACTTAAAATTAAGGATAAACTTTACATGGAAACTGCAGCCTAGTAACACTCATGAACACAAAAATCCTTAAGTAAACTTTGGCAAATCCAAATGTAAATAAGACAATGCAATGCATCTTGACAAAAATGTGTTTGTTCCAAGAATGCAAGGTTAGTATAGCATTTAGAAATCAATAGCTCTTATTCATTATAATAAGAGAATGGAGGAAAGAAATCTTATACTAACCTTATTAAGACATAAAAGGTGTTTGACAAAATTCATACCTATTTATAGTAAAAATTTACAGGAATTAAAATTGGGTGGGAACTTGTTTAATTTGATAAAATATATCTTTGAAAGAACTACAACTAATATTTGATGGTGACAATTTAAAAATTTTCTGCCTAATAAAGCAGGAATTTTGGGGGAACATAGGCAGACTTAGGGATTTTTTGGAATTGGGGTCCATGGAAAAGTGTGGGGCTGCAGACTGGAAGAAGGCACATTTCCATAACACAAGGCAGCCAGGTGCAGTTACATCTCCATAAGACAAGGGAGCAGCAACAGTTACATTTCCATAAGGCAAGGAAACTGGAAGTAGCCAAGAAAGGTCTATATTTACAAAATAAAGAAGGAGGAAGAAAGCCCAGAAGGAATTAGGAGAACAATGAGGGAGAAGAGCCTCACAAGTCCCATGTGAGGTTTGACCTTTGAGCTCAGAAGTTGCTATAGCGACCAACTCAAAGGGGAATATTGACCAATCAGAGAGGATATTAGGACACAGGAACTGCAGCCTTTATAAGCCATAGAGAAAAGGGACTCAGTGGGACCCTTTTCCCCCTCCCTACTTGAAAGTCAGTTCTGTGGGACTCTTCCCCCTCCCTACATGGGAGTCTGTACTTGTTCTTCAATAAATCTCCATCTTTGCTATACCACTTTCTGTCCGTGGATTCATTCTTTGATTCCGGCAGACAAAGACTCCGGGTTCCAGTCCAAAAATTTGGTATCACTAAGGTTGGAAATAAAGTAAAGATGCCTGTATTTCTTAAATCCATTCAATATTATTCTGAAAGAGATAGCAATAATTCAAAAATAATATGCATACAGATCAAGAAGAACTAAATAAAACTCTAAATTCATTAACATCATGATTGTGTGTGTAAAATTTTTATGAAATAAACAATAAACTATTGAACTTATGCATGAATTTTGAAAGTCTTGGATACAAGAACAACATCAAAAATAAAATTATATTTTTACTAGAGGCCCAGTGCACAGATTTGCGTACCAGTGGGGTCCCTCAGCTTGGTCTGCACCCTCTCACAATCTGGGACCCCTCGGGGAATGTTGGACCGCTGGTTTCAGCCTGATCCCCACAGGCCAGGCACCTGCGGGGATCGGGCAGGAACCTGCAGTTCGACATCCCCTGAGGGATGTAGTGCGTGAAGCGGCAAGCAGCTGGGGAAGAGCCAGAGCCCAGGGTGGGTGCCACTCTGGCTCATCCCAGCCCTGCTGCTCCTGCCACTTGTTAGCACTGCTGCAGAGGCAGAAGAGGCTCATGCCACTGCAGCTGCATTCACCAGCCTTGAGCCTGGATTCTGGTGCCCATCGGTCAACTGAGCGATGCTCCCGCTGTGTGAGCGCACTGACCTCCAGGGGGCAGTTCCTGCATTGAGCTTCTGCCCCCTGGTGGTAAGTGCACATCATAACAACCAATCGAAAGGTCATAAGAATGTTCGATCTCTTAGGCTTTTATATATATAGAGACTAGAGGCCCGATGCACAAAAATTTGTGCACTCGGGGGAGGGGAAGTCCCTCAGCCCGTCCTGTGACCTCTTGCAGTCTGGGACCCCTCAGGAGATAACGACCTGCTGGCTTAGGCCTGCTCCCAGGTGGCAGAGGGCAGGCCCAATCCCTAGGTGCAGCCCCTGGTCGGGCTCAGAGCAGAGCCAATTGGGGAGTTGGGGCGCCACCCCCTGTCATGCACAGAGCAGGGCGGACAGGGAGGTTGCGATGCCACCCTCAGTCACGCTCAGGGTAGGGCCGATGGGGGGTTGGGGCACTGCCCCCTGTCACACTCAAGGCAGGGTCGATGGGGAGGTTGCAGCGCCACCCCCTGTCATGCACAGAGCAGGCCCATCAGGGGGTTGGGGCTCCGTACCCTGTCACTCACAGAGCAGGGCCCATCAGGGGGTTGGGGAGCTCCCCCCTGTCACTCACAGAGCAGGGCCAATCAGGGGGTTGAGGAGCTCCCCCCTGTCATTCACAGAATAGGGCCAATAGGGGAGTTGGGGCACCACCCCCTGTCACACACAGAGCAGGGCGGATCAGGGGGTTGGGGCGCCGCCACTGTCACACTCAGGGCAGGGCCAATGGGGAGGTTATGGCTCTACCCCATCACACACAGAGCAGGGCCCGTGGGGTGGGGGTTGGGGCGCCGCCCTCTATCACACACAGAGCAGGGTTGATCAGGGGGTTGGGGCGCTGCCACTGTCACACTCAGGGCAGGGCCAATGGGGAGGTTATGGCTCTACCCCATCACACACAGAGCAGGGTCCATGGGGTGGGGGTTGGGGTGCCGCCCTCTATCACACACAGAGCAGGGCCGATCAGAGGGTTGGGCCACTGCCCTGTCACACACAGATCAGGGCCGATCAGGGGGTTGGGGCGCCGCACCCTGTCACACAGAGCCGCAGGCGATCAGGGGGTTGGGGCACCTTCCCCTGTCAGGAACAGAGCCGGGCAGATAGGGAGGTTGTGGCACCGACCCCTGTCACACACAGAGCTGCAGGGCGATCAGGGGGTTTGGGCGCTGCCCCCTGTCACACTGATCCTGGTGCCGGGAGCCATATTACCCTTTTACTATATAGGATAGAGGCCTGGTGCACAGGTTGGGACGGCTGGTTTGCCCTGAAGGGTGTCCTGGATCAGGGTGGGGGTGCCTACTGGGGTGCCTGGTCAGCCTGGATGAGGGGATGATGGCTGTTTGCAGCTGGTCACACACCCTTCAGGGTGGGGGTCCCCACTGGGGTGCCTGGCCTGTCTGGGTGAGGGGCTGAGGGCTGTTTTCAGGCTGGGACTGAAGCTCGCAACTGCTCCTTTTTTTCTTTTTTCTTTTTTTTTTATTCTAGGCCACCTTTAACTCTGAGGCTCCAGCTCTTAGGCCTCCGCTCCTGAAAGCAGGTATCTGGTTTGTTTCGGTTCTATAATCAAAACTCTGTATCAACTCCAGCTCTGAGATCCCAGCCGGCTGAAAGCTGGTTTCTGGGGTTTTGTTTATCTTCTATATTTGTTACAATGTTTCTTAAACTGCAGGCTCAGAGGCCGGCAAGGCAGGCCGGGAACGTTGGTTTCCTCCGTCACTGAAGCAAGCAAGCCTCATGTTAGTTTCAAGCTGCCTGGCTGCCGGCCACCATCTTGGCTGGTAGTTAATTTGCATATTGTCCTGATTAGCCAATGGGAAGGGTAGCAGTCGTATGCCAATTACCATGTTTCTCTTTTATTAGATAGGATATTAACAATGAAAAATGAAATTAAAAATATTTGCAAATATTTATATTTCTAATACTATCTAAAGTACATTAAATATCTAGGGATGCATTTAAGAATATGTTTAAGAACTCATCAGTGAAATATATAAAAATTTATGTGAGAAATTTTAGACTAAACAAGTAAAGAATATATCATGATCATGGATTGTGTGATTCAATATTGTTAAAATATCAATTCTTCTCAAATTAATCTATAAATAGAAATTGGCATTCTGGATTCTAAAATTTATGTCGAAATGTAAGGATCTACACTAGCCAAAACAATTTTGGAAAAAATAAAAAGAAACAAGATTGAAGGCCATAAACTACCTGTTTTCACAACTTAAAGACTACCAATTGAATAAGACAGTGTGATATTGGCATAAGGATAAATGTATGGATCAGTGGAATGGAATAGTGACTTTACAAATTAATCCACACATTTGAGGTGAATTGCTTTTTAACACAGAAACTAAAGTAATTAAATGGGAAAATTATCTTCAACAATCTGAAGAAACAAATGTATCTTATGAAAAGAATCTTAATGCTTAACTCACATCATACACAAAAGTAAGTTGAAATGTATTATAGTTCTTTCTTAACTAAAAGCTAGAATATAAAAAATTTTCAAGAAAATATAAGAAAAAATGTATGACTGTGTTATAGACAAATATTTCTTAGACAGAAACTTTAAATACTATTTAAGTACTATTTCCCAAGATGTTGATACATTAAACTTTATTAAAATTATAAATTTTAGAGAAACAACATTAAGAAAATAAAAAGTACAATCAACAGGTTGGGAGAAAGGTTCCCAATGCATATAACTGACAAGGAACTCTCATAACTCAATAACAAGGAGCCAAACAATCCAGTAAAAATAGAAAAGGAAGATCTTCAGAAAAGAATCTCTGCAAATGGCCAATAAATTCATGATGAAATGCTCAATATCATTACTCATTAGGGAAATACAAAGTAAGACTACAGTAATCTCATTATAATCTGATCAATACACTCACTGCAAGACAAAATCTCTCTATATAAAAGCCTAAGTGACTGGTTGACCGGTTGACCGGTTGACTGGTTGACTGGTAGCTATGATGTGCACTGACAACCAGGGGGCAGGTGCTCAATGCAGGAACTGCCTCCTGGTGATCAGTGCACTCCCACATTGGGAGCACCGCTCAGGTGACCAAGGGGTGCCAGATCCCCCTGTGTGCCCCTCCCTCATCTGGACCAGGACCTAGATTGGGACTAGCATCAGGACTTCTCAGTCATGGGCATGCCAGTATTGCCCTAGGTAGGGATTATGGAGACTGAAGCTGAGCAACAGCAAGCCTATCAAGTGGTGGTGGCAGCAGGCACAGTGGGGCTGGGATGAGTGGGAGCAGCACGGTGCCCAGCCTGGGTTTGGTCTCCTCCCCAGCTGCCTGCCACTTCAGTACTACTACCTCCCTCAGGAGATGTTGGACTGCTGGTTGCAGCCAGTCCCCACAGGCCAGGCCAAGGGACCCCAGTGGTGCACAAATCCTTGCACTGGGCCTCTAGTAAAATGTAAAATAAGATTGAAATGCCAAATTTTAACAAGAATGTGGAGCAGCTGGATCTACCATCTGTTATCATTTGGTCATACATATTACTCTGGAAAATATTCTGCTACTTTCTTATATAGTTAAACATATTCCTACCATGTAACAGTAATTTCACTTGCAGGTATTTACCCAAGAGAAATAATATATATATATATATATATATATATATATATATATATATATATATATATATATATATATATATATATATATAATAATAGATATATAAACATATACCTGTGAAAGACTTGTATACAAATATTCATAGCAGTTTTACTTATATCTCTAAAGTGGAGACAACAAAAATGTCCAATAATAACTGAGTGGAAAACAACTTTTGAGATACTCAGATAATGGATATTATTCAGCAATAAAGGAAACACAATAACTAAACATGGAAAACAGTACATACATATTATTCTATATGTATGAAATTCCAGAACAGATCAAACCAATTTGTAATGGCAGAACATATTTCAGCACTTGCCTAGAAGTGGAGGTGGGTGAAATTTTCTGCCAAAGCATCAGGAAGAAACTATAGGAAATGGAAATGTTCTACTTTATGATTTTCATGATGTTAATATGAAAATATGCATTAAAAAACTCATCAAATGGTATAATTAAAATGGTATATTTTATTTTTATATAAATTACACTTCAATTATCTGACAGTTTACTTTAATGCAATTACTTTATTATCAACTAGGGTCCAAGTGCATGAATTTGTGCACCTTGAAAGGAACTGTGGGCTGTGAGGCTATGGTAGGCAGGGTGGGGGGTGTCTCGGCCCATCCTCCACACCCCGCCCAGCCCCTCCCACCACGGCCCTCAGTACTCTGTCTGCCAGCAGACCCGCTCTCACTGCTGCTGTTCTCACATGCTGTTGGCGGGTGCTGTTCACACCCGCTGAAGGCACAAGCGATTGGGGCCAGTGCCAGCAGTGGATGTGAGCAGGGCCAGGATAGTCAGCGGGTGCCAATGGCGGCTGCTGCCCCAATTGCCTGTCAGGAGCAGGGGGGAGGTGGAGAAGCCCTGAGGGGTGATCAGGGCCAGCAGCCACTGCTTGCAACCGCTGATGGTGTGGAGCTATCAGGGCTGGCGCTGGGTGTCGGGAGTAGGTGTAAGTGGTGGCTCCTGCGCCAGCAGCGAGTGCGAGCGAGGTCGGCGTGGGCAGTAAGTGCGAGTGCCAGGTGGGACCGTGGTGTGTGGCAGCAAAGAATTTTCAGTAACCACCAGAGGCTCGCCCTGATGACAGCGACCAGCACCACGCCTTGGTCTAGCACCCCTGCTCACCTGCTCCACCATCCTGCCGCAGCCAATACCTTCCATGTTCCCCACACGCTCTCTGGTGGTGGTCAGCACATGTCATAGCGACCGGTGATTCGGTTGTTCTGGTTGTTCTGCCGTTCGGTCTATTTGCTTATTAGCCTTTTATTATATAGAATGATTGGATATTAAAATAATTTTGTGGTCATGATAATGTAATCCTCTCAAGAGGCATTATACTATTATTTTTATTGTCTCTTTGACTACCCTAGGTGTAGTGCAAGATCACCTCAATCCAGCCAAAGCTGAGGTTCAGGATATGCCATGACTGTTTTTTCTACTCCTAAAGCATAGCTCTTAATTCTACTTTGTTGTCCTTTTGGGATGGTTTAATCCACAGCTGTAAGAGTTTATCCTTCACCTTGATTGGCCCCAAATCAAACCTCTGTCTCTGTGCCCCTGCCAAATTTTCTGCCTCACTCTTTATTCTCCCCGGGGTGGGTACTTTCAGCTTGATTCTCTATGATTCCTTACTGAAGGCACAGTCTGAGAATCTCAAAATGCCATAATGGGAGATTATAGACAGAATGTTAGCCTCTTTTCTGCAGTTATTTCTTCTCCAGCATCAAGTTCTATTAAGTTTTGATTCCTTTGGTTGTTTTCAATCACTTTTACACAAACATTGTGTGAGTACCTAGTATGTGTCTGGTCTGGTGGCAGCTCCTGTGGGATTAAAAAAAAAACAACCTTTTGCTTAGATCTTTGGGGTACAGTTAATAGATAAGTAGCAGGGCGGTAAGTCATACAGTTAGCAAACAATTAGGAATGATTTCAAGTAGTTCACAATAAAATGCCAAATTTAACATCAAAATCTGGGGTGTGAAGGAGGGGAAAAAATCAAGGCTGGCTGGGATTATAGAGAATAGACTTCTTGGAGATGGTGCTAGCTGTATCTTGATGAGGCTTTATAATTGAGATGAAGTCTGGATAAAGATGGGTTATTAAAGGAATCTGAGAACATAGGCCAGCTTCCAGTAGAAAGCTGGTTTGTGGTGAGAATTAGCTAATGAAGATAGTCAGGAAACAGACAGGGAAAGTATTTTTATTCACTTTACCCATGAGACACAAACTAAGAAGAAATGTTGCCATTGGCCACATACATAGTGGCAGATATAGCACTAAAACAATGTTTTCTGCTTCTGCTCTAGTGTTTGTTTCTTATAATCATAATTTTTCTGGTGCTAAGGGGAGAGCCATGAAAGAATTATGAACAAAATAAATGAACAAACAAAATTGGAACAGGCTTATAGATACAGAGAACGAGCTGATGAAGTCCAGAGGGGACAGGTGTTGGGGGGTTGTATTAAATAAAATGATGGGATTAAGAAGTACTAATTGGTAGTTACAAAATAGGCACAAGATGCAAGGTAAGTCATGAAGAATATAGTTAACACTATTGTAATAACTATCTATGGTGCCAGGTGAGCACTTGAATTATTGAAGGGAACAGTTTGTAACCTATCTGAATGCCTATAGACTGTGCTATACACTTGAAACTAATACAAAATAGTGTTAAATGCAAACTGTAATAACAAAAAAAAGAGTTATGACATATCTTACCTGAAAAAATTGAAAAGAAATATTGCCTGGACTCAGAATCAATTGATTCATCTGGGAAATATACAAAGATGAACCAATACATCATTTCTTGGGGGGAGGGAGAGGAATGATGTGGGACATACACGGATGATTATGGCCTATTCATGAGAGTGTTGACAACTGAATAAGAATGACATACTCAAGATGGAATCACACAAAGCCGGAAGATACATCACCGCTCCAATCCTATTAAAATGATTTGTTCACTAAACACATATGTGTTCTGGTTGCACATAATTCCTGCCTCCTGAGTTGCTGGTGTGGCAAAATTATCCAGAGCTTCTTGAGAGTAGGTTGTGTGCCTTTCTTATTCAATGTTGCATTTCCGGGGTTCAACAAAATACTTAGCAAATAATTTATCTTGAATAATTTTTTGATTAACTGAATTAAGTTTCCTTTTGTCTATTAGGTTATGGAAGAAAGGCACACACATGAACAAAACATCTGCCATTTTCATACACTGCTGCTCATAATGTGAATTGGTTCCGTACTTTTGTAAATAAAGATATTTGGCAATAGATATAAAAGCTATAAAATTGCATATGCTGTTTTAAGTTATTAAAATCCATCTTTAAGACATCTCTATGAAGGAAATAATAAGAAAATAGTACTCTTCGTGAAACTCTTTACAAGAACTGTTGAAAATGAAAAAAAGCTGCAATGAATAGAAGTAGCCATAATATCTAACAATGGAGAAAATGCAAAAAAAAAATTGCTAGTTTCAAAATTATGAATACACTAAAAAGATATCTATGAACATTATATAAACATGTCAAATGCATACTATTTATTAAATGTCAATAGAATACAATAGATATCTACACTAATAAAAGAGAAAGATGTAGATTGATCATACCTTTGCAACTCCCTCCAGCCAATCAGCAATGAGTATGCAAATTAACCCAACAAAGCTGGCAGGTTAATTTGCATGCACAGGCATCTAGCGGACAGGGGTGGGGCGGGATGCTTGTGTCATCGCCATGGTGACGACGCAGGCATTCCGCACAGCCCCAGCCACTCCGGGCCTCTGGCCTCTGGACAGCGTGGAAAGGCGGAAAGACGGCTCCAGGCCCAAGAAGGCGGTGGTGGCAGCCAGGGGAACAAAGGCCAATTCTTGCACAAATCTTCATGCACTGGGCCTCTAGTATACTATAAAATTCCAACTACATAAAATACATAACTATCTAGAAGGCCATACAAAAGATAATAGTTGTGTAGGGATGGGAGGTTTACAAACTCAGATGGATGCCGAGCAGGTGACTATGCAAAATGAGCTTTATGCAAAATCACAGTGAGTTGTGCAGTTTGGCAGGTGAGAGGGTAGTGGTGAGGGATTCTACAATTAAGCTTCAGTTTTGCAACCCAGAGTTCAGTAACTAGAGGCAGATCTCAATGCGGTTTTACGTAATCTATGTAATATAACTTATTTAACTTACAATGTTCTTGTGGAAATGTGAAAGTAGTGGCAAGAAACTATTGAAAGTATAAAGCCTGATGCAAATACTGAAGATTACCATCATTTTTACTGGCATTTATATCATTGACAATGATCTCATGGAATCCTGAAGGCTCCAAATGTTGGGCCCCGAACCAGCAAGTACATAACCGTGACAGGGCACAGACTTTAAATGCTCTTGGGGTGCCAGTTCATATCAACACCTGGAAGAGGCAGGAACAAGAGCCAGGCTGAATGTTCCAGAGTTGTGGAAAAGGGTAGGGAGGAGAGAAAGAGTGGCTTTCTGTTGTTACAATAGCTTTCTATATGTCTAAGGTTTGCCCTAATCATGTGAGTACACTCTGAAGATACAAGACAAATCTCTAGTTAGTATTGGCTAATCATTTACTTTCCTTCTTGAGAAAGTATGTTCCAAGTGCCCAGTCTAAAATAATTACATTTATATTATTTTCTGCTACATACCGTTCTCATTTTTCTATTCCTGCATTATTTGTGCCTTTAGGTGATACATTCATTGGAACAAGAGTTATTCCTTGTCTGAGCCCAGTTTGTCCTACTTTTGTGCACTGGTTATAGAATTCTAGCAAAACTGAATGCTAGAAATAGAAAGAATGCAGGGTGGAAATAACCCAAAACCTTCAGGGAGAATATGAACTTGGTAATGTATGTTGAAGGCTACAAAATTAGATTGTAGCTAAGCAGGGCTAAACTACATTTTCTGTTTTACCTTTGACTTTCTGTACAACCTTGGAAAACATATCGGTATTCTACGCAGTGGTGCCACACTGGCTCAGACGTTTGGTTATTTAAACCAGGATTCTATTGCTTGAATAGCTGTGAGACGGCATGGCTGCCTTTGTACTCATTAACCCTAAAGATTCACTAGGGTTAGCTTCATGGCACCATTTTGCAAATTCTGTCATTAGTCATTTGTTCTCACCCTTCTTAATGCAGTAATATGGCCTGCCTATTCCACTTCTTGATGTAATTAATATATTCCAAGGTATATTATTGTTTTGTTAATTTGTTTCTTAATCCTCACCGGAGGATATTTTTTCCATTGATTATCAGAGAGAGGAAAGGAGGGAAGGAGAGAGAGAGAGAGAGAGAGAGAGAGAGAGAGAGAGAGAGAGAGAGAGAGGTGGGAGACACATCGCCTGGTTGCCTCCTGCACGCCGCCTAACTGGGGGCAGGGAGCAAAATTGCAACCCAGGTATGTACCCTTGATCAGAATTGAACCCATGACACTGTGGTACCCAGAATGACACTCTAACCACTTAGCACACTGGCCAGGGACCAAGTTTAATTTTTTTATATATATTCTTTACTCATCCTAAATATGTCATTCAAGTTCTAAGAGTACCCTCTCACATCATTTAAGCAAATAACTATTTAATAGAAAGTCATGTACAAATTATTTAATAAGGTATTGCTTGCAAAAATCTTTGAAACACTTATATTCATGCCTCACGAATAGATTTTGGGGAAATTGCCTATCAAAAAGTCTGTAATATCAATTCTCTAAATTCTAATTTCTATCCTTTGCTTCTTTATCTGGTTTTTAGAATGCACTTGAGCTGTAGATAGGGCATTCTCTGTTATCTTTATTTTACACATTTAAGAAAACAAAAGGTTCAGAGAAGCTAATATTTAATTTGTCCAAGGTCTATTAGCTAGGCATAACTATACTCAAATCTGTTTATTTGTTAGTTCATCAACTCAATAAATAATATTTAAAAATCAACCATATCAGCCTCAGCTTTAGGTTGAGGTAGTTTACATTCCAGTGATTATAAAACTTCTCATTGCATCATGTTGCCCAAGATGGATCATGATCTTCCCCCCTGAGGATCTTATCATCTACAATGACTAAATGAATTAATAATATCCATTTTTCATATGATTCAGCCGTTTACTCATCAAAAAGAAACAAACTGCTTTCTATGTATATAATACTGTATCAAACTAAGCTATATATTTCACTTGATTTTTTTATTCCATAATTTATAACAATTTGCATGTTTAACAAAGCCATTATTAATAAAAGATATATGATACAGGAAGGACAGAGGGCATAACAAGTGTTAAAAATAACATGGACTTTGGTAATGGAGTTGAAATGGAATATTGGCACTTCTATTTATTGGTTGTGTGCATCAAGACAAATTATTTTAATTTTGTAAGTCTCAGTTGTCTCATTTGTTAAATTGGAGATAATCTTACCTTCATAAAGTTGTTAGAATCATGGAAGTATGTTAAAAGTCTGGAGCATGACCTGGAGTACAGAAGTGTTCAAAAACATCAGCCCTCTCCCTTCCACAATAGAAGCTGCCATACCCTGGATCCTGCTCACCACTGAGCAAAGTGTTTAGATTGCAGCACCTTCACCCCCACCCATCATGAGGTTTGGATCCATGTTCATCATCATCATCATCATCATCACCAGAAGTACCAGAATTCTAGGCCATTGACTATCTTCTGCACTCTCTCCCTCCCACAGTTCTGCAAGGCTGAATCTGGTGCAAATCTTTGTCCATCACTGCCGCTCCTTAACCCCTCTCTCCATTCTCTCTGGATCAGCATTGACAAGCAGTCCCCTTTATGATCATTTACTTCTCTAAACAATCCCATTCTCTTTGCCGTCCTCTGAGACCTCTTCAGGAGTGATTGTTTTCCCATATCCCATATTCATCAGGACCAGGTAGTGGGCTTGGATTGTTTTGAAATCTATTGCTACTTAGAAATCATCCCCATGCTTGTACTGGAGTTGATGAATAAGAAAAATAAAATAATAACACTTAAAGTGTTAACCTATAGGCTTTACTTCACCCCTGCCCCTCCGCCCCTAGTGTTTGGCATAATTTATTATAAAAAATCATTTACACAAAAGTTTTATCTGAAGAAAACATTCAATAAATGTGACTTGTAGGCTTTTCTTTAAAAAGACAGACAACTACCCCTTAAGAACTACTATAGAACTCATATTTAATTTTAATCATCTGCCCATTTCTCAAATCCTCTTTACAGCAAACTTATCAAATGGTTGTGTATTAATCTCTTCACTTAATTACCATATTCATGCTTTTTGATAGAAAGGAAGAGCACAACAATATTGTGGCTCCTTTATTTCTTAGTCTAAGTCACGCCTCCAACACCCACTCCCCTCTGCATGGAGTGATGAGGTTAAAATGATTTAATAAAGTTTACTACAATCACTTCTGATTTTTCTCAGTCCCTTTGCATAATTGCTCAAACTTGGAGTTCCTCCCCTCATCCTGCTTCTATGATAGCAAATGGTTGTGTGAAGGACCTTACAAGTCTACCTGACTTGTAACAGAAATAGTGTATGATCTTACCTACTAGTATATGTGAAATCTAAAAACATGATGGTTGCTAGGGACAGAATTGGATGGAGAAGAAATGGGGAAAATAGGAGGTCAAAGGGTACAAACTTCCAGCTGTAAAACGAATCAGTTCTAGAGATATAATGCACAGCACAGTGACTATAGTGCTGCGTATTTGAAAGTTGCTAAGAGAGTAGATCTTAAAAGTTCTCAACACACACACACACACACACACACACACACACACACAATTGTAATTATATGATTTGATGAATGTGTTACTAACTTAATTATAGCAATCATTTTGGCATACATATCATCATTTATATACCTTAAACTTGGCAATGTTATATGTCAAGGATATCTCAACAAAGCTGGGAAGAATAAATAAACATTTTACTTTCTATATATTGGAATCATTGTAGAAAAATGTAAAAATGTAGAAGTAAAGCTTATTACTTAGAACAAACAAATAAACAAGTTTGCATGGCCTTGTGAGGAAAGACCCCCTGGCCTCTAATGCTGTTCCTGGAATATGCCTGTCTGGCAACTGGGAATATCAGGTTAAGCCATTCCAGCCTTTGATTGTTTTGCTAACATCTACGGTCTGCAGCTGATGAATTCATGACACAGTTCTACTATAATGCTTATTTTGAAAACAAAATTGATATATTAGGGAACAATTTGAACATAAATCCCAGTTCCATTTGCCTATGCTCAATTTGTTGAGCAAGAAACACTGGGGATTGCTTGAAGACTGCACCATCAGAACTGAGCCCTTGTAAGAGTACATAAGCCCACATATGTGCGCACATCAAGCATCTCCCAAATGCTTCAGTTTACCCATTGTATTATGAACCACCCCCATCTTCTCTGGTGTTGTAAATTTTTATCATTCCAGAACTTCCCAGTAACTCATAAATCACAGCCCTTTCAATGCCCATTTCCTCAGGTAAATTCCATGTTTCTTTGGAGGTAATCTGCCATATTTATTATAGTATTTATGTCGGTCTTAATCAAGTAATATGTTTAAACTGCGGTTCTATTTTTTTTAATCGTATCCCGAGGATATTTTTCCATTGATTTTTAGAGAGAATGAAGGGAGGAGGGGGGAGAGAGAGAGAAACATCAATGTGAGAAAGAGATATCAATTGGATGCCTCTCGCATGCCAGGCTGGGATTGAACCTGCAACTGAGGGATGTGCCCTTGACCAGGAATCAAACTGGTGACCCTTGTGTCCACAAGCCGACACTCTAACTACTGAGCCAAACTGGGTAGGGCTGCAGGTCTATTTTTATTAACTTCCAGTATTTTGTTAATATGAAACATAAAATTTTTGAATGTCACTTCCAAACCTCATTTTTCCAGTAAGCCCTGAAAAATTTTTATTACACGATTTTGCCTAGCCTGGTGATCGTTGGGAACACACATGTCTCTTATAGCAGAGCTGACTATGTAAACCATTTAGGCTATGCCAGCTGACCTTCCCTTCTGACTTGCTTCCTTGTAGTGATCATTGAGACCACAGGTCACTTACAGCTTCTGCCTTATCTTTTATCCAAATCCTGTTCTAGACATGTGACCCTACAGGACCTTTCATGCTTCCCTGTTCCCTTTCAATATCACCAGCCCAGTAACAGGTTTGCAATCCTACTAGTAAACTCATTTTGTGCAATACAGTGGGGCAGAAAAAGTCTCAGGAGGCACACTTGACCCTCTTTGTGTCACAACCATATTTCCACACCTATGTAGACGGTGCAAGGTCACCTGGCATAGTAGCCTTCTCCCAAAACATGAACAGGGCCAATAAAAGTCCCTCCATGCTGAGCCTTCCTATATATTTACTCAGTGTACTTTTTCTCTCCTGGACTTTGAGGACTCAGGGTTGTAAGGACCAATTACTACTGAAGGCTGACCAGACCAGAAGTCAGTGCTGGGTTGCTGTGGTGACCTGCAGTGCCTCCACCCAGCACTGACTGCCTAGGGGTCTGCGGATCAGGCTAGGAGAGAGGCCTGCAGAGAGAGAGGCAGGGTCTGATCCATAGCCTCTGTGGCAGACATTGATCAGAACTTGCCTCTCTTTCTCTCCCTGCCTGGCCAACAGCCGCACCTCCATTTCTCTCCAGGCCTTCACAGGGGCTGCTGATCAGCCCCACCTTTCTGATCAGGCCCCATTGATAGGCCCAGAGATGCTGACTGGCATAGAAGCTGACCAATCAGAACCAAATCTGGGTCAACTTTAAGGAGCCAATGGCTGCCTAGGAGGCGGAGCTTTGGATGCTGACTGTCATAGAAACTGACCAATCAGTTGGCCAGCAGAGGAGGGTTGTTGGGAGAGAGATCAAACTGGCAGAGGAGGGCAGTTAGAGGCGATCAGGCAGGCAGAGGCAGTTAGGGGTGATCAGGCTGGCAGGGGAGGGCTATTGGGGGGGTGAGATCAGGCCAGCAATAGAGGGAAGTAAGGGGTGATCAGGCAGGCAGAGGCAGTTGGGGGTGAGATCAGGCTGGCAGGGGAGGGCTATTGGGGGGTGAGATCAGGCCAGCATTAGAGGGCAGTTAGGGATGATCAGGCAGGCAGAGGCAGTTGGGGGGGAGATCAGGCTGTCAGGGGAGGGAAATTAAGGGTGATCAGGCAGGCAGGCAGAGGAAGTTAGAGGTGATCAGGCAGGCAGGCAGGTGAGTGGTTAGGAGCCAGTGGTCCCAGATTGTGAGACAAGTGTCGGATGGCCGGTTTAGGCCTGATTCCTGTGGGACTTCCCCCAAGGGATCCCCGATTGGAGTGGGTGCAGGCTGGGCTGAGGGACGCCCCCCTACTCTGTGCACAAATTTCGTGCACCGGGCCTCTAGTCTATATATATATAAGGCTAATATGCAAAGTGTCCCCACAGGAGCTCAACTGGGAGATCGAGAGTTCTATTGCTTGCTGTGATGTGCACTGACCCCCGGGGGGTGGCGTGGAACAAAGGAATGCCCCAACCAGCACCTGGCAGCTGGGGAAGGAAGGCCCTGGACTGCAGCCAGAAGGAAGGTCCCGGCTGGCAGCCAGAAGACCCCAATTAACCCTGGTCACTGGCCAGGCCTAAGGACCTTACCTGTGCACAAATTTCTTGCACCAGGCCTCTAGTATGTAATAAAGATATTTAAAATAGCATTGTTTACCATGGCAAAAACTGGCAATAAAGTTGAAACTCATTCTTGGGGGAGGAATGAATCAATTACAATACAATCATATATAATTATCATATACCCAATTAAAAATGATTGAAACTTACACAATGTACTTTGGAGAGATTCCCACAATGAACAAAGCAAGGTGGAAAAGATGTGTGTGATATTAACTTGTGTGTCTTTGTGTGTGTTTATGAATGTTTCTATGTGATTGTTTGAATATGGAAAAAAGGTATATGACTCAGGGGACTAGAATTTTGGGTGTGTTTTTACTTACTCTTTCATTCAATATGCACACACAACTGAATTATTCACATAAATTTGCACAAAAGTTATTTTATTTATTAAAAGAAACAAGAAAAGTCTCTCTTCTCCCCCTCTATTTCTCTCTCCTTCCTCCCACTTTCCTCTATCTCCATCACTCCCACCTCATCCACGCCAGCACCATTTTTGTCAGTGCTACTGTAATAGCCTGGTATCTTTTCCAATCCATTCTCCACATAGCAGCTGGGCTAAACATAGCAACATAAATCTCTCCTTCTCTCTTTCCTTATTAGTCTCCTCTTGCACTTAGAATAAACCCGAGCACCTGACCAAGGCCTGGATGACTGACCCAGCGAGAGCTCATCTCATGCTGCTCTTTCCATTTGTTCACCCTTCCAGCCACAGTGACTGATAGGATTTTTGAAAATGCCAAGCTCTTTTCTGTCTTTCCTGGAATGCTTTTGTTTGCTAGTTCATTCCAGTCCAATTTTTTCCTTAAACATCACGTTCTTTATATACCAGGGAACAATATGTGGAAGAACTATAGTAAGAAAAAGAAATGTGAAATGAGCAGAGTTGGGTGAACCAGCCTCCTTCCCACGTGCTCTCTACCACTTTGTTTCCATCACAGGACAGTTCCCCTGTTTTACTTGTTCGTTTTTGCATTGCCTGTTCTGCTATTAGACTACAAACTCTGGAGTTCAGGGACAGTATCTCCTTTACTCATTACCCGGTACCTAATACAATTCTTGACACAAAGTAGGTGAAATTCAAATCAATATTGATTGGAAAAATAAAAATAGTGAGTGAAAAAAGAAATAATTTTTTATTAAAAGAGAATAGGAATTGCCCGACCAGTGTCCTCAGTGGTTGAGCATCAACCTATGAACCAGGAGGTCACAGTCAGATTTCAGGTCAGGGCACATGCTCAGGTTGTGGGCTCAGTCCCCAGTAGGGGGCGTGCAGGAGGCAGCCAATCAATGATTTACTATCATCATTGATGTTTCTATCTCTCTCTCTCCCTTTCTCTCTGAAATCAATAAAAATATATTTAAAAAAAAAAGAGAACAGGAGTATTTTAAAGGAATTGAGATTCATGACTATGAGTATAATACACACACACACACACATCCATATTCTATGTTATGTTTTATGTATATTGAGTTAATTCTAATAGATTTAATTTAAAAATATGTTGCACCCTGGTCTGCTCACTTGGTTGACTGTCATCTCAAGCACCAAAAGGTTGCCAGTTCGATTACAAATTAGGGCACATGCCTGGGGTTGCAGTCTTGATCCCCAGTGGGGGGGTGTGAGGAGGCAACCAATAGATGTTTCTCTCTCACTCGGATATATCTTTCTCTCTTCAATAAAAACATGTAAAAGTGTTTTATATTCAGATGCATTTTTCACAACATTAGGATTATGTTTGTAAGATGAATGATATATGACAAGGTTTACCTATGAGGTGAGACAGTGCATTAGAACAATTTTAGGTTAAATTTTAATACATGTCATTGCAGCTCTTAAAGGTCAGGGGTCAGATACATTCTTTAACATTTTGACTACTTCATTCTGCCAATAGTATTACATTTCCTAAATAACAATGATTAAAGAAAAGATCAAGAGTTAAGATTAAAGTACGTGAAATGCCAAATATCAGCCAAAACCTCTAGGAAAGTGATGAAATATTTCTGTCTGAAGACTGGAATCAAACACAATCTCATCCATATTAGCAGAATTATTAATAAATCAGCAAGGTTCTTCCTGACCTGCAGGAGAGGGGAATGATGTTTAATCAGTAAAAGTTTAGCTGATAAAGGTTTTTTGCTAAAAATACCTATAGGAAGAAATGTAAAATGTGACATCTCCTAGTTGTGTTTACCCATCAACAACACTAATATTTGAAAGACATGCTTATATTAATACATCCTTCTCAATATAAAAAAACATGCATACATTTGTCCTTACTAATATTATATTATTTCAATAACTATAATGCATACAATAAACCCCAGAATTATGATCAAGACACTAAGTAAAGTATTCCTTCAGAGAAATAATTCAACTCATAATAAAGTCAGTTGAAAGAACCAAGATTTAGAAACCATTTAGGTGTGTCTTTGAACTATCAGACCACTTGCTAGCTATCTAAATTTAGAAAAACTATATGACATGTCTGAACCTGACTACTTATCTATAAAGCTGAGAAAGTAATATTTGTTTATTGCATTGAGTGACAACTGAAATATAAAACATATATAAAACACCCAGTACAACAATTATGTCAAACTCAAAGACTAACACAGGCCAAATAAGCAAGGTTTAAGTTTATGTAGGCCGCAAAAAACCAAAAGTTTCAATTTTCATAGAAACATAGGCTTATTTCGATAGAGACATGCTGAATACAAAAGGCTGAAATAAATGAGTAATCATTAACATAAAATATAGAACATTTTAATAAAAATTAATATTTTTTCTTGAATATTAACTTACCAGACACTGAATAACTGCACAAATTAATGTGTAATGCAAATAAACCTATTTTTCTTGTTCTCTGAAAGCAGAATATTTCCTGTTGTGCACACCAAACAAGTCAGCCCAAGACTAATGATGAAGCAATTGGCTGCTAAAATATTCGCTGCTAGTATTAGTGGAGAGAAATGGTGCGCCTGTGTGTAAGGAGCATAAGGGAAATGAATACAACACGATTATAGTAATTAGTCATTAGTGAACGTTGTAGTTTGTTATTAATAATTATGTATAATAGGATATTATAGAAATTAAGTTACAAAATTTTTATTAAAATGTTTCTCACATATCATTATATTGGCTGGGCCACAAAAATATTCATTGTGAGCCACATACAGCTCACAGGCCATAAGTTTGACATGCTTGCTGTACAACATCTACATATAATGGGCACATGACAGAATAGTGTGGGTAATAAATAACTCCCCTAGCATTTATCTAGTTCAGCGGTTCTCAACCTGTGGGTCACGAACAATGAAAATACATCCTGCATATCAGATATTTATATTATGATTCATAAAGTAGCAAAATTACAGTTATGAAGTAGCAACGAAAATAATTTTATGGTTGAGGATCACCACAACATGAGGATCTGTATTAAAGGGTCGCGGCAATAAGAAGGTTGAGAACCACTGATTCTAGTTAAATGCAGTCTAGCACAATTGGAGGATTACTAAGGATATGGATTTAGCTAGAGTATTATTGGTTTTATTTGTTTTGCAAGACAAAAACATCTGGTTAAGTTCAACAAAAGGGGTTTACTCAGAAAGACAAAAAGTAGCTTAGAAAATAAATGAGAATGCTGGAAAAACAGGCTTGAGGGCAAAGAAGTCAGACACAATAGCAACCAATTTGGTTTGAGCTTTCTGGCCTCAAGAACTTGAGACTGACTTGGTTCTCACTGGATGAATGTACTTTACCATTTTTGTTTCTATCCCATGCAGCTCAGCTCAAAATTTGGAGATTCAAACCAAAAAGTCTGATTGTTTTAGCTCAAATTACCTGACCATCTTTTCTCTATGGGAACTTCAGTTTTTGGTCCTATGATTATTTCTTGCAAGGAAAGAAAAGGTAATTCCTCATACCAAAGGTCAAGCTGTTAAAAAGGGCAAAATTTAAATGAATTAATTAAAATGACAATTAAATGTAAAAATTAACATTAATTATTTAAAATTAAAATGTCACTACAAATTTCCAAGTGACCACACTACCTCTTGAACAAATTGGAAAATCATTGAATAAAATTATTTAGGGATCAAGTCAAGCTTCAGTATCAGAATAGAGAATCAGAAGTGGTGCTAAGGTCGAAAATATGAGCCCAGGGATTCTTTCAAAAATGATCAGCAGAGCCCTAGGATTCCTAGAGGCACCCAGCAGTAGCTGGGATGGTGGGTGAGCTCAAGCCTCTGGAACTCCCCTCCTATTTCTTCTGGTTCACTGGACTTTTTTCTTGGTTTATGTAATGACATTCCGCATAAGCTTCACTTTGAACAGAAAAGAGTTCTGCTGCTAAAACAAATGTATAGGAAGAACAATAACCAAACAACTTGCTCAACACCACAGAACAAAGGAATAACTTCTTAGCTCTGAAGTCTGCACAGCCTATAACATCGCTGATACTGTGGAGGAAATGAGGTACGGGTTAGCTTTCAACTTCGCTATAGGACAGTTTTCGTTGAATAGGTGACACGCAGTCAGCTTAATGCGACAAATGCTGCATTTATAATAGTATTTTTCAATTTTGCAAAAAAACCTTTAATGAATATTGGCTCATTTGATCTTCTGGAGGGCAAGCAACCTAATGTGACCTCCATTTACAAATGAGAAACTGAAGTGCAGAAAGATGCAATCGCAATGATAGTGCTAGAACCCAGCTGCCCTGACTCTTAATGCAGTACTTGTTATCATAACAACATTTTCAATGACAAGATCAGGTGGAATCCTTTTTCTCAGATAAAAATTACAGAGGGTCCTATTTAAACAGAAAGAGTGGAGTTGCTGTGGTTGGATTGGGGTGAAGGGCCTGGGGCTCCATTCAGCGCTCCTCCTTTCCCTTCCCCTGAACCGCGAGCAGGACCCCAGAGGTCCAAGAAAAGCTGTGCTCTGCATCGCACAGCACAAACACTCCTGCCAGCCTTATTTTCCAGGGATTTAGTTGGTCCCTCTCCCTTCATTTGCTCCTCTTCGTGTAATTTTGTTCTGTGCAGCTTGGATCCCAGAGGTCAGCTCTAGCTAAGGAAGCAGTGCAGGTGGCACTGTTAAAAAAAACGGGCTGGGGACAGAAGGCAAGAGGCTTCTTTGGTTTTCTTTTCCTGAAGTTGACATTGATTCATGGTGCTGCCTAAAGCCAGGCATGGGACTCATATGCCACCATTTCTGTGTTATGAAAAGACACCAGGGGGCCTTTTGTAGAGTGTTTCTGTGTTAACCTGAGAATGTCCCTTCGGATCTAAAGCGCTCTCCTTCCAGCCATAATTACAACAGCATTGAAAGAGCATCCATGGTCCTAACCAAAGTTGCTCTCCCTTTCACACTAATCGTTCAACAGTTCTTCTGTATGAATAGCCTCTAACAGAATTACGTAAATGTTTCCATATTTGCTTTATCTGAACAAGCCATGTTATAATCCTCCTTGCATGTACCACATATACAGGTATCTATTTATATTAATATACACATTCATATGTACACACTACTCAATTAAACTTAACACAGGTCTAAAGTGTCTTCAGTTTTATCAAAACTAGTGTCATTTTTGGTGGAGGACTCTGAGCCTAGGGTTAAATGTTGATGGATTTCCATTACTACACAGAGAAGGGACAATCAGGAGTGAGAGAGAATCCTGGGGACTCTATACTTGTTGGATATATTATTAAGGAGTGAGGTGGCAGAGATAACTTGGGGTTATGACGTAGGAACAATGCGGAAGAGTCCTTATTCATGGACAACTGGTAGAAGTTTCACAGGCAGGGAGTGGTTAATAGATTAGCCCAGCTGTGGTTAACAGAGATAGGTTGAAGGAGAAAAATGAAAGAAAACTGGAAAAACATGATATTGCAGGTGGACTAGGAATGACTTTGCCTTTTGTAAATATAAGATCAGTAGCCTGATCATAAATTAAATTGATCAGGTACCCAGGTATCTGTCTTGCATAATGTGTATGTATGTGTATGTATATTCATGATGACTTTTATTAACTGTTTTTCACCTTTCTATACTATAGGTAGATCTTGCTGAACATGTGTTCAATAAAAGAAAGTGAAGGTTTTGAGAAGAATAATGAATTTGGGGTGGTATATAAGGCAGATTTTCATAGGGAAATAGAACAAATAGAATGTATTCTATATAGAAAGAGATTTATTACAAGGAATGGACTCATGCAATTATGGAGGCTGGCAAATCCAAAGTTTGCAATGTGGGCTGCTTGACTCAGATCCAGTAGATCCAACGGTGCAGTTCCTGTCCGAAGGGCAGACACTGGAGACCCAGGAGAGCCCATGGTCAGGTCAAGTCGGAGGCAGCCTCCTGGAGAATTTTCTCCTGCTCAGCGAGGCTGGTCTCATTCTACTCAGACCTTCAACTGATTGGGAGAACCTCCCTCCCACCCCACACTCATTATGGAGGGCAATCTACTCTATTCAAAATTTACCAATTCAAATGTAAATTTCATCCAAAAATACCCTCTAAGTTGACACATTAAATTAACCATCACAGGTAGGAGGAATGAAGATGCATAAATGGAGATTATTTTAGGTTCCAGGAAGAATGATGAATATTTGGGAAATAGAAACATGTGTCCTATGAGTAGGCTATACTTTACTTTGAATTCCAGTGTTCTTAGTTTTATGTTTTTAATGGTAGTCATACTATCTTGTTTATCTTTCTTTTCAAGGGGACTACAAGATTACTGGCATGGGGTAAGTACTCAAAAATACCTGTTGGTAAAATTTTGAGTATATTATAATTTACAGTGTTTGACAGGTTGCTGAAAATGTTTTTCTCGAAAAGGAGACACATTCACTTGATTATACATTTATGAAGCATGTGTAGGGAGAAGAGAGCTAATTTTTACAAAGTGATGCCTTTGACTCAGGTTTTCTGATTCACTTTCTAAAATAAGGGGCTACAAGGGAGAACAGAGGAGAGTCAAAGTACCCTTAATTATTTTGCATCTTCTTCTATTCCATCATCCTCAATCCAAAAGCCCCTTGGAATTCTCTCATCATTTGAAATTTAAGTGAGGAGAGAATTTAACATTTAATATTTAAACTTGTTGGATGTATATATCATATATAGATCAATCATAATACTATCATAGCAAATGTAGGATATCTTATGCTATTTAAATTAGTACTAGTCAATAGTCAAACCACATGCATCCTGGAAACTACTTAATGAATTTATGAATTTTTTCATATTAATGTGCTTCTCTTAGGTTTGCCCACATCAGAATACTTTGCCCTTAATGCCCACATGCTTCCTGTGTTTCTGCATTCTTTCTGGTTCCTACTCCCCTCTCCATCTCCAATGGCACTGCTATCATCCTCCCACCTGGATCATTGCAGCAATCCCCTGCCTCCATTTTGCTCCTTTCCACTCAACACCCTCCTCTGCTTCCAGCCCAACATTCCCAAACTTGGAACTGCTTTTATTTCCTGTTCCAAATGCTGCTGTGACTGTTCATCTTCTACAGGGGAAAACCAAATCCTGGCCCCTTTTTCTGCTATTAGCCTCATCTGTTCAGCCTCAGGTTGTGTCTTGCTGCTACTATACGTCTATTCATCTACCCATGCCCACGCTCTTTACTGGGCTACAATACCTTCCCCTTGTTCAATCTGGCAAACGCCTATTCTGTTTCAAATCTCAGTTCTTGTGTTCAATATATTTAACTTTTATATTTGAAGTCAATCATGCTTATAGCTAGATTTGTATCTCTTTGACTTTACTGTGGCCCTGACAAAACTGTACATAAGGCCACACCACTATAAAAAATGTTCTCCTCTTGCCATCCTTGTCATTCTCTATTCCTGTGGCAGACCTCTTTGGTTCAGGAAAGGATATTTTCCCCTTCAAAGTGGTCATTTCTCCAGCATTGCTTCACTATTGTGCAAGGAACTATTTGGGTGCAAGAAGGAATCCGAAGAAAACCCAGTTACTATACAGGATGTTTGTAGAGGAAGGAGAAAGGAAGCAATAGGTCCGGTATAATAGTGCCTATTGCTAGACACTGGTTTTGGCTGTTAAACAAAGTAAAATCCCAAAGTGGAATTTGGTTCCTCCTCACAGTAATTCCCTCCCAGCTAGCGAGTGACTGCAGATTTGTGACAGGAAAAAACTCAAAAGGACAGCCTGATGGTAGGTAACAAGGACTCAGCGCTTGCTCTTAGATTTCACTTGACTCACATTTCTTAATTTTCTCATTTGCTGTTTTAGGTATGTTAAATTTGTAGCAGAAATAAGTCATTGGAGCACCACGTTTGAGCAAGCACCTTAATTTCTCCCTACTTTGTTAAAAATATATTCACATGTATTCACACACACCAAAATCATTGTCCTAGATTGGAGGTATTTAAGGATTCAAACTTACATAAAGGTGATAAAATGTTATGCCTTTCTTTTTGGGAGGGAGTTAGTACGAAAGGGTTGGAAGTGAGGCTGAACATATCACATTACCTTTGTTTGAGTCACAATTTTGCTTGTGGAGGTTAGCATGGGAGCAAGATTGCTATACACACTTTCGGCTGACCAAATTCCCTGCAATATGTAGAACAGAGACCTACCAGTTACCTTGCAATTAATATTGAAACCTGGCTCCTGGCTCACTGCCTTCAGAGTGAGCTAATCTGTACTTGAATGCTGTACACCCTATTATAAATGATCGTCTCGAGCCTGCCTATATATTTGCTCAGCCTGGTCTCCATTTCCAAGTTAATATTTCTTGGTGTCTTCTGGGTTAAATTAAGCCTGTTTGTCTACTGCTCCTGAGGTAAGTTAACTTTATGGGTCATGAGTTTCTTTCCAGGCATCCTGCCAGAGGTGTCATGTATAAGGGATGAAAGACTGGAAATGAAGACGGGTGTGCGAGTGAGGAGGAGTGAATCTCAAATTTTCTGGCTGATGCAAGTCCAGGATTTTTAAGGACATGAGTAATTCTGTGTCTTTTAAAGGGCAACCTGTAAATATACAAGTTTCTGGCTTAACAGATACAACTACAATTCAAGGATGAAACTCACAAACAGCAAGCCATGATTTGTTGCTTTTATAGAATAAGGTGAGCATGATTTCACTGTAGCCCTGAGCAAATTATTTCATAAAAATCTTCTACTATATTATAGGATTTGAAGGAAGATACTTCTTAAAGGTCATGGCCAGGACTTTATAAAATTAATGTATTAGGATTAAGGCTGCGAAATATGTACACTTTCTTAATTATCACAGCCACTCTTTAATGTTACTATTATTGTTCTCATTTTATATGTGATAAAATTAAGGTTTACATAGGCAAAGAGACTTGTCCATAGTAAATAAGTGGTAGGACTAGAATTCAATTTCTATTTTATTTTGACCTCAAAGCCAAACTCTTTATATCACTCTGTTAATAATATTTGGCTGAAAGGGTTTTGTCCCTCAAGTCATTTACTCTGGTTTCAAAAGTAATCTATATGTCTGGGGGAAATGGGTCAGTGGCCACAAGCCTACAAATTATTAATCACATCAGTGTCCAGTGTATTGGCTTTCCCACTCTGCCCTGCTCTGATGCGATAGGCTCCTAGTCATTCAATGGGTGAGGTTGAAGAAGTTGGCTTTCAGATTATTTGAGACACAGATAGGCAATTCGTGGCCAACTGTTTCTCACCAAATGACAAGTTCATAGACTCAAACCAGTGTTTCAACTCTGGCTTGACATTAAAATGATCTGTGAAACAAAACAAAAAATCCTCATTGTTCTCATCCTTCACCCCCTCCAAACATCCAACAAGACAGATTTTCTGACATATACTATGTATTTTTTTCTTTAAGTTTCCTACATGATTCTAAAATGCATCCAGGTTTCTTTTTTATTCCAAAGCAACTCTATTGGCAAATAGAAATGAGGTAAAAATGGAAAAAGATAGCATTTGATTTTAACTCTAACAGAAATTTGGAAATCCATGATATGATATCTAGTTGCTTCCCTACACACATACATAAAGCAAAATTTTGGAAATTTGATTCGATTCAATAAACATTTATATGTGCCATAGAGGACACAAAACCAATATAACTCTCTTTCTTTAAGGAAGTTACAATCTAATAAAGTAGATAAAATATGTACATATATAACTATGCTTTTGTATA
This sequence comes from Myotis daubentonii, assembly GCF_963259705.1. Classification (NCBI taxonomy): domain Eukaryota; kingdom Metazoa; phylum Chordata; class Mammalia; order Chiroptera; family Vespertilionidae; genus Myotis; species Myotis daubentonii. The sequence goes on along the minus strand of NC_081842.1, from coordinate 145,981,095 downwards.
AACTTTGTGAAGCCAGTCAACAATGGTTTCATGGATATAAGTTGGGCAATTATATTGTTTCAAGCAGAGGAAATGGAATGTGCAAAGCATTAGTCATATTAGAAAGCAAGATGTATTTGGAAAAGGCAGATCAGTATGACTAGAGTGTAGGGAACAAAGAAGAGAATGATAGGCAATGAGATGTGAAAGGCTCAACACCTAGCACGCCAAGTATTGTCTTTTATCTTCTGGCTTTTAATTATTTTCAAAAACATACTTCTTTCTTTCATTTGGTCTCTATTCCATCTACTCTCTCTCTTTCTTCTGATTGGTTGTAATATGTTATTTATAATGAAAATAACAATAATAGTAATAGCTTTCCTTTTTGGGTTTTTCTAAACGCCATTCACTATTATCTCATTATATTTCTTGCTTACAATAATCCTAAAAATTATGCATTATTGTTTCTTGTCTTAGATATAAGGAACCAGAAGCCCAAGGACACAGAGCTGGTAAGTAGAACTGAACAAGCAGGAAGTGGTCCAAGTGTTAGGGGACTTCGTACAGTAGGTACAGAGCCTCAGAAAATTGGCCAGGTGGTCTAGACAAATGAGGAACTTTGGGAGGGTGAGGGAAGTGGTAGTACAACTGTCTTACAATTGGGATGTAACACCATTCTCCTTTCTTCCCCTTCCATCTGATTTAGTAGGTCACGGTGGAAATCAAAACATGGAGTTGAGATGAAATCTAGTTTTCCTAAATCATGAGTCAGTTTTGTAGCTGATCTTTGATTGTAAAGTATATCACTTTGTATTACATCTTTGTATTGCATTGAACGCAATAGTAAGTTTTACTTTTTATGAGTAGCAATTAATAGAAAAGAATAATTTGGAAGTATGTTGAAGTAAGTTACATGTGACTGAATGGTTGATAAATTATTTTATTTGTTTTGAAGAGGAAGGAATTTGTGGAGGGTGCTGTCAGCCACCTGTCTCCTACAGTGAGGTAGGGCACAGCTTTCTAAACCACATAGTCCTCAAGACACTGGGGGTGGTGGTGGTGAGGGTAAATGCTGGGAGGTAGGGGATGCCGGGGGCGGGAAGGAGACATATGCACTACTATTTATAATACCTTAAACAATAAAATAAAAAAATAATGGAAAATATCCTCGGGTGAGGAATATATATATATATATATATATATATATATATATATATATATATATATATAATAAATCAATCAATAAACCACATAGCCCTGGGACTACATCCCAGTTCCAACATTTACTAGGTGTTCAATCATTGACCAACAACTTAAATTCACTAAACTTTGTTTTCACCTGTAAAATGGGGATGAAATGAGCTAAACTGACCATTTTCTAGTCATTGTGTCATAAAGCCACCACTGACATCTACCTCTAATGAAGGAATTAGGGCACCTCTTACTACATTACCAAATTTTTAGGTAGGAAAAGAACTGCTATCCTGTTGTTTAAGCTCAAATCTCTAGGCCAGTGAAGAGGTCTCAAAAAGAGCAAACAAAATGCCTACAATTTTAAGAATTTCCCAGATGCCTTTTCTCTCCTTGTGAATGCTAAGAAACACTCTCCTTCCCCCCACCCCCCTTCAGCTGAGCTCCTCGAATGCATTTAGCTCTAGATACTTCTAAAGCTTGACAAATGGATTGCTCCTGATTGCCGATCGGCTGGTCTTGATTTGCAGTGCATACCCTCTGTGGATTACAATCGCAGAGGAAGGAATTCTAGAAAGAAATAGTATGTGTCTTTAAACAAAAAAAAAAAGAAAAGAAAAAAAGGATTTGACAAATGCCCTAGAAATAACCATGAAACTGTTATAACCTTGGACCTCTGCTTGATTAGCTCCAAAAGCCCTCAAAAATGAATGTGCCATTCAGACTTCCAGATAACTGAAGTGTGTGGAAACATTTTACAAAGATAGATGGGCCATGCAAAATGACCCACAAAGATTAACCTTCTTTGTGACTACCTTCAATTTTTTTTATAGTATTACACACATTACAAAATGTCTGCACATATATTATTGAATCATCCAAATTACCATGAGAGGCACAGGGTGTTTTCAAATGAAGAAACAGAGACTGGAGGGTTCATAGATCTTTATAAAGCAACTCAGTACCTACTAAAGAACCTGGACAAGAATCTCTCATATGTTCTAAAAACTATTGATTACATATAACTTTAAAGATTAGAAGTCCAAATAAAACCAAACACACTTATTTTACTGTGATTTGTGTTAGACTCTAGAAATAAGAGGCAGGTAAATTTATCTCAAATCAATTCACTGAAAATCAATTTGATGAAAAATCAACTTACTGATTTTTATCAAATATATCAATTGTGTTTTTTGCCTAAAGGCCTTTTAAACTTAACAAAAATGATGCTTATATGCTATCAGAAAAATCAGACAAAGCATTGTAAAAAATATAAATATATTAATGTAACAAAATCCCATAAAAATTTTTGCCATGTCTAATGCTATTTTTTTCTGGAATTCAACCTTTATAGAGAGTGAAAACATCTGAGCTATTTCTAATAAATTAAAATTCAATATAATTAGAGAGCACAGAATTTATGTTTACAAATATCTAAAAAAAATCAGAATTTTTACTTAAATGTAATGTAAATTTTAATTTTTAACAGATGATCTCAGTGCTCTAGGAATATAATAAACAGTCTTAGTCCCTTCTTTCATAGACTAAAATATAGTGGGAATACTATTAATGAAATACTAAATAATACTATTTTTTTAAAAATATATTTTATTGATTTTATACAGAGAGAAAGGGAGAGAGATAGAGAGTTAGAAACATCGATGGGAGAGAAATATCGATCAGCCGCCTCCCGCACATCTCCTACTGGGGATGTGCCCGCAACCCAGGTACATGCCCTTGACCGGAATCGAACCTGGGACCCTTCAGTCCGCAGGCCGACGCTCTATCCACTGAGCCAAACCGGTTTCGGCTACTAAATAATACTATTAATGAAATAGTCACACTCATGAATATAACAGCATAAATGGAAAAAAAAAACATATAACAGTAATATAAAGAGAAAAGGGGATCAAGGAAGATTTCCCTGCAGAAGAGACAGAAATGAAGGAATTGTAAAGTTAATCAAGGAAACTTTAAAAGCATACATTTTTGTTATTTATTAATCATTTACATTAGCAGATTCTGAGAGCTTCATTTTTATTTTTATTTTTGTTAATCATCACCTGAGGGTATTTTTTTCCATTGCTTTTCAGAGAGATTGGAACGGAGAGAGGGAGGGAAGGAGTGGGGAGGGGAGAGAGAGAGAGAGAGAGAGAGAGAGAGAGAGAAACATTAATGTGAGAGAGACATATCAACTGGTTTCTTCCCTCATGCCTGACCACACACTCCAGACCTGGGAGGGAACTGCACCCACATACATGCCCTTGACTGGGAGTTGAACCCCTGACCTTTGGTGGGGGTGGAGGGTGGGATGGGGACAATGCTCTAACCACTGAGTACACCGGCCAGGGCCACATTTATTTGTTTTTATAACAAATGTAGTTTTTCCTATTATGGCTAATGCCATATGCTTTTCCATTTTCTTTTTACTGAGGATCCCAAAATGTAAATTCACTAATGATATTGTCAGAAATCACTTGCATTTCCACTTGTAGGTGTTTCAGAGAGGTGCACTAACTTAGTTAGTTGGGCATCAGTAAAAAAGGACACACTGGGGTTAGGGTTAGGGTTAGGATCAGGGTTAGGGTTAAAAAAATATAAGGACACACTGAACACACCTATCTGAGGGAATTAGATCCCGAAGTTTGATAATAACCAGTTTGATCACTGGTTTCTTTAAACCATATTCAAGCTTCAAAACGCCTACATTACTGCCTCTCACTTGAAGAATAGGTTAAATATGTTTGCCTTTCAATTTTCAAATATAAAATAATAACAATATATGGTAACCATAACAACATAAAAGCAAGTCTTTATAGGAATGATAACCATGTTGCCACTGGGAAATTTTGACACTAATATTCAAATCCACAAATATTTTACTCATGAAAAGCACTGCATGTTTTTTTCTAACTTAACTTCTGGAAAATAAATTTTCTTTTATTTCCCCGAGTTCCAGGAACCCAAACACAAAAGAATGATGGCACCTCGAGTACATTATTAAATTGCTTCATTTGGCAGATACACTAGTTCCCGTTTTAGCCTTTTCCTGAAGCTAAGTTGTCTTTAAAATAATCATCTTTCATCACAAGATTAATGTTCACTGAAATTTGCATTCTTTTAGACTCACAGAGCATGTGAAATACATTTTGTTAGGGAGTTGTTAGTACAATGCAATAAAATATACTATTGTGTTCAACTAAGTCTTGTTATTGTATAAAATTGCTTTGTTTTCACTTTTGTGAACTAGATTTTTAACATTTACAAATGTTTCTTTAAATGAAATAACTTAAAATTTTCATGAGGCTGAAATTTTAAATCCCGTGCAAACTACCAATTTCTTGAGTTGTGCCTCATGTTGAAGTTTGAAATTTTACATCATATTTTTTATTTGGATGAAGAAAGGACATTAATAACACAACAGAATGCCCACAATGTCTTGCTACCAATAGTTGGCAATCATTAATTAATTACGTGGGGGAGAGAGCACACAATAAAAAAGAAATCTGCTGTGTAACAGCACACATTTTAGTTTAACTAAAGAACATCAATGTGAATTGCTGGATGATGGATTGAGGTAGACAAGACAGTGTATAGTGAATGATATCGTACTACTTTTAGTACTGTTGGAATCATTTAACAAAAGTGTTCCATAAAAATCCCACCGCAGAATCAAGATGCTAATGTTATACCTTGTTCATTGCCAGCATATTCAGTGACATTTTATAATGTACATCTGTCAGCCAGAGATATAAATGAATGAGGTGAACCATGCAATTTACCCTCAGGAAGTTCCATTAGAGCCCCCAAAGTATAATATTTATGAGGTCAGAATCAATTAATCAGATAGCTGTGTTTGCTTTTCAGCTCAGCAGGCTCTCGGCTCCACCAAACTGTTGCATTTGAAAATCTTTCATATTTGGCAAGAGAGTGAATTTGTATGTGCTACATAAAAGCTATTTTGTAAATCAATGACTTTAGTAACACAGAGTGTACTCAGTAGTGATTCATGGTCTAAGTGGAGAGAGTATAAAACATGTACCTATCAGAAGTGTTTTATCTCAGTAGAAGTCCTCACTATGCTCTCTGAGCTATGGTGGTCTTACCCAACCCACAGTTTACTGAGTGAAAGGCAATTATGAAAGAAGTGCAAGCTCATACTTGCTCTCCGTGGCCATCCAACTTGGGTGTGGATCAGTCATAATAGATAGTGGCAGAACAGAGCACATTGCTGTCAGGAACAACCTGGGCAGAAACGGACAAGGACCATAACACTTTTACAGTAGCGATGGCTACTATTATTCTGATCCAGAAGGGGCATGCGCAGTGAACCTCAGAGAATATGATAAATGATAGCTGCTGTTCTCAGTGAGCTGCTAGTGACTCTCCCTAGAAAGCAGATCTCAGAGCAATTTTAGAAATGGATGATGCACTAGAGGAATTATGATAGTAAAAATATAATACCTTTCTGTTCTTTTGCATTGAGAAGAGATACCATGAGGACTGGTACTCTGTTAATAAAATTCTGGTAATCATTCTGTTCTATGATTTGGAAATCTGCATAGACATTAGGAATTATTAGTGTAGGTAATACATAAACTTAGTCAAGAGACAATATACTAATTTTATCAAGTTTAGAATTTACATTAAACTCCTATTATTTGCCCAGACAAGTCCTAGGTACTGTGTGCGTACATGTAAAGGTATGTACATGTAAAGAGTTGGTGGTTGAGTATGGTAAAATCAGTGGGCACTCATGGATACCTACTATGTGCAATGAATGAGGTTTGCTAATATGACCCAGATAAATGGGGGTGACTTGTAATCCACTCAGCATGGCATTGCCATCAAACAAAACAAAAAACCCAAACACAACACCAGAGACTCACTAAAGACAACAAAATAATATTTCTCCCTCATATCCTTTCTGAAAAAAGCTAAAAAGCTTTTTTTAAAATCATGAAAAAAGCTTCTCCTTTTATAAAACTAGGAATCTATGTACTATACTTGCCACCATTACAGATACACATTTCACAAGGAAAGTTTCACTTGTTTGCTTTATAAGTGCTTCTCCCAAACCTACAAAGTGAGCAGAAAACATCTGTCAAATGAACTATACTTAGAATAGCATCATACACACTTTTAACCTAATTGCATTCAACCACGTTGGAGGAAAATCTTTCTTCTTATTTCCTTGCTTTTCTCTTCTTTAAACTATATCTCTTGGTCTCCATTTTCCATGGAGAAAGGAGGGTTAATCCAAAATGCAGAGAGAAACAGTCAATTATGCTCTTTAAAGAGTTCAAGGGGGCATGTTCTGAATATTTAAGGATGTTCTTGGGTATTTTTGAAGGGTCATTCGGATTATACACAATTTTTGCCTAATATGTTGACTTTAACACCTAACCCCATTTAAGCCAAGACACCACTCTGAAATACAACAAAGATGGACAGACACCTGCCTATACATGCAGCAAACAGGTATCACCAAACTTAGGTGGTAGGAGTCTGAAATCCCAAATTCATTACTTTTTACTCAAAGTGACAAGGTTTAGAGGTTTGTAGTAGCTCTTCCTACATAGAGACCAAGTTAGGAGTGGTGGGGCTGAGTGAGGGGAGGGCAGGCCATCTTCCAAAATAGAAGGTGCCAACACTGCAGAGAAGAGAGATCCCAGGACCAATCAGCTTTGCACTGCTGATAAGCAGAGGCTGAAAAGAAAGAGTTAAGTGCTAACTCACCACACATACTCAATATGCATAACTCTGGAATATTCCTGGTCATCACATCTGCTGAGTTAATGCCAGCTCCCAGGGCAGAGGCCACTGAACAATTTGTACATATGTCAAACATACCTGACATGAAGGACCCTTCTTTTAGCCCCAACTCATAACTTTGGCCTATTTCCATACCAAGAAGGGGTTTGGATCCAAGTAACTCTATTTTGAAATGTTCGTGCCAATTTGTTTGCCTTAGTAATGTATTCTGACCTTCAGGTGCTATGATGTTTCTCAATACATTCAAGTGACTTGGTGTAAAATTAATTAGCTTTCAGAGATGCCAGTGTTTGAACAAGAAGGAACATCACATTTTATGTGATGCTATGATTCAGAATGTGTGGATGGATATCTTTCCTGATAAATTAGGTTATATTTCAAGTTTTAACATTTTTGAGATGACTGTATGTTTTCTTTCTGCAGCATGTACTCAATAACCACAAATTTGGTATGTTTTAATCCATTAACTTTTTTATTTGTTTACAGTATATATTTTTTTATTTCTCTAAGCTGAATTATTTTTGCTTGTACACATCCCAGCAAACTTCTGGGATGCATTAAAGATATTTGAAAATAATTGTGATGAAAATGGGAATTATCAAAATAAAAGGCAAATTTGGAATTGTACCTGGGCTGACTTCAGTAATCAAATGGCATTGACAAAGTAATAATAATAAGAAGAAAAAAACAAGATAAAAGTGGAGCTACAAGAAGAAAACCTTGAGAATGGTATTGCACAATATTCCATGTATCAATACTGTCTTTAATTAAGTGAATAGGGCAACTATAGGCAAAGTATTCTATACCTTTGTTTACAAATTATCTGGTGTCCCCTGGGTTAGGTGCCATATTCACTTCCATTTTAAATCAGGTGAAGTATTTTCAGATGAAATTGACAGAGAGAATCATCTTGATTCGTGCAGTTTAGAGTCAGTTTCAGAATGCAGTGATTGAGTCTCCATTTTAAGATGGGAAATTGAATAATTTTTTTAAGGAGGGGGCTAGCTATAACACAGTGTATAGAATGGCACATTAGGGACAGTAGACAAAGGTGGAAAAAGTGGTAGTTTAAAGGACTGACCAATATGATTATCAGCTTTTAAGTAATCTAAGTAAAGATAGAGGTAATTTGAAAATATTAATGTCAATTGATAACCTAAAGGAAATATTCCTTTTATCATATTTTGGAGTTACTCTCTTATAGGTACTCAATGAAAATTATTTTCATGCCACTCTTGACCCTCAGTTTTTTAGCATTAATATAATTTGCTAAAGCAACCAGAACTCCTAGGAGAAATCTAATACTGTATCTTGAGGCAAAATAAATAAACATGAACTTGAAATACCTTATTGCAAGAAAGCAAAAATATTTTTAGAAGTATTTAGGGTTGTGTTGAAAAGGACAAGGGAACCAGCATAAAAAGACGATTTGCAGTGGTCAAGGTGTTAAAATTTGAACATCAGGAAGATAAGCATTATAGTCAATGGGAACAGATGAGTATGTTAAAAAAGCTATATGTCTATACTTACATTAAAATAAGGAAACTAATGCAAAATAATAAAAAAGTATTTGAAATGCACTTGAGTTTCTAGTTATTGGGTAATCAAGTGGTATGTATCCTACACTGTCGTTTTAGTCAATCAAGAGATTTTAAAATACAGAGATGCGTTTTTAAAATAGAAAATGGAAATCTAGAAAAATGTGTGAAATATGGAGAAATTTTCCATGAAGTGTTTAGCACTCCTTGTGTTTTGGGTAAAGAAATCGTGCCTTGTTTTGTGGACTAGTATGGTAACTTATACTTCGGTTACTCCGCCTGTAAAATTGTGGTAGCCCTCTAAAGAGACAGAATTTAATAGTATTGCAAAATGTCATGTGGTTGTCTGGAAATGAAAGTTTATAGAGAGAACTGGGAACAAGACTGTGGTGTGGCAAAAGCATAATAATCAGGGAAGGTTTCTGTAATTTCTGTCCGTCCCGTCTAAGGGGAAAGAGTGATTGCCTTTCATACATTACTGTGGAGAGTTGGAGTTGTGTCCCTAAGTAACAATCTCTTTTCTCTGCAACCTCAAGGTTTGTTTGGTTTGTGTATGTCTTATAGCTGAGATTTCTGGCAACAGTTTATATGGAAAATTACAGGACTTTTATTTTTTTTTGCGGGGGGGCGGGGGTGGGAGTATGGGACAGGGAGGGGATATTCATTCCTCATTCCTGATATTCTCTTCCATAAGGAAGGAACAACTCTTGCTGGAACATTCCTGGCCTCTCTTTCATATATATATATTATTATTGATTTTTTTACAGAGAGGAAGGGAGAGGGATAGAGAGTTAGAAACATCGATGGGAGAGAAACATCAATCAGCTGCCTCCTGCACACCTCCTACTGGGGACATGCCCACAACCAAGGTACATGCCCTTGGCGGGTATAGAACCTGGGACCTTTCAATCCACAGGCTGACGCTCTATCCACTGAGCCAAACTGTTAGGGCTTCCTGGCCTCTCTTTGCACTTCAACCCTTCTTTGCCTGGGGCAGCGGGTCAGGGACTAGATGATGGTTGAGATTTGAAGGACTTGTACAGCCCAGCATCCTTCTTTTGCATTCCAGCATAAGGAGCAGATTGCCAGAGAGGTGAGGATGATTTCTACTCCTAAATGCAGAGTCTTACCTGGGCTGCACCAACCCTCCCTGCCCGTGGGGAGGACTGCTCCAGGCCAGGTTGCCTGACTGCCTGGGAGTCTGATTCTGTGATTTCATTATTAGTAAGGACCCCTTCCCAAAGATGGAAGTCACATTCTCCAGCCTATCCTTTATCAGGGACACAGGTACTGGCACATTTCAACAACTGGGAGGTACTTTTCACATTCATCATTTCCGAAATTGCAAAATGCCTTACAATTCATGAGGTATTATATTTTTTTGAAATGTAGTATTTTGCTTTCTCATCTACCACTTCTTCTTTTCCCAATTTGTTCAGATCCTGGATAGGAAAAAAAAAAAGTTGTTATTTATTGGAGCCCTAAGGATTCCAATATGTATATAAAAAACAAGTAAAATGCTAATTAGAGAAGCCAGAGTGTTTAACTTGCAGGATATTTTTATTCCTACCCAGAGAATATTGCCAAGTAGGAATTACATTAAAGCCACCAAATAGCACGAAAGCTTGAATTCATTCTGACACAACAATGAAAAACTACACTGGGAAATATGGAAAGGAGCATGACACATTTAAAAATAAGAAACAGAGGTGTAGGTCAGATCCATGGGGTTTACAAAGTATTGCTTTCCAATGAAATATATGAGGCTTGTTATGACTATACTATACTTTGGGGAGTTGATCTTTTATGTGGTTTGATAAGGGGATTAGAATAATAGAGTAATTTTTTTCTATTAGCATTGAAATAATGTAACAATATAATATTGTAAAGAAGTATGAAGCAGGGACATGAAGATAAAAACCACAATGCACTCTTTTTTTATATAAAGAGGCAGTAGGCATAAAAAGATACATTCAGAGGTTGAGGCATGCTGAATTGGGAGAATTGATCAGAAGTGAAATTCAGAAGAGGAATATATTTTTAGGGGGAATGAAAGGCATAAAGATTAGCTAGTAGAAATAAAAAAAATTATCATTAATAAATTCAGGGGAACTATATAGTTCAGCCTCACCTTGAGGAAAAATAGAGAAAAGGGAAAGCAAAAACAAAATAATTACAAGAACAAAAACACACAACATTAACAACAAAACAGAAAGAGAAACTAGGTACTGAGGATAGAATATTTCTGTCCTTTTGATCATGGCATTTTACAAATCTAAAAACATCGGATAAGTTTACTGAGATGAAGGTTGCATAGTGACTACACCAGGCAGAACCCACAGGATGGTCTCCAGAGCAACAGGAGTCTCCCTCATAGTAATGTGGAAATTAGGAAAATCATTTGCAACCATTAATTGATGGTGGAGAGTCAAGTGGTCTCCTGAAACCCACAAGAGCAGAGGTCCAAGTTGGTGTTTGGGAAAGATTTGTACCACAGACAATGGGTGCAGCCATGAAAAAATATTTCTATTGTTTGCATAATGTATGTGCTCAGAAAGAATCCAAGTGTATAACTTGTCCTATATAATAAAAGGCTAATATGCAAATTGACCAAACGACAGAAGGACTGGTTGCTATGATGTGCACCATCAGGGTCAGACACTGCCCCCTGGTGGTCAGTGTGCTCCGACAGGGAGAGTGCCGCTCAGCCACAAGATGGGCTCAGGGCTGGTGAGTGCAGCGGTGGTGTTGGGGGCCTCTCCCACCTCCATGGCAGCACTAAGGACCCCTTGGGCCTAAGCCAGCAGTTGGACATCCCCCAAGGTGTCCTGTACTGTGAGAGGGCACAGGCCGGGTTGAGGGACCCCCCCTCCCCAAGTGCACGGATGTCATTCACCGGGCCTCTAGTGTCTATATAAATAGCCATTGTCCCTCACAGACCAGGTCAAAATCACCAATTACTTGTGAGGCCATATTGTTTTACCTCTTCTACTAACCAAGAAATTTTGATTGAAAAAACAAGATTTCTGCTCACTCACTTGATGAGGAACTGCTTTTGCCTAGGGTATTGAGGCTACCAGAGAATTTCTTGAGCATAGAAAAGAAACTACATTTTGCTTAAATTTGATGTTCCCAAAGTGGGTATTCCATTCATATAATAGAGAGTTAATCCATATATATATATATTGATTTGAATTAGCTGACAGCAATTAGGGCAGTGATCAGAAGGCATCTGGAACAGGGTTCAGAGACATGATAAAAGATGAATGGAAGGGGCCTAGGACAACTCTTTGATTGGAGATGCAGAGCCTCTGTTACCATGGGGGTAGAAAAAAAAGTCACTAAGTGAGGTGTTCGTTATATGTACATTTAGTTCTGCCTACCTCACTCTTTAATTAGGACCTGCTTGCTCTGCTAGGTCAATTTAACTACTATGTTTAAACTGCCACTTCATTATTTTTAGAGAACTGTAGTATCAAAGATGTCCATGAGCTTTGTTTATAGGCAAGATTTTAGGTGTTCTTGGTAAAACACAGAGGGCAAAGCCATAGTGTAGACTAGAGGATGGGATTTGTAGGCAAATCATTCTGGCATTATAGCCAATCATGGTGTTTCTGGGGAACACGAATCTTGGGTCAAGAGGTTAAGTTTATATCTGGGCAGAAAGAGTTATTAGGAAAAAGAGGCTACAATGAAGGATGATTCATTCTTATGGTTCTAATTTTTCAGGAAATACAAGTATAATATTGTGGGAAAGATGTGGTATTTTAGATGTCTTTTATTTTTTTATTTTGCAATGATCTCTGATAGGTCTTAGCAATTTCTTTTCTCACACTGATGCCTCTCTGCTACCAAAAAGGTTGATCAGTGGGATTTAGAAAGTATAATCTTTGCCTGAACAGGGATTAATGCCTCCACGAAGTAACTTATACATACTTATCTCTGAATTTGTTGGCATGCTGGAGAAACCAAAGCAATACTTTTAGAAAGAGTGGAAAAGGGAGAGTCAAGTCAGACAAAACGATGAAACAGTAGAACTTGTGCCTAATGACATGTGGAAAGGTGATGGCAAGGTATCACCCTGGTGAAACTTGCACATTAAGTAAGTTTATGAGAGTCAGTGGATATCTAAGTTTGCTATACAGGCCACATGTTGACATTTGTGCAGTTCAGTTTGTGTTCAAATAGACAAATAAAAACTCAACAGATATCTTCTTTGGCTAGTTTAAGCATAAAATGACTTTATTAAAGAACACTAGAGGCCCAGTACACAAAATTTGTGAATTCGTGCACTCGGAGGGTGGGAGGAGTCCCTCAGCCTGGCCTGCACCCTCTTGCCGTCTGGGAGCTCTCGGGGGGTGTCCAACTGCCGACTTGGCACTGCTGCAGAGGTGGGAGAGGCTCCTGCCACCACTGCTGCACTTGCCAGCCATGAGCCCGGCTTCTGGCTGAGTGGCACCCCCCTGTGGGCGCACACTGACCACCAGGGGGAGCTCCTGTATTGACCGTCTGCCCCCTGGTAGTCAGTGTGTGTCATAGAAATCAGTCGTTCTGCCGTTGTGGATCAGTTGGAACCCAGCAGCAAGATAACCTATCAGTAAGAGCATCTGCCCCCTGGTGGTCAGTGCATGTCATGGTGATGGGTTGATTGTTCGACTGTCTGCACCTGGTGGTCAGTGCACATCATAGCAACTGGTCAATTGTTCGACCCCTTGGTGGTCAGTGCACGTCATAGAGAGCAGTTGAGTGGCCTTAGCATATCATCAGCATATGACCCTTAGATTAGTTGAATGGCCAATCATACTACTGGACACTTAGCACATTAGGTTTTTATTATATAGGACTAGAGGCCCAGTACACAAAATCATGCAATGGAGGGAGGGTCCCTCAGCCAGGTCTGCACCCTCTCCCAATCTGGGACCCCTCGGGGGATGTCAGACTGCCAGTTTAGTCAGACATTCTTCTCACAATCTGGGACTACTGGCTCCTAACCGCTTGACTGCCTGCCTCCCTAATCTCCCCTAACCACTTGCCTGCCTGCCTGATCACCCCTAACTGCTTGTCTGCCTGCCTGATCGCCCCTAAATGCCTTTACCTTGGCCCCCACCACCACGGCTTTGTCGGGAAGGACGTCCGGAATGATGTCCAGAAAGTCATTCGGCTGTTTGGTCTAATTAGTATATTACACTTTTATTATTATAGAATTAGATTCATAGGATCTCCAGTAAGGCCCAGAGAACCTGGCTTGATATCTATGCCAACAGGAGCAATGCCCATAGTAGTTATCAGAATTGCTTCAGTGGAGACACCACTGCAACCACCACTTTTCTAAGGTAATTCTTCAAGGCTTTTGCCTATGTTTATATTGTATTATCTTTTCTTCTTTTAAAAATTTATTTTTAATTCTTTAAATACTATGGATACTAATTCTTTATAAATTTTATGTGTAGCAAATGTTTTCTCCCATATTATAGCTGTAGCTCTTTCCTTAATTAAAAAAAACCACACTAATACACACACACACACACACACACACACACACACACACACTAGGGGCCTAGTGCATGAATTCATACACCTTGAAAGGAACTGTGGGCCTCGAGGCTGCTGAGGGCACAGGGGCAGGTCTTGGCCCATCCTCCATGCCACTGCCTGGCCCCTCTAACCATGCCCCTGGTCCACTGTCTGCCTGCAGGGCAGCTTCACTCCCACTGCCACGGCTTCCATGTGCTGACGGTGGCTGGCCCCACTCGTACCCACTGCCAGTGCAGAGCGATTGAGGCCTGTGCCAGCAGTGGGTGTAAGCAGGGGTGGCACCGTCAGTGGGTGCGAGTGGTGGCTGCTGCCCTGATCACCTTTTAGGAGCAGGGGGAGGTGGAGAAGCCCTCAGGAACGATTGGGGACAGCAGCCACCACTCACACCTGCTGATGGCACCGAGTGATTGGGACTGGTGCCAGGCACAGGCAGCAGATGCGAGTGGTGGTTCTGGTGCTGGTTGCGGGTGCAAGCAGGGCCAAAACTGGTAGTGGGTGCAAGTGATGGCTCCAGTGCTAGCAGCAGGTGCAAGCAAGGTTGGCGCTGGAGCCAGCAGCAGGTATAAGTGCCGGGTGGGATGACAGCTTGCAGAAGCAAAGAATTTTCAGTAACTACCAGAGGCTCACCCCAATGACAGCGATTGGTGCCCTGCCTTGGTCTGGCCCTCCACTCACTTGCTCCACCATCCCGCAGTGGCCAATGCCCTCCATGGTCCACACACGCCCCCTGGTGGTCAGCGCACGTTATAGAGCCTGGTTGTTTGGTTGTTCTGCCATTCGGTCTATTTGCATATTGGCCTTTTATTATATAAGACTAGAGGCCCAGTGCACAAAAATTTGTGCACTCGGGGCGGGGGGAGGGCTCCCCTCAGCCCGGCCTGTGCCCTCTCACAGTCTGGGACCTCTCGGGGGATGACCATCTGCTGGCTGAGGCCTGCTCCCCAGGGGATTGGGCCTAAGCTGGCAATCAGACATCCCTCTGGCAGCCCAGCAGCCCTCGGGGGATGTCCACTTGCCAGCAGGGAGCAGACCTAAGGTGCAGTCGGACATCCTTAGTGCTGCTGAGGAGGCAGGAGAGGCTCCCACCACCACCACTGTACTGGCAGCCGTCAGCCTGGCTTGTGGCTGAGCAGAGCTCCTCCATGTGGGAGCTCACAGACCGCCAGAGGGCAGCTCCTGCATTGAGCGTCTGCCTCCTGGTGGTCAGTGTGTGTCATAGTAAACAGTCATTCCCAGTCTTTCTGCTGTTAGGGTCAGTTTGCATATTACCCTTTTACTATATAGGATAGAGGCCTGGTGCATGGGTGGGGGCTGGCTGGTTTGCCCTGAATGGTGTCCCGGATCAGGGTGGGGGTCCTGCTTGGGTGCCTGGCCAGCCTGGATGAGGGGCTGAGGGCTATTTTCAGGCTGCCTGCACCCCCTCCAGGGTGGGGATCCCCACTGGGGTTCCTGGCCAGCCTGGATGAGGGGCTGAGGGCTGTTTTCAGGCTGCCTGCACCCCCTTCAGGGTGGGGGTCCCCACTGGGGTGCCTGGCCAGCCTGGATGAGGGGCTGAGGGCTGTTTTCAGGCAGGCCAAGCCTGCAGCTGAAGCTCCCAGTCTCTCCTTTTTTTCTTTTCTTTCTTTTTTTTATTCTGGGATTTATTTACCTTCTGTAATTGAAACTTTGTTGCGGCTCCATCTCCGAGGCTGGCTGGCTGAAAGCAGGTATCTGGGTTTCTTTATTTTCTATAATTGCAACATTGTTGCATCCGTAGCTCAGAGCTGGGCCGCTTCAGGCAGGGAACCTTGGCTTCCTCCATCGCCGGGGCAACCAAGCCTCATGTTTGCTTCAGCTGTGTGGCTGCCGGCAGCCATCTTGGTTGGCAGTTAATTTGCATATCACCCTGATTAGCCAATGGGAAGCGTAGCAAAGGTATGGTTAATTACCATGTTTGTCTATTATTAAATAGGATATAGTTATATTAAATCAAGTTTGGTCACTATGTTTTTAAAATCTTCTATACCCTTACTGACTTTTCCCCTGCTATTTTACCAATTGCTGAGAGAAGTGTGCTAAGTTCTGTCATTTACCATGATTGTGGATTTGTCTATTTCTCCTTAGACTTCTGTCAATTTTTTCTTCATGTAATTTTAGGCATACACATATTTATAATTGTTCAATCTTTCTGGTGATTTGAACATCTTATTATTCAGTGAATATCTTTACCTATAGTAATACTCATTGCTTTTTGATATATTTTTATTTGTAACAATATACCAATGTTGCACTAATAACTTTTGGCCAAAAATTTTCTGTCATATGTTTTTCTATCCTTTTATTTTCAAACTTCTGTTTTCTTAAGTTTTAATTGTGTCTCTCATAACAGTGTTTGATTGGATTTTTAAATTATATCCAGACAACCTTAGTCTTTTAATTAAAGCATTTAGTCTACATATATTAATTAATATAATTACTGATTTATTTTGAGTTCCATATAAGGTATTATTCTATACTCCATTATATATACTGTTTTCTTTGTCCAAAGAATACTATGGTTCTTATTTTCTTTCCTTTCTTTTACTTTCTTTAAATAAATTATTTTCATCCCATTTCTCTCCTCTACTATTTTGGAGATTCCAAACATTTTCATTTCCTTTATTGGTTATCCTAAAATTAAATAAATTTATTATATCAGTGCCTAAAGTTAATAACAAGGATTTTATTGAACATTGAATTCATTTATATTTTTCCATATTATTTGCTTTTATGTATTTCAAATATTTCTTGTTGTTTTTCAACTCACACTAGATTATTTGCATTCAGTGTTATTTTATTTTTCTTAACTTCTTATTCATTTTTGTATCTTGTGTGACTTGCCATCTGCTTCATATATATCTTCAATAAATTTTTTTAGTGAGAGTCTGTTGATGATAAATTTTTGTTTTTCTTTTTTGAAAATTATATCTGCTTATTTATTGAAGATAATATTTCTGGGTATAAAATTTTTGGATGCAGTTACTTTGACTCTCATTAAAGATTTATACACTGTCCCTAAATTATAGTATAACTATTGGAAAGATAGTTGTATATCTGTCACTTTTTTTTTTTTAAAGATAATATGTTTGTTCACTTGAGAGCTTTTCAGATTTTCTCATTGTTTTGAGTGGTCTTCGGTTTCATGATAGTAAGTCTTGACATGAATTTCTTTTAAAATATCTTACTTGAGGTTCATTGGTTTCTCTGAATCTATAGATACTTTCTTTCGTAAATTAGTATTCAATACTTTTTCAAATAATGCATCTGCTGTTTATTTTCATCTAGACTTCAATTAAATGTATGCTATACCTTTATTCTTCAACTTCCTGTGTCTTAACTTCTGTTCTTTTATGATTTTTTTTTGTTTTTATAATGTTGCTTATTGGATAACTTCTTAATAAACCCACCTCCAGTTTATTAATTCTCTCTTCAGCTGTATCAAATCTGCCATAAATTTGTCTACTTAGTTTTAAATTTTAATTATAAATTTTCCTTTCTAGAAGATCTGTTTTGTTATGTTTTAATTTTTAAAAGTTATGTACACATTATTTTAACCTTGTTCTTTACTCTTTTAACAATTGTCAAGTAAAATAACTGTATTGTATCCTTGATTATTCCAACATTCAAAATATTTTCAGGGCCTCCTTTTGTCTGTTGTTTCTGTTGTCTGTCAGCCAAGAAAAATTTTTCTTCTTTGCTTTCTGGTTTTTAATTAGCAGGCACTAATTTTTCTTGGGAAAAAAAGTTTTTAGTGTTTATAACACCTCAGTATTTTCTGCAGATGATATTGTACTTATTTCTGGCTGGTGCTCTTTGGTCAATAAATATTATGAAATCTCTTTGACTTAATAACTTTAAATCATCTTGAATGCCATGGATAATATGACTTGGAACAGCAAATCTTTTTGAGGTCCTAGACCTAGACAGTGATGGCGAACCTATGACACCCGTGTCAGAGGTGACACGCAAACTCATTTTTGGGGTTGATTTTTCTTGGTTAAATGGCATTTAAATATAAAAATAAATATCAGAAATATAAACCTTTGTTTTACTATGGTTGCAAATATCAAAAAATTTCTATATGTGACACGGCACCAGAGCTAAGTTAGGGTTTTTCAAAATGCTGACACACCGAGCTCAAAAGGTTCGCCATCACTAGGCTATAGATTTCAGGTTGTAAATTGTCTCTCAGACTGCACTCCATGCTATTGTATCAAAGTCATTTTCTTTGTTGTTTCCTAGAAATGGAATGTCATCTCGTTTACTTCTGCTTCAAATTTATTCTGAGGATACCACCCTTTGGGACCTCAGCTTTATAATAGAGACTCTCCTGTTAAAACCACCAATTGGCAGGCACAAAACCTTGTCTTCTCTCCCAAGTGCTATTAAAAACTATGAAAATGAGAACTAAATTTATCTAGATTTGAAAAATGCTTTTAGATTATACCTAACTTCATAAATCTGCTTGTTTCCTGAAATTTTGAGCTTTGCTTATATAGCACTAGTAATTTCTAATTTTAATAGTACTTTTAAGCTTTGAAAAAATTATATGTTTTGTTTAATCTGGGATTGTTATTCTCTTTACCAGTTAATTTTTATAGGTAAGGCTGAGAAAGAAGGAGGTAGAGGATTAAAGGTGTCATTTCACTAAAATGAAAACTTACATTCTAGGATCATTGGGGATTTTAGTCATACTTGCTCTCTTCTTAATCCTGCATTATCATAGATAATGAGTATTGAAACATTTTTCCTCACACAGAAGCATCCTTAGACAAAATGTGTCCTTCATCAATATTAGCCAATAATATGGAAGACTTTTCCTAAACTTCTTAATCAAAACCTATTTCTTTCTCTTAAGCATATATATAGCATGAGTTTACCTACATCTTTTCTCATGTTTGCCTTTGATTATCTGTCAAAATGAGATCACAAACCTGGAAAGAAACAAGAATTCCAGTCAATATAGCATATTAGCACCAGTTAATATAACCTTATTGCCATAATGCCTGTTGTTTGTATGATTATTAATATTTTGTACATGTGTTTTGTTTTTGGTACATACTTCAATTTAAAAAAAAAACTATTTTATTTGTTTTTCCAAAGAATTTTCCCAGAATTAATGAGATCTCAGATAGTTTTTCCTGGGTTTTAAAGATTTTATTTAAAATTTTATTTATTTCAATTGTGGTATATATTTTCTGTAATAGGTACATCTTGGACTTATTTATTCTTGGTCTCAGCATTGTATATATTTTAAAATAAAATTTAACAGCTAATGTCTATGTGTCAAGGGCCATTGCTTTCCTGTTATCAATTTCTTTCTCCAAAGGAATCAACTGGAACTAGCTTTATTCAATTCACTATTGTATTCGGTATCACTCTAGCATTCCCAGGGGAAAAAAATTTGGTATCTTACTTTTATTCAGTCTGGAAACTTTTAGCCTTTTTCAGTTGCCTTCTCCCTCGCCCTAAATTATTACAATCTTATTTTATTGAATGTTCTGTATTACTTTCTTATTGCTGCTGTAATAAATTTCCACACACTTGGTTGCTTAAGACAACACACTTTTATTTTCTTACAGTTCTGGAGGGAAGACTTCTGAGTCAGTTTCCTTGGGCTGAAATAAAGGATCTCCCTTGGAGTTTATAGAAAATATTCTCTTTTCTTGCCTTTTCCACCTAATCTAGAGCTTCATTATTTGCATTGCTTGGTCCTAGCCCTTTTGTCCTTTTTCAAAGCCAGAAGTGTCACTTTCACTTCCTTTGTGTAAAACTTCCCTCTGTCCTCCTCTTAAAAATACATGTGGTATTGATACTATTATAATTTAACCTAGTTATAAATAAGAGAAAATGAGCAAAGTGAAGGCCAAATATTATAGTCACTTGTGCAGCTTTGCCAGGAAGCTGCAATTTAAACAAATGCCCAGTAAAATCTTGGTGAAATAGGGAAGGTACTTGCATGTCAGTCACACCTGGAAATAGGTCATTGACCAGAGAGAGAAGGCATGGCTATTGCACGCAAGGGAAGATTTAAGGTATTTAATCTCTTAAAGGCGTTTGTTCTCTTGGTTTGCACATTCTCTTACTCTTGGTTGAATCCTGGTTTGCGAGACTCTCACCCTCCTGCGC
Source organism: Myotis daubentonii (assembly GCF_963259705.1). Lineage (NCBI taxonomy): Eukaryota > Metazoa > Chordata > Mammalia > Chiroptera > Vespertilionidae > Myotis > Myotis daubentonii. Next base: position 145,960,930 of record NC_081842.1, on the reverse strand, counting down.
TTGCCCACATGGCCTAGAGCTTTTTGTGGACCCCCCACACAATGGACTAATGGACTGTAACTAGCCTAATGCTAAACCAGACCCAGCTCCATCATGGAATGGAAACTTGGGGCGCTGATCTGCTGAATCCCCAGTTACACATCTTTCAGGACTGGATTAAAGGAAACGGGGCTTTGGAATCCCCATTACATCCCCATGGGATGTAATTCCATGAAAATAAAGCTTTCTACCACATTTTATTCTCCCTTTGGGGCATCTGGAAATTCAAATTCCAGTGGTACCCTAAGAACACTCACACTAACAAAGGGGAAAGGCTATTCATGCATTTCTCTGGTAACAGTATCACATTTAAGGACTACTTGAATAAACCAGAATAATCTCCACTTCTCAAGATTCTCAGTTTATTCACATCTGCAAAGTCATTTTTGCTATATAAAGTAACAGTTACTGTTTCTAAGGTGTAGGACCTCGATATATTTTTTGAGTGGGTGGGGTGATCATTCAATTTATAGTATCAATGGTTCTTGCTCTGTCATCTTAATTGTTAGCAATCCTTTCAATCTGCTTTTCTCTAGTAAGATATGAAAGCCATTACAAGAAAACTCCAACTTGTAATAGTAAAAATTGTTAATGATACCTTCAGGATAGGCTTCAAAAAGTTAAAATTATAAATTATAAATACTACCTCTTCTATCTCCATTATTATTTAAAACTAAAAATTAGGTCCAGCAAATGCAGTCATTGTGCTAGTTTCCTCCTCAATTGAGATTCTGCCAAACTAGGAGTGTGCACGCAGGGTTGTGATGTGTGTATGTGGGGGTGGCATGGGTGAGCAGAACGGGGCAAGGTATTGTTAATGGTAGAACATTAGATACAGGATTGAGTGTTGATATGCAAAGTAATGACAAGGAATGATCTAGGTCCTTACTCCTCTGGGTTACTTAGCAAAATACAAAAACCAACAGGAACTCAGGCTTCCTGAAACTGAGGCAAGTTGTTTACCTTTCTTATAACACACACTTTTCTATAATTTTCCAATAACTTCTAGTTTTAAAGTTCCAAGATTTTTTAAAAAAACAACAAAAAACCAAAGACCATTCAGTCATGAGTTTTGGTTTGGTAACATCAATTGAGTGAAACACTAGGATCTGAAGTTCTTATGCAAGATCTGTGTTAGGCTAGGTTCTTGTGGTTTGCCCTCTGTGCTGGGAAGCCTGCTGAAGGTTTTGTTAGGGCTGTCTTTTCTTGTTGTTGAGGACTTTTGGCTTTCCCCAAAATTATGTAACTGAAGTAATTTTTTTATTAGAACTTTTCTTTCTTAATTGGAAGAAACTATCCAGTTTTTCCTTAACTTCCTTCAAGCAATGGTCATGTTTTACAAACACAAAACATTGAGTAAATTATAATTGTACAGAAACATAAAGTGACATGTTAACATTATAAAGTCAGTCAATGCCAGATTGAAGGGTAGACCTGAGTTTCTGGCTCTCTAAGCCAGCATTTTCCAATATGCTCTTCCTAACTTCCTAACATCAAATGATGAAGAAAATGGATAAGTTCACTTCTTGCATTTGATAAGGTGCAACCAGCACGGGGTGTTAGCATATGTGAAAAAATGACATTTAACATAGTAAGGAGCAGATGGATCCTTGAATATATCATTTTGAGGTGGGTTAGGAATTAACCCTGGATTTTCTTTTTCCTTAATTTACATAGTTTAAGGTTCCTGGCATTTCATTTATATTTGAAATCCTTATTTATATTGAAATACTGTTAAGATAATGCATATATGAAAATAAAGGGTTATTTCTTTATAACATTTTTTTTAATTTTTATTATTATTCCCTGAGAATGGCAAATTTAAAATTAGCCTATTTTGGTAACACATGATGTGCTATCTGATATTTTCTGTGTTTTTCACTCTAGTTAATCTGACAAATCTGTTTTAAAGGTATTAGAGGTTAGTCTAAGAAAATAAAACAAATGCAATTATTGAAAAAGGATAAAATTATTTGGTTAAGGGTGTCATATTAGAAAAATATATTATTCTAGTCACCTATTAAATAAATAGGGTCCAGTAAAAGAAAGAATATTCTAGGCATGAGTGGATACCTTTGCTTCTCTAGCCAGAAAACTGTATGTCAAAGGGCCATGAGAATAAAATTACCCAGTGAATAGTTTCTTTAAAAGATTACAATGTATTGGTCTCAGTTTAAAGCAAAGAATAAATGTGTGGACGTTTAGCATTACACTGACTCATAGAAGATGTTTAGATTATAAACAAATAAAAATCTCCAGTTTAAGGTATAATACCTGGAAATGCTTGCTTTTTAGTAAATTAGGGGTACTAACATAGGGAATTGAATAAATAAACACATTTCCCCTGAAATGTTTATTTCATATTTGTCTATATGATCAATAAAAAACAATAGCAAAAGAAAATAATCACAGCTACCTACATCAAGTCAAACAAACATATTTACAAAATGGGATAAGTGTCTGAGTGAAGTATGTCAATACACGAAATATACATTCATATAGAGGAATTGCAGATAGATGTCATGAATTTACCACTGCTAAACACACATCAATTGATGCTAAAGTGGATGCATTTGACTATCATTTTTAAAAAATATATTTTTATTGATTTTAGAGAAGAAGGGAGAGGAAGAGAGAGCTAGAAACATCAATGATGAGAGAGAATCATTGATTGGCTGCCTCCTGCACAACCCACTCTGGGGCATGTGCCCTGACCATGAATTGAACCGTGACCTTCTGATTCATAGGTCAATGCTCAACAACGCTAGCTGGGCTATCATTTTAAGAAAACATTTATTTGCATAAAATAATTTAAAATAGTACCATACATTTAAGATTTAAACAGTTTAGGTTCAAAAATATTAAATCATTTAAGAATGTAAATATATTTGGCTGTTTATTTAGGGATCTTTTGAAATTAATACCTTAGCTTGATGGAGCTCTTTTTGTTCTAACTACAAGCATTTATCCAGTGTATTTTCTTATTTGCCCCTCTATCTAATTTTCCTTCTACTGGGCAATGTTTTTGCAAAAACACATATTTTAGATGGTTCTTCTCAATGGGTTTTAAAGAGTGATTTTTCTTCATTAAAATATAAAGTTCTGTTAGCTATGGAGACTTAAATGTCTTTTCTACCCTAGTTTCAGCTACCTAAAAACATGCTCAAGAGAAATATTAGTAGACATTTTCTGTCTTCAAAATTTGACAAAATTTAACTGTAAGAAAATTATATAGAGCATAGTTTCCATTCTGAATGTATCTCTATTTAAAGATCAGAATAATTGCATAATTTAAAATGGTCTCACAAATCATTTAATTTTACTAAGGCCTATTAATATTAAATTACTTGCCTAAGCATATAAACTAGTTTGTGTTAGAGCTGGGAGCAAATCTCAAATTATCTTATGGTTTAATGCAATGCTTCCCCCACGATGTATGATTTGTACCTACATTTATATGTGCATTTATGCATTTAACATTTTGATATGATTGAAATTACTTAATTGAAAACTGTTCCTTATTCACATAAAATATGCAGAAGAAAGCAGAGGCTTGCAGGAGTAAGAATTGAGTAGATTACAATAATTGAGCAATAGATTTGCCTCAAAATTTATTGACAACTAAAGCTGAGAAGGGAATTAATTGCATTGGATTATAGAGTTTTTGTTTTCTGACAACAGAGAATGTACACATTTTCTTTTCTTGAAAGTGAATTTAAAATGGAAGATAGGAGAAAAGTGAAAAGACAACCAATTTTTAGAGCACCTATCATCTTCCCAGAATTGTATTAGCTACTCTACCTATGTCATCTCATCTAATTTTCATAAACATCACACAAGGTAAGTATATGCACAGTGCTATCCATGAAGAGAATGGGCCTCAAGAGGTTAAATTAACTGCCAGTTACTTGCCCTCAACATCACTAATTTCCATCTCCAGTAAGTGTCAAAATCAAGGATCTGATCCCATTTGTTCCAGGTGAGTAATGGGATAGAGTGGAGATAGTTTGATGCTGTGAAGTTGACTTTCTTAAGAAGTTCTCTGTATAATCAATTTGTGTCAAAGTATTGTCTGTTTATGAACAAAATAAATTTTGTATGTACCATTTTTAAGGTTGTTTGGAGTTTTTTAGATTTTTTTATGAAGTGATTTTATTTTATTAAAAGAAGAAATCAGAATTTTTGGTAAAAGCACTCTTGAAAAAAGGGGCAGGGAAGGAAGGAAGGAAGGAAGGAAGGAAGGAAGGAAGGAAGGAAGGAAGGAAGGAAGGAAGGAAGGAAGGAAGGAAGGAAGGAGGGAAGGAAGGAAGGAAGGAAGGAAGGAAGGAAGGAAGGAAGGAGGGAAGGAAGGAAGGAAGGAAGGAAGGAAGGAAGGAAGGAAGGAAGGAAGGAAGGAAAGAAGGAAGGAAGGAAGGAAGGAAGGAAGGAAGGAAGGAAGGAAGGAAGGAAGGAAGGAAGGAAGGAAGGAAGGAAGGTATTTTGAGTTTAGGGAGCTAATTGAGCAGAGGAGTAGCTGTAAGGCTGGGCATGAAATACAGAGGAACATACAGAAAAGAACACATTCTCAGTTGAATATCTGCTACATGGAAATGGTAAAGATTAGAGAACTGAGGCCCGAGTCCTTGAAAACCCCTCCCTCCTGAAGCAAAGACAGATAAGAACATTCCACAGGGCTGAGCTATGTCACAATAATTGGACTACTGCCGCTGACTCCAAAGCATTTGGGTGCTTTGAGACTTAGCTAAGGATAGGCAGGCTTTGATTCTGAGTTATCTAACTGCCAGCTGCTGAGTGGATATTTGTAAAATACAATAAGTACCTCAGGCCGTTTTCCCTTTTCTTTTGAGCAAAACTGCACTTGCTGCTAATTATGAAGGATGCAGTTGGCATGTCATTGGGGTGTCAACCGTAGTGCCACAGTCACTACAGGTCAAAAGCATTCTTCTTGTGTTGGGCCTTCTGGTTTTCCTTTGGACAGATCAAAATAACACAACGAAGGGAAATTTCAGGGAGGGACTGCCCCAAGGAGTTATGGTTTTGCAGTAGCATTGCTTTCTCATCCAAGAGACCAGTTCATAAAATAAAGATGTAATACAACATAATGGGACTGGTTTTTCCTCATCCCACCACACAGCTCTTGTTAACATTAATGGAAATTGTACGTGGGTTTGGAAAAGGGAGGATGTCTGGTGTTTGCAAAGGCTTTATATTTAGAGTGATTCACTGAGAGGGTCTCATGTGCTGTATTCAAGCACAGGGTAGATAAAGAGAGAGATACAATTTGATGTATTTTACTGTTCAGAAGTGTGGAGGTAGGGCAGGGGAGCCATGGGACAGATGGAGAGAGGGTGCTGCTTTATTATGAAAGCCTATTGCACTGTGAATAAGTTCACTTATAATAATTTCCAAACACAGCCTTTTAGAATGGGTCTATTTTTTTCTTGATTTAGTATTCCATGTGGTCTATTTTGTTCTACCCCTAACTCTGACAAGTATAAGAAACATCTCAGGGGACAAAGGGGAGTAATGATTTTTCCTTAATTGAATCAGACCTTCAAGTCTCTCTGGAACTGTAGCAATTGCCCTGAGCAACTGCTTTTCCTCACTGGGTGAGTGTTGTCCATGAGGTTGTGAGTGTTGCTGAGCAGGCAACACTAATACGTTTATTTTTTCTACTTAAAAAATTATATAACACATTTTTATGGTGTAAAAGTTAAAAAACTATAATATACAAAGAAAAAAATGTTTATAATCTCACCATCCAGAAATAGCACTCTTTAGCTACATTGAAATATATGTATATTTATATGTATATGATTGTTTGTATGTGAATGTTTATGTATGTTTTATTAAACTGTAGATAGGTTTTTATACCTTGCCTCATAAAATTATTTTATGATAACTGTTTCCCCATGTCTTTATACAGTCTTTGAAAACATGGTTTTAATGATTAAATACTTGTGCATTTGTTTAATCACCCTCATATTGTGGATATTTATATTTTTTGTTAATAGCAAAAATCCTATGTAGAAATTATTATGCATGTAATTGACACACGGTATTACACATTTAAGGTTATTTGCTATTTTGTTAGATAAAAATATGTTGCTTTTTAACTTTCAATAGCTTGATCGATGGAGCCACTGAGCAATTATTTAAATGTTTATTTGGCCATGCTGTCTCACTTTGGTGACTATGCAGCATATATTTAATACCACATACATCCTCATATATGAGGCTGCAGTTCATTTTGAGCTGTATTTATATATTACCTGTGGGCAAATATTCTAGGGCTGGAAGTTAACAGATTATATTATAGAACATTTAGGAACAGCTTGTTTAAAAGAAAGACATAATTATTCATGGATTAAGAAGGAAATTTTAGTGTCCATGCCCCAAAATGTCTGTGAAATCTGTAGGCTATTGGCAAAACCCTCGTTTTCTTAACCATTTGAAAGTATATACTTAGTCTTGATAGTCTTGGTGTGTTGATATCAGATACTGCTCTGCTAAGTTTGACTGTGAAACCTGTTATGGGTCCTTCTCTGAGTTTAACAGCAAAATTCAAATGTGGAAAAAATACCTTTGGAATTCAGATGACTGTGATTATTACCTCAAGACAAATGGAATGGAATGAAAGCTTTTCTTTCAGAGACTCTAAACCAGCCGTGGGCAAACTATGGCCCGCGGGCCGGATCCTGCCCGTTTGAAATGAATAAAACTAAAAATAAAAAAAAAAAGACCGTACCCTTTTATGTAATGATGTTTACTTTGAATTTATATTAGTTCACACAAACACTCCATCCATGCTTTTGTTCCGGCCCTCCAGTCCAGTTTAAGAACCCACTGCGGCCCCGAGTGAAAAAGTTTGCCCACCCCTGCTCTAAACTCTTCTCTTTTTCTGCAAGGCAAATATCTTTACTCCTGCAGGAGGGTGTGACACACAGGCTCTGGCAAGCATGCACACTGAGTGGGCAGTCAGCTTGGGGTTTTATGTCTGATATATGTCATTTGTCTCTCGCTCTTGATTGGTCAGAGCTTAGGCTCACATTCTTGTGCAATTGGCTAATTTAAAGGGCAAAGAAGGGGTTGACCTTTGCTGTTTCAAACTGGCGCCTGCAAATCTCGTGAGCCAAAATGGCGGCTGCCTAAACTCCCTTCTTTGACAGAAAAGATTACTTGTTTATTCTCACAGTCCCCCCTTCCCCCTTTTCTTCAAACTTGACTAACATTCATTGACTTTCATGCTCTGCAGTGTCTAGGAGAAGATTATTTGCTGTTTGGTCAATGCAGTTTCAATTAACCTTTGGATAAGACCGCTCATACATGGGATGATATAACATCCCATCACTGTAACGCCTAATCAGAGAGGTGCATATGGATACTATCATTCCTTTCCACTTTATGAACCATTGTTCTAGTGACTCAGAGAAAGGATCCTCAATTCCAGGATTCTCAGCTAACAAATTAGCTGAAGTTGTTAATCCCTGTGGGGCCTTAGTGATGGTTCCATCTGGAGCTGTGTTGTCAGGGATGAATGTACGACTGTGGCCCTAACATTACACAAACTCCTCCCTTTTCTGCCAGAATCCTTTCCAAGCCAATCTATTCTCCCATGTCATCCTACTGGTGGCATCTAGTTGTTCAGCTATATCTTTAACTGCTTCTCGAGTATAGTTAGCAATCCTTTGCTGGTTTTAGTAAATATAATGAATCCAACCACATTCTTGTTTATAGTCTGCCACCAGAACGTGAGAGAAATCAGCAATCTGATTTTTAGCCTTAAACTCGTTTGGCACTCCTCCATGAACCCCAGTGGGATCTGTATAAGTATGGGATCAAAGGAGTCACCAGGACACTCTCTCTTCTTCCTAGTCTGTCTGTCCATTGAAAAAGGTTTAAGACATGCTGAAAGGAAAGGGATAGCCAATTGTATTAAGAGTGCAAGATCCGCTCCAACCGCTGGGCCTGGCCACAAGTAATGGTCCCCCGGAACACCACCAGGCATCAGCATGGGGTAATGACAGGGCAGAATGATTGGCTTCTGAGGATACTCGGCCATTTGAGCATTCAGATAAATTTCCCATAAACTCCAAGTACGGCCCCTCCCCCCTTGAGAGGCACGATGCATCATTTACGTCAGAGAAAGAGAGCCAGATCATTTTGGGGGACCCTTACTCTTTACCTCTGTGAATGGGAACAACAGGACAAGAGTCTCACAGGAAGCGTTTCCCCACGTGATTTCCTCTTGGTACAGGGCAAGCACACATTCCATCCCGTTACCATCTGAAGTCCATTTGAATAGAAATGGAACCACTTGGGCCTCTAGCCTTCCTGCCACGTAAGTGTAACAGTCTCTTTTATTTAGGGTGTGTACAGAATAGTTAATCCATCCCACTTAGGGATTCGTTTCCTTATACCCTACTTCTATTTGCATGGTGGTGGCAGTGGCCCAGGGGATCTTGTCCTGTGACATTTATTCCTAAATCTAGTCCTAGCCAATCCCTTGGCTTAAAGGCTGAAATAGCCAAGTCATTCAAGATACCTATAACCAATAACTTAACTGGATAAGTATGATCCGGATTATACACATTTCCCCAGCTCACATTGTAAGCCGCCCCTGCAATTTGCCAGAGCCCGAAAGCAAATAGCTTACAGTTTCTTTAGCATTTCAAGGGGCTAAGTCCAAGTTGAGGTGTCTCCACCGTAGAAGCTAGTGGTCCTCCCTTAGCCCATGTGTGATAGATCTGACCTTGGAGTCTGAACAGCAGTCTCAGTGATAAGCAAGACAAGGCTGGTCCTTCTCAGAGGGTTACAACTTGTTTACCTCCAGTTCTTGACCACAACATAGTCTCCTGGTCAATGGCAACGAGCCAGGAACCCAAGAGTAAGGCCTTGGGCCCGGAGGCCTTCTAACCAGCCGTTAGTGGCTTTAATGTGAATGTACTATTTTATTTTATTTTCTTTATAAAAATCTAAGCTCTCTTCTTTATCCGTTTTCTAATCTCACGCTCCTTTAGTGGTGAATTCTAAACTTGTAATGATTTCCAAACCTGGCAGCATTCAAATATTCTGGTAAGTTTTACATGCATACAGGTTCTGTGCCCCTAACTCAGAACTACTCACTCAGAATCTTTTGGAGGTATTAGCAAAATTATTTTACCCATTATTTTCTTGTTACTTTGAATTCCAACAAAATAAATCTATTGCCTTACATAATAGACCTACTCAACTCACACTCAGTTGTAAATGACCACTATTCACTTACAAAACTTAATCCTTTCAGCATTATTGGTGTGTTGACTGAAACACTAAGTCTAACAGCATACTACCTGCTATTTCTCAAAGTATTTTGAGCAGGATATTTATTTGCTATGTAGGAATCCCCCACAAGGTGCAGGCTATGTAGGATAGTGACATCTACAGTAACAGGTACACTCCCAATATGACAACTCCCAAAAATATATGCTCACATTTCCAATAGCCCTTGGGAGGAGGTATGAAAGAGACATAAAAATATAAGGCATGACACTTCCCTTAAGGGAGCTTATGGTCACTTAGTGAGACAAAATATACAGTTATAGCACAGAATGTAACAGTATGAGGATGTACAGACAGAGGAGTAGTAGGATATAATAGGATGGAAGGAAGGGATGAGTTGATATTTTGCCTGCCTTTTGAAATTAAGTTGTTGTGGGGTTTTTGTTTGTTTTTTTGTTTTGCTTAAATATTACAGGCAACTAGTTTAATACAATATCATATAAAAACCTATAACAAAAGCACCAGAATCACTATTTGGCTCCCCAAAGGCAATCACTTTCAGTTTTGTTGACTACTTATTTCCTGCACTTATTTCATTTCTCTAAAAAAAGTATATGTATACAGCTATTTCTTGATTTACTTTTAAAATGTTAAGCTACCTATTATGACATATTAGCATTTATTATTTTTACATTCTCATTTGTTGCACCACTTAATATGTTTGTTCATTACACTTAATTTCTTTATGTATTTTCTTCCTAAAGAGAATAATGATTCCTTTTTTAATGCTTTCCTTATCATTGTTTCTTCTGCTAGGTCCTCTCACAGAGCTGTACCTTCTTTTTTACTGAAGACAAAATTTCTCTCAAGATTATATCTTCTGTCCTGTTCTTTCTTGTTTTGGGTTTTGACTTTTTATCTTTTACTGTGGTTTGAGGGTGGTGCTGGAAGGAGGTAAAGATATATATTCAATCCTCTGCATTGAATCGTTGAATTGCCTCTCTCTGAAGTTGATTTTGACAGGAAGGTTTGGAGAAGGCCTCATAAAGCAGTGACTTTAGAGGTGGGCCTTTGTAATGACCTTCAGTGGCACAGAGAGGTGGGCTGAGGGAGAATCCCATTCAAAGCGTGGAGCCCACACGAAGGCAGGATGGAGGAAAGCCCTCTCCTCCCCTCACCCTGTGGAGGAGGAAACTCAGGGAGCTAAGGATGCACCCATGGGCAGCACTCCAACGGGGAGAGCCTTTATGACCCAATAAAATGAGGGCAGCTAGCAGTGGCTTTTACAAAAAATTTAACAGTCATTAGAAGAGTCACCAAGTAAGAAAGGAGCAAGTTATCTGAGGGTGACATTGAGGTTTTCTTATGTCCCTAAATAGAGTCCCTTTTACTTTTCACTGAGACATAACAATTGTTCATCAATGTTAGTTTGAAAAACTATCAAGATGATTTGATTCGTTTTCAGATTAGTACTTCTAACTCTAAGTGGCATATTGTTACCTCAAAAATAGTTAGTTTAACAATCCACACTGGGGGCTGTTCTCCTAGGCAAGCCCTGTATATGTCGACTGCAGCAAAGGCCTCTTTCTCCCCACAGTGTTCCTGCAGCCCCACTGCCTCCCTTTTCTCTGAGGAGGGCAGTAGAGGCCCACAAATCGTGCTTCACTCTGCACTGTTTCTCTTTCATTATTCATGCTCAGTTTTCCTTCTTTCTCTGAATTCTCACTTTTGCATAATTCTATCATCGTTCTCAGGGGAACAATGTTGTCTTTTGTGAGGTCCTTAAGGTCTATAACTTTGCACACTTGTGTTTAAAAATCTTAGAATCACACAGATAGAAAGGAAGGGCTGAAAGCTGCCTTCCAGATCACCATCTAACCCCTACACCTTCCCCTTACAGAATCTGAAAACTAGGGAAGTGACCTGACCTGCTCAAGGTCTCCACTTAGGTATTCATAGCTCTAGAACCCATGGCTCCAAACTCCATGGGGTTTGCTGCTGACTTTACTGTCTTTTGTGGCTCCTGATATCCACAATGTGTTTACCAACAAAGGGAGTACAGTTTATTATCATGAAATTAAGATGTCTGCTCAAGTCTTTTTTTTTTTAATATTGTCATTTCTATCCTATTTCAATTTTTACCAAAATGAAGGTAGGATTTTTCCGCCCTTTATCAGGGGATTTATTTATTTGTCTTAATAAATTTCCTATATTGCATATCATGTTAGGCTCTGTGAGGTGTATAAAAAGATAAAAATATAATGTTTATATAGGGAAACAAGATATAAAAAAAAATAGCCAAGAAAGTTAAATAATGTCACATCATGAAGGAAGGGTAATTATAACTAGTTGCCTGGTCAGTTATAACTAGTTGCCAGGTGAGAATGATCTAAACTATATGAGCTCTGAGTTTTGATGGGAAAACATTTGAGGGGAGATGTGGGAATTTGCCATGGCCCTTGAAGGGCAGATTCATTCGGAATTGTGGAGCTAAGGGAGGGAACACTCCAGGTGGAATGGTGCATTCAAGACGCCTACACCCTCCCTTGTCAGATACTGGCCTGAGCCCTGCAGGCAGGTTCACTCTCTTGGGGAGTCTGGAATTGAGCACACACTACACTGCAGCAGAGCCTTCAGGGGGCCTGGGTAAAATCGCAGGATGCAAATGGATAACAGCCCCATACAGTTAATCAACCATATATTTAATATTTTCCAGGCATGGTACACCTGTTGTAGAATTAAAAATTCATGAAAGCCCTTTTAACTAGGTCATCACTATCACTGATTTACAGGTGAGAAAAACTGAGGTTTCAATTGTAAGTGCACATAGGATGAGAATCAGAGGAGGCACTTTTTAAAAAGTACTCACACCAGAACCCACCGCACAGGTTCTGATTTCACAGTCCGCCAAGGGTCCAACGTTGGAGGAGTCATAGTCACGGTTATGGTTGTTTAAGCCTCCCAGGTGACATTCATGTGCAAACAGGGCTAAGCATTCATGGCTTAGAGGGACCAAGAAACAACTCCAAGTTCACACTTCAAATAAGTGGCAAGGTCAAGTTTCAGCACAGGGATCTGACTTGAACCTTTATCATTATGGCAGGCTGTCCCCAGAAGGATGGGGCAGCTCAGTGGCAGAGAGCACTGGTAATAGGGGTGTGTGTGTGTGTGTGTGTGTGTGTGTGTGTGTGTGTGTGTAGAGAAAGGATGTGTCCAGGCGGTACTGAGTGCTACAGCTGGACTAACTGGAGCGCTAACAGTGGAAGGGGGGGACAGGTAGGAGAAGATGCTTAGGTCTGCTTTTCAAAAGGCATATTCTGGGCACCACTGTAACACCGTGGGAACGGAAGCAGCCCTGCCAGTCCTTGCTCAGGACGCAGGTAACGCCTGCGCTTGTTCTGAGAACTCTGATTAAACATGCTGTGAATGGTTGCTCCAGGGTCCAATGACTGATACTGAGAGGCTGAGCTCAGGGTCTCCCTGTACGTAATCTTTGAGAGGGAAGAGAAGACACATACATGAAGCCAAGGGAATGAGGCAGATAAGCTTTCAAGGCCCACTCCAGATGAACGATGGTGAGAATTAGAATGATCACATCCCAGCCACTCAGCACATCGCAGAACAGACTGCGTCTGCTTACTGGACAGCAGGGTTTAATTGTCATTATCGCAAACAACACACAGCTACGCCTGCCAGGGCCTCTGAACCCACTTTCCTAAGACAGGGGATGCCGCTTCATTACTATGAGACCTCATGCTAGGATCTCGGCTCTAGCACCCCCACTGAAGGGGTGGTGTGACTTCACTTTAGGGCTGAGAGAGTGCACTGCTGAGTGAAGTGGGAATTCATGGGTTTTCCGCAGCATCTTGACTCCCAGGTGAAGTAGAGGTGGAGCCGTGTAGGAGGTCATTCTTTTTTTTTTTTAATTTTTTTATTGTTTTATTGCTTAAAGTATTACAAAGGGACACATATGTGTCCTTTCCCCCCCCCGCCCTCTGTAGTAATTAGGATCCTGTTTCAGTGTCTTCCCTGTTTAATATGCTTGGTTCCTCCAGAGCCACATCTCGCTACCTTGATAAATGTTCTACTGACCGTTGGTTGTGCACCCCCTTCTCTATCCACCCCTTTCTGCTGGCCTTGCCTCACTGGTCCCCGCCAGGAGCTCACACACAGGCATGTGGGAGCGGCAGGAATGCTCTCAGCTTCTGTGAAATGATGGTGGAGTGGGCGGTTGTGCCTATAATAGGTCTTTAGAAAAGAATGCATTGATTTCTCTGTGGATTTTTTAAAGGCTCTGGGACAGGACTGAGGGAATGGCTAATTACTATTTATGACTGTTTCATTTGGAGCTAATTGCTGGAGCTGCTGCAGACGCTGGGCCTTCACTGCTGCTCTGCCCCAAACGTGCAAACAGTAATAAAATGGTCAATGGGGCTGACTCTTTGCACACCACTCCTCAGACAGTGTGTGTGTGTGTGTGCATGTGCATATGTGTATGAATGCATGTGTACACACACACACACACACACACACACAAACACATACTTTCACAGGTATCAAGAAGAGTCCAGAGGTAATTTTTGAGAGCCCTCTGTTTCTAATAGGTCACAGATGTATATTAAGGCCGAATTGTCAAGGTGTAATTAACAATGCTGGAAAACTGGACTTCCTTTGAAAAAACAAAATAACTAAGAGATTTTACACTTTTCTTTCTCCTGGGGTTGACCAAATGAACAGGGACAGCAAGTGGTATGGAAGAGTTAGCTAGATTCATCAAAGGAAGTGTGATGAAAGTGAAAGGAAAAGTGTAGAAATAGTAAATGGAGACCGGAGGGGTTTTCCCAACTTATGCCCTGGCTTTCCTCTAATTGATTTTCCTACTTAACACGAACTCAAGGTGGCTGCACTTTGCATGGGGTGTGTTCATGGATGTGGCGCAGGCAGCGCTGTGCACATCTGGTGAGCAGCTTTTGGACCGGACTGTGCCAGATGCTCCCACTGTGTGTCCCCACCCCCCAAGTACCAACATCCCCCACAAGTGCACGACAACAAGCAAATAGATACACAGGCAGCGTTCAGGGACCCTGGAGACTAAGATGGCTGAGGCAGGAGCGCTGCCTCTCTGCCTTTTCCTAAGGTAAACCCATCTCACAGCCCCGTATAATGGCCCGGACAGTGTCATTGTTTTTCCTGCCACCATCACATCCTCAGAGAGTCTTGCCTTTGTTGGGGGGAGGGGAGAGGAGAGTCTATAAATCAAGGGTTTATAAAAGAGTCTCACTGATATTCAAACGAATGTGTGTGAAAATGTTGGTCTGCTTAGTGGTGAGAGCTGCACATCGCATACAAGCTATGTAACAGCGTGAATGACTAATGGGTGAGAGCCAGCCTTTCCTTCTGACGTTTCATTCAGAGGAGGCAGGACTGACTTTGACTTAGCTTCTGGATGAGCCTGAGAGGGGCTCTGCAGGACCTGTCTTTAGGGCAATGATGGGAAGTGCTGGATGGCATGCGGAGCAGCTGGCTAGCCCTGGGGAAGAGAGAGCATGTGAGGCTGGAAGGGGTTCCTGACAGGGACATTAAGGAAGCCTGGCACCCTGCTCCCACCCAGGTGCCCGGGTGCACACCTGGAGATGAGGCCCAAACCCCTGGACATCCAGCCTGACGAAGGTCTCTGGTGTTCAACATGGACACAGATGCAGAGTCGGCCTCATCGGAGGAAACCTAAGGGGCTGGGCCCTGAGCCTCACAAAAGCAACCTTATGACAGATGCCAGCGGCCCTCAGCACAGGCCAATGCCCAGCCCTGTTTGTGGTGATATCCCTTGAACAGAGGAAACATTCTTTCAACCGGAATGCAATGGTGTTTCTCTCCATCATTGAAACAGGGTTTTAGAGTCAGAAATACATTTACGTAGAAAATAAAGTACTGTGATTTTATTTTTTACATCTGAATGGTAGAAATGATTAGAATTTAAATGACAACAACAAGGAAATACGTACATAGACATGATTTAGAGTCACAGATGAACCAGAATAATGCTTCCTTGATGGTGGTCAGGTTCCTAATAATGATTATTCTCTCTTGTTCAATGCTCACAGAACCATTGTGGGTTCTATGCAAGGTGCAACGATTACAAGGATCAATGTCCTTGTTAAGGCACATTCAGACTAGTGGGGAAGACAGATATGTGAGCGGAAGATTTAATGCGATGTTATAAGCATAAGGTTTCAGAGCTGAACACTTACTTTTCTATTTTAGTTTCTAGTGACACTTGAGTTTGAAGTACTCATATGTTAAATTTGCCTGACTTTTTCTTAGGGAATAGATCCTATTATGTGTTATTTTAAAGTCTTATTTTATACCTTAACAGAGTATATGTTGAAATGCTTCCATTAATTTTTTCTAAGTTGGCTCTAAGAAAGGATGTATTACTTTGCTAGGGCTGCTGTGGAAGTATCTGCATGGCTTAAACAACAGAACTGTATTATGTGGCTGTTCTGGAGGCTAGAAATCTAAAACCATGGTGTCAGAAAGGCCATGCTGTCTCTGAAGGCTCTGGGAGAAGATGGTCCCTGGCCTTTCTCCTCGCTTCTGGTAATCCCTTGGTTTGTGTCAGTATAACTTCGATCTTCACCTGGCATTCTCCTTGATCATGTGTCTCTGTGTCCAGATGTCTCCTTTTACTGAGGACACCCATCATATTGGATTAGTCACCCTACTCTAGTATGACCTCATTTTGACTTAATTAATTGCATCTTCAATAGCCCTATTTCCAAATAAGGTCACATTTTGAGGTACTGGGGATTATCATTTCATCACATGAATATTGAAGGGACACAACTCAACCCCTAACAAAAGGCATCATTTCTTCTCTGATATACTGAAAATATTCTGTTCCTCTGGAGAATTCTTTTTTGCATCATCATTGTCTGAGTGGGTCCAACATTTATGTCACCTTTCCGTATGAGATGCCTAACTAACATTCTTTACAAAGACACAGGGTAGTGCCTATTCTAGAGGTCTGTAGATGAAGAGAGAGGGTCTATATTTTCCGTTTTCCTGCCTCCCACCAGTTCACCTCTAGGGACTTTGGCTTCCCATCTTCATTTCCTGGAACAGCTATGGGGAAGGGCATGAGGTGACTCCTGGGAAGCAGCAGTTTAGGATGTCCAGGTAAGTGTAGTGGAAATGAAAGGTCAAATAAAGAGTGAGTATGATGCTGTTCCAGGATCCCAATTCTCTGATCTAGAGAGGGTAGAGAAGTCACCCATGAGCCCTGCATGGATCATCAAGTTCACTTCACTGGTTGATTTTCCAACAGATTTATGGAACTCTATTATTTGGAGAAAATTAACAGGTCATTGTGCAGTTGTTCACAACTTGCAATCCTGTTCTAAGTTTAAGAGTTCAAGTGTATTGTGAGCTAATCCAAAAGCAGGGATTTGTCTTCTTTCTTTCCTTGCTTTTGTTCTCCCCTTTTCCTGCTTTCTGACAATATGTATTATAGTCCTTTGTATAATACAGGTGCTCAGTGACTGCTTATTAATAATTTTGAATTTAAAAGCTTGGTATCTGACCAAGACTGTTTCCTGAGGTTCACAGTTTATTAAAAAAAACAACAACAAAAAAACACTGCCAGTAGTTGATGTATCAGAAGATAACATTATAACCAGTTATGTATAACCAATGCATTAAATATGGATAATTAGAAATATAATTGAGGTACTATTTCATTTTGTCTTCCTTGTCCCTCCATTTAAAATTTATTCAGGGTGAGATAGGCAGATGGATAGTTTTCCACTGTCCCTTTATGGAAAGTTGGGTACACCTTGGGACTTCCCTACTCACTCAGTGTAAACAGATCTATACTCACATTGGGCGACTAAATTCAGTGTGGTTTCAGGAAGTGGAATGTGCCCAGGTCAAAATGCTAATAAATGCTTCAGTCTGTATAAAAACTATAGGTTTCTTCCCCTTAGTCAGCTTTAGGTTGGTGGTTGCCTGGTCTCAGAAAAGGCACTGGGGTAGGTTTCTGCCTTTTGCTCCTTCCTCCATTCACCTTCTCCCACCCTGGCTATCAGAATGCAGACCTCGCCAATGTCAAATCTGTGAAGAGAGGATTATAGTGGGAATAGGGCAAGCTTACTTGGTTAGATTTTTTTCCTGGGTCCCATGGATGCTTAAAACCGAGTCCTTCCCTCTTGGGGCCCCTTTATTGGTTGTTGGTGATGGTCATTGTTGGGAGCCTTTCAAGTCAAGGAGAGCCTGGGTTGGTGGAATGCTTCTCTACCCCAGGGGTTCCTTTGATTCTTTCAGCAGCTCTTGGGCATTTCACATACACTTCCAGTGCGTTAGCATATGTTTCCTGCAGGTCATCCCCCCAAGCGGAACTAACATAGGAAGCAAGAGCAGCCCACTCTGTCTGTCCTTCACAGTGAGTCTACATCTGTTCATTGCAAACTCATGCCCATCTTCTGCTAAATCCAATGCAGTCATCTCTATACTCTTTCACAACCTGCTTTCGTTTTCTTAGGCATAAGCCAGGCACCAGATCCTGTGATCTCCAAAGAAATGAACTCATCACATTGTTCTGAGTTGTCTCTTGGACGTTCTTCTCACCTGCCCAGAAGTAAAGGAGATCGTCCACTGTTTCTCCTGGGGTGGGAGATGGGTTCACAGAGAACCAAAGGATTTCTCCAAACATAATTATCTTCACAAATTTTTGCTTTCTGACATATTTTTATAATGTACAGTAGTTGACTCTTAAAAAAGGCAGGGGTTGGGGGAGTTGATCCCTGCACAATAAAAAATCTGAATATAACTTTGACTTCCCCCAAACTCAGTCAGTCCCTTGTTATCTGTGGCGGATTCATTCCAGGACCCTCACTGGTACAAAAATCAGAAGATGCTCAAGTTGTTCGTATAAAATGGCAGCATAGAATAATACATAGAACAATACACACAGTTGGCCCTTCACATCTGCAGAATTCACAAACAGGAATAAAAAATACTATTTTTGATCCCTGGTTGATGGAATCTGTGGATACAAAAACCAGAGATATGGGGAGCCAACTGTAAAGTTATTGGAAGCTAGAGGCCTGGTGCACAGATTCATGCACATTGAAAGAAAATTAATTAGAAGGTGGCTGGTGGGGCGAGGCTGGGCAAGATGGGCCGACACACCCTGGAGCCAACCTTCTGTGGTCCCTCCCCAGATGGCCGCACCTGGGGCAGCACCGGGGCTCAGAGACTGTCTGTGGAGTGAATGGAGTCCCTCCAGCAGGTGAGGTCCCTTGGCCTGGCCTGCAGGGATCAAGCCAAAACTGGCAGTTCGACATCCCCCAAGGGGTTCCGGAGTGTGAGAGGGCACTCTGCAAAGTTGCTGTTGCTTGGCAACTCTTGTGTTGAGCATCTGACCCCTGGTGGTCAGTGTGTGTCATACCTACCAGCCCGTCAGCCAGTTGGCTGGTCAGTTGGTCAGCCAGTCACTTAACCTTCTATATATATATATCTATCTATCTAGATAGATAGATAGATAGATAGATAGATAGATAGATAGATAGATATTGTGTATAAGTGGACCTGCATAGCTTAAACCTGTTTAGTTCAAGAGTCAACTGTATATACTTTTATTGTATGCTAGCTATGCTTCCATAACAAAGTTGAATACCTTGAACAATATCTACTATTAATTATTCTTTATTTACAAAGTGTCTTAAAATACGTTTTAATTTTGAATCTCAATAACTGTGTTAGATACAAAGGCAAGTTACAGTATCTACATTAGACAGATGAGAAAATTGAGATTCAGAGAATAGCAATTTGTGCAAAGTACAGATGGCAGCTAAGATAAAACAGATATATGGTTAGAAACTAAGTTTTCTGATTATGTTCAAACAATGACTGGTTTTCAATAGGGATCACACATTTCTGAGAGGAGGTGATGTATGTGGACAAAATGATAGAATAGAAGGAAAATAGGAAGCTTGGGAGGGGGTGGGGAGCACAGTTTTCTAAATTTTGATTTGCTTTTCATTGTATTTGTGGTATTTCAAATAAAAGGACTTGTGGGTTTTTATATATTTCAAAAGAGAGCCCGGGGGGGGGGGGTGGACTAAGGAAAAATGCACTCAAAATACTGTCCTTCACTAGTCTCATTGTCTCCACTCTGCTCATTCAGTGTAGCAGGGTCAAGAACATTAGTTGTACGTCATGCACTTTACCAAGATGACATCTCTACTGAGATAACAAGTAAATATCTTATTTCAACAAGGTTTTTAAAATTATCAGCAGAAAAGGTGTTTTAAAAATTAGAGCTGATGGAGACTTTAAGACTTAAAATCCCCAGGAAGTTGCCTATTCAAGAAGCAAAAATGCTAACCAAACAAAAATAAACCATAAACATGAACTTTTCCCCCTCCTGCTCCCCCTACCCTAAGCCCCCCTGACTTTTCTGGTTTATTTTAAGCCAATGCAGAACAAAACCCTTGCTGTTCCCTAACAAGTGAGAACTACTTGCCCAGACACACAATAAAACATTTGTGACAAGCGAGCATGCACGCCCTGAGTCCAGAACTTGCTCAGCACAAGGTACTCTGGCTGCCCCATCCAACAAAGGACCTTCTGTCCCTGCTTCTTGCCAAGGCTGAATGCCAATTGTCTTAAATCTGATTGCTCCCTGAACCCCAGCCCCCCTCGTGGTGGGTGCATGAGCGTGCCACCCAGAAAACCAGGACCCATTAGGCTGAGCCAAGTGAGGATACTGTTTTAAATCAGGCTTCCTTTATTCTTCACTCTTTAAAAATATCAGGTGTAGCTTGTTTCACTTGTCTCCAAGCCCTCAAGTGTTTGCTCTCAACCCCCTACCCTGAACCCTGTTACCTAAAACAGCTACTTTTTCCACCTTGTCAGGCTACCTGAACTAGTCTTAATTCTGTGAGATGTTTATCCCAGAGGCATATCATTGAAGGGTGCATTAAGAAGCGTAGAGCCAGTGTGAAACAAAATATCCGGGCATAAACAAACCAGAGAATGATATGGAGAGAGAAAGGAGAAAGCAAATTGAGGAGGTATTACTGAGAAGTGCAGAGGACACTAAAATGGCCCCTCGGTAACTTCTTGATAAGAAATTTCTCCCAAATCTTAAATTCTTCATAGGTCATCCTGTGTTCTTGTTCTTGTCACTCATTTTGATGTTTTGGGGTTTTTTTTAGAAAAGTTGAATACTTATTTATAATTATGAAGGCAACACATTTATTGTAAATTTTTTTAAAAAGGAGAACATTTTAAAAACCCATGATTTAGAGGTATAATGCAAGATTTCTTTCTTTTTATTTTGTCACGAACATACCCACAAAGTAATTTATTTGGTAATTGATTTATTTTTCTGTAATAATGCATTGTAGAAATATTTTATTAGTAAAAATTTAATTAATAGCTTAGATTAGAATTTTATGTGGATATATCACAATTTATTTAAATAATTCTCTGTACTTGGTCTTTTTGGAGTCAAAATTTTTAGATATAACTAAATGACATTGCAATGGAAATTTTCATAGTTATATCCCTAATTTTATGACAAATATCCAGAAGTGGAATTTTTAATTAAAAGACAATGGATGTTTTGAAATAATTTGATTTTTATTGTAATCCAAGAAAATTATTGTATCTATATATATGGAATGTATATATCTCTATCTCTATCTCTATCTCTATCTCTATCTCTATCTCTATCTAGATCATCTATATCTAATTTATCTATAATGTATATATATATATATTTCAGAGAGGAAGGGAGAGGGAGAGAGAGATAGAAACATCAATGATGAGAGAAAATCATTGATTGGTTGCCTTCTGCAAGCCCCACACTGGAGATTGAGCCCACAACCTGGGCATATGGCCTGTGACTGGGAATTGAACTGTGACCTCCTGGTTCATGGTTAATGCTCAACCATTGAGCCATGCCAGCCAGGCCTATACAAGTTTTTCTAACACACCAAACAGTGTTCTTCGTGTACACTGCTTTGAATAAACCCAGCATCTTATTAGTTCTTATTGTATCTTATTAGTTCTTTTTTTTCCATCGTATTAGTTCTAATGCAACTTCATTAACCTATCCTTAATTTATAGCTTGCATAAAGAGTACAAATAGAAAAATGCTTTCATGAGCTTATACTGGAAAATATTTATGTATTCAACATAGATTTCTACCTGTTTCCTTTTGTTTCATGACTAGTTCAATGCTATACTCATAGTGGGAGTCAATACTTTATGTGTAGTGAATACCATTCATTTGAGGATACCACATGGACTGCTAATGAAGAAAGTCTTGAGCACATTTAATTTTGAAATTCCCTGTGTTCTGCTTGTAAATGTTTATTTTAAAAGAAGCTAGACAATGTTATCTCCACAGGAGAGTCTTTATTCTACTGGAAATGAGTGAAATTGTCTGGTTATTTGTAAAAGAGGCCATAAAATTATACTTTGTTAAGTTATTTAGCTTTAGGGGAGTTATGGTCATGTCTAAATTGAGTTTTTCTTTTCTCAGAGATTTTTTTCTGCCAGATGCTGTGTTTTGTCATACAATAATCATCATTGATTTCTTAATTGTGCTCTTGATAATTTCTTAGCAAAATTGGTCAGTAAATTTGATTGGGATCATTATAGCTAGGTTATCTGTATGGTTATTGTCAATACAAGCAGTTTCTTTCCAGTTTGTAGGCCAAGGACAAAAAACCTCCTAATATAATCATACCCTGTCATATAAACACACACTTACACACACTCACACACACACACACACACACACACACACACACACACAGGATCACAAGGCCTTACCAGGAATGGTTAGTCAACCTTCTGTTTTCTCATCATTCAAGTACCTACTTATTTTTCAGAGCATAAAATAACAACTGTGGATAAATATTGTTCTCAATTTGAAACAGATGTCTTAAAGTAGTGTCTCTCATCTTTTTTTACTCTTTGTCTAAGTAAAACAAAGGTATAGAAAGGTAGGGTTTGAAGTTAACTATTAGCTTGGTTTATGTACCAGAAAGACAGATGTTTTAATTCAATATCAAGATATCCAGTTCTCATAACTCAACTGCTGTCTTAAATAAACTCATTCATCAAGTTTATTAAACATTTGCACAGCAATTTGCTAGTTACCTTTGAATTGAAGGAACAAATGTAGCAGGGTATTGTGAGACATCACAGTAGATGAGACCAAGAGAAGAACTTCTAACAGCACCATTCATAGCATTACTTATTACTGTATCCATGTGAAGAGACACTCAGTCTTCACCTCAAAAGGCCTCAGTTTGCTTTAACCCCAGAATGAAGACAGCTTTTCCAGTCTTAATCTGTTCAAACAAACCTGAATCCACGCTGTTCCCCTTTGCTTCCTTTTCAAGGAGGAATGGCCTTCCATGGAGTTCTCATTCTAGTCAAGCACTGTACTTTTCTAACTGGAATAAGCTCTGATCTTTCTTTACTGTTTTCCTCATAGATTGGTAAATACGCACACAAAATTACTGATTTATGTTACTTATTCAGAAGAAAAAGCAATGTTTTGATACCTTATTTGTAAATTTTAAATAACAGAAAGTTTGTACCACTTGGGGTTCAGTCAGGGAAACAAAACTCCTTTGAGTGATATGGTATAGAGGATATATTTTAGATCTTACATAATATGGGGAGCTGGTGAAGTAGTTTCTGAAAAGCTGTTACCTCTGCATCTATCTGGTGGCGGGGCTGAAGTTGCTGTAGGTCAATGGAGCTAGTCGTGGAAGAAAAGCTGGAGTACATGAAGAATAAACTGGAATTCACAAGGCGAAACTGGAATTTGCAAGTGTTTCTCACTATTCCAACCCCCAGACAAAGCCCGATTTAGGGCTTTATGACTTGAAAGAGGAGATCTGGTGGGAGTCGCAGAAGCCGTGGACATGGATGCTGTCATGCCAATTAGATGATCAGACAAACCAGCGACTTTGTACTTGCGCTGCAGCAGCAGCAGCTCTCAACCTAACCCAAAGTCAGAGCCTATTGTCCTCCTCGTTTCTGCATTCTAAATCTTAGGTACCTTTCTCGTGGTCACCTTAACCCATAACCATCAGCGAGGGGGATTCTAGCAAACGCTACTCCAGTCTAGTTCAGATGCCACAGTACAAAAGCAACACAAACAGCAATGATGCTTTGAGACTCATTTCCCACCACGCCTTACACTTTATGACTGAAAAGTCACCATACTGCTTGTAATTCACGGAGACTCAGACTCTTTTGTATGACAGTTTCTTTTTATTTTCATGATTCAAATTCAAATGTCTTTCCCCATGTTATTTTTAAACCTGGTAAATTTCTAATAAGCCTCTAAAAGCAGCGCTGATATGTATTACTCTGGGAAGTTATCTTTACCCATAAAGGCAAGGTTATTGTTGCTTTTATTGAAATATCAAGCACTTTGTATTGTGACTAATGTTTATATTGCTGTTTGTCCCAGTAGAAGAGTTCATCGTTGGCAGGGACTGCAGCCTTCTCATCAGTATATTCTCACTGTGCAGCATACACAAACATGAAAGTTAAATGTATTTGGCATAAATTAAAAAAATAATCTTAATTTTTATGTATGATGGAATGAACATGAATGTCCTATTATTACTATCAATTTTCCAAGAATTACCGCAGGAACATACTTACAAGACAATTCGTTATCTTATCTTGATGAAATAGTTTCTAAGACATCAAATAACCAAAGAAATTAATCAAAAACTTTCATTAAAGAAATATTTTGAGATATGGAAGAAAATGTACATGAAACCAATAATGTAGAGTGTCCTGGAAGAGGTTGCTGTAGGTTCACCTACACTCTATGAACTTCTTATAAGCCAGATATCTGCATTGATAGGCATGCTTTAGACACAGATAATATTTTGTTTCATTTTCATAGTTCCAAAAATGCAATTTTAATGTAACATGTCTATAAACAGTAATTATAATTTTTAATAATAAAGATGAAAAATTGTTTGACATAAGTTTTTCTATAAAAGCATTACTCTACAAAGAGAATTGGTGTTTGTCTCTGATAAGGGTTTAATCTCCAACATTTACAGGGAACTCATACAATTTAACAAAAGGAAGATAAACAATCCAATCAAAAAATAGGCAAAGGACTTAGACACTTTTCAAAAGAGGACATTCAGAAAGCCAAGAGACATATGAAAACATGCTCAAAGTCACTAATCATCTGAGAGATGCAAATCAAAACAACAATGAGGTACCACCTCACACCTGTCAGAATGGCTTTCATCAACAAATCGACAAATGACAAGTGCTGGCGAGGATGTGTAGAAAAAGGAACACTCATGCACTGCTAGTGGGAATGCAGACTGGTGCAGCCACTGTGGAAGACAGTATGGAGTTTCCTCAAAAGGTTTAAAATGGAACTCCCATTTGACCCAGTAATCCCACTTCTAGGAATATATCCCAAGAAAACAGAAACACCAGTCAGAAAGGATATATTCACCCCTATGTTCATAGCAGCACAATTTACAATAGCTAAGATTTGGAAACAGCCTAAATGCCCATCAGCAGATGAGTGGATTACAAAGAGAATTGATGTTCAGATAGGACCATCAGTAATTTCTCAAATATTTAAATTTTTCAAATTATTTAATTAATTTTAGATGAAAGAACTATAGTGGTTTAGATATGATTTTCAACAATAAGTAACACTATTTTTATCACTTTGAGCCCTCTGTAAAAATAGGTTAAGCAGGATAAAAAATCTTAATGAACATTATGATTAATGAAAATTTTCTGTGCTGATTAGTGTAGCAAAGGGCATCTGAAAACGTGTATTTCAGATGACTTTATTTGGAGGGCAAATCTTTTTATTTTTATTTTTATTTTTATTTTTAGTGCAGCACCAAATAGGTTTCTATTTCAATAATTAATTCTGGTTTCTAGAGCACTTGTCTCTTCCTTTTCAGATAACTTTATATTTCCTTTGTATATATTTTATAAACTCCTATCTATCATCTATCTACTTATTACCTATTTATCTACCATCATCTACCTATTATCTGTCTATCTATCTATCTATCTATCTATCTATCTATTATTATCTATCATCTATCTATCATCACCTCTCTATGTGTTAATCTGAACCTTATGAAATTTTGATGTTTTTGGTTAAAAAACATTTAATACTAAATTCATATGGTAAAGTATTGGTAATTTTATATAGTGAGCATATTGTAGGCAACCTTGACTCTTCTTTTCATAAGTAGATACAAATCATAAAATATCCAATCTAATAAAAGAGAAACATGGTAATTAGCCATACGTCCGCTACCCTTCCCATTGGCTAATCAGCGAGATATGCAAATTAACTGCCGGCCAAGATGGCGACCAACAGCCAGGCAGCTTGAAACTAACATGAGGCTTGCTTGCTTCATTGACGGAGGAAACCAACCTTCCCCGCCTGCTGCTGCCGGCCTCTGAGCTTGCAGTTTGAAACATTGTTACAAATATAGACACTAAACAAAACCCCAGAAACCTGCTTTCAGCCCACCGGGATCTCAGAGCTGGAGTTGATACAGAGTTTCGATTATAGAACCCAAACAAACCAGATACCTGCTTTCAGCAGCAGAGTCCTCAGAGCTAGAGCCAGAGCTAAAGCTGGCCCAGAATTAAAAAAAAGAAAGAAAAAAAGGAGCAGTTGGGAGCTTCAGTCACCCACCAGCCTGAAAACAGCCATCAGCCCCTCACCCAGACTGGCCAGGCACCCCAGTGGGGACCCCCACCCTGATCCAGGACACCCTTCAGGGCAAACCAGCCGGCCCCCACGCATGAACCAGGCCTCTATCCTATATAGTAAAAGGATAATATGCCTCCCAGCAACGGGATCAGCAGAGCTTAGAGGCCTCCCGGCACCGGGATCAGTGTGACAGGTGGCAGCACCCCAACCCCCTGATTGGCCCTGCTCTGTGTGTGACAGGGTATGGTGCCCCAACCCCCCCCCCCCACAGGCCCTGCTCTGTGTGTGACGGGGTAGAGCCATAACCTCCCCACCGGCCCTGTCCTGAATGTGAGAGTGGCGGCGCCCCAACCCCCTGATCGGCCCTGCTCTGTGGGTGATAGAGGGCGGCACCCCAACCCCCTGATGGGCCCTGCTCTGTGCGTGACAGGTGGCAGCGCCCCAATGCCCCTGATGGGCCCTGCTCTGTGTGTGACAGGGTATGGAGCCCCCACCCCCCTGATGGGCCCTGCTCTGTGAGTGACAGGGGGCAGCGCCCCAACCCCCTGATTGGCCCTGCTCTGTGCGTGACAGGGGGTGGTGCCGCAACCTCCCCATCAACCCTGCCTTGAGTGTGACAGGGGGCGGTGTCCCAAACCCCCAATCAGCCTTACCATGAGCGTGACTGAGGGTGGCATCACAACCTCCCAGTCCGCCCTGCTCTGTGCATGACAGGGGGTGGCGCCCCAACTCCCCAATTGGCCCTGCTCTGAGCCCGACCAGGGGCTGCACCTGGGGATTGGGCCTGCCCTCTGCCACCCGGGAGCAGGCCTAAGCCAGCAGGTCATTATCTCCCGAGGGGTCCCAGACTGCGAGAGGGCACAGGCTGGGCTGAGGAACCCCTTCTTCCCCCCGAGTGCACAAATTTTTGTGCACCGGGACTCTAGTATATAATAAAAATATATAGTAACCTTATTGATTTTACTGTGATAAACTAATGTGTGTGGTGCATTAGACTATAGAAGGGCATGGTGATTTAGTGCAAACAAGACAAGTAAACAACAATGATGACAGCAAAACTTTGTGTTTATGGTTATGATTAAGAAAAGCCATGCAGTTTATATACCCTATTAAAAGAATTCTTTGGCATTACTTATTATAAAATGAAAAAGGGAAGTGAAAGTTGATTCATTATTAGATTTTAATAAATATAGTAAAGGAAAATGTAGGGGTTTTTTTAGGTTTTGATTTCTTTTTGAGAAAACTTGCCATTGTTGTTACCAAAATGCATTTTCCTTGTCAAAGAGAAAATAATTGCCCATTTTATATGAGATAAAATGGCTGGGTTGTTAGGAAATAAGGGATAATATCTCATTGGTATAATGCTAGCACAAATAATATATATTTTTAAATATGGGAAGACTTTATTTCTAACAATAGAAATAAAACACATGTTTAGAAAGATGATTGGTTTAACAAGGTTAAATTAGTTAAATAAGACTGATTATTTCTTGGGGATGAAGAGCAGCTATGAGTAAATAAGAATTTAATTAAGAAAAAGTATACAATCTCTGGTTAAAATATAACATGGTGGACACCACATGACTCTTGCCATGTGAATGGCAATGTATGAATGGGATATAGGAGTAATGGCATATACTCCATACAAACATATGGAACATTTAATGCTACATGTATAGACAATGACCAAATGTAATCACAGTTCTCAGAGTGATTAGGCAAAAGGAGGTAGATATTAAATATTTGCCTATTCATGGAACTCTTTAAAATACAATAGATCAAGTAAATTGATTTTTAAAAAGTACAAAAAAGCATTTACAAAGACTTAAGAAAACAAAATCTTATAACATTCTTTACTTTAAAAGGAAATGTTACTAATTGGAGCTTAATTAAGTCTTTGGTAGTGACTTTAATTAAACAGGCATCTTACAAATATTAAGATCACATATCATAGGTTGTTAAAGTACTTTGCGAAAAAAGTTTTAGTAATAGAGAAGATGGAAGGAGACAGTTTCGGAGGCTCTGCACACGCGCATTCCTACAGTTTGCCTTTTAGCTCCACGCTGCCGTGTCACTCCTAGTTGGCAATTTGAAGACTAAGCAATCAGTCCAGGCTATATAGTGGAATGACAGCTGAATGTCATTGATATGCAGGGAATCCCTGAACTGAAATTTAACTGTGCACATGCTCATACGTGATTGGCTGCCTCCCCATCATTGTACCATGCTGTTATTTTCTGTGTTCCAAGTGCCATCTGAATCTCAGTCCCCTGGTAATGAAACAAGGCAATCCCTAAGCAAACAGCCCATGCTACAGAGCTCAAGTCCTCCAAATATGCTATCAGTTAAAAGCTGTTCTTTTAAATAGTGGCTGTTTTTCAAATGACTTTCATAAAGCAAGATCTCAGAAGTGGGTGAATTTTTTTTTTTTAAAGGTGCACAAGGTGATTTCTAAGGTTCATTTTAGTTCCAAAAGTATTTTTTTTTGGTTAATAAATCAAGTTTTCTCAAGATTTCAGAGAGTCTGATAATTTTAATACTTTTCTTTATATAATTGGATGACTTGTATCACTTTTTCATGGTCTTATACCTGGGAAATAAAAAATCCTGAATTTATGTCTGTTTTTTAAGATGCAAATTTAGACTTGAAATGATAAGAAGCTCCACCCCAGAGTATCGGTCCCACCTCTAAAGAATACCTGGAGAGATGGAGTGGTAAATTTAGTCTATGGAAGTATAGAACGAAAGAAGCAAAATGCAACAGCAATAAAGGAAAATTAACATGAAATAAATTAAGGGAGATACATGAGAAAGTGATGGGGAGATGCAAGGGGAAAAGAGGTGCGATTCTCAAACACAATCCAGGCAAGTTTGTCCTAAAGGATGTGTGTAAATATGTGCATCACATGGAATATGTTAATTCCTGACTCTGAGCCCTCAGGGCCCATCCTGCAAATATAACCTGATAAGCTCTGAGAACACCAGGTAAACCACAGGTGATTGTTACCACAGGATTTTTATGTCCTGGTTGCCGGGGCAACCTGTGTTTATGCATGCTGTCCCAACATCATTATTAAGAGCATGCTTTGTCACTCTTAAAAGTGTCTTGATAGTAAACTATACGACTCATCTGTGCATGCTTCATTACATTTTACATGGTTTAGTGTGTCTGTATGTGTGTATCAGGAGGAAATAGAACTTTTAAAAGATATCCCTGGAAATATTATTTTATGTTATTACTTGATCTCACTGGGTTTCTTATGTTTTTGTAATTCTTATGTACCTTCCAGAAAAAATGAACCAGGTGGTAAAAGTGCTCAAGACTATAAAGCCAGAATAATGTTCTCTCTCCTTGGCTCTTTTGGTATTGGCCCTCTTGTTTGAGCTGACTCTGTTTTAGTAAGTGAGCAACTATCAGTGCATTTTGAGATATGAACTAAATTTGCAACAATATAGACACACTTTATCCTTCTCCTTCACAAATGTCTAAGTTAATTTAACAAATGTGTATTGAGCACCTATTGTGTTGCAGGTACGACAATGAAAAGATTTGATAGTACAGGAGGAACACTTTTCTGTTTATAGGAACGCACGCAACTAAAATTAGTTCAAGCAAGTAACATAAATAGTGGGTGGTGGTCAATCTGAAGGTAATAATATAGATAGATCCTTTGTTCCTTAAGAGTCACAGGAGACGGAGTACAAGACATCTACCAAAGGTCATGCGCAGTCAGCTGGTACAATGGTTAGGAGAATTAGGGGCATATTAGCATGGAAGAACTGAGTTAGAATGAGTATACACAAGAGAGGCAGCGATGTAGATATAAAATTTGAGTTTACAAACCAGACTTGGAGATGTTTTCCCAAAGTTGCAACCACTAAAGATTTGAAGAAAACAGAAGTGGTGATTCCTACCTTATCCTCATTACACCTCACCTATTTGTCTGAGCAAAACCCAGACATCTGAGAGAATTATGTAGATTGATTTAAACTTAATCAAGCTGTGACTCCAATTCTAGATGTTGTTCCACATGTGGTTTCTTTACTAGAGTAAAGGGACTTACCCCCTGATATTTGGTAGCCAATTATTGATTTGTTGAATTTTCTCATTATGTTAGTAAAGAACCACCAAAAACAACAACTCCAATAATTGCTTTCAGCTTACAAAGCCAGAAATATATATTTTTTGTTCTATGTTAGAGCTATATCAATACTCTAGCCCTCTGTTATAATCTCATCTGCAGGAGCATTGATCACATCTCCATTCAGCAAGACTTCAATCAGGCCGTCCATTGATATCAGGCTGATAGGAATCAGGGATAGGAAGTAGCCGCTCTCTTGGATATTTTGGAAAGAAAGAAGCAGGCGTGACAGAGGCTGAGAAGTGAATCCCACTAGAATACATGGGCCTGGCAGCTTGGTGAGACATTCAAGGCATGTGACAAGATCCTTCCCAAGCTTAAGGAAACAACAACAAAACAAAACAAACAAAAAAGATTAAACAAAATTACTACACTTGATCCTTCTAGTTAAGTTACTAAGAAAGAGATGTGATGCCTAGTGAGCTTCTTTGATTTTGAAAGCCACATTTACTCATTTTTGGTACATTTTTTTTAAATGGTAGTTTTGAGTGTGACCTAAAGTGAGAGAGAGCTTTGCCATAGGTCACACTTGCTATGTGGGCTTGTTCTGTCACTCAGGCCATATCAGCCAGCTGGCCCAATGGTTCCCCAAGTGTCTATGGCTGACAGGTATGCTCTGTGACGCCTTTGTAGAGCTGAAACACTGTATGAGTTTAAGAACAAAATCATGTCATCCTCAGAGAAAACTCTTCTCCTTTCAAGAAGCAACCTCCAGCTTATCACCAGGATAGTAGAGAAGGAACACTGTCTGAGGGGCCCTGTTTCTCTGTCATCTAGATGCCACAATGAACTAGGTGTGGGGTGGTCTGCTAGGTGACAGAGTGGGATGTGCACAGCCATGTTCTGTCATCAGGTTGCAGCAGCGCATGTGAGATTGGGGCGTGTGCAGTCTCTGAAGGCACAGGTAAGTTGCATGAGGAAGTGGCTCAGATTCCCATGACTCTTACTGTTATTACACTGCTTTATGTCTCTCAACAATCACCTACCGTCTCATGGATAGCTCCCAGGGCATGAACTGCCAGAAGAAGAGAAAATTGGGCCCTGATTTATAGATGACTGTGGATAATATGCTGAACCTATTTAACAGTAGGTGTTTCCAGTAATAAGTACATGTACCAGGGAGGCCCCAAAGGATAGTAAAGAAGATAAATCCTCCCAGTGGGCAAATTATTTGACATTAGACATGGTTTCTCACTTTACTTGGAAAGGAAGATGTCCAGATATATGATATATGTGAATTCATAGGCAGTGGTTAATAATTTGACTGAATGGTAAAAAAGTAATAATTAAAAAATAGAAAGGAACATGATTTAAATTTGGTAACAAGGACATCTATGAGAAAAGTGAATGCATAGATCTCTTCAAATAGACCCAGAGTACAGAGATATTTGGGTCCATTGTAAATGTTCATAAATAAAACTATGAGAAGATGTTTGGACACTCTGGGCAAGATGACTCATTCTATGAATGTCAGTAAGCCTGTTTCCCCAGTCACCTCTATCCTTACACAATGAGCTTGTGAAAAAAGTGGCCATGGAAGTAGGGATGGAAATCATGCATGAACTCAGCAAAACAGATATCTGTCCAACAGTTCTGTTCTGGCTACAGGCAGTGCTGAGTTCCCAAACTGCCAACAGCAAAGATCAACCCTCAGCCCCCAATATGGCACACAGAGTATGAGCCAGCCATCTGCTTGCAGGTTGGTTATGTTGGATGATTTCCATCATGGAAGGGGCGGCATTCTTTCTCAGAATAGACCCTTACTCTGGATTTAGAATTGCCTTTTCTGCTCAAAATACTGCTTCCAAAACAACTATATGTGGACTTAAGAGAATGTGTGTATGCTGTGATAATAACTCATGCAAATTGAACCTGACCAGCTGCAACACTAAGGACTGCTGAAATGAGATTATACTCATGAAAGGCATTGGTTTTTACCATGTCTTCCATCACCTGGATTAGCTGAACAGTTAAAATTATGAAATGGTTTTTTAAAGATTCAGTTACAGTGCCAGCTGTTTTGTGCAATGTCCTCCAGGCTACAGAGCATGTTTTGAACCAGCAACCTGTTGACGGTGCTGTTTCTTCCATAGCCAGTAGGCACAAGTCTGGGAATAAAGAAATGGAATGTGACTGACCTTCTCACTATTATGGTTAATCTTCTCCTAGTGAATGTTTTGCCTCCTTTATCCACAATATTAGGCTCTGCTAGTTTAGACATCTTTGTTTTCATAGAAGAAATGCTTCGACCAGAGAGCACATGCTGTTTCCATTAAACTGGAAGTTAAATTTGCCACCTGGCTATTCTGGGTTTCTCATACCACTAAACTATGAGGCATGAGGCAGGGACAATTGGTATTCTTTTTGAAAGTATTTTTATTGATTTCAAAGAGGAGGGAGAGGGAGAGAGAGAGAGATAGAAACATCAATGATGAGAGAGAATCATTGATTGGCTGCCTCCTGCATGCCCCCAACTGAGGATCAAGCCCACAATCAGGGCCTGTGCCCTTGACCTTTCAGTTCGCAGGCTGACACTCTATCCACCGAGCCAAATCAGCTCAGGCGACAATTTATACTATCATGGGGAATTCATCGCTACTACATAATAGACATAAAGAGGAATGTGTTCGTGACAGAGGAATGTGTCTGGCACACCTCTTCTAACTACCATGTTTTGTGATGAATTAATTGTAAACTACAAACTAATGTAGGCAGAACTGGAAATTACAGATTCTTTAGTCAATGAAGGTTCAATAACCTCACACACAAAGAAAGCATCACCAGGTAAGTTACTTTATGAGGGCAAAGAGAATTAAAAAATGGGTATTAGGAGAACACTATAAATACCAAATAGGACTGCATGATCAATTGCAGAAATGATGACTATCTAATCAAAGGTATGTCAGCAATTAATATAGTATATCTCAATATTTCATTTATAAAATATCAAAACTGTTGTGTGACTCAGCTAGAAGAGAAACTAATATCATCCAAAGATGGATAAATGGATTCGATCCTTTTTGGGGTAAATGTAAATGTGTACCAGGAATAATTTATCATGTTAGAAATATTTTGCTGTTCTCTTTCTGTGTGAGTGAAATATGATGAAAAGAGGTGGGTAAGGGCGACAGGTTGACAGGAGATACACTCTTCCAAATAGTGATATGTCAGTGTGGTTAGGCTGTACATTTTCCAGATTCCCCT
The DNA here is from genome assembly GCF_963259705.1 of Myotis daubentonii. Taxonomy (NCBI): domain Eukaryota; kingdom Metazoa; phylum Chordata; class Mammalia; order Chiroptera; family Vespertilionidae; genus Myotis; species Myotis daubentonii. Next base: position 145,927,522 of record NC_081842.1, on the reverse strand, counting down.
TCCCTTAGGGTTCTAAGTCAGAAGTGAAAAGGGAATGGTACACAAACATGGAAGCAGCTACTACTCAGGCGAGATCATTTCAATGAGAAACAGTGATGAGCAGACTGGTGTAGCCAGTAGATCCTAGGTGTTTTCAGTGTCCTCTGCTTCACATACAGGTCATCTTCCTGCCCCAGAGGCTCTGTTATGTAATAACAGCCCTAGACCCAACACTGGACACCTGGCTGCAAACCTACACATGTATGACTACACGGTGGCAAAAGCTGTACACAGACCTCGTCTTTCAGGATCTCATTTGGTGAATAATATGCTTCGCTCCCCTGCTTTCCCTGCAAGACCCATATTAGGATTTGTCATAGCATGTTAAGGAAAATGGGAATGAATCATTGAACAATTAAAGAGCCATGTTTTGAGGTTACTGAATAAAGGCATATGCTTTTAGACAGCTGGTTCTGAGAATACAGAATAAATTAAGGGTATCTCTGCGCTTGTAAAACAACAAGCTGAATGGAGAAAGTACTCACTCTGAGGCAACCCATGTATCCGTGTTTCCTGGATGCAGACAATTATAACCAGATTTCCCAACACTGAGGTGCTTCAAATGAACAGAGTTGTTTTGGGATGTGTCTAGAGCTGCATCCCACCTGTGTTGGCATCTGGTAATTCTCTATTTCTTACAATTCCCACGCTCTACATATCCAGGCCTAGGCATATAGCCACACAACCAAGATGCCTGCAGTTACTGTGGAATTCAAATGTTTTTTTTTTTTCTTAAGTGTGTGAATTAAGGGTTGGTAAATATATAAAACTCTGTATCTCTCTTGTTTCAAACTCCAAACTTCTCTTCAGCTGCCTGCCAGCTGTTTGCAATTGGCGATTCACTCCCAGATGCCAGTTCACCTCATTGATCAGGTTGAAATAAGTTCACCAGGGCCATCTCCTTCCCCAGGATGCTTTTAGAAGATTCTTTACTCTACTCTCAAGGTGGAGATAAATGCTTTACAGAGATTCTAAATAAAATGATCATGGTTCATGATATTTAAATATTAAGCATATAGAATCATTTTTACTAGAATATGACAGGGCTCATTCTGTCCAAGCTTCCCTTTCCTTTTGAAAGCATCCATAACTATTTCATACTTTAGGTAAAAATAGGCCATATATACTGCAATCTAAGTAATGAGTTTCTCACGTCTGACCAACTTGTAGGTTCAACTAGGGTATGATTAATAACAAAAATTGCCCTGTTTTCAAACTGCTTTAACTTTCAGCCTACCCTTCCTGAGAGAATCGCAATGTAGCTAGCCCCTGGCGCAGGCTTCTGATATTTTCTTTTCTGTTGCTACTTGAGTTTTCCTTGGAGCTTCTCCAGGCTTTGTGCTGATTGACTCTTCACAGGCATAGCTGCTGTTCCGGTCACACTGCCTTATGATTTCACTCGTCCCTTTGTTGCTGCCAGTAGCCTGATCACAGAGGGCAGCCCAGCCCCAGTGATACCCTTTCTGAAAGAGCAGAAGGGCCCTCTCCCCATACCATTGCAATGTTTTATCAAGCCATAAACAGAGATTTTTTTTACTCTGTTTTGTATAGAACTCCAAGTGGTTGATGAGCTCTATCATTTGACTAATTTTAATTATATTGCATTGAGTCCTCAGAATATTGGTTCAAAATCCCCTAGGGGCTAATTTGGAAGACAAGTTCCTTCTTGATAATCTCATCTCTATCCCCATCCCTTTCCACCGATACACAATTAGTATCCGTGAATAGAATCAGCACATCCTAATAGTTGCCTCAGAGTGAGTACTTTCTCCATTCAGCTTGTTGTTTTACAAGTGCAGAGATACCCTTAATTTATTCTGTATTCTCAGAACCAGCTGTCTAAAAGCATATGCCTTTATTCAGTAACCTCAAAACATGGCTCTTTAATTGTTCAATGATTCATTCCCATTTTCCTTAACATGCCCTGACAAATCCTAAGTGCCAAAGTGCTAATAAGGGGCCCAAATTAATACTCCCAGATGTATGTATGTATATATTTATATATTTTTCATCAAATTGTAAGTCCTAACATTACTACATTGAGCTTAGAGCAGCCAGGTCCTGTGTTTCCAGGTACTTTACAATGTACTTCATGACATATCTAGAGGAAAACTGTACTTGGGTGTTTATATGACATATATAACTAGATAATTAATATACATTGTAATTATATACATCAAAAATATCAATTCTTTTATTTCATTTTTCCTAGCTGACAAGAGAGAAAATACCAAAACAGATACTGTGCTTGTGTAAGTAAAATATTCCTATTACATGATGACATAAATCACTATGTGAGAAGTAGTATTCCATGGCATGGAAAAATAACTTTTTCCCTTTGCTTTATTATGACAATCTGAAATGCTGACATTTTCCTCCAAGGTCTGAAAAGAAAAAGCAACCCAATTTTTTTTTTTAAAAAAATAGAGCTCTCTTCTTCTTTCTATGCGCTACAAAAAAACTTCCTTCTTTTAAGACTCATTGAAATAATTTATTATCAGCTGCTATTAAAACTTTTCCCATTCATTGAGTTTAGAAAGCCTGGAGTCAAAAGAACTAAAATCTCCCAGTTCTCTCATTCTCTAAAAGCTAGAGAACTGTGGATTTAACTAAATAAAAAGTGGCATTGTAAAAGTTTCAGCAAATAATGGCTCTTAAATGAAGAGTCCAGACCGAGTCATAGGGGCCCAGAAGAGTCAGCCTGTGATGGGAAGCTGCTTTGGCACAGTGGGGGTTGAGAGCTGTAAGGTTTGTGTCCCCTTTGTGGAGTCCAGGTGTTCACTGAGCTGAAGAAGGACCTTTTTGTCCATATTTCTTCAGTGTTTTCCTCCCCCTTCCCATCCAACCGTGGGTCAGACACTCCAAATTGAGAAAGAAAACTGCTTTTCTATGGGATCATAGAATTTTCTGCACAATAGGAATACACTAGCTGAAGAGGTCAATCCAAAACTGAAAAACTAAACGAAGGGGTTTGGAAATATAAGCTCGAAGTTGTGAGGCTTTGTCACCTGCTGCTGCTCTTCCATCTAATAATGGAGTAATTGCTAATTCATGACGATAAGCCAAAAGGAGGATGATTATGCATGTGCCTGTACAATGGTAAGAAGTGGCACTTTGTTTCCTGTGGCTGCCGCCCAACAAAGGCAGCAGTGAGAAGCCGGGTCTGGTTACCCTGGTAGCCGTGGTGCTGAGGCCGGCCATCCTGGCATCACTCCGATGGGCTGTCTTTGTACTCATAGACGACCAGTGGCCTCCCCGTGGAAAAGATGAATATGTGGGCCTTTACACAACATCTCGGCTTAAATTAGTGGGATACATGGGGCCTCTTGCAACACCTGCTCCCGTTCTCAGATTCCAGCTCTGCTGGGAATTATTATCTAGCTCCCTTCTCCTCTCTCCCTCTCCCTTTGCAATTATGTTTAATCCCACAGACACCTGCCTTGGCTTCGGGGGACTACTGATAAAAAGAGATGAAAAGACCCTTTTTCCATTTGTATCCAAATCTACCAAATAAACACGACAGGCTCTGGCTAATTAAACATGTCTAAGGGGAAGGTGTGAGAAACCCCGTGGATAAGATTCTGAGTGTGCACTCTAATTCTATGGGTCATCTTCACCGGGCTCCAAATTCAGAAAAAATATCTGCCTATTTAAAACCTTCCATCCCTGAAGCTTCTAATAACAGTTCTAGGTAGATCTTCTGTGGTGTTTGGATTTTCAGTGCAGGGTCATTTGAAAAGCCTTGAATTCCCCAAATAGGAGACTTAGATCTTCCCACCCTCCCTTATCACCCAGATTTAAAATTCGTTTTATTAAAATTATGTTCAAATTACTTTTACATGACAAAGTAGCAGGCATCTCAGGCTACCATCTTCTGAAATAGCTATGTTTGAAATAAAACATTTCAGAAAACTGTAGGTTTTGTTCTGAGTTTTTATCAGCATGCTATATGGAAGCAAATGTTTGTGTTTTTTATAAATCTGTAAACAGTTGTGAAATGAAAGGATCCTGGGATATACGTGCTTTGATGAAGTTTAAATCAAAGATTTGAGAAGAAAAAGTGGAGAGACTGTTTGTGGAATGCGAAAAGACTGTAAGTAACATAATATATTTGTACACAAAGTAATTAACAAAAAATAGAAATTTCCTTTCCTTTTCTACCCAGCGGGTGAATGTAGTAGATAAAATCATGCAGAAGTCCAAAGCAAGGCCCTTTACGTTCCATGGGAATTTGTGGATAGAGGTGGGTAGAGCAGAGCATCAGTTTGGATCACTCTCTTGCATGAATGTAATAACATGTTTTTGTTTGTTTGTTTGTTTAGGAACAAAGGTAAAGAAAAAACAATATAAATATACAAACAAGATTACAGTCAAAATGAAAAATCATATGGACACACACACACACCAAATCCTGCTTAAAAAACAAACATGCTATTGAAATAGTCTAATATCTATATAATAAAAGCCTAAGCAACCGTTATGGCGAAATGACCAGAATGACCAGAGACTATGATGCACACTGACCACCAGTGGGCAGATGCTCAATGCAGGAGCTGCCCCCTGGTGGTCAGTGTGCTCTTACAGGGGGAGCACCGCTCAGCCAGAAGCTGGGCTCACGGCTGGCAAGTGCAGTGGCAGTGGTGGGAGCCTCTCCTGCTCCTGTGGCAGTGCTAAGGAACAGCGAGCCGAGCAGTAAGGAGCAGTGAGCAGGTGGGCGGTAAGGAGCGAGGGGTCCTGGACTGCAAGAGGGATGTCCTCTGAGGGGTCCAGGATTGTGAGAGGGCACAGGCCAGGAAGAGGGAGCCCCCTTCCCCCAATGCACAAATTTCGTACGCCGGGCCTCTAGTATAAATAATAATTGCCATGCAATATTTTGAGCTTAAGCCTAGATTGAAAAAACCATACAAACATATGCATTTATGCATTTCTACTTTCCCCTCATCAGATTTGGCAAAATCACAATGTCTACATAAATCTACTTAAATTTCATAATGACCAAACTCTACCTAAATCTGCCATAATATTATTCACGCTTTCTTGAACACATGTTGTTTCGAATCTGGATCAAGTAGTTCAGGAATATGTAATTCAACATCACATGAAATTTTAGATTATTGTGGGAGAGTAATTAGAACATAGTGACAAACAAGAATATTTTATTGGAAGAAGCAGAGCATCAGCTATGAGGCATAATATTAAGGGCTGTGGCTGTCTTAATGGGGCTGATTCTGCCTTGAGATAGTTTATTTCCTGAGGTGATAATCTTTGAAGTTGAGTGTAGAAAAAAATAGAACCTCTGTGCTCATTTATCTTTATCTAAAAACAAGAGAGGAATATAATCCAATAGGGAAATGTACACAATATATGAACTGACTTACTCTGGAACCTCGTTCCATCCATCTGCTAATTGCCCCATGTATTACAGAGCAGGTGAGGTATCAGGATGAAGCGCCCACCCCACAGAGGGCCTGTCAGTGGTAAATGCACACAGGTGACAGCTTTAAAAATTGTACGATATATTGCAAATTGCATGTCCCTGGTTAACTAGAATTTTAAATATTATCCTCTTTTAACGAAAGAGGCCCGAGGAGCAAATCTGTGTGAAAAACAATACAAATCATGTAATTATAGCACACAATAAAACATGGCAGAGATGACCCTTGTCTACATTATATGAGCTCTTCCTCAATGGCCTCTGGAGGCAAGAACAATGATACAATCAGACCTGGTGAATTAATATTACAAAGAAGATGATCTGAAATAGAGATATGTACCCACCATTGGTAATGAGACTTTATATATTCTATTGTGAGATTTTAACTAAGAATGCTGCGGCTGTCACATTTAGCAAGACGTTTAAAAATATCATTCATGTTATTGTTATCGCATCCTTTAAGTTCTCCTTGTTTTTGTGTGCATATAATAATGCATGGTGCATTAGTACATTATTAGATCTATCTATTACATATGTACACTCTTACATCATCTTGTTTAAGTAGCCTGTATTTGATTGTTGGTTCTGCTCTATGTTCTGTGTAATGTTGGTGAATCATAGAACCTTCCCAGACATCAGTTACTTCAAGTAGAAAATATTACTCAGTTACTATATCCAAGTTGATTGTTTGGGTTGGTAAAAATTTAATGATGCCTAGCCTCAGGAATCTTCTGCTAGGGTTTTAATGAAAAGTGGAAAAGTCCCATATGTTCTTTCCCAGAATCCTTGACCAACAGCCTATCTGTTAGACTACACTTCACAAACAAGATATCCCTTAGTTGAGATCTTACAACTTAAAGAAAACATGAAGCTATCTTTGGGCTCTGACTCAAAAACATTCTACATGTATGGCTTCCAAGGTAGTGTTGCTACCCAAAGCGTAAGTATGCTTAGGAAATCTTCTTGAACTTTGGGTGACCTGAAATCTACCAGCACACATTACAGGCTGGGACATCTGGTGGTCAATAAAGTTACTTACTTATTTATTTATTTCACATGAAGCAGCTGGACATGAGCAGATGACCAGGCGCTGTGCAATCAGAGTGTGAAGAGCTAAATTACTAAATCATATTAGGCTTCTTAGGCACTTGCTTAAGTGCTGCATGTGCCTTTTTTAATTTTCCTTTATTAAGGTTGTCCCCAAACATAGCAGTGTTAGCAGTGGGGTTATTAGTGACTTATTTGCTTCATTAAAATTTATGGCACTTTTTATATCCACCATCTGGGGCAATGTCTCCCCACCTCACTGTTAAAATGTAACTTAAAACTATGCCTGGCACTGATAATTCCTGAAAAAATACTCTATAGATGGAATTCTTTTTTTCTAATGCCAGAATTATCCTGCCAGGAGCTCAATACACAAACACTATACAGCACAGGCGATATTTCTAGTCCAACCACACTCAATCACTGCCAGAACACAGTCTTATATTCAAGCTTTTTTTTTTTTTGCTGTAAGTTTCTTGTTTATAGGTAAAGAAAAAAAGGAAGGGAGTTGTTATTTTAAAAGTTGTAAACCCGGTGGAAAAATGGAAAAAACTTAAAATGCCTTTGGCAGAATACTGCATATCTTGATCTCCTGTGGTTTAATTCAGGAATATTTGTGCAAATATATAAATAACGTGATAGATTTAAATTAAAAGACAGATATTGAAGAGTTGGTGGGCTTTCAGGGCCTGCCTCATCCACGAAAATTATCTGATTAAGTTTTGAGGGGAAAAAAATTTTAGTAATGGGAGTGTCCACTTCCAAATTTAAGCTCTTGTCTCATATTCAAATGCTTGTGATGAAAATCTATGAAATTGGAATGGAAGAGTCTTCAATATAGAAACTGAAATGCATTTCACCGGGAAGGAGGATATCCGGGATAACACTGCAGGCCCACATTCATTGAGGGTATAAATTCTGTCTACTAAACATTTGTTTTGTTCAAAACACACACACACACACACACATGTGCGCGCGCGCGCACATGCACACGCACACACACACGCACACACGCACACACTACTAGATTTCTTCATCTGGATATCATTCTTTTTAGTTTCAAAAATTTAACATCAAATTGTAAAAATACTACAGTAAGGAATTGAGTCAGGGTTGTTCAAAGAAAGCCTATTCTGTTCCTATTTGTGCCACTTATTTGTGCAATCTCAGTGTTTATGTTTCCTCACTGTAAAAGGAGAAAGGGATATTTTCTAAACCTATCACTTAGAATTTACAATTATCAAATCAGAAGATAAAGATTAAACATTTTTAAAGAAACAACAACGTAGAGTTACTAAGAGGCAAGCTTTGTATTACTTTCTCCAGTAAGAAAATAAAGTATTTGCATGTGAAAGGCTCATATGAGGTTAGAATTTACCCTTCCAGATAATACTTAAAAAAACTTGAATGGGAGTTATGAAAAAAATAATTGAATCCATTCTCTAGTGATGAAAATTATGTTCACTTTGTTATTCACATTCAGTTCAACTTTCTCCGCCATAATAAATCATAAACTTCCAGATGAGACTGGATCCAAGTGTGAAAATAAACTTGAGAATGTCTGTTGCCCTCCTAAAATGGAAATGTAGTGTGAATATTAAAAGGATAGTGAAGACTGTATAATCCATTATTAATGATACAGATATGGATTACTTTTGCTGTAAACAGAAAATGAATATAGGCTTAAATGTGAATGTTAAAATGTTACACACATTTCCATCTACACTGAGGATGTAGAAAGCCACAAGAAAGCATCGCACCTATCCTAATGATAAGAAAAACTGTCTGATCTTAAACATTCATATTTTTTAGTTTTTTACAAGGAAGCTATGTAAACTAAATTCTAAAAGGACCCCTGCAAGGAGGGGTGGGTGGCATTAATATTTTACCTTTGCCAAGCATGGGAAGATAAGACAGCTGCCATAAAAATGGGCAAGGAAATTCTGAATAAAAGATTAACTAATTATGAAAGACTGAGTAGGAGTTAAAATGTTAGTTTAAACTCTCTAGAAGTACCACTCAAAAGGGGAGTCTGTACACCCTAGCCCGCCATTATTTATTGCCTTCCACTGGATCTTTATATAAGACGAGAGGCCCAGCGCACGAAATTGTGCACGGTTAGGGTCCCTAGGCCTAGCCTGCAATCAGGGCCATTTTACGCCTGCTTGCCAGTCCCTGGCCACCGTTGCCACCACCAGCAACGTGGTTCCCCTTGCAGGCCCTCGTCCCGCACCACGCCACCGCCGCAAGCCAGCAGGTTTCCCTTTAGGCCCTCATCCCACCCCGCCACCTCTGGGAGCCAGCCGGTTCCCCTCCCTGGCCTCAGGTCCTTCCCCGCCACTGCCACCAGCCACCGGTTCCCCTCACTGGCCCCCACCTCAGGTCATTATGTTTAAGGTCTGGCCTTTTATTATATAGGATATTAAGATAAAGTCAAGAGCACAGGTGTGCAGATTCTGTCTTGGTTGAAAGATGGAGAAGTTCTACCGAGAGAAGCTTGTCTATTCATCTAGATGACAAAATGATGATCAGCTGCTGATACCCATCCATAGGCCCCACTTGGACATGAGAACAAAACTATCAGCCTTTGGAGGAAGAGAAAACTATCCTTTCACCGTCCCAGCCTCTAACATGATTTTAGACATAGAGATGCTGTAATTGATGGAAACATACAAAACCAACCTTCACAGTGCAGTGTAATGATGCAAAACACTTCCTACTGTACAAGGACAGGAAAACAGCTGATACCCAGGAGTCTGCTCTGGTACAGGTGAAAATTTTCTGTTCCTAGGAGAAGCCAGGAAGATCACTCTCATCAAAGATTCCCACCAAGATAGGGCAGATTTTGACTAACATGGGATGGTAGTGGATCGCGCCCTTTCTACACCCTACATTTGAGTACAAGGCAGAGCTCGTTTGCCAGCAACAAAAATGTTGACAATATTCCACCCTTACCACAGCCCGGCATCAAGTAAAAATTAGCAGAACTATACCCTGATGAAAAGGCAAGAATGTAGTGAGAGACCTTGCTGAAATCTGGGGATGAAGCAGAAATGCAAAAACAAATAGCACTCCAGGCCTCACAGTAAGCAAAAGTGGCAGCAGTCTACCACTGGAAGGGTATAAAGTCTGACACAGACTGATAGTAACTAGAGCAATAATACCAAACACAGTGTAACTACAGACTAGAATGATTGAACCAAGTAAAGTAATAGCTTCATAGAAGAATAAATATTATTTTCTTCAGTCTTTGCTACTGATTTATATACCATGTATGAGAAACAGAACAAAAATAAAAGATAAAAAAAGGTCATTGTCAAAAGGCAAAAAGCAATAAACAGAAAGAGAAATGACCCAGTTGTTGGAACAGGGATTTAAAAATAACTGTAGCTAATATGTTAAATGATATGGTAGAAATGATAAATAGCATACCTGAACAGATGGTGAAGTTCAGCACAACTAGATAAAGAGTCAAATGGGAATGCTAAAAATGAAAAATACAATATTTGAGACAAATAATTTCATCAATTAGCTTAAAAGTAAACTGGACACAGCAAAGTAAAACAAATCAGTAAACTTGAAGATGGTTAAATAGAGATGTTAACAACTGCAACACAAAAAAAAAGCAATAAAAAAATTGGAGCAGACTTCCTTGTTGTTTTGTTGATGGTTTCTTTTGCTGTGCAGAAGCTTTTTATTTTGATGTAGTCCCATTTGTTTATTTTCTCCTTAGTCTCCATTGCCCTAGGAACTGTGTCAGTGAAGATATTGCTATGACATATGTCTGCTATTTTGCTGCCTATGGAGTCTTGTAGGATTTTTATGGTTTCCCGTCTTACATTCAAATCCCTTAGCCATTTTGAGTTTGTTTTTGTGTATGGTGTAAGTTGGTGATCTAGTTTCATTGTTTTGCATGTATCTGACCAAATTTCCCAGCACCATTTATTGAAGAGACTGTCTTGACTCTATTGTATGCTTTTGCCTCCTTTGTCAAATATTAATTGAGCATAATGGATTGGGTTGATTACTGGGTTCTCTGTTCTGTTCCATTTGTCTATATGTCTGTTCTTGTGCCAGTACTAGGCAGTTTTGAGAACCATGACTTGGTAATAGAGCCTGATATCTGGTATTGTGATCCCTCTAACTTTGTTCTTCTTTCTCAGGATTGCTGTAGCTATTTGTGGTCTTTTGTTATTCCAGATGAATTTTTGGAGAGTTTGTTCTAGATCTTTGAAGTATGCCATTGGTATTTTAATGGAGATTGCATTTTAATGGGGATTGCATACCGTTTGCAACAGCATGGATGGAACCGGAGAGCATTATGCTAAGCGAAATAAGCCAGTCAGAGAAAGATAAATATCACATGATCTCTCTCATTTGTGGGATATATGGTCAACATAATTTGATGAACAAGAATAGACCCAGAGACAACTGGCAGGGGAGGGGGGGGCAGTTAGAGAGCCACCAAAGGACTTGTATGCATGCATAGTAGCATAACCAATGGACACAGACACTGGGGTGGTGGGGGCATCAATTGGGGAAAAAGGAGACATATGTAAAACTTCAGACATATGAAATTTACAGACTTGAAATGGAAGTTGCAAAAGAAGATAAAGATATTGGGGAAAATAAAGATATATTTCAATTAAAACGAAAAAAAAAAAAAAAAAAGATGTACTATGTGGCTGCTTCCATGTTAGCTAGACCAAATTAATAAAACTAGGTGGCTTAAAAATAGAAATTGATTCTCTCACAATTCTGGAGACCAGAAGTCTGAAATCAGTATTACTGAACCAAAATCAAGAGGAAAATCTCTTCTTTGCCTCTTTAAGCTTCTGGTGATTCTGACAGTCATTGATTTGTGGCTGCATCACTCTAATACCTGCCTCTTGGTCATCTTCTCTTCACATCTGTCTGTGTCAAATCTCCCTCTGTCTCTCTCTCTCTTATAAAGACAAATATGTTTACATTTAGAAATCAGATAATATCCCTCTTTTAAGATTCTTAATTACATTTGCAAGGTCTTTGCCATATATGGTGATATATACTGGTTTCAGAGATTAGTTCATGATTATAGAGGCTTAGCTAAGAACACCATATAATTATTAATCAAAAGAAAACTTGAATGCCAATATTAATGTAAAATAGTAGATAAAATAAGAAGTAAAATTGTTAAGGTAAATAAGGGACATCACATAATGATAAGCAGGTTAATATCAAGAAGTTATAATAATTAAAAATGTGTATGCTTCTAATAAAAGTGCCTTAAAATACACAGAGCAAAATACAATAGAAATAAAATAAAAATAGAAAAATCCACAAATAAAGATTTCAACAAACCAAGCTCAGTAATTGTTAGAAGTAGGCAAAAAAATTAGCAAGAATATAAACTTCAAAAATACTGTCAGAAATTTTGAACTTTTTAACATTTATAAAACACTGCTCCATAGCTGAAAGCAAATTCATTTTAAATACAATGGAATATTTTCCAAGTTATACATGTATTTGTGGGGAATAAAAGTTCAAGAAATTATACAAAATAATGTTCTCTGACCCAAGAGAAATAAAACTAAAAAGTAAAACCATGAAGGTATAAAGATGTTAAAACAATTCATGGGACACATGTAGGCATGTGCACGCGCATGCTCACACACACACACACACACACACACACACACACACACACACACACACACACCAGAAATAAATTTTGTAAACTATAAGCAATGACTAAAGGGAAATTTATAAGATTAAATGCTTACATATGAAAAAAAAATCTGCAAAAATAATTATGTAAGACAGTACCATTAGAAATTAGCAAAGGAAGAATAAATGTAAATTAAGCAGAAAGAAACAATAAAAAGATCCATGGAATGGAATACTGAGAAGCAATAGAGAAAAAACAAAGAAAGCAAAGCTGGTCCTGTGAAAATATCAGTACAAAGCCTTTATCCAGATTAATCAAGACAAAAAAAGTGAAAAGACAAAAATAAATAATATTGGGATTGAAAGAAATAATTACAGAACATACAAATATTAAAAGGGTGATATTGGAATATTATAAACAATCTTTTTGCAAATAAATTCCACAATTCAGATGAAAAAGACAAATAATTGAAAGATAGATATGAAAAAGCTTACTCAAGAAGAAATAGATAGTCCAAATAGCCCAATTTTTGTTTAATTGAACTCCCTTTGGGTTCAATTAAATAATTTAAATTTGTGATTTAAAACATTTTCAAAATTTCAGGCATGTATAATTTTATGTTGAATTATACCTAATATTTAAGAAATAAATAAGTATAATTCTACACATTTTCCCCTAAAATATAAAAGATAATGGTAAAATTTTCAACTAATTTTTTGAAGGCTAGAGTTTCCCAGATAACAAAATGAGACCAAGGCATTACAAGAAATAAAAACTACATACCAATACCCCACAAGTAGAAAGAATAAAAAAATTATTTATAAGTTATAAAATCATAATCAGCCTCTTGAAAATAACCTTTAATATCCAAATGGATTTATCCCAGAAATACAATTTAAGTAAAAATTAATTTATATTCACAGACTAAGAAAGAAAAAGAAATAAATATATCAGTAGAGAGAGAAAAAATATTTGACAGAAATATCCAATATACATTTGTGATGAAAAAAATAATAATTCTCAGTAGACAAGAAATAGAAAATAGTCTTGGTGGGGCAGCATCTTCCCAATATGCCAAGGTTAAGGGTCTGATTTTCAGTCAGGGCACATTCAAGAATCAGCCAATGAATGCATAAATAAGTGGAACAAATATCTCTCTCTCACTCTCTCCCCCCTTTCACTCTCTCTCTCTCTCTCTTCTTAATAAAGTGCATCTATGAAAATTTAGTGCTGACATCATAATTAATGCTGAATTCAGGTTTCTTTCTATTAATTTTGTTTGGGGTTTTCTGAATTTTTTAAATCTGTAATTTTATGTATTTTATTGATTTCAGTAAATTTCCAGCCATTATTTCTTCTAATATATCTTTTGTTCTATTATTTCTTTCCTCTCATTTGGCACTTTAATTGCAAATTTGGTAGATCTTTTCAATCATCTCACAACTCCCTGAGGTGCTGCTGTTTCTTTTATCTTTATACTAGAGGCCCGGTGCACAAAAATTTGTGCACTCGGGGGCGGGGGATGGGGGGTCCCTCAGCCTGGCCTGTGCCCTCTCGCAGTCTGGGACCCCTCGGGAGATAATGACCTGCTGGCTTAGGCCTGCTCCTGGGTGGCAGAGGGCAGGCCCAATCCCTAGGTGCAGCCCCTGGTCGGGCTCAGAGCAGGGCCGATTGGGGAGTTGGGGCGCCACCCCCTGTCATGCACAGAGCAGGGCGGACTGGGAGGTTGTGATGCCACCCTCAGTCACGATCAGGGTAGGGCCGATTGGGGGGTTGGGGCACCGTCCCCTGTCACACTCAAGGCAGGGTCGATGGGGAGGTTGCGGCACCACCCCCTGTCATGCACAGAGCAGGGCCAATCAGGGGGTTGGGGCACTGCCCTCTGTCACTCACAGAGCAGGGCCCATCAGGGGGTTGGGGCTCTGTACCCTGTCACACACAGAGCAGGGCCGATCAGGGGGTTGGGACGCCACCACTCTCACACTCAGGGCAGGGCCAATGGGGAGGTTATGGCTCTACCCCGTCACACACAAAGCAGGGCCCGTGGGGGGGGGGGGTTGGGGAGCTTCCCCCATCAGGCACAGAGCAGGGCTGATCAGGAGGTTGGGGCGCCTTCCCCTGTCAGGAACAGAGCAGGATGGATAGGGAGGTTTTGGCCCCGCTCCCTGTCACACACAGAGGCGCAGGGCGATCAGGGGGTTTGGGCGCTGCCCCCTGTCACGCTAATCCCGGTGCAGGGAGGCCTCATGGCTCCGCTGATCCCAGTGCTGGGAGGCATATTACCCTTTTACTATATAGGGTAGAGGCCTGGTGCATGGGTGGGGCTGGCTGGTTTGCCCTGAAGGGTGTCCTGGATCAGGGTGCGGGTCCCCACTGGGGTGCCTGGCCAGTCTGGGTGAGGGGCTGAGAGCTGTTTTCAGGCTGGGGGTGACTGAAGCTCCCAACTGCTCCTTTTTTTCTTTTTTCTTTTTTTTATTTTATTCTGGGCCAGCTTTAGCTTTGAGGCTTGGCTCCAGCTCTTAGGCCTCTGCGCGGCTGAAAGTAGGTTTCTGGCCTTTGCTTACAATGTTGCGAATCTGCTGGCTGAAGTCCAGAGGTACTTGTTACATTGTTTCTTAAACTGCAGGCTCAGAGGCCTGTAGCCGCAGGCGGGGAACGTTGGTTTCCTCCGTCACTGAGGCAAGCAAGCCTCATGTTAGTTTCAAGCTGCCTGGCTGCCAGCCGCCATCTTGGCTGACAGCTAATTTGCATATCTCGCTGATTAGCCAATGAAAAGGGTAGCGGTCGTACGCCAATTACCATGTTTCTCTTTTATTAGTGTAGATTCTTTATTTCTATTGAATTGTCCAAATTTGTGGACTCTTTCCTATGTTATCTCTATTCTGCTGTCAAGTATATCCAGTAAATTTTTCATTTTAAATATTATATATATCTCAATTCTATAATTTTCATAGGATTTCTATAGTTTCTATTTCTGTCAATATGATATTTCTCTTACAGTTCTGAGCTTACTAATAATAGCTGCTCATATGCTAATTCCAAATCTATGAATAGCGTTGGTCTGTATTCATTGTCTCTTCTGTATACAATGGCTTATGTTTTCTTATTTCTTCTTATGTTGACTCATTTTGTATTGTATCCTGGACATTGTGAATGACATCTCATTGAAACTCTGGACCTTACGTTCCTTTAAAGAGCTCTATGTTTGTTTTTGCAGGTTAACTTGGCTTAATTCAAATTGAAAATCATATTTTGTTTTCCTAGCTGTTCAGTTATTTTAGTCTTGCTAAGGCTAAATAAAAACTACATAACAATATCCCACAAGTAGAAAGAATAAAAAATTATTTATAAGTTATGAAATCATAATCAGTCACTTGGAAATGTAATCAATTGTTTGCACAATGCATGTATTTGAATCACACAACTGTCATACAAGGGTCATCCAGTGACTTAAGGAGAGTATATACGGAATCTGAGCCTCCACTTCTCTGAATCTTTCTTTTCTGGAATTTATGCTTTCACTTTCCAAGGGGGCTGTGGTTGCCCTAAACTCTGTTCTGATTCATCAATCCAGTAATGTTGAGGTTTTTCCACTGGAATTATAGCTGTCCTGCATTGAATACTGGTAACTATTCTCTGGACAAAAGTTGTAATATAGGAAACTCAGATAGTATCATTTCTGTACTAGTTTTCTTGTGTTGCCATACAAATTACCTTAAACCTGATAACTTAAGAAAAGTATCCCCTCATTCCTGAAGGCTAGAAATCCCAAATCTAAGTGTCATCAGAAACATGCTCTCTCTGAATGCTCTAGGGGAGGGTCTTTCTATGCCTTTTCCTAGCCTCTGATGGCTACCTGTAATCCTTGATGTTCATAGGCTTATAGAAACATCACTCCAATCTTTGCCTCCAGCCTTACATGCCATTCTCCCTGTATGCCTTCATGTCAAAAATTCTCTCTTCTTTCAAAGAAATCAGTAATTTAGCATGACTTCATCTTAACTTGATTACATCTGCAAATACCCCATTTCTCAGGTCCTGGATATTAGAATGCATATATCTTTGGAAGACACAATTCTACCAACTAAAATTCCTTTCCTCCAAATTGTTCTTCTCCACTCTGTGTTTTCGTTGGTTTGTTTACTTTCTGGTACCTTAAGCAGTGGATTTTTTTTTCTAGAATTTATACTTATTATCTCTAATAGGGCCAGTATTATAGGAGCTATTGGGCCATACCTGAAGAGGAACTTCCTTCCCTCACACCTTTGTCTATCTATTATCTATCTATCTATCTATCTATCTATCTATCTATCTATCTACCTATCACCTATCTTCCTGTCTCAGTTGCTCTGGTACTTTCTAGCTGTTGATCATATACTTCCTTCTCAATCACGTTTGCTTCATTCTTTAAGAAAAATCAAATTGACAGAAATATAATAAAAAAGAGGGACACTTTCCTATATGTCTATATTTTTGTAGAATTTTTGCCTCAAATCTTTAAAAAGAGGATGGAATATAACTAAAAGCACAGATATTAATGAGTACACACCCTCTCCAGTAACCCCAAACTTTAAAACTGTCATGTTTGATTTGGAAGACAGAAAGAAAGTTAAGCAAAAACTTTCTTTATTAATACTCATGATTTTCATAGAATTATTTGACTAAACTCAATTTATAGACCTACATAAGGGTTATTGTGAGGGCAAAATACATTATTTCAGTTACAATGTATGAAACATCCAAGCAAAAATAGACCTTGTTCGCCAGAAGTTTTCCTTATGTTGTCATTCCTAGGTTTTCCATGCTTTCACTTCCTCTTAATAATGTTTGATGGATTAACAAAATTACAACTATATATTTTGTAATTTATCAAAATAGCTGAGATAAATGGAATCCATACTACATATAACTTGGACTGTCCATTGGTTTTGATTTGGGTTTTTCCCTGAAAGTTGCCTTCAGAATCACCCTTGGATCCTTATGCTACATATAATCAATCAGTAACATGCACACAAATCTAGACTGCTCTCTCCAAAAATGTCAGTTTTTTCTTTTTTCTTCCCAAAGACTTACGTGCAGCTACCTTCTCTGTAAATTCTGCCTTTGTAGAGGTACAGCAAGTCTTTTTTTAATTTGAGTATTCAAGCATTAGAAGTACAGATTCACTCTTTTTTCTTAATCCCTAGGCACTCAACTTTGCTGTGTCTACAATGTATACAATAGCATGTGCCTTATGCATGATTCTGAGAAATGCAAGAAGAGTTAATTAGAAAATGTCAAGAAAGCTCTCCAAAATCCTTAGAGGGAAGAACACGTGACTGCACTGCATCCTTATAATAAAACTAAAATCATTCCCAATCCCATAGCACTTAAAGCGTTTTTACACATTGCTAGTGCATTTAAGAAATAAAATTATTGACTCACTGAACTGGAAATAATCTCAAGAAGTCATATGTTCTATTCCCTGCTTCAGGAAAGACAACAGTTCTACTATTCTATATGATGTCCTAACCTTTCTTAAGACTTCTAAAGACAAACATTCCAAAACTTGATTTGATCATTTGTTTCTATTTCTTATATTTCCCATGCACACAAAAATATTATTTAAATCTACTTTTTAGAAAATATAATGGAATTCAATTGAAGGAAATATGATTTGAGATACAGACTGGAATTTCTTTGTCAAGAATCATTGACACAACTATTTTTATACAACTGAAGTAACTATTGGATATAAGAGAGAGAGAAAGAGAGAGGAGGTGGAATTTAATCCTGATATCATGTTGATGTCTCTACTATAAACATTTTATTCAACATAAATTTCTTATTCAATTTTATAATTTATTTGCTTCACATTTTTGCAAAAGATGTCCATCTGCTCTATCCTGTTTTCAATTACATCTACATTTATTATACAGACTAGGGGCCCGGTGCACGAAATTCGTGCACTGGGTGTGTGTGGTGGGGGGAGTGTCCCTCAGCCCAGCCTGCCCCCTCTCACATACTGGGAGCCCTCAGGAGTTGACCCCCATCACCCTCCAATCGCAGGATCGGCCCCTTGCCCAGGCCTGAAGCCTCTGACAGAGGCGTCAGGCCTGGGCAGGGGACCCTCATTTCCCCCCATCACTGGTTCTGCCCCCAGCCCAGGCCTGATGCCTCTGGCCCAGGCATCAGGCCTGGGCAGGGGACCCCCAGACCCCTCTGATTGCTGGCTCTGCCCCTTGCCCAGGCCTGATGCCTCAGCCAGAGGCATAGACCCCCATCACCCTCCGATCTCCTGATCGGCCCCTTGCCCAGGCCTGACGCCTCTGCCAGAGGTGTCAGGCCTGGACAGGGGACCCCCATCTCCCCCAGATCACTGGCTCTGGCCCCCACCCAGGCCTGAGGCCTCTGGCCCAGGAATCATGCCTGGGCAGGGGGCCCCCATCTCCCTCTGATCGCTTGCTCCACCCCCCACCCAAGCCTGACGCCTCTGACCCAGGCTTCAAGCCTGGGCAAGGGGACCATCATATCCCCCAATCCCCGGCTCAGCCCCCCGCCCAGGCCTGATGCCTCGGCCAGAGGAGTTGACCCTCATCACCCTCTGATCACCAATCACTGGATCGGCCCCTTGACCAGGCCTGAGGCCTCCGGCAGAGGTGTCAGGCCTGAGCAGGGGATCCCCAGCTCCCCGCGGTTGCAGGCTCTGCTCCTGCCCAGGCCTAACGCCTCTGGCCTAGGCGTCCAGCCCGGGCAGCGGGGACCCGCAGCTGCAGCGGCCCCGCGATCGTGGGCTCCGCTTTAGGCCCAGGCAAGGGACCCCTAGCTCCTGGGACTGCCAGCTTCGACCGTGCCCAGCTCCCATCGCTGGCTCCACCCCTACTTCCTGCTATCACTGGCCAGGGCGGAAAAGGCACCTGATTTTCCGATCATGGCTGGGGGGCAGGGCAAAGGTGGCCCCAGGGCCGCCTTTGCCCTGCCCCCCAGCTCTTAGCTCCCCCCTGGGTTCCCGATCACTGTCAGTGGCAGGGGGCTTCTTCCTGCTTTCCCTTTCACCTCCCTGCATTGTGCCTACATATGCAAATTAACCGCCATCTTGTTGGCAGTTAACTGCCAATCTTAGTTGGCAGTTAACTGCCAATCTTAGTTGGCAGTTAATTTGCATATAGCCCTGATTAGCCAATGAAAAGGGTAGTGTCGTACGCCAATTACCATTTTTCTCTTTTATTAGTGTAGATAACAGACTAAAAATCAGAATTTAAAAAGAAGTCATAATTGGAATTGAGCTAAAAATGAGGAAAATACTCTTATTAGGATTATAGTATTACCAGAAATATTTATAAATAACTCACTAATCCACTTTGTACTGTAGCTTGGGATTCAGAATAATATATACACTGGCCAAATGGATTTATTTAAGAAAAGGATATGTTCATCACAGTTTAACTTACAAACATACATTATCTCAGGTGATATACATCTGAAAAACAATGTAAAGTTTGAATAATTTTATTTTTATAATTTTTTAGTAAAAGGTGAATTATTTATATAATCTAAAGAAAAACCAGAGTATTACTATTATTTTCATAAATTAAAAAAATCTATGAGAGTTGTTCAGTAGTTAAGAAACTCATTTGAACATTTTTGGAAAATAGATCATTACCTTCCTCTTTTTATCAGATGCTTGGTATGTACCTTCACTATGTATGACCAGTTCACTTGAATCTGGTCTCTCATCTACCACTTTCTATTGCTCTTTTCTTTGTCAGTTTCATAATACCTCTGAACTCCATTTGACCTTGAGCCTGTTGAATTTAAAATGTATAATTTAAACAAAGAGAGATGTCAACCAGACATTTGCAAAGAACTTCAAAAAAATTTTAATTAAACAAAAATTATGGACAGCCTTACAATCCTATCCCACTAGCTTGCACTTTGGGCTACCAGAGTCTTTTTAGAAAAAATACCATTGTCACACACTTTTACGTAACAAACTACATTCAAGACTTAGTAATAGCTATTGTTTATAAACAGTTTGATATAAAAACTACAATGCTATAATATCTCTACAAATAAAGACATTTTTCAGAGTTTATGCTAACAAAATATGACCTTAAGTGGAACTTTTGATCCCAACTCTTTGCCTTTTATGCCTAGTTTGGATGTAAGGACATTAATTTAGAGGATCCAGACATTTATTTAATTATTTCCATGCACCCAAATCCTCTAGACAAAGCACACATTGGAGAAAAACGAAATGAAATAATTAGAAGCAGCAGGTCAACAGAAATGCATTGTATGTGATTTTTTTCCGATGATTTGGAACTGACTTTTTGCCCAAAAGGACATCAAAACTAAAGTCAAGCTTTTTTCAGTAGCAGTGATTTAAACAAACATGTGCTGAGACTTATTTTTAGACATAAAGGTACACAGCCAGGGGTTTTATTCAGGATTGCTATTAAATAAACTCCCCTCAGGGCCTTGTAAAAGATGGTATTTGAATTATAAGTAGACATATCCTATTTTCCACATTCTGCAAGCCATGGAAGATTTCTCATTGCCTAGATTGTGGCCAGGGAACTGCCCCCTTTTGTATTTGTTGAGCCTTGCCTCTACAGTAATTATGAGTTTCAGGGATCATTAAAAGTCAAAAAAAATTTTTGTACATAAGACTGCTTTTGAAGCTCTGTGGCTGATCAAAAACATGTTCTAAAAGGCTTTTGATGTATACATGCCTCATTAAGTAAAGGTCAAAATTGGACAATGTCCTGTTAATTTCCTTTTGCTGGAAAAATCAATATCTGCATCAACATTCATTAAATTTGACAGAGCTAAGAAAGTTAGATGTGAAATGTAAATCAATACTTATTCCTGATAGGATTAACTTGCTGTATAGGGAGTATAAAACATCAATTCTTTATACCTATTGTTCAACCCAATACTCCACTCTGGCTTTAGGCAGCCTGTTTTTTGCCTGTTTGGCCTTCAATTCTAATCTAGCTTGGGGTTTTTGTTGGCTGGAGCTGAATATTAGCCTTGAACAAATTTTTCATGTTATTAATGTATATTCAATGCAATCTTTCCTTTGTATTATTGTTTGCCACTTGTTAAGATTAAATCATGCCCCACCACCACCACCACACAAAAAAATCTAGGTATTTTAAAGTTTTAGGATCTGTTTTATTTCCATTTGAAATTTGTAGTTTAAAATGTTTCATTTCCCCCCGTAAGAATAACCAAACCCCAAAACAAATAGCTTAGAAAAGCCGGTTTTATTTATACAAATATCTATGAGTTGTTTGGTCTGTTGTCATTATTGTTATCTTAGAGATTGTAAACTATACAATTATGCATTTGCATGAATCCACTCTTATGTTAGCTGACACTGGTGTTCATAATTATTAGTATAACTATGTGCTGTTACAAGATTCTGAGACCCCTTTTGAAATGAAGACTGTTAAGTGATGTGTATTCTAGTTGCAGTGTTCTGTGGATTTTGTTACTGTTTGTTTATTTTAATAGAAACTGTCTATATGGCAGCCATCAATCCCCCAGTGTAGTACTAAATATGGACCTCTGGGTATATTACCTTTGTCTGGAAGGCTGAAAAAGAAATGACTGCTCTTTTCCTTCCAACAAGTTATCAACAGAGGACAGATGCCAGCCAGCACTGTAACCTCCTGTGTCCTCTTCATTTACTGGTTCTTTGGACACCTCAGAATTTCTCTGTACAATCAGAACTAGACTTGGTTTTCAATAGGACAAAATTCAAACCAGAGAGAGCTGGACTGCAGGGGTTGTGCGGACTCATCAGGTTGAAGGTGGTTATATAGAAAGATTATAATAGAAACTAAAAGGAAGCACCAGTCACAGGCTATGGAAAGAAGGATACTGATGATTGTAGAAGTCAGTGCAATCGTTTTGAAGAATATATAGGTTTCTATCACTATCCTGCTTTAAAACTTTCAATGTGTTCTTAGGCAATTAAAATAAACTGCCCATTTCTTAACTTGGTGTCTAAAGTTCGAGGTAATTTGATCTCATGTCTCCTTCTCTACACTTTTCTTCTAACACTTTATGCATAAATTTCTGCATGTTTCTGTCCCTGAAACATGCCAAGGCCCAGAGATTTTGCATTTGTTCTTTCTCCTGTCTGAAACACACTTCCCTTAGGACTTTGCATGGCTGACTCTCTCATCACTTGGGTCTTGGCTTTAGTTTAATCTCCTCACAGACCTCTTTCGTGACCTACCCTGGGGCGGTCATCCCCTCACCGTGGATGTGTCTTATGGTATTACTGTTATTTTGTTCACAGCACTTATCAGCATTTGAAATGATTCATTTTGTTTATTAATATTTATATACCTTCTCACTAGATTATAAATTCCAATTGTTAGAGATTTTGTAACTAGAACAGAGCTTGACATAATAAGCACTTAAAGTATCTTTATTGTTAAATAAAGGAATTAACAGGCAAAAGTCAGGTCTCCTGTCCAGCGAAGAAATATGGATACTATGTGGGTCCAAAAAGCAGAAATTCAGTCACAGGAGACAGAAAGAGGGAGCCACCAGCCCCAGCTTGGAGTGAAATGGAACCCCACATTTAGGTTGTAATTGTAGTTCAGTTAACGGAGTCCTATCTAGTTCCCTGTGATAGACTCCTAGTCTTGGGAGGAAAATCTCTGAGGACAAGAGGCTACACCGGTTTCCTAATTCCAGCTTTGTGCTTCCACCAGTTCTCTGCTCTTCTAACAGACTCACCTGGCTCCATGCTCTGTTGTGCAGCCCAGAGACTGACAACTCCCCACAGGCTCTCTGAGACCTCCACCTGCCAGTCCATCTTTTGGGACTTCTGCCTACTGCTGGCTTCTAGATGCTGATTAATCCCCAGTAACAAAGTCTGCCTCCTTCTTTATACCATCTCCTATGACATTCTCACAAGATGCCTGATGAGAACCATGCAGTTCCCAAGGTTACAGGTCAGCCTGGTTTTGTCCGCACGCTTAAGCAAAGAGCTTCCCAAGTTCCACTTGATAGGATCATACCTGACCTGAGAAGCCTATTCTTGGCATCAGTGCCTTCACAAATCTCTATTTTAGACATGAGGAATGAGAACTTATCAATAAGACACTTGGCACACTTGAAAAGTCAGATCTGTCCCATTTGGATTATAATTTCTAGAATAACCTGAGTATACATCTTCTACAAATATGATAAAATCAGAAGCAAATCTATAAAATTGAGATGCTTAAACTTCAAGGTCTCCTTTTACATAAGACCTTTCCATGGTCTCGAGAAAGGGCCTAAAATTTGTTAACATGGTCACGTATTCCTATAAAATACAATATTTCCATTCTGAATCCCCTTCTACCACATTTATCCTCATGTTAGTTGATGTTGGGGTAATATTGAGCATTTTGGGGGAGTGTCGCTAAGAAGATGCTAATTTAGGAATGCATTTATGGTGAATTTATTGGGATATATTTATGTAGTCTGTAATTTTTACGTATACTGAAGATGGATAGCCATCTTGATAATGCCTCAAGTTTTCTTCCAAGAGAGATATGCTCATTGGCTATTTGATACTGATACCAATACTTTTTACCCTAAGGAAACAATGGTGATACTAATCTTGGTCTTGTTTTGGAAAGGTGGCGGCTACTGATGTGTATGGTTTTGTGGGTAGTGGGACCCACATGGTGGATGATGAACTTGTATTTGACTGTCATTGTGTGTCTTTTTATTAGCTGCCCATGGAAGTTCGAAGATAGAAGTATGAAATACAGGGGCTTTTAATAAATTTTCTGTAAAAATTCATTATTTTTCATAGACTACTGCCTAATGTATGGACTATGAAACCACCGGGCAGTGATTTCTTAATAAACTTTTTAAAATCATGTGTGTTTATTAGAGAATACTGTCTCCTTCAATAATCAAATTTGAACTATGAAGTAGGAAGACAAGTTTTTTTGTGTTTTGGGTTGTTTTTTTGGGGGGTTTTTTTGATCAAAATAACACACTAAGCAGACTTGATTTGTGGTTTCATTATTGATGTTGGGCAAGAGAGAAGACAAAGAAATGAGTAATGTGCTGCTGGGTGTATCTTTGGTTGAGGCTTGATTAGGGCAGTGGGAGCACAGAGATTCTATAGCCTGATGGCTCTCTGCCGCAGCAGCTGGGAGTGGGGTCAGTTTTGAGTTGAAGCATGTCTCCATCAGGACGCTGGCTTTCACAGCTGGTACTAATCGGGGCTGTGCAGCCTGGGCTCAGCAGATGGGGTGAAGAACAGACGGCACTTTCACTTGGCCAATTTACTCCAAGCCAGGAGTGGAGGCTGGTGTCCCCCTGCTGACCCAGGCTCTACTTGCCCTTTGGCTCATCTGAATATCTATGTCTCCTGAGCTGTCAGGTTCACATCTTCCAAGATCATTATTTCATTAAAAACATTCTACAGGAAGATGTGAGTTTTCTTTCTACTGCACTGACAGGCTTAAATGGCTTTGAGCTTTCAGCAAAATGCTGAAATTCTGAATTTAGTAGGAAAGATCACTCAGGACTAAGTATTTTACAAATGAAAGTCTTTGTTTTCCATGTTAATCTTTGACTTACAGTGAGCAATGCACCAGGAAATAAGATTTTATATTTTAAAACAGTGTAATGGCCTTGCATCTTGGTGAAGAATTTAGAGATAGGAAAAAGGGAGAGAGGCAGAGAGAGAGAGAGAGAGACAGAGATTAATGGAAGGAAAAGAATCCAAAGGAAACAAAAAGGCATGCAAGGGTGAGGAGCATTTGGAAAATGAGGGGAGTTGACAAGGAATACAGAATGCTTTTTTATTTTTATTTTAGAGAGAGAGAGAGAGAGAGAGAGAGAGAGAGAGAGAGATCTGTAGTTCCACTTATTTATTTATTCATTTATTATTGTATGTGCCCTGACAGAGGGGATCAAACTGGCAACCTTGGCATATCCTGATAATGCACTAACCAAATGAGCTACCGAGCCAGGACTCAGAATGTTGGTTTTTTTTATTCAAGTACAGATGAAACTAAGGTAGAAAAAATTATAACTTTTTTGCCAATTCTAATATAGTAGTCCCTCTTAATCTGGGGTTTCACTTTCTGCAGTCTGAAAATATTAAATAGAAAATTTCAGAAATAATTTATAGGTTTTAAGTTGCATGCTATTCCCAGTAGTGTGATGAAATATCTTGCTGTTCCCCTCTATTCCACCCAGGTCATGAATTATCTTTTGGGCCAGCATCTCCACACTATAGATACTCCCTACCCCTGCCTTACTTAGAAGCCATCTCAGTTATCAGATTGCTTATCAGATTAACCACATTCACGTAACTTTTATTACAGTACATTGTTATAATTATTCTTTTATTATAATTGTTGCTACTATCTTATTGTGTCTAATTTATAAATTAAACTTTTTCCTAGGTATGTATGTAGAGGAAAAAACATAGTATATATATGGTTCTGCACTATCCACAGTGTAGGAATCCACTGAAGGATCTTGGAACATAAGCCCTGCAGACATGGGGGGATCACTGTACATATTTAATAGAAACACTTATATCTGGACCTTTTTTAGGAGATACAACTTTTTAAATAAAATAAAAGAACATACTCTAAAGCAGTGGTTCTCAACCTACCTAATGCCGTGATCCTTTAATACAGTTCCTCATGTTGTGGCGACCCCCAACCATAAAATTATTTTCGTTGCTACTTCATAAGTGTAATTTTGCTACTGTTATGATTCGTAATGTAAATATCTGATATGCAGGATGTATTTTCATTGTTACAAATTGAACATAATTAAAGCATAGTGATTAATCACAAAAACAATATGTAATTATATATGTGTTTTCTGATGGTCTTAGGCGACCCCTGTGAAAGGGTCGTTCGACCCCCAAAGGGGTCCCGACCCACAGGTTGAGAACCGCTGCTCTAAAGAAACAAGTAGTTCTGCTATTGAAATATAAGCTTAATAAGCCCAGCGGGTGTGGTTCAGTTGGTTGAACATTGTCCTATGCACCAAGAAGTCACTAGTTTGATTCCTGGTCAGGGCACGTGCCTGGGTTTCAGGTTCAATCCTCCATGGGGGCCATGCAGGAAGGAACCCATCAATGTTTCACTCTCACATCCATATTTCTCTCTCTACCTCTCCCTTCCTCTCTCTCTGAAACAAATAAAAAATATTTTAAAAAGAAATATGAACTGAATGAAACAGAGGTTCATATTCCAGGCCCATTATCATGGTGGCTTTTATTTCATTTCCAGTGAAAAAAGCAAAGCATATTTCCTCCCCTGTTCTACCTTCTCACATGATCCTGTGGGATAAAAAAAAAAAAAAATCTGAAGATTAATGAGTTCTTAATGACCTAGTTACCTCTTAATTATTGAGACAACATGTGCTAATAATTATCAGCCTCTCCAAATTAAGGTTTCAAATATGTGCCAAGAGAATATGCATTTTATTCACCCTAACAAATATGTCAATTAAAAAATGGCAACAATAAAATGTGGGACAGCAACCATATTGTGCTTATGTTGGGAGCCTTCAGAAAAAAAAAAAAAAAAAGCCTACCTTTTTGGGAAATTTAGAAAATCCAGGGAGCAAACAGGGGGTTCTTCCCATGAGCTTGTGAGAGAATGCCATGCTCCGTGGGACTAAGAAGAAAATAATCTGCACTTTTTAAATGGCAGCACTTTTAATTCCATATTGGTTGTTCAATAGCTACCAGGCACCCTGGAATGATTGTGTTTTTGACATTGCAAAAGATAGTATATACCTTTTTTTTTTTTTTTTTTTTTTTTGGTGTGTGTTTCCAACTTCTTATTCTTTGCTTTAGGCCATTTGAAATTGGATATGGGGGGAAATTGTGATGTTCTTTCCATTATTGTAAAATGAATTCTTGGAGAGCTTGAGGGGCTCTGTTCACAATTGTTAATGAGGCTTTATTAACCCAGGACACCGCCCTATGAAATAACAGCATAGTAAAATAGATGTCTTCCCAGGACTCACTTGTTCTATTAATAGTGCAGCAGGGACCTGTGCAGGGCTCGGGGGAGTGAAAATGACCAGGTGAATAGGCTATGAGGCGTTTCCTTCTACATCAACAGTTCACGTCCGGCTTAAGTCAATCTGGCCCCAGTTGTCCATCACAGGTATTAAGCCAATCCTCATAGATTTATTTTCTGCTAAAACTGGCAGCCTTTCTTTATAATCCAGTTAATTTTACTTCCACATCTATCAGTTCATAGATGTTTCATTGGGAAAATAATGTAATTTCTCTTCTTTCAAGAACTTAGGTTTTGAAAACAAAGGTACAAAATACGTATCTATTATGATATAGTGTATCAGTTTTTATGGTTTTCAACTTGAGACACAGTCCTGGTCGCTTTTTGTTTCTAAAAATTTAGAAAGGCCAGAGAAAGCCCAAGAAAAGAGAAATGAGTGCTAAAAGTATTTGAGCAATGAATGGCTTTGAGGAGGAAGACTGTGAAGGAGAAGATTCACTGGAAGCAGGTAGAGAAAAGCTGACCCCCGACGAGGGTAGACACAGCTGTGAGGAGGCACAGTCACGCAGGTACAGAGAACACAATGTGCACATGTGATTCTCAACATCCTGAGTCCTCACAGAAACTGTATTATACTTCCTTGGAGGTTTTCAAGACAAAGATTCTTTTTCCTCTCTCTCCCCCACCCCACCCCAATCCAGCTAAATTGAAAAGTACAGCAATGGTAAACAGGAAACTACCATTCTGGTTCCAGTATTGGTTCCTCCCAGGCTGAATTTTCTTTACCATATTGCTGGTGTTTGTCTCCCTTTTGCCCTCTGTTGACCTGGGTCTTAGCTACAGTCAAGGTTTGCTCTGAGAGGCAGAGAGAGCCTGTTAACTCACAATGGTTTACTGGTAAACAAACAGACATTGAAGGAGTATGGAGCAATTTGCTGTCTCTGCCATCTAGAAAGAATTTGAATTGGTGACCAATTTGGGTGCAGGGATTTCTCTCTGTGTTTAAATATCATTTATCCTGAGAAGTGCACATTACTGAAATGAACAGGAGACCCCGTTGGGACTTAATTAGGGAAGGCTGAACTGGGAAGTGACAGTTTCCATGCTGTTTTGGACCTGTGCTGGAGCCCTTGTTTCTATCTCCTATAGTATTACAATTAATATCCTGTATCTAGTTTTAATAGAGGCAGTAACTCTAGTAAGACACATTATTGCTTCTTGGCCCAAAGAGAAATGTTCATATATTTCTCTCCTTGCTGTTATCTGTCAAGCCGACTGGCTTCGTCTGCACCCTGAGACATTACACATTCAGGAAAGCAGTTGTTTCCATATGTCTAGGGGGAAAGCTATCATTTTTCAGAAAGGCATGAGGTGCATGGAACATTTTTTTGTACTGGTTTCCCGCTGCATATATCAGGTGGTAGCCATTATAGCATTCCCAGTACATACCACTGATGTGAGAAGTGGAACTTCTATAACCTACAGTTTGTATTTATTTCATTGGGAGGCAGAGTTATAAAGCTGCTTCCTGACATACAGCAACAGCTGCTAAGCATCTGTCCACTATCTTATGAAAGAATTTGAAGGGAGCAAGAAAAAATTGGTTAAGGATTACTACTAGGAAACCAAACAGTCACCTGAAAAGTAAATTAATGACAAATTTCTCAGTAGTCTATTTTTAATTTACTTACCAACAACAGTAGAGAATAAACAATCTATTGCTTTTATTTTTAACTAACTTTTTATTGACACTGCTTTCTCCAGGCTACTTTCACATCTTTTATTCACGATTCTAGCTCAGACACAACTAATTTATGTAGCCCATTTGGACCATAACAACTGCAATGCTAAGTGGTAAATAATTTTTTTCTATGTTATATACAGTCTATTTAAATATAATTGTTTCCTGTATCATTTTTTTATTAATAGACTTTATTTTTAAGGACACCTTTAGGTTTACAGAATAATTGAGCCAAAAGTACAGAGTGTTCCCATATACCATTCTCAACACCACTTCCTCAGACAGTTTTCCCTATTAGTAACATCTAATGTGGTACATTTGTTACATATGATGAGCCAATACTTTTATGTTGTTATTAACTAAAGTTTATGATTTATTAGGTTTCACTCCGTACATTGTATATTCTATGGGTTTTGACAAACGTAAAATGGCACATAGCCACCATTACAGCATCTTAGAGAGAATAATTTCACCACCCTAAGAACCTCTTTCATTCCCTTCACTTTTCCATAGAACCCCTTGTAGCCTCTGGTCTTTTTACTATTTACACAGTTTTGCCTTTTTCAGAATGTCATATGGTTGGAATCATCCAATATGCAGCTTTGTTAATATACATTTAAGTTTCCTTTGTTTCTTTTGGTAAGTTGATAGCTCATTTGTTTTTATCAATGAATAATATTCTATTTTATAGATGTACTTTAGTTTGTTTATCCATTTACTGATTGAAAGCTTTTAAGTTTTGGCAATTATGAGTAATGTGCTCTAAACATTTAATTTGTGTGAAGGTTTTTGTGTGGACATAAGTTTTTGACTCATCTGGCTAAATACCAAGTAGCGTGTCTGCTGGGTTATATGGTAAATATATGTTTAACTTCATTTAAAAAAAGGTCAAATTGTCTTTCAATGTTGTTGTATTATTTTTCATTCCCAACAGCAATGAATGAAATAGTTTTATATCATTGTGGTTTTAATTTGCAATCCCCTAATAATGTGTGATGTTCAGCATCTTTCTAAATGCTTATTTTTATCTGTCTATATCTTTTTTGGGGAAGTCTCTACTCAGAACTTTTGCCCATTTTTAAATCACACTGCTAATTTTCTTATTACTGGGTTTTAAAAGTTCTTTGTATATTACGGATGCCTGTCTTTTATTAATTATATATTTTGCAAATATTTTTTCTCCCACTGTTTCTAGTCTTTTGATTCTTTTAACGATATTACTTTTTAAAATGTATGCAACACTGCTTACTCTAAGAATATTATGGACTTAAGAACATGCTTATAATGTTGATTTTAACCTTTAAGTTGTAAGGAAGCAAGGGTTTCTATTTCCTGTACTTAGCATACACAAAGAGTATTCAGGAGTTCTGGACTATCCTACCTAATAAAGAGGGAACATGCTAATTAATCCTCATGCCGTTGCAAAGATGGCGGCGCCCACAGCCAATAAGGAGGGAATATGCTAACTGACTGCCACACCCTTAAAGATGGTAGCACCCACAGCCACAAGATGGCGGCACCTAGTCCACTCAGCCCCGCTGGGGCGCAGGCACATGGCAAAGCTGGGCCCACCTCCAGGCGGGCCTGGCCACTCCTTATGCCTGCCTCCAGAGTCCCCCAGTCCCCTTGTCCCCCAGCCGCTCAGGGCTGGCCCGAGGTGCAGGCAAGCTTCAGATGGTGGCTGCCCAGCTGCCCAGGGCCACCCGAGGTACAGGTAAGCAGGGCCAGCCAAAGCTTGCGCTGCCGGCAGTGGCAGCAGCAGAGGTGTGATGGGTCATCACCTTCCCCTGATCACTGGGTCGCCTCCTGCCCCTAAGGGTTCCCGGACTATGAGAGAGGGACAGGCCAGGCTGAGGGACCCCCCTCCAGTGCATGAATTTTCATGCACCGGGCCTCTAGTATATGATAAAAAACTATCCAATTTAATGAAATTGGGATGTTTCTTTAATCTCCTTGGAATACATGGAGGAAGAATGATAACTCAAGCTAAAGGTTAAGGGTTAAAGGAGATTACTCTAATGTCCTTTAAGGATCATTCTATCACTAATGTCCTGTGATGACCTGGGATTTTTAATTACTCAATAAATCAATAAATATTTACTCATTATTTATTAAGTACCAGAAACTGCTCTAGGCACTGAGTGCCAGATATATAGAAATGAAACACACAGAAATGGTCTTTGTCCACATACACCTTACATTCTATTTCTAGAAGAAGAGTGCAAGTGTGTGTGTGTGAGGGGAGGAAACAAGGTAAATAAACAACACAACTGGTAATTTAGTCACAATTTTTCTAAGAGTCTTGAAGAAGTGTAGAATGCTATGAGATTATATATGAGATGTTTTGTGAAGGATGAATAAATAGTTGAAAAAGGGAAAAACAGTCATTCTAAAAGATAGAACAGTGTGTGTAAAGGTCATGAGCTTTTTAGAAAAACAAAAGAAAGATTAGCATAGATGGGACACAAAACAAAACAAAGAAAGAGGCACAAGAGAATCTATTGAAGTTAATTAAATGATTTAAAAGTGTGTATGTGTATTGTCAATGGGCAGGATCACTAGAAATGATTCCTTTTAGAAAAAATAGAAGGTACATTGTTTAAATGGATTTGAGTTTGGTGAGACAAAGTTGATGTGAAGTTAAACTTTCCAGAGGCTATTGTGATAGTGCAGTCAAGAGATGGTGGTAGCTTGAAATTTTAGGTGGGTATGGAGGTTAAAAAATTGGGTGGCAGGGGCTAAAATGCGTTTAAATTTTTGAGGAATTATATTTTCTTGGAAGCAGTTAAGAAAAAGGAGGTATTAAGGATACTCCTGGTTATCTTGATCACGCAACTTGGTGAATAGCTATGTTGTTCATTGAGATAGAGAATAATGAAGAAGGATGAAAGCTGACAAGGAAGATAATTATGAATATGCAAATGTTGAAGAATCTGTGGGAAAATCAATGGGAATTGTCAAATAGACAATTGCATATATAAACTGAGTTAAGAGGAATTTATGAGCTGGAGGTTTAAATATTGAGAGGCATCTATAATAATCGACAAATATGTAAAGTGACCATCCCTCCGTGACACCCACAGCCAATCAGTGCCGGGAGCCGGTCCATCCTTGCTGTTTCAAGGGACCTGGCATATATGGCATACGGTTCTTAATGTGTTTGCTCACCTTCTTGGCGCTGTGTTTTAACCAAGGTCACCTCTCCGAGAAAGGTTGAATCCCCAGGTAGGGATTTTCCCCTGAAGTTAGGGAGGGGATGAAACTCCTTAACTAAGTGCCAGGCGGGTAATTAATCACTTTAACTACGAACAATCATGCTTAAGCTCCATAATCTTTACTCCCTGGAATGGAGATAAGAAACGCCCTAACCTTTGTAATAGAGATTGATAGGATTGAATCAACTGGTATAAATACAGATGTAACTAGATAGCAAGACACAGAACTCAGGAGACAAAACTTAGAAGAGAGCCAAGAAGACAGAACCTACACAGAACCTACAGACAGAAGAACTTTGCTGGAGAGAACATGGCAAAAGATCCTGGACTGAACCTGACTACAGAAATTGGCAAGAGAACCTGACTAGAACCTGGTGACTGAACCTGGCTGGAGAACCTGTACAGAACCTGGCTGGAGATCCTAAGCAGAACCTCTCTGGAGATCCAGACCAGAACTTGGCTGGAGATCCGGGCTAGAGATCCTGGCTAGGCTGCTGATCAACTGAATGCTGCCTCTGTGTCATTCCTTCTTCGCCAACTCTGTCCACACCTTTGGGGACCCCTGGACCTGCTGGGGTTGGACCCCGGAAAATCAGGAGTGAGTACTCAAATTGACCTGACAAAGATGGCAGGCCTGTGGGCAGTGTGCATTCACGCAGGTGCCGAGCAGCCTAGGGCGGGGTGGGAGAGTGGGCAGAGAGAGGGTGGCTTGGGGTGTTTGGCAGTGCAGGAGAGCAGATGGAGAGTGGGCAGCTTGGGGAGCTTGACTCCCTCGGTCGCCCCAGCTTCCTCATCACTGCTATGGAGACTAACAGCAAGGAGGAGGAAGTTCCACCCCCACAGAATCAGCCAGAATCAGCCATTGGTCAGACAGCTCTCTGTGGCCAGCAGAGTGTCCAGTCCTGTCAGCCCAGCCTGGGGGTGGCTGAGGCTCCCAGTCCTTTTGGTTTCAGTCCTCTTGGTTTCCTGGACCGGAAGTGGAAACCAAGAGTGCAGGGAGCACCAGGAATGCTGGTGGCAGACGTGTTGTGGGATCTCAGTGGTTCTCAACCTTCCTAATGCCATGACCCTTTAATACAGTTCCTCATGTTGTGGTGACCCCCCAACCATAAAATTATTTTCGTTGCTACTTCATAACTGTAATTTTGCTACTGTTATGAATCATAATGTAAATATCTGATATGCAGTATGTATTTTCATTGTTGGCAACCCACAAGTTGAGAACTGCCATGACCTAGACACTAGAGCAAAGTGAGACTGGAGCAATTTACTGCTGTGGGTGGGGAATGGAGGGAAAGCAAAGGTAAGAGACAAAAGTAAAGTCAGAGTGTCGAGGGAAAATTAAAAGGAAGATATCCTGCAACTTCTAGGAAATCTCCACCAATGGAGCAAAGAAAAAAAAAAAGACCTCTATTATTCTGTGAGCAGCAAACCATACTGGGTTGGGGTCTCAGACAATTCACTCATATGATTGCAAAGACAGACAGAAACTCCCGGATTGGAGAGGGCTTCCCTGAGGGCTCCCAGATTGGAGAGGGTGAAGGTCAGGCTAAGGAACCCCCTCAACCCCCACTCCTGTGCACGAATTTCATGCACCAGGCTCCTAGTTAGTCATCTAACTAAGATAGAAGATTATATCACTATTCATAAAACCTCTACCTCCCGTCCTCACTGCCATGAAAAGAATTGATTTCCTTGTCCCAAGTCTTAGGGCTTGCCATATGACTTGCCTTAATCCATGGCATGTTAACAAATAGGATAGAGTCAAAGGCTGGAAATGTGCTTATGCAGTTAGTTGAGCTTCCCCTATTGTCTTACAGTCTTTCACCAGCCTCAGAGAGCTGGTGATCCAAGGAATATGAAGATATGCACCGACCTGGATCCAACTTGGAGATTGAAACCAAACCAAGTCAAGTTCAGTCTAGATTAGCTAGATGCATTGTGAGATGTATGCCACTGGTATTTTATTTATATTTTATGCATCAATAGCTATCTAAGACATGGCTGTGAGCTCACTTAAGAAGATAGTAAAAATAAAGTGGGAAAAGGGACTAGGGGAAATCTTGAAGAGTGTCAATCATTGATTAGGAAGAAGAGTGGCCAGATAAGAAAGGGAAAGATCAAAAGCTCCTATTGCCACAAAAGTCAAAGAGGTAGGCCTTAGTCAACAGTGAAAACATCTACAACGTTGAGAAAAGATGATTTAGCATCATAATATCATGAATTATTCATAATATCAACAAAAGTCATGTCAGTGGTGAGAGTGGAAACTATGTGTGGAAACTATGTGAACTGAAGAATTGTGTAAGTTAAAAATGAAGAAGTAGCTAGCACAATGCAAATAACCCATGTTAACTTGCTGATTGAAAGTTTCCAGTGATGAGAGAGAAGACACTAGAGCATGAAAAGAAAAGGCATATTCATGAGTACAGTTTTTGAGAATTTTGTAGGTGTTGAGATGTAGACCATCAGTTGACAATATAAAGATGGAGGAACTCTCATTTATTGTAACTGGTGGGAAAGATGATTAGTGACATGAGGTTGAGGAAATTCTAGTTGGGAGCTTCACTTTTTTCCTTACAAGTACTATAAAAGTACTGAGAGTAAAAAACAAACAAATAAAACAAAAAAAAAAAACATACTGAGAGAAAAGAAGTAGGGGATTCAAAGCTTACATTGTACAAGAGGTTTAACCCCCCTTGCAATAAATTAGTAAAACTCATTTTTCCTTAAGAGTTCGCACTTAAAATTTTGCAAGTTTTTGGTGTGTTTTTTTTAATCAAAAAAGCATAATAAGCACATTCCTATATGAGTGAAAATATCTGCATTAAATATAAGTGGGATACTTCTGTTTTTATCTTCACTTCTCTGAGTTATCATTAGTTATTTTTCATTGCAAATAAGCACATACTAAACCTTGAGTTGAAAACTTGGCTCTTCTTCCCCTTTCATTATGGAGTAGTACTCCAGATTTCACAATCTCAACTCACAGAATAGGCATATGAAGCTTATGTAGATTCACAAGGAGGGAATAAAAAGGTGATAGAAGAGGAAGAGAGAGTTTTCCACATTAATACTCTGGATCATCTGAGCTTTACTCTGCATTAATACTCTTCAGCACTGAGTTTTAACCTTGAAACTCTTCCAGGATTTTCTTTTCATGGGCTTTATGGCCAATTGCCTCCAGATAGGCACACTTCTTTCTACAAATATCCTTTTAAATTTGACAGCCAGGCCATATGTCATGCTGTTTCACTCTGATTTTCAGGCAGAACTCTCCACAAACTACATTTAATTATGTGGAGCAATTGGCTTGCTAAAGGCTTACAACTCTACCAGAACCCCTGGAATGTATTATGTCTCCCAGATCAGAGGAAGCATGGATGTTAACTAGATCTGCAACATAGTGTGTAGCTACTCAAAGTATATAAAGATGTGTTCAGAACCATTGTCTCAAGCAGAGTTATGCCATTATAACTCTAATTACTACAGAATAAACTTGCTACAGAAGAAAATATACCCTACTCTGGAAAGCTAGTGGTAGCTTTCTTTGAAAAGGTGAAGGTGAAGGCAGTTCTGCCTCATTGATTGACTATGAGGGGTCTCTAATAGAATTTGAATGTGAAAGTTCTTTGGGGCAGAGGCATCCGTCTGAGGCACAGTTAGCACAGATGACCTGGTTTTCTTTATTGCAGGATGTCACCTATTGCTTTGATGTCATAGTGAATGCCCTGCTTTGCTACCAAGATTCACTCTTGAGCTATGGAGCCCTTATTTCTACATTGGCTGAAGACTGGTGCTGGCTGACAGTTCACATCTGATTCTTATCCCAAGAATTGCCCTCAGCCAAAAGAAGCAGTTTTACTTAATATTACACCCTCACTCAAGAGGCAAGCCACATGCAATACATCGTCAATGTGGAACTATAATTCGGGGTTCCCTTGCCTCTAATTAGGGCCATCTCTGTTGGACCATCTTAGCTTCAGAGCTTCCTGTGAGATCACCTGAGGCCTCTGTTACAATTACATCTAGTTCCAACTTTTCTCTCTGTGCAATCCTGCTTTCCTCATTCTGTTACAGGTGTTTCTGAGAGCACACCCCAATTAATAATCTGAATACAGATTTCCATGTCAGTGTTTGTTTCTCATGAAACCAATTTAAGACACTGAGTGCCAGGAGTGGTCCTAGAACACAAACTCTAAATGAGATTTAGAATTAGATCATTTGACAGCCTGCCAACAACAGATTCTCTATTACTCCGTATAGATAGAATACTGAGAACTCCTGGAAAGTAGTAGCGTATTATAAAAACTTTCACCAGTGGTGAACTAGGATAGGATACCAGTGTAAGTAATATATATATATATATACACACATATATATTTTCAGGCATTTGAGAGGTTCCAGGGAAGTAGGGTTTATAAGATTACATGGCTGTTATTGGGGGCTATCTGCACTGGAGATGTAAGGATGAGGGAGATTAATCAGTTTAAAGCAAGAGTGATTTCCAGGGGACTTCCTTGACAATATATACAAAGATTCTTATGTAGAAAGAGGTAGAAAAACTGAAGATCAGACTCAGGATGTTATTATATGAGCAACTATGTCCTAGAGAAAGTTAAATGATAAATCTCAAAAAGTCTGCTATGCCAAGTAAAGGCCCTGACTAGAAAGGAGTGGCAACATGAGACTTGGGATGGAGACATATGGGCCAATGCACTCAGACTCCTGAATCTTTAGATAGTTCTGAATCCCTTGGGCCTGTAGAAGTGGCCCATTTTTCATGTTCAAGAATAGTGCCGCTTCTTCTTTATTTGAAGACAATGCAAAGACTTCTGCTTTTTGAGACAAGGTGTGCCCCGTCAGGATCTGCCCACAGAGCTCCCCTTGGCCACCAGAAAATTAACTAGAATTAAGTAATTCAAACATTACTTTACTGGGAAAATGCTGCTCTGCTGGTCCATACTCTGAAGGAACTGCAAGATGGAGTTATCATATACCAGGACGAGCCAGGAGAATACACCTGAGATTGCATTTTCAGAGTGCTTAATCAAAGTGAACATTTCCCCTTAACACAGGGGTGCCAAGAGACAGTGCTAACATGCTTATAGAATGGCTTTTGGAAGTTTCAAGAAAGTGATGGTCTCAGGAAATAAAATAACGGTCCCATTATTGTTGCTGAGGATGGTAGAAGAAGGGATCAAAAGGCACACAATAGTGGGTATTCCAGAATGCACTTACTCTCTACAAGACCAGAGAATCCATCAACTGACTATGTTCCATAGAAGGGCCCACAATGTACTCTATTCTCCAAAGCAACAAGGAATGATCTTCTGAGAGAAGCATCTGCATCCTTGAGAAGACCAGTGGTAGCTGTCCACAGGTTGATATAAAGGAGATACTGTTAAAGATCTAGGCTCCCTTTGTAATGGAGATGATAGAATTTTAAAACAAGGGGCCAGGTAGCAGTGCTTAACTATTATAAACGAGGTGGGTGCAATTATCGTAAGGAGCTATGAGGTTAGAGTGGCAGCCATGGAAACCTGAACAGCAGAAAGCTATAAAGATGGTTATAAACTTTATAGAATATAAACTTTCTGAGGGCAAAGGAGATGGTCAGCCAGTATGAGTATTATTCAGTATATACAATCAAAAGAAATAAAGAAAGGATGTTCAGGAGACTAAGGGCAGCCATTCTAATAAAAATATTGAGATCCCTTGCCTTCTATAACTTAGTCTTTACATCAATAGCCCATTGGCTGAAAGAGAGGCCAGGCTCCCAGGAGTATGGGTTCCAGACTGTCTCCAAGTAACCATACACTAGGAAGAGAGAAATGACTGTGATTATTTTGAAAAAATGGTGAACTATGGGGATTCTAGGTAATAAATAGAGTCCTGGCTCAGGTTCAAGTCACAGGAAATTCCCTGAGTCCACAGACACACCCAGTATTTATTTTCCCAGTACCCAAATATATAATAGGTATGTTTATATTTGGTAATTGGCAGAGCCATTGTACTAATCTTTTGGTCTATAGAGTAAAATCTGCCACAGTGGGGAAGGCCAATATAAAGCCTCTAAAACTAACCCCCTCCTTTGTCCACACAAGTCAAAACAGTACATAAAAAGACACATTACATATTGGAAGAGATTACTGCCACCCTTAGTGACCAAAAGGATTCAAAGATTATTGCTTTCATCATACCCCTATTTAATTCACCACACTGGCCCTTACAAAAGTCCAAAAGATCTTGGAAGGTAACAGTATACTACTACTACTTAAACAAGTGACCCGTTTGCAACTGTCCAGATGTGGTATATTTATTAGGTGTATATTATACTGTCATCACAAAGCAGGAAAGATAGACCTCTTCAGAGTGATGGAGGAAGCATATTTAACACTCAGAGGTACTTCAATCAATTTACCGAGTGTCACAGAAGGTTCTGAACTTCAGTGGAGCCTAGAGTTGGAAAGGGCTTTACACTGGGTGCAGCTATGATATGGTATCCCTACCATGCGGGTGATAGGACTCAGAAAACCCCATGGCATTAGAGAGAACTGTGCTGGAGGGAAAACAACAACAACAAAGTGCATGTGAAGTTTCAGGGAAGCCCATAGAAAATCACCATGTGGACCTGTAGACTTACCAGATTATAAAATTATGCATTGAGCAGCAATCTATATCAACATGGAAGATGCTAAGATCTCCCAGCACAGGTATCTTTAATGGAAAATTGGGCACAGACAGGCAAAGAGGGTACACATAAGTTACACCAGCAGGTGATGCACACTACCATGCCATCCCTTAGTATCATGGCCTGCTCTCCCTCAGCTAGTGCTTATGGGTCATATGCAAGGTCTCTGATAACCATCTGCTAGAGGAGAACAAGGCCAACTTTGAGTCACAAATGTTTTTGTTTTGCTTTTTTTTTTTGGCATGGGGGTTCAAACCAAAAATAGACTGCTTGTGCACTAAAGCTTCGCTCAGTGGTGACACTGAAAGACAATGGTGAAGAAAAAAGCTTTGGGCAGTTCATCAGTTCATTGGCTCACCCATGTTTTGTAGGAGGGAAATGAATACATGGGTTTATAGGCAGCAGTAAACGGTTTCATCATTGGTCAGAAGCCTTGAAAGAGAAAAACTAGGTACAGGAAAATCTGAGGAAGAGGCATGTGCATCGATCTACGGAAGAAGGGTAGGATGTGTGAGAATCTTTGTATCAGATGGCAACACCCATCAGAGATCCTCCACTGTGAAAGAGGCACTATACAAGCAAGTAGACAAAATGACTCAGCGAGCTGATATTAGCCAGGCTTTCTCATAGATGGTGTGAACATTAGCACAAGTGTGTATAAACAGAACACTTTAGGGCAATATAGATTAAGGCTGTACATTAGCCCAACAGCATGGATTCCACTCCTCCAGTTAATGCTATCACCAAATGTCTCACAGTTCAGTAACTCTGGGCCCTTAATATGACATCATCTACTGAAGGGATCAACCAGGAAGATGATGCATATTAATTTTGGCCCTGAGATAAGCTATAGCAGCAGGAAACGTATTTAATTCTACTAAACTCCCTCTTACAAGATTCTCCAGGAAAAGAGACTAATATAAATCCTGTAGGAGCAATTTGAAGATACACTGCACTTAAACAAAGCTAGTTGGTCCAAGAGGCACAGGGATGGACTAAGTGAACGTAGCTATCTGCCACTAAAAAATGACTGAGGCACACGTTCCCTTGGCTGCTGGAAGTGTTGTCTGCAGACTGTTCACATCTGAGTCCCTCTCAGGAATTGCCTTAGATACAAAGAGGGCCACCTTGACCCTCCCAGTCATTAGGTCCAATGACTGCTCAATGCAGTGGTTTCAAGTCCTTACCCCCTCAATTTGGACAACTCTAAAGAGCTATTTCAGGATTAAGGTTCTGATGGGATTAAGTGAAGATTCTGACTAAATTGCATCATAGTTATCTTTTCCTTCTACCTAATCCTTCTTTACCACTCCCTTTATAGGTGATATTTCCTGATTGCATGTTCTGTGATCCCATCTCTAAGTCTATTTCCTGAGGAAACTAACTTAAATGAAATCTGGACCTTTATTGGACTGAGAGTTTTTTTCTGGTGGCCCTTTCCATCTTGTGACTTATATTGTGGTTTTCTTGCAACAATAGTTGTTCTGTATGTATAACAAATAGTTGGATTTTTCCCCAGTAAGTATTTTTTGTTGTTGTTAATCCTCACCAGAGGATATTTTTCCATTGATTTTTTTTTTACATTTTCTTTTTATTGATTAAGGTATTACATATGTGTCCTTATCCCCCTATTGCCCTCCACCTCCCCGCTCATTCCCTCACCCCCCTAGTGTCTGTGTACATTGGTTGTGCTTATATGCATGCAGACAAGTCCTTTGATTGATCTCTCCCCCTCGTTCCCCCAATCTCCCCTGTCTTCCTTCTGAGCTTTGATAGTCTGATCAATGCTTCTCTGTCTCTGGATCTGTTTTTGTTCATCAGTTTATGTTGTTCATTATATTCCACAAATGAGTAAGATCATGTGATATTTATCTTTCTCTGACTGACTTATTTCACTTAGCATAATGCTCTCCAGGTCCATCCATGCTGTTGCAAATGGTAGGAGTTCCTTCCTTTTTACAGCAGCATAGTATTCCATTGTGTAGATGTACCAAAGTGTTTTAATGCATTCATCTGCTGATGGGCACTTAAGTGTTTCCAAATCTTAGCTTTTGTAAATTGTGCTGCTATGAACATAGGGGTGTATATATCCTTTCTGATTGGTGTTTCTAGTTTCTTGTTTTCCATTGATTTCTAAAGAGAGGGAAGGGAGGGGGAGAGACAGAGAGAGAGAAACAATGTGAGAAATACACATTAATTAGTTGCCTCCCACATGTCCCTGACCAGAATCAGGGATTGAGCATGCAACTGAGTTACATTTCCTTGATTGGAATTGAACTTGGGACCCATCAGTCCATGAGTTGATGCTCTATCCACTGAGCCAAACTGGCCAAGGTTTCCCAGTATTTTTAATATTAATTATAATTATATTGTTTGGTTGTGTGCTAGTGTGTAATTCTTGAAATAGGAATTCTTAAGTATAGTTCTTATTACTTGGTTACTTCCTTCTCAAAAACTGTGCCTAAAATTTAGAAATTATCAGTAGGTATTATTAGGGGTGGGGATAGTGTAGTAACAGAGGGGTTAAGTAAAGCAAGTACTTAATCTTAAATAACTAAGATTATGGAGGTAAAAAAATCAACAAAACCCAAACCATAAAAAATTATGAAAAAACAACCAACCTCTTTTGATTCATCAGTATCCTTTTTTTAACATAATATTATGCTA
Organism: Myotis daubentonii; assembly: GCF_963259705.1. NCBI lineage: Eukaryota > Metazoa > Chordata > Mammalia > Chiroptera > Vespertilionidae > Myotis > Myotis daubentonii. Next base: position 145,886,033 of record NC_081842.1, on the reverse strand, counting down.
GCAAAATGCTAATAGATATATTACAATACTTCTTCAGGTTGTTTACTACAGTGAAGAAAATACTTATTAGCTCACTGCTACTGAATAATGAACTATAAAATAATATATTAATAAGGCATAATATAAATATCATTTCCCTTGTCATCAATTACTATTTGAGTTCATCTAATTCTGGTTTTTATTTCCTTATCTAAATAGTTTCTAAGCTTTACTAGTTAGAACAATTCCATAAGTCAGTTTAGTAGCTAGCTCTGTGTTTTAAAATTTTAACTTTTCTCATTGTCTTCAACAACTGACTCAAAACTAACAAAACACTAAAAGGTTGCAAATTACACTGAGGTTACATCTTTTCTACCTTATATTGCCTTTCCCAGGGAGTTCAATGTTCAGCAGTGCTTTTTCCTTTTTTGATTTTCATAAGAGGAAAGTATCATATATTCTGGAAGCAATGCATATTTTTTTCTCTGTTCTTTGTTCTGGCCACTCAGATAACCTCAGCATCCCATCTCCATACTGTTATCTGAGTGCTTAATATACAAGCTTAATGTAATTGTTTGTGTTCAAACTCATTTTTCTTTTCTATGTCTTAAATCCCTCACTACTCTGCCATTTTGTAAATAGTTAAATTATGTTTTTCCCATTATATAAATGAAAAATTTTTGACATCTTACATCTATGCTGATTCTATTCTTAAGTAGGCTAACCTTTCTTTTCTTTTTTTACATTTATATTTTTAATGTGATTTTTTTCCTTGGATTTCTAAGCTGAGATTTTCAGATCTGTTATTTGCCGTTGTAGGAGAAAACCCAGTGTGCAGAATGAAGTCATGGCAGATGGCATAGGACCAGGCTACTGCAACTGTCTGTGATGTGAAGAGCCTTTCAGTGAACAGACCTTTGGATCATGGCCACCTCTCCAATGTTCCATGTTTTTGTAATGGCAGCTTACTTTATTTATGAAGGCAGGCTATTGAACTGATGTAAATAGCTCCTATTCTGTGCTCATATGTTGTGCTTCTCTTAAACTCAATAGTTAGAAATTTTTTTTAAAAAAGCACAGTGTCCCTGGCCATCTTTAAGAAGTATAATTTAGCCTTAGCTGGTTTGGCTCAGTGGGTGGAGCGTCGGTCTGCAGACTCAAGGGTCCCGGGTTTGATTCCGGTCAAGGGCATATGCCCAGGTTTCGAGCTTGATCCCCAGCAGGGGGCGTGCAGGAGGCAGCCAATCAATGATTTCTTCTCATCTTGATGTTTCTATCTCTCTCTTCCTCTTCCTTCCTCTCTGAAATCAATAAAAATATATTTTAAAAAAGAAGTATAATTTATTCTAACCAAGATTGATCATATTTTATGTAAATCATCCATTTTACATCCCTATTATCCCTATTCTGTGGGTGATATTAATTAAGAGCCATCGATTTTTACCTAATGTCAATCCACTCATTCTTTTAATTACCCTGAAAATCCCCCTCATTCTTACTTAGCAGGAGATTTCATTGCAGGCACTATTTTTTTCTATTCATCTTTCTTTCTCCTGCCAAATCTTCTTTCAGAAGAGTCTGTCCTTGACCCACTAGCTTCCTTCCCTTTTTCACATCTCTTAGTGGCCTCTTTTGGCTGAATGCTTTAGTGACAATCACTACATTGACAATTCTGAAACCTTTCTGTCCACCTTTAACCTCTGTTCCAATATATATCTTGTCTGTCAATCAGAGCTCCCCTCTAGACATTCAAATGCATACTCAATTTATTTAAGATTGAAAGAATCCTTCATTTTGTCTTTCTTCCAGTCCATCATTTAGAATCACCTTAGGCATCACTCTTCTAAAGCTTGAATATGCATTTTGATGCATGTCAAGATCAAGACATATCATTAATGACAGACTGTTCCATGATCAAAGGTCTTTCACTGAGGCGTTGAATCTCACAGATGTTAAATTGTGGGGAGAAGGCTGGATATAGGACACAGCCTAGGAGATGACACAAGAATGGAGTTTTCTCCTCTCTGCAAGTCCAAAATATCCATTTATCCACTTACTCAGAGGTGATTAAATTTTGGATCACTGATTTAGATCAAACACACACAAAAAAAAAGCCGGTTCGGAAACCAGAATATTAGTATGTGAATTTAAAGTGAAAGATAGGTCCCTCAAGCTGAGATGAACTAGTAATTTCTTCTGGTCAGGAAGAAACTGCTGCTTAAGTGAGTTCAGTAAGAAAAAAAAATAGAGCTCTGCAAGATGCTTCAATACATGGGAACCTCAGGGTGTCACTCCCTGTGCAAGTCCTCCCAGGGAGGACCCCAGGCTCTGCTTCATAAACTAGAGTCAAACTCAAACCCTGACCGTAAGCCCCAAGCTCTCCTCTTTACTAAGCTGGTCATTTCTTCAGATGGTCATTGATGTTGATTTCTACTAATTTTAATTTCAGAGAGTACTATTCCTTTCACCTTGATCCCTCTTCACCAAATGGAGGGTAACATATTGTAGACCCTTCCACTAATCACAAGAGTATTTTTATTCTAGACAAAAAGACCTTTTAGATAATCTGTATTTCAGTGAAGAAGAGAACCATATCTAAAAAGTACCCGCAGTAAGTAGTTAATCTCTCCTATCAACAGTTCTTGAAATGAGATTCTTGACAGCTTTTTTGATGACTATTGGGACTAGTTCATTTTAGGTGTAACTGATACAATCCAGGAGGAGTTAATCCTTTCAGAGCAGCAGTCCTCAATTGAAAAGTGATATTAGCTTATATTAAACATAGTTAAATTCAAAAGTTTAAAAAATGCAATTGTTTCAAATAAAGGAAAATATCAGCCTGGTTTAGTAAAATGCACTATTTAACAACGATGTTTTTATTTTAATTACCACTTTGAGAATTACCTTTATTATTTACTTTTTATTTGTTTATTTACTGCACATGCCCTAAGAAGCATCATTGTATATGGTGAAGAATATGGTCTCTGGGGCCAGACTATCCAGATTCAAATTCAAACCACTACTTTCTAGCTATGTGACCTTAGCTTGTCCCCTAATGACCCTGCATCTCAGTTTCATCATCTATAAAAAAAGGGTTTTTAATAGAATTGACCTCATTGGTGTGAGATTAAATAATTTAATATATGCATCAGTAAAATGATACCTGTGTGTGTGTGTGCGCGCGTGTGTGGTGGGGGGAGTTCAGAATAAGCCCACCCCAAGACGAGCCTCATTGGTATGCAGATTTCTTTGAGCTAAAGACAATTTTAGCTTCAGGCTTAAGAAAAGTTTCAGCCTGTTCTTAACTGCTATCTAGAGGGCAGGACCAACTTCTATTTACTAAATGTCTGTTCTTTTCATCCTGTAATGACCCTTTGAAGCCTCCAAGGAGCATTACCCCATACCCAGCCCAAATGTCTTATATTCCTCAGTCCCCATTGCTATCTCTGAGCCGCTCCTGCAGATAGGGTCTCAGACTCTCATGTATGTGGGGTTCCTGTGCATTTGTATGCATTGCATTTGGTTATTTTCTCTTGCTAATCTTTCTCATGTCTATTTAACTATTAGACCAGTCAGATGAAACTTGAGGGTAGAGGAAAGTTGGTTCCTCCCCCACACCTAGTATAGATTATGAACTAAGTGTTTGTTATTATTTTTATAGTAATAGATGAATGCGTTTATTTATGTGCCTTTTTAAAAAGTAGCTTTCTAGGGATGAGGGCTTGTTTCCCTCCTTCTTCTCTCTTTTTTCCATGAATCACATCAAAGCCACTGTTCTCGATGCTATTTATACTTTGAGTAACCCATGATCTAATGTTCATATCTAATAAGAGGTTATCTGATTTTTTTCTTTATATTCATATAATTCTATAAATAATGTATGTTGGTAATTATTTCATTCTACAGAAGTTACATTATCATATGCAAGCTTTTCTACAACCTGCTTCTTTTATTCAATAATCCCATCGAAGAATCTGGTAGAACATGAATTCAAGTTGTACCATGATGTATATATACAATCATTTATCAAATCATTGTCCTCCGATGAACATTTATTTCCAGTTTTCTAAACCACTATAAGCAATGACATAATAAACACCCTTTTATGTAGACTTCTTACGTATTGCCACTTTTATTTCTGTGGCAGAGAGTCCCACATTTAAACCACTGGTTGGAGAGTGTATGTATATTCATTTTAATTGATGCTATCAGATTAGAAATGGGATAGTTACTGCACATATAGTTTTGTTCCAGTATCTGATACTTGTTTTTTTTTTTTTTTTTGAGGTATAACAAAATAGAACTATTTCCAAATACCAGGAAATTGTGGGAGAAGTTGTGTGTGTGTGTTATTGTTTTTTTTTATATTGATAGCCTGATTCTATTACTTTTCCAGGAAAAGAGTGAAAGGACCTGAAGATAACTGAATACTCATTTCGAAGAGGTGGAGTTGGTAATCTTGGCAATGCAATGCCATGAGGCCAGAGAAAGGTTGTCATAGTAACTATTTTTCAGATGCTCATCAGAATTACAGGAAATTCTACTGGGAAAGGCTCTTATAAATTAGAAAGTAATTGGTGAGCTTGGACAATATTTTTGTCAGAATTCAATGGGCAGAAGGCAGATTCTTCTAGGGAGATCTATGAAACAACTGAGCTGTGGGAAAGAGTGGACCTAAAATGTAGACTGTACTGTTTCAAGTTCTTGTAGTTATAGGAAGAAAAGTAATGAAATAAAAGTGATTTAAAGGTCTAAGCATATCAACAGGAAGATAGAAAAGAGACAATGGATGTTGATGAAATTGAATATTAAAGGACATGGAGCATGTCCGAAGGAAAAAAAAACAAGGTTGGATCATAAGTAGAGATGGAAGACTTAGTCTGGAATGACCATAAGGAGACTTGGAAATTTCTGCTTCGGGAATTATTGGTAGAGTGTTTGACAATGCACCTGCATACACACAGAAATTGTGACAGCAGTATTATTGAAAATTACTTGTTTTTGAAAAATAGTTTGTTTTTATGTAGACAATATGTAAAAGGATATACCCTAAAGTATTAATACAAGTTACTTTTGTCAAGTGAATTTCATTCAGTGAATATTCAATGTCCCTCTTGTCAGATGCTGTCTATCCCAGTGCTGGGAATATACAGTTGACCCTTGAGCAACGCAGAGGTTAGGGACTGGACCCTGTGCGGTGGAAAATCCATATATAAGCTTGACTTGATGAATATTTAAGTTGTCTCTCAGCATCCACAGGGGATTGGTTCCAGGACACCCCTCCTCCTGGATACCAAAATCCGTGGACATGGAAATGCCCCATAAAAAATGGACACAGTGGCCCTCTGAATATGAGGACTACTATCTGATCAAAAACAGTACATGTACTTATTGAAAAAAATACAGGTACAAGTGAACTTGTGCAGTGCAAACTTGTGTTGTTCAAGGGTCAACTCTAATTGCAGATTAAGTCCTGACCCTTGCAGAATTCATATTCTAGGAATGAGGAAAATAACAAACAATTATAAAATTCAGACTCCATGATGAATGATATTAGAAAAACATTAAGCAACAGAATAGGGAATGACAGGGACTGTTATTTTAGATAAACAGGCTTCTTTGAGCAGGGGCCTGAATGCAGCGAGAGAACAAGTAAATACCTTATTTTTTCATGTATAAGATGGCCCCATGTATAAGATGTCCCCCAATTTTGCAACCCAAAATTAAGAAATCAATATCTTAAACAGAACACATTTTTATTTAATAATTACCACAGGTAATGTTACATACCAGTACTATGATACTATGCAGCATATCACTTTATTCAGACTCGGTTGCATCACTGCTCTCTTCTTCAGCACTATTAGTTCCAGACATACCAATTTCTTCAGCTTCTATTGTATCACTTCTATCTTCTGAGTCACTGTCTATATGTGTGAGATCATCTTCATAAACTGGTGGCATTTTCTTCGCTTTGTTCGTGTTCTCATGGCCAACCCTTCTCTCCTCATGAAATTGAATCACCATTTTGTCTTTCCTGTAAAATCAACAATGTTCATTTCACTTACAAAACTTCTTGCCTGACATTGATAAGCTTGGTTGACACACATAAGCCACTCTGGTGCTGCTCCATAATCCAAGTCTTAAGCCTCTGCTCCAAGTTTGCCCATTTTGCTGGTTTTCCTCTTAAGGCCTGCTTATTTTTTGGTATCTTAAGGAGTTGTTCTTCCTGTTTTCTCCATTGTCTGATCATACACTCAGTGGGAAGAGGTCCAAATTGTCTCTCTGCAGCTCTATGTCCATGCTTTTTTGCATAGCTGATTATTGAGTTTGAATTTTGCGGAGTAAGACAATCGCTTATCGGTATTTATCTTTTTATTTTTGACATCTTTATGGGCTCAGAACGCTCCAGTCCCTGTTGCATCTGGTCATTCTCCACCTCCATCTCCAATTACAGCATCAGCTGACATCAGTAACAATAAGGCTCATGATTGGAGGAAGCCTGTTTGACAAGGTCTGGGCAGCTATGCACCCAAGCAGTTCCCTCCTCCGCTGACTTCCATGTATAAGATGCCCCTTGATTTTCAGTCTAAGCATTTTAGGAAAAAATAGCATCTTATACATGGAAAAATACAGTATCTGTGGGAAGATCTTTCAGGCAAGGAGTGAGTGACAAAGGATGAGGCCAGGGAAATACAAGGAGTGAGTATGACTGAAGTGAGGTGAGAAAGGAGTAAGGAGAGCTGTTTATGTAAAGATTTGTTGGTAGCAGGAAGAGCTTTAGATTCCATCCCCATGCTCGAGAATAGGAAGCCCAGGGAATGAAGGGAGCTGGGGAGAGAGGTAGGAGGCTGCAGAAGCCCATGGGGGAGGTGGTGGTGATAGTGGTAGAGAGGTTAAAATGAGATGGAATTCAACATAACTAGATTCACTGATTTGACTTTTTTGTTATTTAGATTATTTTCTTTGCAAAGGGAATGTATTATTTTTATAATTTAGGTCAGACAACCAAAGTAATGTTATAACATTGCTAAATATCCAGCTGACCAGCATAGTCAGGCAAATAGCATATTAAAATAACAGCAGCTCAAACAACGATAGCATGTAAAACAAAACAGAATTCTAATACTAAAATGATAGGCAAAAATGCAAACTCTTTTCAGTGGGGTTAAAGTTGAAAGTTAAGTTAACTCCAATTCTAGGAACCAGAGGTGGGCCTTAGAGAACTAAGCTGTTTTCCCTCTAACTCTCCCACGTGTTACATTGAAATTATGACTGTGTTTTCCAAAGTGCCTACATCAAGGCCCATGAGTTATTAATCAAATCAACTGGTTAGCTATAAAGTTATTTTTATGCAAACAGTTGCAGACTTTGTTTTTGCATGCAAATCATTTGGGCTGTTCTGAACTTCGGAGTCCTTAAAATCAACATCTGGGTAGTCATTGCTGGTGAGTTTCCTGGGGTCTAAGTGCACATTTGGAGTCCCAGTTTTCCATATGTTTTGATAACACGGAGGAAAAATAAGCACATTAAAAAACATTACATATCTAATGTTACTAATAAAAAAAATAACATTGAAAAATCTTATGCCATCAACAGAACAATTACAACGCTGTCTGCTGACCAACCAGAAAAAAAAAAAAAAAAAAAAAGGCAAAACAAGTTTACTTTTTCTTGTCCCGACTTAAACTTCCATGTGAAGATTGCTAAGGTATTGATTTTCTCTCTGCTTGCGAGATGAAACCAGGGAGAGCTCTATCCTTGACAGGCCAACTGCTGCTTAAATTACAGCCTGACCTTTGGCTTGCTGGTGGAACAACATTTCCTTGACATGGCTTTGTCAAACTGTCCTCTCCCTTTTGCAAACCTCAAGATAGGACACAATGTGCCAGCAAACTCTTCCAAAAATCTTGCAGAGAATAAACTGGCAACTTTCCTAGTAAATTGTGGTTGTGAAATATGAACGTAGACATTTCAGGGAAGGGAAGCTTCGCAGGTTGTATAGATAGCCACTTCTGAAATGGAAATCTCTGTCCTGAGGTGTGTGTGGATTTATTTTAAATTTTAGTCTGATGACTTGAACACTGAAATTGGTCATTTAAAGTGGAATACTTTAGATGTCTCTCATACTTCTGTTTATACATCGAACTATGGGACTATTACTGTCACTCACCCTAACGTAGAGATGTGCGCCGTTATTTTCTTATTTGGATCTGCCATCAAATAGGAATGCTAATTCTACACCTAAACCTTAGAGCTGACTTTTTTTTTTAAGTGTTTACCAGTGCCAGCTCACTTATTCCCCTAACATTAAGGGAAACAATTACTTGGGTGGTCAGGACTTTTTTGTTGGCTTTCCAATGCATTTCATAAAGTCTCAACCCACATTTATTTTAAACAGAAGGAGCCAGCTACCTTTCATGTTAAGGTGGGCATTGCTAATGCTCTTACCAGTGGGGATGTTGCAGATAAGCTGCCAGGCAGCGTGGGAGAATTAACTAGCCGGGCACTCAGAGAATATTCAGAAAATTTGCCTTTATTGCAGATTGCACTAGTGCTGTGACTCAGGGGAGTCAGTCTCCCAATCCTGAGTGATGAATATGGATGAAGCCTTCCCTTTATACTCTTAGTTTCTTTGTCCCCAAAATACAGATCAGGCTTCCAAACCCTTCTTGGGCTTTGCAGCCCTCCTGACTTGGGATAGGAGAAGTGAGACCACACCCAGAGGCCTGCCAGCAATGGCACCAGCCCCTCTGGGTTGTATATGGTTCATGGTTGATAGCCTCTGTATTCTGGGAAACAGGTTCTGTAAGGCAGGACAGGCATCACAGATAAGAATGGAGTTTATCAGCAAGCAAGGGCGTACATCAGAAGGCAGGTTACTGGCACAGATTCAGATAGCTAGTCCCCCAAATGTCTTATTTTCCCCTTCAGGGAGAGCTCATTGTTTCCACCTGCTGCTCATGGGAGTGGGATTCTTGCAATATCCCAAGAAAAATAGTTTCTGAGACTCACATGGGATGATGAGATATTGTAGAAAGCTGTATTTCTGTGGAATTACAACACTGAGTTTCCAAGGTCCCGTTTTCCTTCATCCAGTTATGGAGGAAGTATAGCGGTGGCTTCAATAGGACTAGAATCAGAGTCAGTGCCCAGAGTTTCCGTTCCTTGTCAGCACAGTCCAATGCAGCATCGGGCTAGCTTAATTTGCATGTGGGGTGTGCCAGGGCCGCATGGCTATGCAGGAAACATGGACAAATGAGAGGAAGCAGGAATGAGAGAGTCCCACAAGCCAAGAGCCAAGAGCACAAACTCCTTCGTTTAGGGTATTATATCTTCCTGAATTTTTGTGGGCTTGCAGTGGCAACACCCATTCTGGCCAATGATCTCTGTTCCCGGGTGTGACCCACAGACACCTTCTCTAATCATCCCAACTTCACTGCACATGCATCTCTCTCCCCATTGTTGGAACCCTGTACCCCAGTGATCTGTGGGAAATGGGCCTGCGGTTCCCTGGGGAGCGTGAAATTGAAGCTTCCTGGCAAAGCTGCCTAAATGAAATGTATATAATGCCTGGACTTCCCTTTGGTCCTTTTCTATTATTAATAACTAACTAATTACAACGGTACCAGCTCCACCTTCTTATAAATGGTAAAATTTTAATCGTGGGAGATTTGCCATTATCTACCTTTCCTCCCCTTTCTTTCTTTTCCTAGACACTGTCACAGCAACTAGCATTACTGAAGGCTTTCATGTGACATATACTAAGAAAATGTCTTTCTCTGCAACATCTCATTTAAATCTTGTAATGACCCAAGGACAGGTGATGGGGGTATAATTATCCTCCATTTATCTATGAAGAAATGGAAAAGATGTTAGTGAAGTAGCAAAGTTGGCATTTAAACCCAACCTGTTCATAATTCTGCTCTTCCATTCTCAGGAAATCCATTTAGTTTCAGCACATTTTTTTCCAAAGTTAATTTTGTTAGGTTATTTTAAGGAGATGATCTCCCAATCTCTGGATGAGGTATTTTTGTCCCATAAAATAATCAAAGAGTTGGCACTGTAACAGTATCTTCCCCTATGTGTTTCAACTAACATATCAAATTTCTGTTATGTAATTTATGCCACTTTGCTTTAAATTTGGACTTGAAAGTGCAGTTAATTCTCTGACCCAACAATCCTGAAAAAAACCAAGAATCTGGCCGTTTAAACCACCAAACCTCACCCCTAATCTTATTTCCCTATGATTCAATCATCTTCAATTTTGGTTTGAAAAAATAGAAAGAGAGAGAAAAAAGGAAAAAGAAACTGCCTGGTAATGAGATCTATATAACGAAGTTGAATCTTTAAAGTGGCACCTATTATTCAATGGAAGAGTTGGACAGTGCACTCATGAACAGATGTGCACACACACACACATGCACACAGATGTATGTCTTTTTTTCTTATTTGGTTTAAGGGAAAGTGAAGGGCAAAACCCCTGTTTAATGGGCTGGTGTGGATGTTGCTCCAAACTCCTTACAAGGTGATCATCCTTGCGAAGGGGGTTGAGACTGATTTGCATTCTGCATGTGTGGGAAGGTGAAACACTTCTAAGGAGGAGTTCAAGAACATAATTTGCTTTTGTTTATTTTCATTACAAGGCAGGGACATACCTCATGCTTTTCTTGGTACATGTGTGGTACTTAAAATTTTTGAATATATGAATAAATGAATGGATAATTTCAGGGATAGTCTAATTTATTATATTATTAGCAGTTTTTCATAGTGCAATCTGGAACTTTCAGCTTGCACACAAATAAACAATTGTTGAATTTCATTTTTAATTATAAAATTCTAAATTATTCTGTAAGCTCAGTATTTATATTCAGGTAAATAAAAATGTCATCAGTGATACATCATAAGAATGCACATCATCTAAAATTATGAATTAATCAAGTTTGTCAGGACTTTATTTTTTGACATTTTAAAATACAGGGGTGGGAAAACTAGGTTTACAATTGTTCATATCGACAATAATGCAATAATCCTATATAATAAACGGCTAATATGCAAATTTCCCCCTCTACCAGGAGTTTGACCTGGAGTTCAACCAGGGGTTCGACCAGAGGGCAGGGCCGGCTGGCCAACAGCCCAAGGCACCTCCCTCCAGCTGGCCCCACTTCTGATCAATCCCCTCCCCCCACCCTGATCAGGGCCAGTTGACCAGACCCCATCTGGGCATAAATTCAGGCACCGGGCCACTAGTTAATAAATAATATTAATAATATAAGAGTAAACTCTGTGTTTTTCATGCTCACAACTATAAAACAACTTTGTCCCCTGTATATGTCCCATATGACTGTCATATTTAGTAAAATTTAATTTAATTTTAAATGGTCCCACTAAAAAAACACACCTCTTTGTGGGCTACATTTTAATAGAAATAATCATAGAAGAATGGTCACCTGTCCATGAGGTAGCCTCTAATGTAACCAGAAAGGTTCAAACCTCATTGAATTTATTAGGCAATAGTTAGCCCACATTTAAAATGCACTGTTCTATAGCACTTAGAACATATTTTCAACTCTATGGCAACCTGGTGATATATCACTTTCTTTTTTGGTATAATAATTTTTTTCTTCTGACAAAACTGTTGCTCTATGAATTTCAAATCATGTTAGTTCCTAGATTCAACCTTCCATATTTAGAGTCTTCTGTAACCTTCTAAGATTGTAGGAAGTCTGCACATTTTTTTCTCATTAGGAAACAGGAGTTATTTTTATATTTTGAATAAATAAATGCATATGCAATCTAGCTTGGTAACTTTTCAAAGAACTCAAAATTTTACAAAGATGATTTAATTTGAGTTGGTATTTGCCTGATAGGCTATAAAATCATATGCCATTAATGAAATGTTATATGTTTTTATTCAACAAATATTACAGGGAACACTACTATGCCCCAGGTGCTGTTCTAGATATACCTAAGGGATAAAAAGTGAATGACACATGACCTCTGCCTTCCAGGAGCACATAGTAATGGAAATAAGTAAGTATATAGGGCTCTCATTATAGGTGAGATGGAATAAGCACACATTTTCTTATTTTAACCACAGAGCACAACTGTAAAACTTGGACAAAATGTAAGGAACAGCTATTTATGTGAGAAGTAAATAGTAGCAAGAAGATTGATAAGACACCAGAATTTTAAGAACCACCAAATTGGTGAGTTTATCAAGTTGACTCCCTCTGGCATCCCTAGAAACCACAAATTAACAGAGAGCTCCAGGAGAATCCCTCTAGCTGTGGTTTAAGAAAAGGGGAAGATTAGTTTCATAGACAGCATAGACATATGCTTCTCTTTAACCTTTCTCCATTATGTGTGCAGAAATGACCATGATAGCCCTATCTGGTTTGGCTCAGTGGCTAGAGCGTGGGCCTGTGGACTGAAGGGTCCTGAGTTCGATTCCGGTCAAGAGCACATGCCCGGGTTGCAGGCTCTATCTGTAGAAGGGGGCGTGCAGGAGGCAGCTGATCAATGATTCTCTCTCATCATTGTTGTTTCTATCTCTCTCTCCCTCTCCTTTCCTCTATGAAATCAATAAAAATATATATATTTTTTAAAGGAGCTACATCATTGAAATCACACCATCTTGAATAACTTTCCATAATACTTCATTTAGGAGTGTAAGGTTAGAATTTCTCTCTCTCTTCACAGGGCAGTTTTATCAAACATTCAAAGGAGAACTAACAACTATACTCCTCAAACTATTCCAAAAAATCCAAGGGGAAGGAATACTTCTCAGCTCTTTTTATGAGGCTAGTATTATCTTAATTCCAAAACCAGATAAAGACACTACAAAGAAAGAGAATTACAGGCTAATATCCCTGATGAACATAGATGCTAAAATCCTCAACAAAATATTAGCAAATCGGGTCCAGCAACACATTAAAAGGATCATACACTATGACCACGTGGAATTTATTCCAGGGATGCAAAGCTGGTACAATATTTGCAAATCAATAAATGTGATAGATCACATAAACAAATTCAAAAACAAAAATCATATGATCATATCACTAGACTCAGAAAAATCATTCAACAAAATCCAAGACCCATTTTTGATAACTTTCAGCAAAGTGGGAATAAAGGGAGCATATGATAAAGGCTGTACTAGTATATAACAAACATATAGTGAGCATCACACTCAACGGGCAAAAACTGAAACCATTTCCCCTAAGAATAGGAACAAGACAGGGATATCTGCTTTCACCACTCTTATTCAGCACTAGAGGCCTGGTGTAGGAATTCGTGCACAGGTGGGGGTCCCTCAAGGTGGCCTGTGGAGATCGGGCCCCAGTTTGCACCCCTGGCCTCCCAGCCCCAGCTTGCACCCCAGCCTCCCAGCCCCAGATTGCACCCCCAGCTTTCCAGCCCCAGATTGCACCCCCAGCCTCACAGCCTACAGCCCCGCAGCCCCACCTGGTACCCCACCTTGACCTGGAACCACCCCCTCACCTGCTCCATCATCCTGCTTCGGGGAAATCATTTGGGGCCCAGCCCTCCTGCCCAGCTCTCTCAGTGCTTGGGAGCTAGGTGGCAGCCCCACCCCCTGCTACCACTTGTCACTGTCTGCTGGGTGATCAGTGAGGCAATTGGGCCCCCTCTTGCACTTGCCTTGGCCTAGTACCACCTGCTCACATGCTCCGCCATTCCACCATGGCCCCACTCTCGTGGGGGCCCATCAGGGCTGGCAGCATCTCTACTGCCGCCTGTTGCCAGCGCTGCCTACACCCACCATGTTCCATGCCGCCCCCTGGTAGTCAGTGCACATCATGATGAGCAGTCGAACTCCCAGTCTCCTGTTTGCATATTAGGCTTTTATTATATAGGTGAGTACTGGAAGTTCTAGCCAAAACAATCAGACCAGAAAAAGAAATGAAAGGCATCCAAATTGGAAAGGAGTAAGTAAAGCTCTCATTATTAGCAGATGACATGATATTGTCCATAGAAAACCCTAAAGACTCCAAAAAACTACTAGATGTAATAAGTGAATTTGGAAATGTAGCAGGGTACAAAATTAACACCCCAAAAGCAATGGCTTTTTTATACAGCAGCAATAAATTCTCAGAAAGAGAGACAAACAAACAAACAAAAATCCCATTTACCTTTGCAACAAAAATTAAAAGGCTTAGAAATAAACTTAACCAAGAAGGTAAAATACTTGTACTCAGAAAATTACAGGACATTGAAAAAAAGAGATAGAAGAAGATCTAAACAAGTGGACGAATATTCCATGTTCATGGATTGGTAGAATCAATATCATTAAAATGTCCATACTTCCCAGGGCAATCTACAGATTCAATGCAATCCCTATTAAAATACCAACAGTACATTTCACAGATCTAGAACAAATATTCCAAAAATTTATATGGAACCAAGAAATACCTGGAATATCCACAGAAATATTGAGAAAGAAGAACAATGTTGGAGGAATCACAATACCAGATATTAAAGAATACTACAAAGCCACCGTAATCAAAACAGCCTGGTACTGGCACAAGAACAGTCTTATAAATCAATGGAGCAGAACAGAGACCCTATCATCCACATAGGTCAAGTTTCAATGGACATGAGATTCTGTCACGGCTCTGATTAAAACCTCCAGTGTCTTCTTATTGCACTTGGAGTAGAAGGTAATGTTCTAACAAAGGTCTAATGTATATATTGCCCACACCTTTTAGCTTCCGGACCTTGACTCCTATCTCTTTTTCTTACTTCCCACTTCTTTTTCATAGTAAAATTAATTCCTTGCTATTACTCAAATATGCAAAATGCAATCCTCAATGAGGAGTCTCTCTCAGGAATTTGGCTCGGTTGTGCTCTCTGCCTGGCCTGGCAAGCTTTATCCCAATGTGGCTTACTCCTGTCCTCCTTCAGAGCTTTGTCCAAATATCAGTCAATTATTGCACCACTTCTTGACCACCTATTTAAATAGCAAGTCTCCTATCTCCATTCTGTATTCCCTTTCCTCTTCCTTGCTTTATCTCCATATTATCTGTCAACATCTAACATACTATATAATTTACTTGTTAATTTATTTATTGAGTATCATCCCTATTGGATTAAAAGCTGCATGACAATTAGAGATTTTTATTGGTTTTGTTTCCAGCTGTATTTCTAGTGTCTAAGATTATAAGTTCCAAATATTAGGTTCTCAACAATAAGTATCAAACAAATTGCATTTTTATTGAATATTGACTTGTATGATGTTTTAGAAAGTAGGAATTTGAATGTAAAGTAGACAGAAAAAGGCTTATTCTCAGGGACTTTACCTTTAAAAATTTGGATTCAGAAATTTAGAATAAAAAGTACAGGTTTCTGCAAGAGCCTGAATAAGTCACAGAATCTCTCAGGTCCTCAACTTCCTCACTTGTAAAATGGGGCTCCTAGTCATACCTACCTCACAGGTGGCTGGAAAGATTAAAGGAGATAATAATGAATGCCAGAACAGATAGTGAATTATTAGTACTGAGTGCATTGGAAAAATAACTATGTTTTTTTTTTTTTAAATTGAGGAGGCAAAAAGGGGGGCAAATGATGACTTAAAAGTGAGGATAACATTTAAAACATTTTGCTAGGTCTCCAGTAAGTGAGACCTATGAATGAATAGAATAAAGTTTGTAGGTAAATAGGAGATATGCCATTGTGGGAAGGGAAGTATAATTTTGGAAAATAAGTTGTAGTTAAGAAAAAGTGCTGAGTGCCATTTCAGGTATACGTTCTCTTCTTTCCAGAGCCACCATGTATATAGGATGCTTACTGAACAAAGGGTCTGGACAAGTACACGGGAAAGGAGCTAAAATCCAGCCTATGCTTTGTTTAGCGAGGCACAAGGTGTAGGGTTGCATCTGCCTGGAGAAGGAGTTTCATTCGCAAGTGAACACAAAGGCTCTGTATGGTCTATTTATAGCACTTTGCCTTCCAGCCCAGGTAAACTCAGAGGAGGTCAGACTATTCATATCTCTCTCTCATAAGAAAGCCGCCTGTTCCTAAAACCCACATGGCTCTTGTGGCACTATCATATGATGCAATTTATTGTTAGTATTAATTTATTGCTGTCATCTGTCAATAAAACTTTTATTATGCAATAAACATGTATTGAGCATCTGGAATGTGTGGGCTGAGATATTAGATGTGGATGTGTTTATAACTTATCTCTCAAAGAACCTAAAATACATCTTGAGTGTAGGAGTAGGTAGAATCTATTTGGGCTTCTTGTGTAATGTCCTGTTTAGATGATTATTAAAGATGCTTACTGATTGAGTTATGTGTTTTTGAAGACATTTACTGATTGATTGATTGATTGACTGACTGATTGACTAGGATCAAAATAGTATGAGGAAAGCCAAATGCCAATGATATCAGACAGTGAAAAATAAGAATGTAAAATAATTGCTAAAATTGGAAGTGTAAATGTGTTTTGTAGCAGGTGAAAACTAAAGTCAAATCATGAAATCTTAGGATGTTTCACTTCCATGTCCTCATCTGCTGATCATCTTATTTTTAGTTTTAGTATTTTTATCTTCTGACTTTTTCTATGTTAACATTTAATTTTAAAATTGGTTTTGCATTAGAAATATACTTAGAATGACTTTGACATATTTTTAAATCTGACTTTACTTGTTCAAATAAATGAACAGGAAAGGGGGTATATTATCCTAAGGTTTAGCTTACAGTCAGTTTTTGAGGACTATATCTACTTCCCATACAGAGATATTATGCCAGTTAATACTCTTTAACAACATGAACATATAAAACTAAATTTTTGTATTAAAATGCCAATTTTATTAAGACTTTTGCCTGGCAGCAGCAATTCTAAAATGCCATCCATTGTGAGGCGGATTTTGATTTCAGAGATTTTAAAATGAGAAAATTGCATATCTTAGACTTGATGACTTATGGTAGTGGGTGAGAAACAGAATTGGTTTTGCTCTGGGTGTGGTGAGTGGATGGATGTGCTCAGTTCTGTAGATGTTTAGGTTATAGAGAACTTGGAAGACCAACGTATAAGACCTCACTCTGGATCCCAATAGGTTCAGGTATGAGTGAGAAGGACACAAGATCAGGAAGCTCAAAGGAGTGACTTACAAGGGTGCTGGCTGATGAGAAGGAAGCAAACCCAAGTGGCAAGCAAAGGGAAGCTAAAGGTTTTCTGAGGATGGAGATGGGTAAGAGGCTATGTGAGTTAGGTCTAGTGAGATCCAGCATCATGTATATGTAGATTTATTAAGACTGCTCGTGCAACCAAAGTAAACGTTGTTATTCTTCCTCACAAAACCTCCACAGGAATTCAAGGTTACATTTGACTTTCCCTATACTACACCAGTATTTGTAAGGAAGAATAAAAATGAAAATTATATTTTGCTTTAATAAAAGTAAAGAGAAAATTAACCAATCTAATACGGCATCCCTCATCTCTAAATAGATAAGTAAAAGATTAAAAAATAGCACAACAAAACAAAAATACCTTGATGGTTATACAATTTGATGGTTACAGTATTATTTTAATTCTACTGCTTTTCACTTTGTCCTCTGGTTTTATACAGCATAACTGGCTTCTACTTTCATTGCCCTATCGAAAGCCATGGTTATATTATTTGTCTATAGCCCTGGGGAAAAGCATTAAAATAGGTTTTATGAGAATGCAACTAGAAGAAAATGTATTTACAAAGGATAATATTGCTCTAATTATGAATTTTAACTTTAAATTTATGTAACAAAAACATACTTAGCTGAGATATTATATAATTATTATCATTTAAAGTAAAGCTCCAACAGAACTGAATTTGATCCTACCTCTATGTAGAATCAAATTACATGGGCTTTTTCAATGGGGAGAGTGTAGAGCTGTAAATGAGAAAATATGCAGAGTTCCTCTTACAGGGGCCACATGAGAGTAAGGCGATTTACCTGTGTGGCATGTGACCTGGGGCTAGTGAGGGGTGGGAGACCTGAAGAGCGATATTGCAGTCTGGAGATAAAGGAAAGAAATCTTCGGGATGGAGAGTTGTCTGGTTTGTATATGTCTCCACATCGTCTTCGAGTTAAATTGTGACTGCCTGTTTGTAAGATCATAGGTGCTATAAAATCCCTCATAATCTTCAATCTCATTGCATACTATTTGCCCCACTCTTTATGTAGTCCAGAAATTTGTTCTTTAAATAAAATTTTATGTATCAGTCATGTGATACCCTGTGGTTCTCCCATAATGTCACAACCTTCAAGCAGGCTGAGATAGTGTGTGCGTGTGTGTGTCTGTGTGTTTTAAACCCTTAATTCCTCTCTCTTTACTCCCCAAACTAGAAAAATTACTATTTATCCTTCATTTTTTTTTATATATGCCTCCACTTAGAAGCCTTCCAGACCTCTACAGACCAGGATAGATTATTTATTTTGTTCTAAACATCTTGCTGTGTTTACATCTGTCATAGCCCTTAACTAACTATGTATAATTACCCATTAATCTTGCATGTTTTACCAATAAGACTGGAATGCAATATGCAGATGATGTATTATAGAATTGTACATTTGAAACGTACATAATCTTGTTAACCAATGTCACCCCAATAAATTTAATAACCTGGAAAGTAGACAATATGCCTAAACACCCTTGGCTCTCAAGGAAGCAATTCATATTATCTGTGTGTTACATATTCCTTGCTGATTATGTTAAGGAATTATAAGAATGATGAACTCAGGCAATGATTAGCTGGTTTGCAAGAAGAGATCTAACAAAATAAGAGAGCATGTAAAAATCAGGAGTCCCACAGGATTGGAAAAACTAATGGTTTCTCTCACTGAACAACTGCATATAACTACTATTATTCAAAATCTTTTTTCCGAGGATGACTAATAGTCCAATAAGTAAGTCATTCTTTGTAATTCCTGATCTTCAGCATTAAAAATGTATCACTAGTCTACTTTTTTTTATTCCATACTTTAATTTTCAGAATAGTCGTTTTTACTGAATTAATTTTTATACAACTGAGAACCATGTTTAAACCTGAGAGAATATAGAGCAACCGCTGCAAACCTCAGAGAGAAAGCTGCCCTCCTGTTCCGACCAATGCCAGACAGTCCCGCTTCTCCTGTTTGAGTCTGGGTCCCTAGAGACTTGCCCAGAACTGCAGCTCAGGGCCTGAGTCTCCCTCCTGATTGAGGACGACAGCCGCGCCCTCAGCCACCAGCCCACACCGTGTGCACCTTCGCACGTTTGTATTTTCCGCATTGCGCCTCCTCTGACTCTCGAAGGCACATTCAACAGTGTTGCTTCGGCTGCAGCACTGAGATAAATCTCCTGAGCTCTTCCCACAAACTATAAGAAAATTTTCCCGAGAGAACCAAGATGGCGGCATAGGTTAACGCCGGAGTTTGCTGCTTTGAACAACTACTTCAAAAGTGAAACTAAAAGACGGAACGGACATCACCCAGAGCCACAGGAACGCTGGCTGAGTGGAAATCCTACAACTAGGAGGAAAGAGAAACGCATACGGACACTCAGAGGAGGCGCAGTGCTGAAGTCAAATTCTAAGGTGCGGAGTGCACGGAGCGGGCTGGCGGCGGAGGGCGCAGTTGTTGTTTTCGGTCGGGAGGGAGTCGCAGACTCTTAGCTCCAGATACAGGCGAGTCTTTAGGGACCCAGACTCAAACGGGAGAGGCGGGACTGTCTGGCTTCGGTCAGAGCGAGTGCAGCTTTCTCTCCGAGCTTTGCAGCGGGTGCTGGGACTCAGAGAGGCAGAGCCCCTGGGGACAGGACTGAAAGTCGCCATAACTGCTCTCTCCAGCCCACCCTGTTGATCCTGTGCGACCCGCCCTACCCAAGCCCTGCACAGAGGCATTTGCCGGATAGCCTCAGGCAAAGGCTAGATTAGCACCTCCCTAGAGGACAGAAGTTCTCTCACTGCTGACACAGCTGATTCTCATAGCCACTTGGCCTGGAGGTCAAACCCTCCCTGGTATTAGCTACAACAATCAAGGTTTAACTATAAGACTGCGAACAAAGACCACTAGGGGGTGCACCAAGGAAGCATAACAAAATGCGGAGACAAAGAAACAGGACAAAATTGTCAATGGAAGATATAGAGTTCAGAACCACACTTTTAAGGTCTCTCAAGAACTGTTTAGAAGCCGCCGATAAACTTAATGAGATCTACAAGAAAACTAATGAGACCCTCGATGTTATATTGGGGAACCAACTAGAAATTAAGCATACACGGACTGAAATAACGAATATTATACAGACGCCCGACAGCAGACCAGAGGAGCGCAAGAATCAAGTCAATGATTTGAAATGCGAGGAAGCAAAAAACATCCAACCGGAAAAGCAAAATGAAAAAAGAATCCAAAAATGCGAGGATAGTGTAAGGAGCCTCTGGGACAGCTTCAAGCGTACCAACATCAGAATTATAGGGGTGCCAGAAGATGAGAGAGACCAAGATATTGAAAACCTATTTGAAGAAATAATGACAGAAAACTTCCCCCACCTGGTGAAAGAAATGGACTTACAGGTCCAAGAAGCACGGAGAACCCCAAACAAAAGGAATCCAAAGAGGACCACACCAAGACACATCATAATTAAAATGCCAAGAGCAAAAGATAAAGAGAGAATCTTAAAAACAGCAAGAGAAAGTAACTCAGTTACCTACAAGGGAATACCCATACGACTGTCAGCTGATTTCTCAACAGAAACTTTGCAGGCCAGAAGGGAGTGGCAAGAAATATTCAAAGTGATAAATACCAAGAACCTACAACCAAGATTACTTTATCCAGCAAAGCTATCATTCAGAATTGAAGGTCAGATAAAGAGCTTCACAGATAAGGAAAAGCTAAAGGAGTTCATCACCACCAAACCAGGATTATATGAAATGCTGAAAGGTATCCTTTAAGAAGAGGAAGAGGAAGATAAAGGTAAAGATACAAATTATGAACAACAAATATGCATCTATCAACAAGTGAATCTAAGAATCAAGTGAATAAATAATCTGATGAACAGAATGAACTGGTGATTATAATAGAATCAGGGACATAGAAAGGGAATGGACTGACTATTCTTGGGGGGGAAGGGGTGTGGGAGATTTGGGAAGAGACTGGACAAAAATCGTGCACCTATGGATGAGGACAGTGGGTGGGGAGTGAGGGCGGAGGGTGGGGCAGGAGCTGGGAGGAGGGGAGTTATGGGGGGAAAAAGAGGAACAAATGTAATAATCTGAACAATAAAGATTTAATTTAAAAAAAAAAGGAAAGAAAATTTTCCCTCCTACTGTAAAAAAAAAAAAAAAAAAAGAAGAAGGCACATTCTAACTTGGCTGACAGCTGCACTCAGGACCTGGGAGTTTCACCTGGAAATGCAGCCCGCCCTCCCCATTTGGAGCTGCCCATTTGTTGCAGAAACCAGAGCCAGAAATCAGAATCCCCAGCCCATTTTTGCATACCTGCAGGCCTTTGCAAATCTGGAGCCTGCTTATCTGTTAACTGCCCATTTGGCCTACCCTTTGGCTGTTTCCCTATGTAACCCCAGCCCTTGCATATCACTAAGCCCTTTGAAGATCCTCTTCCCTTTGCATATCTGTAAACTGCCCATATACCCTTTTGCCTACTTTCCTTTGTATTTCTACCTATATAAGGGCTGGCTTATGGTGGGCTGCAGAGCAGATTTTGTGGACCACCTGCTGCTCTCCCATATTGCCATCAATATTGGAATAAATGCTCATATATGATTCAAAAAAAATAAAATAAAAAAATAAACCTGAGAGAATATAGAAAATCACCCCCCCCCCCAAAAAAAAAAAATGTGTAAGATAAATAACCAGTGGAATTTTTAGTGATTTTCCTTAATTGGGATTAATGGTGTTTTACATATAGGAAGAATTTTGTACACAAATTTAGTGACAAAATGAGCAGCCTGTGGTGGTGACTGCTATGTATGCCATAAAACATCCTCTTTGCCCTTTTCACCTACTGATAGAATTGAACTGTAGCTGGGACATAGTTTCCCAGCCTGAGGCTACATACTAGTATTTCAGCCCTTCCTGTGGCTCTTTGTGGCTCTGTGGTTAATCTCCCCAGTGTGACTTGGGGGCAATAATGAGTTCCCCTTGTAGGCTTCTGTTCCATGCATAGCATTCGTGTGGCAACCACTGAGCCAACCATTGTTGTTTCTGTCCTTCTGTCAACTGTCTATGCAGGTGTGATTCTTGATGCCCCAACATGACATCCTTACACACATGAGGCCCTGGAAATCCAAAAAACCGGCACAAATCACTTCACATAGACATTGTAGAAAACATTTCTTCTCACTGGGTTGTTACTGCTTCCTAGGCATCTACCCAGGAAGCAAGGATTTGCTTTACCCTCTCATGCCCCAAAACCTAGCTGAGAATATGTTGCCTCCCCAAAGCTTAGCATGGGAAGTGATGAAACACTGAGCTGGGCACAGTGGAAGCTGGCAGTCCCGGGAGCTAGGGGTCCCTTGCTTGGGCCTAAAGCGGAGCCCACGATCGCGGGGCCGCTGCAGCTGTGGGTCCCCGCTGCCCGGGCCGGACACCTAGGCCAGAGGCGTTAGGCCTGGGCAGGGGCAGAGCCTGCAACCGCGGGGAGCTGGGGGTCCCCTGCCGAGGCCTGACACCTCTGCCGGAGGCCTCAGGCCTGGTCAAGGGGCCGATCCGGTGATTGGTGATCGGAGGGTGATGAGGGTCAACTCCTCTGGCCCAGGCATCAGGCCTGGGTGGGGGGCGGAGCCAGGGATTGGGGGGATATGAAGGTCCCCTTGCCCAGGCCTGAAGCCTGGGTCAGAGGTGTCAGGCTTGGGCGGGGGGTGGAGCAAGCGATCAGAGGGAGATGGGGGTCCCCTGCCCAGGCATGATTCCTGGGCCAGAGGCCTCAGGCCTGGGCGGGGGCCAGAGCCAGTGATCAGGGGGAGATGGGGGTCCCCTGTCCAAGCCTGACACCTCTGGCGGAGGCATCAGGCCTGGGCAAGGGGCCGATCCTGTGATTGGAGGGTGATGGGGGTCAACGCCTGAGGGCTCCCAGTATGTGAGAGGGGGCAGGCTGGGCTGAGGGACACTGCCTTCCCCACACACACCCAGTGCACGAATTTCGTGCATGGGGCCCCTAGTGATAATATAAGAAGAAATTATCCTAATTTTAATTATAGATAGTTTTATTTCAAATAGAGCAAAACAGATCATGAAAATTTCATGGAGGAGCATAATCTTCTTATCAATGATGGAATCCTATTTCTCTGAGAACTTGATTGCTTTCAGAGAAGAAGGTAACCTCAGAAACAATTGTCAACACCTAGGGTCCAGGATGAAGACTCTAATTTAAAAATCAGGGAGAAAGGTCGTTTGGGGTCAAGGAGAGGGTAAATTGGTAGACAGAAGAGATTTGAGATGCTCAGGCCAGGACCGGGATACTGGTTGTCACACTGTAAGGTGTCCTCCCACCCATTTTCAGGTTCTTAAAAATAGATCCTAGTGATTTTCCATGTCAGAGTGGGATCCTAGTGGGATCCTAATGATTTTCCATGTCAGAGTATGGGGAACAAAACTATCTTTGTTATCATTGTGATAAATATGGTTAGTGGTCTTCTCACAGATTGGTGAAATTCAGAGAAGAAAGATTACAAAGTTACCAACCAAAAGCCCAGCATGAAATACACAGGTAGAATGGTCTGATCTGTTTTCTTTCTCTAAAAGATGAATAGACTCTCCAGAAGGCCTCATGTAGAATGTGAGTGTACCTCAGTATAAGGAAAACAAATCATTTTATTTAGAGGTCAAAAGAAAGATACCGAGTATCATAGATATCGTTCTACCACCCAGTGCAAACTGTCTCCTCCTGTGACACATAAAGACAGACAAGTGGCAGGGGACTGAGTACTACAATTTTCTAACATGCTTTTGTGGCTTAATGTAGCCTGTTTGCCAGAGAGCTGCCCAGAATAGCATTTGATAAAATAACCACTTTGTGGAAGCTGTCTCCAGACATCACCAATGTCCACCAGTGTTAATCCCTACTGGCTCCTCTATGACATCATTGTAATGAACGTTTCTCTGCTATTTGAAGCTGACCGACTTTCTGAAACTCTCTCCATTCTGGTCACTGAGAGGCCCTGCCTCCTGATTCTTCTAATCCTCTCTGATTGTATTCTTTTTCACAATTTCCCCCAACACTCCTTTTCCATTGGATTCTTAAGATGTAGGTTTCCCCTCATATTCTGCACTCTGTTTTCTTATCTTCCATCTCTGTACTGTTTCCCTGGGAAATGTCACCTATCTTGGATATATAGAGGATGCCCATATAAGTCTGTGAAAACCTTTCATATTTCTCAGTAGAATACTTGTACCCTCCATTTGCGCTGCCACTGAAATTTGATTGTAACTCCATAAGGTCAGGGATGTTTCCATTCACTCACTCCTAGCACAGTGCCTGCATACAATGTTATTTAGTGTGTCTAAACAATGCATGCATGAATGAATGAATGTTTACTAGCATCTACATGTGTTATAAAATAGGTTTTAGTGCAGCCACTGTTGGTGTCAATTTAAAGCAATTCCCTAGTCACAAAAGTGAATCCATGTAACTTTCTTAACAAACTTATTTAATTCCCTGGCCTTGAGCCCTTCTTCATCAAATGGCTTTCTACTCAATTTGATTTTTAAAAATATGTTTAAGAATATGTTTACTATAACACTAAACACATATTTTAGGATAATGAAGGAAACAGCTTAATATAAAAATAGTTTTCTAGAAAGAGCAATCAAGCTAATAGCAATGCCCTTTAATATATTAATTTTAAATATCTGGTGTGTTATAGAGTGGTGGAAAAGCCATCAGTCTGGTGCAATATTTTGGCCCTGGTAACAACTACCTTTTTTATTATCTATATAGACATGCACAAAAAAGTTACAACTAAAACTCATCTCAAAATTGAATGATTGATTGAGACACAGGATACAAAATTTCAACATGGAAGCTGCCCTTTTGCTAACTTACATTGCAGTGGTAATTTGTTTACCTTCAATGAATACACCAATTGCCCATTTATGTTAATACTAACATTTCAAAATATCACAGGATTATTACCATGTCATTTACAAGTGTCATTTACTGACTTTTCCCCAAGAATCACAGATATTTCATCCTAAGAGGAAATCAAGAGATCATCTTGTCCAGTTCTCTGCTTTTCGACAGGCAAGTAAGGTATTGATATTCTCCTCTTAGGAAGGAACTACTTTGAATGACATGACCAAAGTTCACTGCTAATTAGTGCTGAAATGCTAGGTTTCACATCTTCCAAATGCAGTGTACTTGTTACTTTCTGGTTTGCTATTTTCCATCTGCAGCATTTATTGCACTGAACTCACTTCATAAAACGCCATTTTGTGATGGTATATTTAGAGGTCCACTATACTGAGTCTCAGGGGGAAGGGTACTTGTAGACCATACAGGACCAAATGAAAGAAAGGAAGTACTGATATTCAGGCTCAACTATTACGCTATAAAAATTTGAGACATAAAAACAAGAAAATAAATAACTAATCTTAAAGAAAAACACAACTATGACTTTAAATAATCATATTTAAAAAGGAAAGTAAGGGTCAGAGTAATGTCCGTAGTTGGAAAGAAATTCTAAGTCTTTATCCTTTCTCCCATCCAGAATGCTGTGAATAATATACTAGTAAAATCCAGCTGTTCTTCACTTGAGGTATGCCTATATATAAAGATAAAAGTAAGTAGAAAAAACACCAATTACGTGCATGTTTTGATTCTTGCTATCCACTACTGATATCTTCAAGTAAGAGATTTGTAGAAAGCATCTATAAGTTATTGCATTTGTGTGATAAAAACAAAACAATGCAAGCTCTTGTCAACACTCTTTCCAAAACTCCCTCAAAACAACCATTTTACTCCTTCCGCCATGGAGAGATATATTACCCAGCACTACAAAACGCCCATCTTAGGATCTAGTTATAGCTATCTTCTTCAGGCATTGTCCAATGTTCTGATTTTATTATCTTTTCTCCTATTTTCTATCACCACAGCAATTCCTATTTCTTTACAATATCTAGAGCAATATATTCTGTGGTGGTTGCAAAGCAATCATCCATCTCTGTCCCTTGCAGTTACAACACCTCAGTTCTGGGTGCTGGCCACAGTCAGACCTAGCCAATCAGAGCAGTCCATTCTCCAAGCCACAATGATTGGTGTAGGGAAGGGCATGTATAGGGATTTGCCCAATAAAAGTGAATCTCATGACTTGTTCAGAGACAGAAGAGGAGACAAAATGATGTCTCTCGGTATGAGTGGTGTGGTTTGTAAATATGAGACCTGGATCTTTCCTGCCATCGTGTTCATATGAGGAAGCAATTCTGAAAATGCTGCTAAGTCAGCAAAAGGGGAAGATGTAAGAATCACACAGAAAGAATGCAATGACCAAATCACACTGGAAACGTTCCTCTTCATCTTTCAGCTACAAACCCCCAAATCTGAGATGAATACAGAGGCAAGAAGCCAGTTTGAGTTGGTTACCCTTTTACTTATAACTAAAGGCACTTAAGAGTTAACGGGGGAAATTATGGTGTTACAATATACCATGCACCGCACTGTGAAACTTGCTGAGGATGTTGGTCCCAGAGCAACAGGAAGCCCTGTTTGGGAGTGAAATAATTGGTAATTTTGTTTTGTGTCACCTCATTAAAGGTGTGTTCACTATGTTATGAACTACTCATGTTATAATTATGTGATTTGACAAAATAACTCTTTCAAATTATTTCACTTTTAAAGCCAGCTTTTTAAACCCAAGAGAGTGATTTTCTTATACTGCAAATTATAATAGGTTAGTTTGGGGCCCAACAGAATTACCTATTTGTCTCTCAAATCACACAAATCTGTTAGTGATACAGGCAGAGTGAACAAAAACAATATGGCCATACTATGAATTTAAATAAAAAGGGAATGCTATTCCTTTAACATAGACCTTGATTCTTCTTAATTCTCTTCTGTACCATTATTCTTTTTTCCCGAGCACCCCACAATGTTAAAACTTGTACTTATTTTATAATTAAGGAATATCTAATAAAGTTTCAGTAAAACCTTGATGTTCCCAAATCTCAAGTCTTTGTCAGGGTTGTTATTTTACGCTGTCCTTAATTTTTTTTTTTTTTTTTTTTTTTTGTAGAAACTAAACATAACTGAATTGCTACATAGGACATGGCTACACAGAATTTTAGTCTCAGCTGCATAACCAAGGCAGATGGGAAGAGGCAGCATCTGCTACACATTCTGGATAAACATTCTGTAGCCTCTTAAACTAATATAAATTCAAGGTGCCCCGTGCTTCTGCCTGGGCCACTGGCTGGCATCCAGGAAGCCTGGTGAACCATCTGTCCATTCACATTTATATTGAATTGTCGAAGACATCCATGATGTTGCCTCATTTTGTCTTGTTTACAAATGTGGTTCATATTGTGCTCTTGGAAGAGCCCAGGGCTGGAAATAAGGAATACTGGTTTCTACTCAGTGTTTTGTATCTAACCAGCAATGTAACTTTAGGTAGAATGTTTCACCTTTGATGGCTCCTTTTCTCATCTGTCAATCATTAAATTGAACTAGATGTTGTCTAAGAGGATTTTCGGATTCCGTGAAGAGATGTTCTGCAAAGCAAAATGTACTCTCCTTTCCCTGGGCACAGGGCCTAAGTACTATGTTTTGACAGAATCCTTCAAAAACTGAAGAAATAACTTTGGACTTATGAGGAAGCCATGTGGACTAAATAAGCTGTGGTAGTGACTCCAATAAAGAACTAGTTTAAAATAGACACTCTCTTTGGGCACAGCTGAGCATCCATCCATCCTGACAACAACTATCCATCCATCCATCCATCCATCCATCCATTAATCCAACATGTCTTAAGCTTTCATAGTCATGGGGATGCCTGTATTTGCTCTGTGAGAGGGGAGGGATGTCAGGAAAGGGCAGTTTTTCTGGGATCAAGAGTGAAACTCACAATCTAAAGAGGGAACAGACATAAATGATTGATGTACTAACTTATTTTGTGGATTGGGGACTAAGGATCAGAAAGTGAAGGTGAGTAATGAGGCTAAAGTAGAAAAGACTTAAGTAGGGAACACTCTGGATGCAGGAGACAGATTGCTTTCAGTTGCTTACTTTTCCCCACCACAGTTAAAAAACTACCCAAAATAAATTCACCCCGTGATTGCCTAAGAAATGTAGATGATTAAATATGCACTTTATACATCAATTGACTGGATAAATGTGAACCCGCTGAGTACTGGCACTATAACTGTTTGTTCCCTGCTGCATCCCCTCCAATTAGCAGAGAGTCTCTATGTAGTGGACACACAATAAATGCGTGCTCAGTGGCTGTTGGTTTGAACTCATTCTAATTGAAGGGGTGTGATATTTTCTTCATTAATTTGAAGTAGAAGGCCCAATGTGTCATAAGAAGGAAAGGAATTGGCTGATTTGTGAACAACAAAACATTACCTTTATGAAATTAGGAAGAATATGATGAGATGACTACATACTTTTAAAGAATTTTAATACTGAAAATGATTGGCTAAAGAAGAGAGAAGTAAGAACTTTATGTGGTCATGGAGCTTTAACAATCCTGTCTAATACAGAATCTGCTAAAACCTGATTATGATTACATTTACTCAAAAACCCCTACTACCTTCCAAAAGCCAAGAGCAGTTGGAGGAGCCTCTCAGGGGATAGCAGTCAGAGCCAGAGTGGCCAATTTTGAGCAAAGATTTCAGCAGCCTGAGAAACAAAATTCCTGAGAGGACTTGGAAATTGCAGTGGTAGCCACAGACCAAAGGGTGTGTACTAGTGTGTGTATCTGGGACTGTCCATCATCCCAGCAGTGAGCCTTCTACTGTCACCCAGAGAGAAACAGTAGCAATGTCACCAACATTGTAGCAACTACTATAGTTCTTTTTTTTTTCAAACAAAGGAGATCAATATACATTGCAAGTACTTACTTTTTATTTATATAAAATAAGACATTTTTGATGCAAACCACTGCTTTTATGTAATTTTTACTGATGGGCCCCATTCTTTTGGCAAAGGAAATCACAGGCCTGAACCTTCTCAAGAAAATAATGTTGGCTTTTATAGGAGCAAGAGTCATTTGAAGCAGTAGGAACATCTTAATGACTAAGGACCACTATTTTTCATTGTGTAGGGGGACTGAAGGAATAGGGGCTCAGTCAGATTTGTGTGGGATAGAATAGAGTCAAGTGATCAGAAGCTTTCAGAACATTTTGTGATTTGAAGGGAAAAGTTTTCAAAGCTTAAAAATTGCTTTGCACTAAGGCATTTCAGGGCCCACTTCCCTTTCAGATTCAACCATTACAAAAATGGGAAGCATTGCAATCATTCCAAATGGCCATGGTGTGCTGAAGGTAAGAGCAGAATTAGGGGTATTAGAGTACTTTCTAATGGTCTGTGCTCCCTCAGTCACTCAGCTAATCTATTGGCAATGATTCTAAAACTCTAAAGCTACATGTTGTTAGCCAAGAATTGTATGAAATCACTTCATAGGAAAAAAAATCTGAAGGAAATGGTATTTGAGAAAGAATGATGGAAGCCAGATCAGATCAAAGTGCTAGTATATCCCCTATCCTTCTAGTGGCATAGAGAACTCACTGACCCTCTGGATGAAGTTTGCTGAGGGAAGAGGCAGTCCTTCCGTTAGAAGTTAACTTTTCATCAGACCTGCTCCCACGTCATTGACACTTGCTAAAGCTGCTGAACATGAGCTTTTCCTTTCCTTTAAAAAATGGAGACAAATGAGGTTAATAGCAGTTCGCCTCGGTCTATGTGTGTGGCAGCCGCATTCCGTTGTCAATCAGGGCTTCTTCATCTGCATGGGCAGAGCTCAGATGCCCTCAATGATGGGCAGAGCCCACATGGCCAGCGTGTCTGTGCCTAGAGATGCTGCTGCCACCCAGGCTCCAAATACGTTTAGCTTACTCCAGTCTGCCAGAAAAATGGCATTTTTATGTTCACTCAACATTAAGATTTTTAGAAAGTCTTGACTTCTCTAACATCTATTCTCCCCTGCTTCCTTATCTTAAAAATTCTGATTTTGATGAGGGGCAGTACTGTTCTCAATGACAATATTTAATAGTCTGTTTCTCTGTAGATAGTGATGTTCAGGTGGCATAGTGATTGCCAACAGAATGTAAGCTGAGTCTGCTCAGATGGACCTTCTGGGAAACCCAGAATTTCCTAGAGTGTGGGGTCTCAAATTCCATGGACCAGCAACAGCAACATATCCTGGACCCCTGTTAGACATGCAAATCCTTTTCCTAATCAGAAACTGGGGTAAGATCCAGAAATCTCTGTATTAAGTGTCTGGATGATCCTGATGCATGATAAAGTTTGAGAACTAATAACTTAGACCTAGTGTAATGGTTCTTAAATGTGTCTGAAAATTAGAGGTAACTAATGCTTGGGTATTAACCCCAGAGAGTCTCACTTAATTGGTCTGGGATGTGGGTTGAAATGATGCCAATCTCCTGACTGTAATACTGCATTTTAGTTATGCAAGGTGTCACCTTCTTGTTTCCTAGGTGATTCCATAGTAGGTAAAAGTTGGAAGAGCCTGTTCCCCTGATGGCACATTCCATGTTTTCTTGAGTTACTCAGTGATGGCAAAGAATGCAATGGTGTCTGCATTTCTGCTTCTGTTAACTTATTTGTTGAAACCCTCACATTAAAAGTAAGTGATACAGATCCAGGGACAGAGAAGCATCGATCAGACCATCAAACCTCAGAGGGAAGGTAGGGGAAGGTGGGGGTAAAGGGGAGGGCTCAACCAAAGGACTTGTATGCATGCATATAAGCCTAACCGATAGACACAGACAACAGGGGGGTGAGGGCATGAGTGGTGGGCGGGGGGGGGGCGAGGGGGAGCTATGCAGAGATAAAAACACATATGTAATACCTTAATAAAGAAAAAAAGAAAAAAATTAATGTTTATTAAAGATTGTTTCAAAATTTAAATTGGAAAAAAAAAAGTAAGTGATAAGGAGAGCAATGCCAAGAATCTCCGTGTTTCCTACTACCCATTTCCCCACCCTCAGTTGTCCTAGAAAATAAAAAGTGGGTTAGATCCCAAAAGTACCGAGGAACTTCTCAGTATGGTAGCAATGACAATAGAACCATGAAGCAATAAAAGAATCTTTGCCGTATGTTCACTGCCAGATCCCTGCACAGGGCAGACAATGTTTTTATATATGTTATTGTGAGATGTTTCCAGCCTTCTCAGGAGGTTCATTGGAGGCCCTCAGCCAAGGCTAACAATGGATTTGTCCCAGCTTGAGGTATGCCAACTAAGCAAACTCTGTAGTTTAGGTTTGGGGCACTGCGGTTTGTGGCTGTCCAAGCTTACTTGTTTATTGGCCTCTAGGTTTTCCTAAATTGTTGGGGAAACCAGCCCAACGGGCACAAGTGGTTGAAGCAGGAATCTGAGCAGTGTTTAGTGTTTAAAGGCTGGGTTGTGGTAAACGAGCAAGAATGGGTGGAGTTGAATTCAGTAAAACACACCATTAGTAGCTGATGATGGTTTTGTTCCATGGTAGGGGAGGGTATGCACAACTGAGAATAATGCTTAGAGAGAGAACTCAACATAATACCTGGCTTCATCTCTGAGGTAACAAAGCTGAACTGAAAAAAACAAATACTTGGAGTAAATTGATTATAAATGTTGGAAGTGATTTACCCTGACTCCCCTCAGTTACAGAGAAGTGTAGCAGGTTAATGTTTAGTTAGGGTATCTTTTCAAACTTGAATGACAAACACATCAGTTTCAAAGGAAAACCAAAAGTCTTCATTTTTCTTAGTAGTGACATAAGATTGCTTTAAAATGTTATATATAAATATAAAAAATCAATAACCAATATTAAAATTATCAATCCTATCTAATAAAGAGGGAATATGCTAATTGACCTTCACACTGTGGCAAAGATGGCAGCACTCACAGCCAATAAGGACAGAATATGTTAGTTGACTACCCTGCTCTCAAAGATGGTGGCACCCACAGCCAATAAGGAGGGAATATGATAATTTACTTACTAGCCTGCAGGGGAGGGCAGTTGGGGGTGACCAGGCCTGCAGGGGAGGGCATTTGGTGGCAATTGGGCTGGCATGAGAACAGTTAGGCATTGATCAGGCTGGCAGGGGAGTGGTTAGGGGGTGATTAGGCTGGCAGGAAGAAGCAGTTAGGGGCAATCAGGCAGGCAGGCAGGTTAGCAGTTGGGAGCCAGCAGTCCCGGATTGTGAGAGGGATGTCCGACTGCCGGTTTAGGTCTGATCCCTGAGGGCATCCCCCGAGGGGTCCCAGATTGGAGAGGGTGCAGGCTAGGCTGAGGGACACCCCCCTCCCCCAGTGCACAAATTTCATGTACTGGGCCTCTAGTTTAATATAAGTGGTTTCTGTGGGAGAAAAAAAATCTCATTTTCAACTACCAAGCTATAATGTTTTATTGACCCATGTGTTAGTCTGGGTCCTCTGAAAAGCAGATGCAAGATGAACATGCAATTGATTAAGAGAGACACCTGTAAGAAGAATGGGGAGAGAGCTAGGAAGTCTGATAGAAGTTTGACCCCTTGTGAGGGCAGATGGAAGGTTGTCTGAAAGTGCTCTAGACTGATGAGTAGCCTAAAGAATCTTGTCCAGGCCATCAGGGAGTTAGGCTAAGGTATGTCATCAGAGAATTTCTGATTCTCAGGAAAGAGCCTGCTTTAGTATCCCAACTAGTGTCTTATGTACTATTGTACTTACCAGTAACATTATTACAAATTAATACATTGATGGGATATGTTCAAGTTAGTACTAACCCCTAAGCATGAGACTCTTTTGCAATGGAGATGCCTATGCAACCATGTGATGGTTGATGATTCAATTCTTCCACCACTTTCACACATTGTGAAATATTACTGATACAACACATTCAAAGGTCATTGGCCTCCCCTTGCCAACATTTATCCATTTTCACATTAAATCTTTCTCTGTTCCTTTCTCAGTTGCCAGAAACAATTAAAGAGCAATCTATTTTTACTTCATGATGTTCCTGTGATTACTAGTCTATTTTTTAAAAGTCATTTGTTAAACTGCAGTGTTGTTTCTATGAAAATGTATTGTATTTGTGAAAGACTAGCACATGAGATTTGTTTTTATAACCAGAGAAGTAATTCAACATGAGTAAATGGCTGCCTTTACAACACCGTCCTTTGTACAATAGAAGAGAGCAGCTTCATGATAGCCATTTGCACTTAATAACACATGAAAAGTAAAATATCATTATGTTACTAGATTATTTGCCACACACATAAGTATTAATATACATGCAATGGCAGCACTGCATTCATGTTGTGGTGTGGGATTATTAGTGGCTTCCCAGGTCACCAGTCTCAATCCCAGCAACCTAATAGAAACAGGGAACTCCGGAAATATATAGTAGTGCCTGGGTATCACTCTTCGGAGATTCTGATCAATTGGATTTGAGTGGAGCTGGATGTTTATATGTTTTAAATGCACAGGCTTTAAATGAAAACCACCAGTAAACTTATAGTGAGTTCTTAGATTACTTTTAAAATGAGAAAATAATTATCATACAGAGTTCTTAGATCTTTTAAAATATAATCATGGGTGGTGCAGTCACTTTGAAAAACAGTCTGGAAGTTTTTACGAAACTAAATATACTGTAACCATATGATCCAGAAATAGTGCCCCTTGGTGTTTACCCAAATAAACTGAAAACTGATGTCCACACAAAAACCTTCACACGAATGTTTATAGCAGCTTTATTCATAACTGCCCAAACCTGGAAGCAACCAAGATGTCCTTCAGTAGGTGAATGGATAAACTGTCTTACATCGGGACAATGCAATATTATCATTCGATGTTAAAAAGACTTGAACTATCCAGCCATAAAAATACATGGAGAAATTTAAAATGCATATTAGTAAGTGAAAGAAGTCAATCTGAGAAGGCTACATATATGTGACTCCAACTATGTGACATTCTGAAAAAGACAAAATATGGAGACAGTAAAAAGATGAGTGGTTAAATAGGCATAGCACAGATGATTTTTAGGATAGTGAAACTATTCTGTTCCATATCACAGTGATGGATACATGCCATTACATATTTGTCTAAACTCATAGAATGTACAATATCCAGGTTGAGCCCTAATGTAAACTATTGACTTTAGGGGATAAAGATGTGCCAGTGTAGGTTATTGACTATAGCAAATGTACCATTGTGGTGGGGTATGCCGATAGTGGGAGGGCTTGTGCATGTGTGAGGATAGGATAGGGGTATTATGAGAAATTTTCATACTTTCAACTCAATTTTTCTGTGAGCCTAAAACTACTATAAAAATAAAATTTATTAATAAAAATATATAATCATAGTTTAACACTGGATTAAGGTAAATGAATGATGGTTTCATTTAAGAAAAATAACTGATTATACTAGTTAAATGCTCTAATTTCTAGTTTTTCCTTGCACCTACCATGTAAGAGATTTTTTTCAGATTATTTTTAAAATGTAAATTTTAAGGCAGTTTGCTTTATTTTATTTTTTTAAAATATATTTTATTGATTTTTTACAGAGAGGAAGGGAGAGAGATAGAGAGTTAGAAACATCGATGAGAGAGAAACATCGATCAGCTGCCTCCTGCACACCTCCTACTGGGGATGTGCCTGCAACCCAGGTACATGCCCTTGACCGGAATTGAACCTGGGACCTCTCAGTCCGCAAGCCGACGCTCTATCCACTGAGCCAAACCGGTTTCAGCAGGCAGTTTGCTTTAAATAAGACTTTTTAGTGACACAGTAAGAGGATTTATTGTAATTCACAATACTTCCTAAGTAAAAGAATGTCCAGCGCTTCCATGGCATTGGGAAATATCAACCTGCCCCCAAATAGATTATTGTCAATTTCAACTAGCTACTTACATCAATGCAATTTGTACAACAGAAAAAAAGAATGTGTAGCAAAGGACTGTATCATCATTTGAAATGAGGAAGCTGGAAATTTCATAATCATGAAAACTGATAAATTTCCTTCAAAACTGGTTGCTGAAATTCATTTGTTTTACTCACAGATACCAGGCAAAGAGACAACTACCCCAAAGTTACTAGAACCTCTGAAAAATAAAACTTTTATAGTATTAAGGTGAGTGTGTGTTTTTGTTTTAATTTAAGTAGATTTGCAGTAAAATATTAAGTCTCAAAGAGTATCTTTAACCTGGCCATGTGGCTCAGTGGTTGAGCATCAACCCATGAACCAAGAGGCCACAGGTTTGATTCCCAGTCAGGACATATGTTCAGGTTTCAGGCTCAGTCCCCAGTAGGGGGCGTGCAGGAGGCAGCTGATGAATTATGTTTCTCTCATTGATGTTTCCACCTCTCTATCTCCCTTTCCCTCCACTCTCTCTCAAATCAATCAAAAAATAAATAAATAAAATATTTGTAAAAAAGAGTAGCTTGATGTAATTCAGTAGTTAATAGCTTAGGAATCTTAGAGAATGCTAATCCTTGCTTTTCTCTTATTAGCTTTGTAATCCAGGAAGGAAATAAACCTTTCAACCTCAGTTTTTCAAACTGCAACACAGGGATAGTAACAATTCATAGACTATTGTGAGTGTTAGGTGAGATAATGTTGTGAAGCAACTGGCAATTTGTGCACAGTTGTGGCTCAGTTGGTGAGTTGTTACTATTACTGACAAAAATATATGAGATAAATCCAACAACTCGTGTTATCTTTCCAGTCAAGGGATTGTTCATATGGTTCCTCATTTACTTTTTTTTTTCCTGGTTCACTGGAAATCTGAGGCTGCTATAATTCAAAATCCAGAAGCATAGAGATTTCTCAGACACAAAATTATGTATAAAATACCTGAGATTTCAAGATCCCCCCCAGATCTACCTAGGAGCCCTTTAGTTTTAGGGCATTCTATCTCAAAGTGTGTTCTGAAAATGGTGTCCTAGAAAACGTAGATTTGGGAAGAATCCTGGGCAATTCTGTCTTAAAGACCAGAAGGGCCAGATGAAAACACACATCGTCAATTGAACTCTATGCATGTGGGGGCAGTTTTCTCTGGTAACTTGGACTTTACCCACCCAGACTTCTGGTGCCTGTGGATTCTGCTTTCTTATCCCCAACATCTCTATTTTAGACTTTTATTTTGACCAGACCCAGAGTACCTCATTCACAACCTTTTGAACAAATTAATATCAGACCCTGAAGCTCACTGTCAAGCTTCCTCCTCCCTTTTCAAACTTCCAGCAAAAAAATTAGTGGTGAACATGGTCATTTTATTTTCCTTCACACAACACTACAACCCATGGAATCTGTATCCTTCAGCCTCACACGTGCACTCAACTGGCATGACCATCTCAGCAGCTCTGATCAAGGAAGTTAGTTTTAGGAGGTCTGTGCCTTCTCCCACCAGCAGCCCTTTCTGGGTTCTAGATAAGGTGCAATTCCTGCCGGCTCACCGATTTCTGCTGATATGAGGAGCTCCCACCTTGGTTTGTTATGTAAGGCTGCCTCCTATTTCTTAATTTAATAATCACAACAACTAAGTATCTCATGACCGTGTTGCTTTTGGAAAGTACTGAGGAATAATTATTATTTTTACATATTCCTCAATTTGGGTTAGACAGATGCTTTCTTATGATTGCATTGAGTTTATACATTTTTATCAAAAATTACCACAAAGAATAGTATTATGCTTTTTACCATACATCATCTCAAGGGCTACATGATGTCTATGTTTATTACTAACTAGAGGCACGGTGCACAAAAATGTGTGCACTCGGGGTAGGGGGGGTCCCTCAGCCTGGCCTGTGCCCTCTAGCAGTCTGGGACTCATTGGGGGATGACCACCTGCTGGCTTAGGCCCACTCCCTGGGGAATTGGGCCTAAGCTGGCAGACATCCCTCTGGCAGCCCAGGAGACCTCAGGGGATGTCCACTTGCCAGTGGGGAGCAGGCCTAAGCTGCAGTCAGACATCCTTAGCTCTGCTGAGGAGGCAGGAGAGGCTCCCACCACCACCGCTATACTGGCAGCCACCAGCCTGTCTTTTGGCTGAGCAGAGCTCCCCCTGTGGGAGCGCAATGACCACCAGGGGGCAGCTCCTGCATTGAGCGTCTGCCCCCTGGTGGTCAGTGTGTGTCATTGTGACCAGTCTATCCCAGTCTCTCTGCTGTTAGGGTCAGTTTGTGTATTACCCTTTTATTATATAGGATAGAGGCCTGGTACATAGGTGGGGGCAGGCTGGTTTTCCCTGAAGGGTGTTCCAGATCAGGGTGGAGTCCTGCTGGGGTGCCTGGCCAGCCTGGGTGAGGGGCTGATGGCTGTGTGCAGCTGGTCACACCCCCTTCAGGGTCGGGGTCTCCACTGCGGTGCCTGGACAGTCTGGGTGAGGGGCTGAGGGCCATTTTCAGGCTGCCCAAGCCCCCTGGTGACGGAAGTTCCCAACCTCTCCTTTTTTTCTTTTTTTTTTTTTTATTCTGGGATTTATTTACCTTCTATAATTGAAACTTTGTTGCCTTCAGTGGAGCTCAGAGCCCGCAGGGAAGTTTGGCTTTCTCCATCACTGGAGCAACCAAGCCTCCTGCTGGCTTCAGCTGCGAGGCTTCCGGCCGCCATCTTGTTTGGGTTAATTTGCATATAGTCACTCTGATTGGCTGGTGGGCGTGACTTAAGGCATAGGAAGGTATGGTCAATTTGCATGTTTGTCTTTTATTAGATTAGATGATATTCACAGCTCAATACAATATAGGATAATGGAACAGTAAAAGGACATTAGTGGAAAAACTGGTGAAATTCGAATAAGGTGTGTAATTAAGTTAATAATGCTTTATTAATGTTAATTTTCTTTTTTAATTATACTATGATATAAAACAGGGTAAGGGATATACAGGATCTTCTTGTAGTACTTTTGCAATATTTCTGTAATACTAAACTTTTTCAAAATAATTTAAATGCAAAGTGTTAACAAGATGTTCAAGAAAGATGGTATTAGTAGACAAGTGGATAAAAAAAGCTGTGGTACATTTACACAATGGAACACTACGTAACTGTTAAAAAGGAGGATCTCTTACCCTTTGCAACAGCATGTATGGACCTGGAGAGCATTATGCTAAGTGAAATTAGCCAGTCAGAGAAAGACAAATATCACATGATCTCACTTAAATGTGGAATCTAATGAAAAAAATAAACTGAGAAAGTAAGTCCAGAGGTATGGATGCATGGAACAGAATAACGGATCTCAGTGGTGGGGGGACATTAGTAGGAAGAGACAGGAAAAGGTTAACCAAAGAACATATATGCATATATGCATAACCCATGGACACAGACAATAGCATGGAAAGACCTCCAGTAGGGGTGGGGGAGGGTTGGGTGGGATGCTAAAAGGGAGAAAATGTGAGATAACCGCACTACTGTGAGCAATAAATTGTTAAAAATTAATTTAAAAAAAAGAAAGATGATAAAAGGGCTTGGTAATCTATCAATGAGTAATAAATTCCTATCTAACCAAGTGTTGGTTGAAATTGCTTAATTTACATACTTAGCATATTCTCCAGTAAAAGAGATAAAACCAGGCCACATAGAATATAGGAATACAACAATTGTTATCTTTAGGTAAGATGCTTTAAACATAGTTTGATAGATAACTAAACATATTTTTTTACATATCTTCCAAAACTAAAAATGGATTAAAGTAGAAATTTTCTTTGTCAGGTTTGCAAATATTCTCTGAGATTACTTGTTTGAGAGTTCAATGCTATGACAGTTTCAAAGTCTACATATATGGCTGTACTCCAAATGCTAAAAAATAATTTTAAACATTTCATCTCCGTTTCAAAATCTTAGAGTTTCTCTTTTGTAATATAACTCTGGATCAATTCAATTGCATCTACAATCAGAAGAGGTTCAGGAAAATAGTGTAAGATTAAATAACTTTTTTAAGGCAGCTGGAGTTTATTAAATTGAAAGATTCCAAAGGCTTGCCTCACAATGTTTTTAAAGATTTGCATTTGAAAATAACTTAGGAAAAAATGAATATTATTTGTTTCAAAAATGTGTTGCTATTGATATTAAAACAAATGTTAAAAATAGACAAAGAATCTTGTTTACCATTTGTGGATTGTTTGTGGTTTTTAAAAAAATCTTGGTACTGTTACTAACTTTGTGTTACTGCTTTTTATATGAACTGTTTGAATCAAAGCAGCTGTTTTTGCTGGGACAATATGCCAATTTTCCTAGAGATTTTGAGGACATGCTTTAAATGGCAAATCCATCCAAGAAGTTGTAGCAGGGCTAACCAGGCTAAATTAAATAGATCCTGCCATCCCCTGTAGCTTCAATAAATGCCAATTAAGGATAAATAGCATCGGTATTTTGTGTATCTGAACTAGAATCCTATCCATGTGGGTGAGCATGGTTGAAAAGCCCAGGGTTTCTTTCTGACTTCTCTTCTTTTCACATGGGCATACTTGATTTCTCTCATTTTTTTTTCAACCAAAACTTAAAACATTTTTCAAGTTTTAAAGAATGCATCATCTTATCTCTACAATTGTCTTTTTAAATCTATTTTTTTTAATTACTTATGGCCCTCAGCATTCATTACTTCAGTCAAAAATTGCTTATCGAGCCCAGTGGGAGTAGCTCAGTTGGTTCAGTGTTGTCCTGGGCACTGAAGGGCTGCTGGTTCGATTCCCGGTCAGGACACATACCTGGGTTGCTGGAGGAGCACATATGGAAGGCAACCGATAGATGTTTCTCACATCTATGTTTCTTTCTCTCTCTCTCTCATAGCATGTCCTTAGGTGAGAATTTAAAAAAAAAAATTGAGCATCAATTATAGTTCAGCTTCCTAGAGGGATTCTTTCTAAAATGAAAAATTGTTCATGTATCTTTATATTGTTCAATAAGTCTCTAATTTTCAAGAGAAAGCCTCAGCTCTAATATAGAAGGGAAGGCCTTTCATGGCTAGGTGTTGCTATAACCAGTAAACCTTCTCCTCCAACCCCCAACATTGCTATGGTTCAAAACATACCAGATATACCTGTGGTGACCATCCAAAATATAAAATTCTTCCTAACAAAATCAAGCTGTCTTAATGCACATTCTTCAGAAGTCAGTTGAAGGGCCAACTTCTCTGGGAAGCTCTATCTTATATGAGATAAAGTAATGACTGAACTTCTAATTCTGTTTCTGATTCATCCTGGATTTGCTCTGAGGTATTCTGGAATCCTTGTTCAATCCTTGTTCCGTGTACCTATCTTAGTAGCACAAATACCTTCACCAAGAAGAGGAAAATCACTGAAGATATAGAATACTCACCCCAAACTAGGATTTTTAATCACTAAATAAGAAATACTTCTAGAAAACTGTTAACTAAGAACTTATAATAATTCTTGAGCATTGAGTCAGTCTAGAGTGAGACCCCCACTGACGAGTCCTCTTCTACTTTTTTATGATGAGTTTCAATGCTAGGTTTCTTCCTTTATTAAGACCACAGCTCCCTCAGACCTGTATCAGAGTTGGCCCATGGTTATTATCATGAGCAACCAGTCCTTGGCAGGGAAGGTCAGACACCTTCTAGTTAGCTGAGTGTACTGCTTTCAAGTAAGTTTCATTATCTTCTCTATCAAATTTATTCTTCTGCAAAGGTTCTTTTAATAAAATGGTAGCAACTCCCTCTCCTCCACCTAAAGTTCATTTGACATACAACTCTCAGCTCTCAGGAAGCACATTATGCATCAGGAAGTGATAACTCCTGGCAGCATTCTAACCCAGATAGTTGTTAACATTGATTTGTTACTGGTTACACAGTAATGGGGCCCCAAGTATACTTGTGTTTTAATTTACATATATTTTCTATCTTTGCTATTAATCTCTAAATATCTTGAAGGTAATATTATATTTGAACCATCAATTTATCCTCCACAGCAACTTGCACTATGTTTTACAGATAGAGGTAAATAAATATGGTTTAAGTTACTGATGGAATGAAATAAAATTCATATTTATGGCTTTAGAGAATAGAGTACAATGTGACTTCTTGTAAATTCTTTCTATAGTAAACTATAGTAAAAGTTTACTCCATGTCGGTTTTATCATTCTGTCAACTTTGAGCAAAATGTTATTTTTTTTTACTTGATCATAACCATAAACGATAATAGAATAATGAGAAAAAAATTAGGTTCTTTTGAACAAACAATATGAATCAGTTTTCTTACGTTTAAAAAAGTTTCAGCATTTACAATTATTTTCATTTCAGTAACTTTGTATAAATATTGGGATGGAATATATTTTGAGATTTTCAGAGTGAAGTTGGGCTTTCTCATGTTGGTGGAAAGCACTCCACAAAGTTAACCTCTATACCAGGGGTCCTCAAACTATGGCCCGTGAGCCACATGCGGCCCACCGAAAACATTTATCAGGCCCGCCAGGTGTTTTTGCCACTGCTGTGTGCATAGGAATTTGTTCATAGTTTTTTTTTTAAACTATAGTCCAGCCCTCCAAAGGTCTGAGGGACAGTGAACTGGCCCCCTGTTTAAAAAGTTTGAGGACCACTGCTCTATACCTTTTATATTTGACTAGAGGCCTGGTGCACAGATTCATGCACCAGTGGGGTCCCTTGGCCTGGCCTGCACCCTCTCACAATCTGGGACCCCTCAGGGGATGTCAGATAGTGGGTTTCGGCCCAATCCCTGCAGGCATGATCCAGACAGGAGGGAGCCTAATCCTGTGCATTGAGCGTCTGTCCCCTGGTGGTCAGTGTGCCTCATAGCCACTGGTTGATTGGTTGTTCAGTCTTTCAGTCGTTTGGTCGCTTAGGCTTGTATATATAGACTAGAGGCCTGGTGCACAAAAATTTGTGCACTCGGGGGGGAAGGGGGAGTCCCTCAGCCTGGCCTGTGCCCTCTCGCAGTCTGGGACCCCTCAGGAGATAATGACCTGCTGGCTTAGTCCTGCTCCCGGGTGGCAGAGGGCAGGCCCAATCCCTAGGTGCAGTCCCTGGTCGGGCTCAGAGCAGGGCCAATTGGGGAGTTGGGGCACCGCCCCCTGTCATGCACAGAGCAGGGTCGATCAGGGAGTTAGGGAGCTCCCCCCTTTCATGCACAGAGCAGGGCCCATGAGGGGGTTGAGGAGCTCCCCCCTGTCACTCACAGAGTAGGGCCTATAGGGGAGTTGGGGCACCACCCCCTGTCATACACAGAGCAGGGCAGATCAGGGGGTTGGGATGCCACCCTCTATCACCCACAGAGCAGGGCTGATCAGGGGGTTGGGGCACTGCCACTCTGACACTCAGGGCAGGGCCGATGGGGAGGTTATGGCTCTACTCTGTCACAAACAGAGCAGGGCCCGTGGGGGTGCGGAGCGGTTGGGGTGCTGCACCTTGTCACACACAGAGCCGCAGGGAGATCAGGGGGTTGGGGAGCTCCCCCGTATCAGGCACAGAGCAGGGCTGATCAGGAGGTTGGGCTGCCTTCCCCTGTCATGAACAGAGCAGGGTGGATAGGGAGGTTGTGGCCCTGCCCCCTGTCACACACAGAGCCGCAGGTCAATCAGGGGGTTTGGGCACTGCCCCCTGTCACGCTGATCCCGGTGCCGGGAGGCCTCGCGGCTCCACTGATCCCGGTGCTGGGAGGCATATTACTCTTTTACTATATAGGATAGAGGCCTGGTGCATGGGTGGGGCTGGATGGTTTGCCCTGAAGGGTGTCCTGGATCAGGGTGGGGGTCCCCACTGGGGTCCCTGGCGAGCCTGGGTGAGGGGATGATGGCTGTTTGCAGCTGGTCACACACCCTTCAGGGTGGGGGTCTCCACTGGGGTGCCTGGGCAGTCTGGGTGAGGGGCTTAGGGCTGAAGCTCCCAACTGCTCCTTTTTTTCTTTTTCTTTTTTTTTATTCAGGGCCAGCTTTAGCTCTGGCTCCAGCTCTGAGGACTCCGCTGCTGAAAGCAGGTATCTGGTTTGTTTGGGTTCTATAATCGAAACAATGTATAACTCCAGCTCTGAGATCCTGGCTTGCTGAAAGCAGGTTTCTGGGGTTTTGTTTAGCTTCTATATTTGTTACAATGTTTCAAACTGCAGGTTCAGAGGCTGGCAAGGCAGGCAGGGAATGTTGGTTTCCTCCGTCACTGAAGCAGGCAAACATCATGCTAGTTTCAAGCTGCCTGGCTGCCGGCCGCCATCTTGGCTGGCAGTTAATTTGCATATCGCCCTGATTAGCCAATGGGAATGGTAGCGGTCATATGCTAATTACCATGTTTCT
This sequence comes from Myotis daubentonii, assembly GCF_963259705.1. Lineage (NCBI taxonomy): Eukaryota > Metazoa > Chordata > Mammalia > Chiroptera > Vespertilionidae > Myotis > Myotis daubentonii. Next base: position 145,842,670 of record NC_081842.1, on the reverse strand, counting down.
CTTTTATTAGATAGGATAACTTTAATTCAAAGTAGTAATTTCACTTGTTATGTGGGAAACCATTATTTCTTATTATGCAGTAGAATATTAGAATATTTGTCATTTACCTAACATTTTTAAAACTACAATTAGCATTCTAAACTGAATAACACAAACTTCCAGAATTAATAGGAGTAATAAAAAATGATTACACGGGAGGAAACAACTGCTTTTCCTGAACCAAAGATATTTGAAACCTCAGAGGTATTCACTAAAGGTTCTGTTTTGCTTTCAAAAGTGATATTGAAGTTCAACAGAGATGTTAAAAACAAATCAGGTCCTACTTGCTAGCATTCTATGGAAAGCTTTGACACTTTAAGTTCCCTTTTACTTATAATCAAGTGTAATTAAATGTTATTATTTTTCAGATTATAATGTCCTTTCATGTAGCTTAGCCACTTTCATTCTGGAGAAAGCACTGGACTATATACCCACAGATACAGATTCTCAGCCTACCTCCATGTTATTCTGTGAATTTATCTTTTACTTCTTCCATGTTTGTCTAACATGCATATGATTGCATGTGTCTGGCACATAATGGAAGCTTAGCCAATGTTTGTTGAATGGATTAATTAATGCTTAGTGGGACTTTGGTCACGATCTCTTCATCTCTAAAATCAAATATACAGATATCCAACTTTCCTTCTAACTCATTGGTTCTAATCCAAATTATTAAATACAAATGTAAATCTCAAGGTATTTCAGAGTATAGCAAAGTAAGCTACTTTGTGTTATTATTTAAGGTGTACATTCACCTTTCATCAGTGGTTTCATCTTTGGATAAATGAAGGTATATAAGACTTGCATTTTCTATATTCTTAATGATAAAGGCATTTTCTCTGCAAACTACTCTTCCATAAGTGACAGATTTGAAAAGGGTTGAATAGCAAGAAAAATCAGAGTCTTTATATTTATGCTGCCCCATTGACTGAATTTATTATTTTAAAACATATTTCACAACTTTTTTCCCCCCCCTTTGTTACAGTTCTCCTAACTTGGTCCCTTATCAACAGTACACAGGTTTCTAAATTACATCACCATTTAAAAATCATAGTCACTGGCTTTCCACACTTAGGAACACTCTTTTCTATAATACCTCTTTTACAACAATATCTGGTTAGGTTAAAGAAGTTCTTTTGGCTTGAGGAAATAAATCAGTGGACTAGTGTTCATGTAAACTAAGACCATGATTACAGAGATGATCCTTAAAAGAACTCTTGGATTTTCTTTTTAATTCTTGACCAGCTGTTGATCCCACTGAGGAGAACATGCACATGCCCATAGCCTCCATTTCCCCAACTTCTCTTTGTCTCAGATGAGTGTGCTCAGTGAACCTGAGATTTAGATTGTCAAGTTGTGCTGGAAACAATGTGAGTTAAACTTCTTTTTTTCTTTTCTTACTGAGGTAGGTGTTTAATAGACTACTAGAAAAATATCAGGGTAATGTAACCTATTGGTTACATACAGACCCTATAAATATAGTTAGATGGGCCTACATGCAAATCCTCCTCCTCTGCTGCGTGGTGATCTTGAGCCTGGGCTCTATCCTTAACTCTTAATATAGTTGGTTTTGTTTTTTTTTAATCTCTAACATTAAGTCAGTTATAGTATATACTAGTGCATGTTTGTGATTTTTTTTATGAATTCAGTGAATTGATATATCTAAAGCATTTGGAACACTACCTGACAAATCAAAACACTCAATAAGTTAATTATTATTATTATAGTTATCATTATTTTGAAATAAGATCTTTTAAATAATCTTTACCAGGCACAATATCAATACATTTTTCTATTCAACATTGCCCAGTATTGAATTTTAAATATTTATTCTTCAGTGTATAGCCTGAGAATATTATATTATAATAGTAGCATGTAAAAAAATCAATAAAGTGTTCTTCCTTAGGAAATGTCCAGAAATCTTTTATTGGTATTATACTCTGATAAATATTTTAAAGGATAACCCAAAGAATATTTAAAATTCAATGCCGGGAAATGCTCAACAAGAAAGTGTATTGGTATTGTTGGTATTGGTATGTTGAAAAACATAAATTTAAACATTCAAGAGGCTCAGCAAATCCCAAGCAGAATAAATACAAGGAAAATGACACCTAGGCAATCCTACTCAACTGCTAAAAATCAAAGATAAAGAGAAAATTTTGAAAAGATCCAGATAGAAACAAAACATTAGAAAGAGGAAATCCTGAAGCTAGTGGAATGCCATCTTTAGAATAAAAACATATCTCAAGAATAAAGACAAAAATACTGACATTTCTATATAAAACAAAAGTGAAAATTTGTTACCATGAGCTCTGAACATGAAATTCTAAAGGAAGTTTTCAGATTGAAGGAAAAGGATACAGATGGAACCTGGTTCTCAGCAAAAAACAAAGAAGGCAAAAATATGTTTTTTAAAAGCCCACAATAATGTAATATTTTTTTTAGTTATACAACCAGATTCAAAATAAAAATGTTTTATTTTTCCCCTTTATTGCTTTCAACCATGTTTTGAAAAATACCCACCCTATTGACCCTAAAATGTCTCAGCTAACCACCATGACTCTTCAGTCTCTTGTAGCAGTTAAAAAATTCTATGTACTGATTTTTAAAAATTTTTATTATTGATTTTAGAGAGAAAAAGAGAGAGACATTGATGAGAGAAACAATGATAGGTTGCCTCCCACACAAGCCCTGTCTGGGGGTTGAACTCCCAACCTGAGTATGTGACCTGACTGGGAATGAAACCCACAACCCTTCAGTGCATGGAAAGATGCGCCAACCAACTGTGCCATACCATCCAGGGTGATCTATTTGATTTTTTAATTTTATATCTAATCAATGCTTACTCTTCCCCTTTCATCCCTGCCAGTCAAATTTTAGCTGACAATTAGAAATGGCTATATATATGGCCTGTTCTATCACACTTCTTTCTCTTTTCTGTATCCCTTTCTCTGGTGTGGTAGGATGAAAAGAGGAAAAATAAATAAAGCCATCAAGTATATTTTTATTAGCAAGTGCTATCACGGTCCTTTTCAGGTTCCCCATGATTCAGGTATGCAACCACTGGGCATATCACAGGGCCTCTGTCATAGGTTTCCAGTCTCTGATCATGTCTTGTGACCTGTGTCACAGGTATCCAGAACTTGATCATGACTTGGGGCCTGTGAGACATTGCATGGTACATCTCATGAGCTGGTTTTCTGATGGGCTCTTGGGAAAACTCTTCATTTTTGACAATAGCAATATCTCCTCAGCTACCTTTTCTAGTCCTGGGGAACCCTCTTTGCCCAGGTTTTGTATAATATAGACCTGCTCAAGATGGGGCTTACCTGGTGTGTTTAATATTGTCTTCTTTCTTGTACGTCTACTTAAGCCACAGAAAATCTCTCAAAATTTGTGGAATTGCAGATTATTCCACTGTGGCCTCCTTTCTCTAATAAGCCATTTATTCTTATCCCCTACCTCACCCTCTTCCCAAAAGGACAGAAGGCTGATCAAAACTCCTTTCCTAAGCAGGTGAACAACCAAGTATGATATGTCAGTCTACCCTTTAAGCTTTCTGACTTGGCTGTAAAGAGAGGGCAAAAACATGTCCCCATCATATCACATCATAGGAAGAGGGAGACAAGCCATAGGTCTCTGCCTCTAAGTCAATAACACACAACTGTCATTTATATCCTTGAGTCTCCTCTTATTTAAAATAGTTTGCAAGAACAAAATTAATGGGAAATGCCTGGGAAAGCAGAATAATTTTGACTGCTTCTGTTTAAATCCTAGGGAGATAACTGGGCCTGTAAATGTTGACTCCTTTTAGAATGCAGGAGTAATCATCACTTGTTTGTGTTCATCTTTGGACCCCTTTTACTAATTCAGGGGTGACAGGAAAGGATCTACTCAGCATTCTGTTACAATTGCTTATATAGAAATCTCCTAAATATAAGATCCAATTTTGCATAATTTATTTATTTTTTTAATTTAGAAGATGAAACAAGATAAGAGAACACTTGTTTAGTATTCTTGGGACTTAATTCTTATGTGTCCTGTCATTGAAATTAGACATTAAAAAGATATGCATATTGTGAGGTTCAATCTAAATGACCTCAGACCTCTTGACTCTTAGTCCTGTAGCCTCCATTTTTTTCAATGGCCAGGTTACTTGGGCATGTCCATAAGAGGAGTCATATACTTAAGGTCAATGCCAAGGCCTATAATTGTTTCACTGTGAGGTAGTGTTAAATTAATGATAAACTATGTACTTTATATCCATATTTATGGCTTCACTATCACTTAAGTTAATGCCTTCTAAATCTATATCCAGCTGGTCTTCTCCTGAACTCCAGAAAAATATATAAGCACTGATCATGTAAAATTAGAACATGATCAAAGCTAAATATATCATCTTTTTTGTAAAGATTCTAGGTTTCTATTAATTTCTTCAAAATACATATTTTAAGCATTACTCTCATGGATTAGTCAGTCTCAGGGAGCTAAATCAATAATAAACACTCTGTGAGATAAAAATTACTATCAAGAATAAAGCAGGGAAGAGATTAAGCAAAGAGCTTATATGCTTATATGCATTGCCCAAGAATACAGCAGACAGCAGGATGGTAAAGGCCTGGGGTGTGACAGGAACCAGGTTGGGGGTTGTGGGGGGGAGGCAAGGGGGACAAAGAGGGGGACCTGTAATAGTCTCAACAATGTTTTTTTAAAATAATAGAGCACAGAAAATGGGATGAAGGCAGTGTTATTTTACATAAGTTGGTCAGTGAAATCCTCTAAGATAAGGTGCTATACTGGCTGAGATGTGAAGGAACCACAGCAGTAAAACATGTGTCCATCTGTCTGGAGGAAGAGCAGCCTACAGACAGGATCTGGGCTGGAGTGTTTAGAGCAAGTCAGGGAGGCAAGTGTACCTGGAGCAGAGTGATCAAGGGAGAAAGTGGTAGAAAGTGAGGTCAGAAAGTTGTGTGGGTCTACTCACATATGGTTCTATAAACTGTTACAAGGGTCATGGTTTTTACATAACATAATGTGGGAAGTCATCAGGATTCTGAGCAGAGAAGTGATAGGATCATCCTAATATATAAAAGCCCAGGGTCATAAGGACCAATCACTACCAAAGGCTGGCCAAACAGGAAGTCCTTCAGTCAGCCTAGATTGCAGTGGCAACCCAGCACTGACTGCCCAGGGGGCTGAGACCTAGAGAGAGAGGCAGCTGTTGATCAGTACTTGCCTCTCTCTTTCTCTCCCTCTTCCTTTCTGGGATTTGGCAGCAGCTGGGCCTCTGGGAGGGCTGCTGTTTGGCCCTGCCTCTCTGATCAGACCTGAGATAGGCCTGAAGATGCTGATTGGCATAGGAACCAACCAATCAGAACCAAATGTGGGTGCTATGAAGAACCAATAGCTGTCTAGGAGGCGGGGCTTTTGAAACTGACTGGCATAGAAACCAACCAATCAAAGCCAAATTTGATGTTGTGGGGAGCCAATGGCTGCCTAGGAGGCAGAGCTTTTGATGCTGACTGGCATAGAAACCGACCAATTAGAACCAAATTGGCCAGGAGAGGAGGCCAGTTAAGGGCGAGATCAGACCGGCAGGGGAGGGCAGTTGGGGGCAACCAGGCTGGCAGGGTAGGGCAGTTAGGGGTGATCAGGCTGGCAGGCAGAGGCAGTGAGAGGTGATTAGGCAGGCAGGCAGGTGAGCAGTTAGGAGCCAGCAGTCCCAGATTGCAAGAGGAATGTCTGACTTCCACAGGGATCGGACCTATACAGGAAGTTGGACATCCCCAAAAGGGATCCCCAATTAGAGAGGGTGCAGGCTGGGCTGAGGAACCCCCCTTCCTTCATGCACAAATTTTGTGCACCAGGCCTCTAGTTATTTTATAATATATAAGGAACTGATGTATGTAGCAATGCAAGCGTGACATGAATTGACTATGGCAGAGGTGATATCACACAGATGGTCACATGGTTCATTCCTGATTGTGTCCCCATTTGATGATCTCTCTCAGGCAGGAAAACAAATTCCAAACTCTGTCCTACTTTTGAATATAACCTATAGTCCCACCCCACTGGGGAGCAAAGTCACAAATGCCCAGTAGCCACAGAGTGTATCCTATGGCCTCCGTGGGCAGGGAAGCAAATTTGCAGCCCTGTCCAACTGCTAAGCATAGTTTCCAGTCCTACTCCTACTTCCTGATGTCTTGCTATCGATTGATTCTCTGTTCCTTATCTACAACCAATCATATGTCTCTTCCCTAAGATGCCTGCCTTATCTCCAATTTAGATTCAGGCACACTTTCTTTTTTTTTTTTTTAAATATATTTTTATTGATTTCAGAGAGGAAGGGAGAGGGAGAGAGAGGTAGAAACATCAATGATGAGAGGGAATCATGGATCAGCTGCCTCCTGCATACCTCCTACTGGGGATCAAGTCCGCAACCGGAGCATGTGCCCTTGACTGGGAATCAAACCCGGGACCCTTCAGTCCGCAGGCCAACGCTCTGTTCACTAAGTCAAACCGGCCAGGGCCAGGCACACTTTCCATTGCTTGCTGTAATCAAAATACAATGTAATGTTCTTTTTGCATTTTGCCATCTCTATTATATTGTGAGCTCCTGAAGGTCAATGGTTATCTTTCAATCTGATTGTTTCTTTATTCATTTTTATTGTAATTTATTCCCTAGAACCTAGCCCAGTGCCTGAAATGGAGTAGATGCTTATTAAATAAATAATGCAGGTTCATCGAATATGTTGCAAGTTATAACTTATTCTGATCATTAAGGAGAAACTTTTAGTGAGAGCATGAAAAGATAATACAAAGAATGGGAAAATATTTGTAAGTCACATATCTGATAAAAGTCTAGAATCTAACATATGTAAAGAACAATTACAACTCAACAGTAAGAAAAACAACCCAATTTAGAAAATAGAAAAAGCAAAACAATTGAAGATGTTTCTCTATAGAAATATATAAATGTCCAACAAGCATATGTAATGATACTCAACATTATTGTAGTTATCAAGGAACTCAAAAGCAAAGTTACATAGCACTTCTCATCCGCTAGGATTATTATAATAAAAATATTTTAAAATGACGTGTGTTGCTGAAGATGTGGAGAATTGTGGCTGTAGTATTTTGCTGATAGGAATGTAAAATGGTGCAACTGATGTCAAAAATGGTTTTGCAAATCCTCAATATATTAAATATAGAATTACTAGTACAATATTACATACCAATTCCACACCTAAGTATATACCCAAAATAATTGGAACCAGGAGATCAAATAAAAATTATACGTGAATGTTCATGGCAGCACTGATAACAATAGCCAAAAGATAGAAATAACCCAAATTCTAACAATGAAGGAATAAATAAGCAAAACATAATATGCCTATGAAATGGGATATTACCACAAAAAGGGACAAAGTACCGATATATGTTACAATATGAATGAACCTTTAAAATATACTAAATAGAAGAAGCCATACACAAAAGGTCATCTATTGAATGATTCCATTTACAGGAAATATTTAGAAGAGGCAAACCCATAACAAAAAAAGATTAATTGTTGCCAGGGACTCATGGGAGGTGAGAATAGAGAGAAAGCACTTAACATAGGTTATCTGTTTGGGTGATGAAGGTCTAGAATTAGATAGTGAATTGCAAACATGAATGTGTTTAATATCACTGAGTTATATACATTACTTTAAAATTGTCAAAAATAACAAATTTTGTTATATGTATATACCACAATAAAAGAGTTCCTTGCAAAGTAAAAAGAAACTTGAGGCTATATATTTGTTAGGAAAGGGATATTTAGTTAGTGTTTTGTTTTTCACTAAAAATAAATAAATAAACAAACAAACAAACAAAGAGAACTATTTAATCACGGTTATAGAAAGTTACTTTCTAATTGAGGTAAATATATATGTTTCTATTTTAGATACTAGAGAATAATTTAGGCATGAAGAAGGGTGGCCATTGTTTCAGTTAAAAATACAGAATTACAAAATGTTTGCTTTGGTAACTAAATTATACATCTTATAAAAGAATAAATTAAAACTTTAGATAAATTGCATATGTCCAATAGCACACAGTTATTAAATGGCTGAGACTGAAATAGAAGTCACATTTCAAGACTGTTTCCACCTATCGCTAACAATATCAATATAAACTCTTCTACCACATCAGTGTAACTCCATATGTCTATGTATCTTACTGTGTAATAATTCAACCTATATTAAAGGAAAATAAGCACATCTGATTGCAAATCCTGCTTAACATATTATCATTAGGTCAAATCTAGCTCCCTTAAAAAAAAAAAAAGCAAATTTTAGAACAAAGACGTTTTAATATCTTCTAATCAGCATAAACAAGTATTATAGTTACAATATGCTTTTAAAGCCATATGCCTGAGTAGTCATTGTAAAAATATGTCTGACCAGGTGGCTCAGTTGGTTGGAGTATTGTGTCATACACCAAAATGGTTGTGGGCTCATACCTAGGTTGAGAGTTTGATTCCTGGTTAGGGCACCTACTGGAGGCAACCAATCAAAATGTTTCTCTTTCACATCTCTCTCTCTCTCTCTCTCTCTCTCTCTCTCTCTCTCTCTCTCTCTCTCTCTTCTCTCTCTCTCCTGACCTCCCTCCCTCCCTTTCCCTCTAACATCTATAAACATATCCTCAGATGAGAATAAATTAAAAAAAATAAAATAAAAATATCTCCTGACTCAAAACACATACAAAAATATATCAAATATTTTAAATAATGTATAGCTGAGGGCATATGGAATATTTAAACTTGAGACTCCTAGTTAAAATTGAATTTGAAAAGAAAGCACTAGGATAAGAAAAATGGGAGCAGGAACAACAGCATTTAAATTGAGAAAAAGGAAAGTATTATACTTGTGATAATGAAATTAACAGCCCTTAAATGAAGCTAAAATCTAAGCTGGCCATGGATGAAGCCAGGAAATGACTTGATTTATACTGAAGAATCCTGCCTCAAAAGGCTCAAGTCGTAGCAACACCAGGTACCTGGTAACGGAGGTAAGTTTGGATAAATATGTGGAGATTTGTTGAAATATGCATGAGAAACAGAAGCCCCAAACTTCTTCCCACACTTTGGCAGCGGGCTGGAGGTTTACACTGTGGAGAAGTCATAACAGAGTCTCTTGCTTGGGCAGCACCTGGCTCAGTTGTAATTGAGGTAAGTGTTGAAAAACACTAAATGCTGAAAACCCAACACTCTCCCCTTATTCAGCTCTCAGAATGCTGGCAGCCAGGCCCTTGAGTTCCCAGCAGGTGTTTGTAGGTACTTTGTAGAACCTAACCAGCCAAAGAGGAACGATGTAAAGATGCTAACATGCAAGGCTTCCTAGTTGTATTTTTTTTTTTTTGGACGCCACTGTAACAAAGTACCACAAACTGGGTAGCTAACACAACACATATTTATTATCTCCTAGCTCTTGAGGCTGGAATTCTGAGATCCATGTGTCCGTAGGGTCAGTTCCTCCTGAGGGCCTTGGGAGAAGAATTTGTCCCTAGTCTCTGTCCTTGGTTTATAGATGGCCATCTTTTCCCTGTCTTTGCACATCTGCTTTTTCCTACTCATTCTCTGTGTCCATAGTTTCCCTTTTTATAGGGACACCTGTCTTATTGGATTAAAGCCCACCATCATGGCCTCATTTTAACTTGATACATCTATAAAGATTCTCTTTCCAAATAAGGCCACACTGTGAGGTACTAGGGTAGTGTTAGGACTCCAACATATCTGTTTTGGGGTAGACCCAATCCAAATCATTACGCCAATAAAGCTGCCAAACTCCATAAACACATACAGAGTTTCCAATCCTCTTATTAATGCTCACTTTGAAATATAAGTAGAGAAAAAGATTGAGAAAATAATAATTTTGAGGAAACAGATATACAGGATGAAGGAAAATAAGAAACACTTTTCAGACAGTTACATTAAGAATGAGCAAATACAAACAGGTGTTCTACTGGAGACAGGGCCTTGCATCAATTCTATTCCTATGTGGGGGTTTTCCCTTTTAATTTTTATAGACCTAAGAGCTAAGAAACTTTTCACATATAATATGTAGATGAGAATGGAAGGAATTTTCTTGTAGCGCTTAATTATTTGAACTCCCTCTGTTACATCTCAAAAACCACATAAAGATCTATTACTAAAATTGTTTAGCCGAAACCGGTTTGGCTCAGTGGATAGAGCATCAGCCTGCGGATTGAAAAGTCCCAGGTTCAATTCTGGTCAAGGGCATGTACCTTGGTTGCGGGCACATCCCCAGTAGGAGACGTGCAGGAGGCAGCTGATCGATGTTTCTCTCTCATCGGATGTTTCTGACTCTCTATCTCTCTCCCTGCCTCTCTGTAAAAAATCAATAAAATATATTTAAAACAAACAAACAAACAAAAAAACCTAAAGTAAAATTTTTTAAACAAATTAACTAACAAAAGGATTTGATCTTCCTACAATTTTGTTGAAAGTGAAGCATTATAAGCCACATACACTGCATAAAGTCAGCTTATCTGGTCATTGGAGTGATTGAGGTCCTCTAAGTAAACTACACTATTTCAAACTATCATTGTGGTATTCTAGGGGATTTTATAGTGTAGAGCAGTGCTTCAGGGTGAAGTTTCATTTTCATTTTGGTTTAAATTAACACATAGAAATATTTACCATTCTGTGAGTACAATTTTGTGAATTTTTTAAATATATTTTTTTGATTTTTTACAGAGAGGAAGGGAGAGGGATAGAGAGTTAGAAACATCAATGAGAGAGAAACATTGATCAGCTGCCTCCTGCACACCCCCTACTGGGGATGTGCCCACAACCAAGGTACATGCCCTTGACTGGAATCGAACCTGGGACCCATCAGTCCCCAGGCCGACATTCTATCCACTGAGCCAAACGAATCAGGGCCAATTCTGTGAATTTTAACACAGATATGAATTCATGTAAATACCACCATAGTGAGGAAACAATGGTTGCAACCGCCCCTCCCTGCCAAAAGCTTCTGAGTGCTGCCTGATATCTTGGTAGCCACCTTCCTCCTCCTACCCCTCACTGTACCCTCAGCAAACACTGGTCTGCTCTCCATTACTACATAACTGTGTTTTGCAGACTATTATATAAATGAATTCATGTAGTATATAACCTTTTGAGATAGTTTTCCATTTAGACGAATGCCTTTGAGTTTTATATACTAAATGTATCCCTTTTTGTTGCTGAGTATATTCAATTGTATGGCTGTATCACAGTTCTTTATTCATTCATCCAATAAAGGATATTAGGTGTTTCCAATTTGGGGCAATCATGAATAGAGCTGCCTCAACTTTTGGGTGTTGGTTTTGTGTGAACATAAGTTTTTATTTATCCAAGATAAATATGTAGGGGTGGGATTACTGGGTCATATATTAAGTATATGTTTAATGTTTATGAAACTGCCAAACCATTTTCGAAGTGGCTATATAATTTTGCATTTATCAGCAATTTAGGAGAGTTCCCATTGTTTTGCATCTCACTAGCACTTGATTTTGTCAGTATTGTTTACCTTAGCCATTTTAATAGGTTTCTGTTAAATGAGAAAATGATAGTTTTGAAAGGAAAAATGCGAAAAGAGAAACAACAAGACACTTCGACCATAAGCACCTTCTCAAGAAGATCACTTTAGGAAAAATAATGTGGAAGTTGAAATTAATTGCTCCCACTTAATCTATTTATGCTAACATGCCTCATGGAGACATTATGTCTATTTCTGAGGGTATCTTTACTAAATCTAAAAACTTGCTCATAGAAAAACTTGCATGTAACCTGAATGTCCATAAACTAAAAAAAAGCACACAAATTATATTCTATTCATATAGTGGGAAATATTGTCATCATAAAAGCAAACAATATACAGCTACATTTATTAATCTGGATGAATTTCACAACATTGAGCAAAGATGCAAAAATGTTTAAAGTATCATATCAATTATAAAATGTTTAAAAACTAAGCTAATACTATGAATTACTTAGAAATTCATGTATATATAGTAAAATATAAGTACACATGTGTAAATTAAAAAATAAATAAATAAATTACTGATTTTTGGTTTTTGTTTTTTACCAAAGATGGAAAATATGCACTCTGTCCTAAAAACAAATAAAAAGCTGAGAAAACAGAAAAATCAGCAACTCTTCTTACCTCCAGCAGAGAAGTGATGTCAAAGGGAAAATTATTGACCTTAAACTGAAGAAACAGAGAAGTCAGTTCAGAATATCACAACTCACCAGAGCAGAAAACTATGAGCAAGAACCTCCTTGAGAGAAAGTGTTTGGGGGGGGGGGGGGGAGAGAGAGAGAGACAGGATCTGAAATAGATGAATTGCTGGAGGCAGGTTGATAATTCTGAAATTAAAAACTTCAGACAGAATGACCTAGAAGAAATGGATAAATTCCTAGAATCATGAATAAATAGAAAATTTAAATACTCTGATAACTAAAGAAAAGATTGAATTAACAGTCAAAAGTTCTTAATAAACAGTTTTTCAGGACCAGATGGCTCCACTGGTGAATTCTACCAAACATTCAAAGAAGCATTAATATCAATCCTCTGAAACTAATAAAAAAAAATAGAAGAGAAGGGAACACTTCCAAACTAATTTTATATAGACAGCATTACCCTGATACCAAAACAGGACAAGGATGCCACAAGAACAGAAAATTATAAAAATCTTCAACAATATATTGGCTAACATAATTCAATAGCAGCATATTAAAAGAGCATATGTTCAAGCTCTTCATTTACTTCAGGGATGTGAGTATGTTTCAACATCCTTAAATCAGTGTGACATACCACATTAATAAAACCAAAGGTAAAAAGTCATAAATTCATCTCAATAGATGCCCAAAAAGGCATTTGACAAAATTCAATATCCATTTAAAATAAAATTGTTAACAAAGTGGATATATGGGAAAGAACATCAACATAATAAAGGCTTTCTATAAAAAAAAAAAAAAAACACAGCTAACATCATACTCAATAATGAAAAGCTGAAAGCTTTCCTCTAAGATCAGGAACAAGACAAGGATGCCCTATAGAAAACCCTAAAGACTCCACCAAAAACTGTTAGAACTAATGAATGAATTCAGCAAAGTTGCAGGATACAAAATCAATATGCAGAAATCTGTTGCATTTCTATAAACTAATAATGAACCATTGAGAAAAAATTAAGAAAACAATCCAAGTTACAATTATATCAAAAGGATAAAATGCTTATGAATAAATGTAACCAAGGGGGAGAAAGACTTGTACACTGAAAACCAAAAGACATTGATGAAAGAAAGTGAAGAAGCCACGAGTAAATGGAAAGAATTGGTATTGTTCAAATATTCATACTATCCAAAGCAATCTACAGACCTAATGCAATCCCAACCAAAATGTCCACGGCATCTTTTACAAAACCAGAACAACCAATCCTAACCTTTGTATTGACCCACAAAAGATGCCACATCGTCAAAGCAATCTTGAGATAGAAAGTTGAGGGGATCATGCTCTCTAATTTCAATTTATATTACTAAGCTATAGTAATCAAAACAGTATTATATTTGCATAAAAGCAGACACACAGATCAATGAGAAAGATTAGAGATACCAGAAATAAAACCATGATTATATGGTCATTTAATTTATGACAAAGAAGCCAATAATATACAGTAAATGCCATAAACTTTAATTTTTCTTAATTGATTTAAAAGTTAACATTTTGTTCAACATAATATGAGCAACAATGTGTGTGTGTGTGTGTATGTGTGTGTGTATCAGGTACTCTCATTATCCATTAAGTGATATAATGTTATTTGAAAGTAGAATTGGATTAGTTATAAATGTACATTGAAAACTCTATAGCAATTCCTAAAATGGTTAAAATTACTATGATAATTGATATGATAAGGAGGAAAATAAAATCATATAAAGTGCTCAATTAAAGCAACTAAGACAGAAAAGAAAATGTGTAAGATAAAAGTAAGAACACTGAAAAAGGTCAACAGAAAACAGTAAAGAATATGGTGGATAATATTTCAATTATATCTCTAACTAGAGGCCCGGTGAACAAAAATTTGTGCACTTGGAGGGGGGGGGAGAGGGGGTCCCACAGCCCGGCCTGTGCCCTCTCGCAGTCTGGGACTCCTCGGGAGATAATGACCTGCTGGCTTAGGCCTGCTCCCGGGTGGCAGAGGGCAGGCCCAATCCCTAGGTGCAGCCCTTGGTCAGGCTCAGAGCAGGGCCAATTGGGGAGTTGGGGCGCCGCCCCCTGTTTTGCACAGAGCAGGGTGGATCGGGAGGTTGCGATGCCACCCTCAGTCACGCTCAGGGTAGGGCTGATTGGGGGGCTGGGGCACTGCCCCCTGTCACACTCAAGGCAGGGTCGATGGGGAGGTTGCGGCGCCACCCCTGTCATGCACAGAGCAGGGCCAATCAGGGGGTTGGGGCGCTGCCCCCTGTCACTCACAGAGCAGGGCCCATCAGGGGGTTGGGGAACTCCCCCCTGTCATGCACAGAGCAGGGCCCATCAGGGGGTTGAGGAGCTCCCCCCTGTCACTCACAGAGTAGGACCGATAGGGGAGTTGGGGCACTGCGCCCTGTCACACACAGAGCAGGGCGGATCAGGGGGTTGGGGTGCCTTCCCCTGCCATGAACAGAGCAGGGCGGATAGGGAGGTTGTGGCCTCACCCCCTGTCACACACAGAGCTGCAGGGCGAACAGGGGGTTCGGGCGCTGCCTCCTGTCACGCTGATCCCAGGGCTGGGAGGCATATTACCCTTTTACTATATAGGATAAAGGCCTGGTGCACAGGTGGGGACCGTTTGCCCTGAAGGGTGTCCTGGATCAGGGTGGGGGTCCCCACTGGGGTGCCTGGCCAGCCTGGGTGAGGGGATGATGGCTGCTTGCAGCTGGTCACACACCCTTCAGGGTGGGGGGTCCACACTGGGGTGCCTGGCCAGTCTGGGTTAGGGGCTGAGGGCTGTTTTCAGGCTGGCGGGTGACTGAAGCTCCCAACCACTCCTTTTTTTCTTTTTTTCTTTTTATTCTGGGCCAGCTTTAGCTCTGAGGCTTGGCTCCAGCTCTTAGGCCTCCACTGCTGAAAGCAGGTATCTGGTTTGTTTGGGTTCTATAATCGAAACACTGTTTCAACTCCAGCTCTGAGATCCCAGCTGGCTGAAAGCAGGTTTCTGGAGTTTTGTTTAGCTTCTATATTTGTAACAATGTTTCAAACTGCAAGCTCAGAGGCCGGCAGCGGCAGGCGGGGAACGTTGGAGTCCTCCGTCACTGAAGCAAGCAAGCCTCATGTTAGTTTCAAGCTGCCTGGCTGCCGGCCGCCATCTTGGCTGGCAGTTAATTTGCATATCGCCCTGATTTGCCAATGGGAAGGGTAGTGGAGGTATGGCTAATTACCATGTTTCTCTTTTATTAGATAGGGTTACTTTAAATATGAATGGTGTAAATACACCAATGAAAAGAGTTTATCAGAGTGGATCAATAAACAAGAATCAACTATAAATTACCTACAAAAACCCACTTTAAATATAAAGATATACATAGATAAAAAAGTAAAGAGGTGGAAACAAATACATGATGTTAACACTAATCAAAAGTAAAGAGAAGTAGGCATGTCAATGTCAGATAGAGCAGACTTCAGAACGAGGAATGCCATCAGGGATAATGAGGGCTATCACATCATCATAAAGTAGACAATGTTCCAAGAAGTTTTAACAATCCTTAACATGTATACACCTAACAAGAGAATGTCAAATATGTGAGGCAAAATTGGGTAGAACTGCAGATAAAGAGATGAATTATTTATTATAGTTGCAGCTTTAGGATTAAATGGATCTTTTATCAGAAATGGATACTTCCAGAAGCCAGAAAATCAGTAAGAATACAGTTGAACTCAAGGGCATCATTCATCAACTGGATATAATTGACATCTATAGACTCCTCCTTCCAACAACATTAGAATACACATTCTTCTCAAGCACACATTAAACATTCACCAAAATAGATTGCAGTTTCAGCCATAAAACAGAACTTAGTACATTTAAAAAAATAAAAATCATATAATATCAGCTCTCAGAACACAATAGAGTTATACTAAAAATTAACAATAAAAAGATAACTGGAAAATGCCAATATACCTGGAGATTAAAAAATACATACTCCAAAAAAGGTCAAAAACAGAATCTCAGAAGAATTAAAATATTTTAAACTAAATGAAAGTGAAAACACAACTTATCAAACTTTGAGGGATGTGCAGTAGAAGCAGTATTTAGAGGGAAATGTATAGCACTGAACCCATATATTGGAGAAGAAAAATTCCCTAAATCAGTAATCTAGGCTTTCATCTTACAAAATTAGAAAATAAAAGAGCAAATTAAATCCAAAATAAGCATAGAAAAGGAAATAATAAAAGTTGGAACAGAGACAGGATTAATTTAATTAATGGAAATTAGTAGAAAAATTGACAAATCCAAAAACTGCTTCTTTGAAAATATTCAGTGAAATCAATAAACTCCTAGCCAGGACAACTAAAAAAAAAAGGCAAGGAAACACAATTTATTAACATCAGAAATAAAAGAGGGGATTCCACTACAAATCCAATTCTCATTAGAAGGATAATAAGGGAATATTATGAATAACTGTATGCCTACACATTTGATAATGTAGATGAAATGGACCAATTCCTTGAATGATTCAATCTGCAAAAACTCACAAGAAGAAATAAATAATCTGAATAAAACTGCATCTATTAAATACATTTAATCAATAATAAATAGCCTTCAAAAACAGAAAGATTCAGGTGCACATGGGTTCACTGGTGAATTCTACTAAACATTTAAAAAAGAAATTATACTAGTTCTCTGCAATTTTTTTCAGAATATGTTAGCAGAGGGAGTGTTTCTATCTCATTCTATAAGGCCAGCATTACCCTAAAACCAAAACCAGAGTTTATATGAAAATAAAGCTACAGACTGATAACTCCCATGAACATTGATGTAAAAATCCTGAACAAAATATTAATAAATCAAATTCAATGTATATAACAATAATTATGCACCGTGACTAAGAGTAATTTATTTTAGATATTCAAGGTAATTCCACATTCAAAAACCGTTTAATTAGTTCATCATATTTACAGGTTAAAGAAGAAAAATCAATAATCATATCAATAGATGCAGAAAAAATATGTGCCAAATCTAACATTCATGATACTAACTCTCAGCAAACCAGAAATACAGGGTAAATTCCTTAACTTAATATAGGATATCTACAAAAACCTATAACGTTGTTTTTAATGGTAAGAAATGCCAAGCTTTCCCACTATAAAAAGAAGCAAGACAAGGATGCCCTCTCTCATCACTCTTTTTCAGCACAATCCTGGAAGTCCTATTTAATGCAAGAAGACAAAAAGGAAATGGTAGGTATGCTGAATGGGAAGGAAAGAATAAAACTGTATATGTTCCCAGATGACATGATCATCCACTTCGATATTATAAAAGGCCTGTGGCCGTAACACTGTAAGGCCGTAATGTCATAACACCGTAATGTCGTAACGCCATACGACCAAGAACTGGACTCACCAGGAGTTGCATTGATGGGTCTTGAGCTGCTGCAGGTCTCTGGGGTCCTGTAGCGACATGGCGGAGTCCGGGGTCCAGCGGTGCCGCGGGACTCTGGGTCCTGGGTCTTGCGCAATTTCGTGTGCTGGGCCTCTAGTAGAAAAGAAAAAAGACATGGAAGAAACCTAAAGCACATTACTAATTTGAAAAAGCCAATCTGAGAAGGCTATGTGATGCATGATTCCAATTATACTATATTCTGAAAAAGACAAAACTATGGAAATAATTTTTTTTAAATATCAGTGGTTGCCACAGGGTGGGGAGAGAGTACAGATAGGCAGAAAGAACACAAAGGACTTTTAGGTCTGTGAAACAACTCTGTATGACTCTACTGGTGGAAACAGGTGGAAACATGTCTTTGCTCATTGGACACAACACCTAGAATAAGCCCGAATGTAAACTGTGGGCTTTGGAGATAATGATGTATAGGGTCATAGACTGTAACAAGTGTTCCACTCTGGTGCAGGATGTTGGTTGTGGAAGAGGTTGTGCATATTTGGGCACAGGGGATCTATAGAAAGTCTCTGTGCATACCACCCAATTTTGCTATAAACCTAAAACTGCTCTAAAAATATTTCTTTAAAAAAATAAATGTATTAGTGATTGGTAGGAAGGTTTCTACAATTTTAATATTGTTAAGCTCAGTTGTGAATCCACAATTATTATATAATTCTTTATGCTTTTTTGCTTACCTGAAATATTTAATAAAATATTTAAAAAGATATTTATCTCATCTTTTTATTTTCTGCTATCAACTTTCTTCAGGTTCATTAAATGATGTGATTCAATTTCAACTCTTCTGCTCGTGTATCACACTCCATTGAAGTCTCTGGATCATAGAACTTATTTGAAAAAAGGAAACATTAACTATTGATTACAACTTCCAAGGATGTTGATAGTCTTTATTTCCAGAAATGTATTTTCAGATTTATAATGCAACGTAATAATTCTGACATCAATTATTGAAGGCAATCTTAGTGAATTTCAAATGACAAATCTGATGTGCAAAATAAGTTTTCTATAACTGATTATTCAGCAAGCTTGTTTCTTGTTTATTAAGAAGTGAGTTATACCTAAAACAGTTGCTCTGATTTAGTTAAAACAAAAGTATAGTGAATTAATTACAGGATGTATAATATTCTAGTCATTTTCTTCATCTGTATACTATATTTTCTATGTGACTTGGATTTCTTTGAGCATCATTACTTAAGAAAAGTTAATATAAATTGATTAGCAATGGAAAAGGTAAAATTCCATTTTATCATAGAAATACTGATTGCTACTATGTTTGTCTTTTGCATATGCTGCCAGAAGCTAATCTTTGAACTCAAGACAGTGTCTGGTTCAGCCATGTAGTCAGGTGTTTGTTGAACACCTGAATAAATGAGCACATGAGTGAAGCTTATTGTTGTATGTTTTTAAAAAAATTCATTTGCTTTGTTTTTATAGCACCATAATCACAACTTACATATAGTTCAATACATTATTCATTTAATTATTAAATACATTTCAGCATTTCATTATTTCTACATACTATTTTTAGATGATTTTTCTCATTCACGTTGCCTAACCTTTTAACAACTGTATTAAGAGCTTGCTGTCTGTTTATCAATTTTAGACATGGTTTTAAATGTGGGTGAGCGTCACCTAACTTCTGGGGCTCTGCCAATTACAGGCAGAAATGGCCGAGACAGTAATTTGTAAATGCCAATAAAATGATTCTGGTTTTGCAGATGTTTAGATTTATCTGTAGCAAAATTGACTGTGAATACATGTCTCCAAGTAAAAGGATGAAAGCTGCTTTTAAAAGAGGGTGGAAAAAAGACATTCTGAATCTTTATTGTAAATTATACACCATACAAAATCAGTCCAAATTGTTCAAACCCTTGGACACTCACAGTGTTATTATGCTCCCCGCTCACAGTACTGTATAATTATCCCAGTTAGCAGCAGTTTGCGAGCGAGCGAGGCTCTCCCAAGAAGAGATGCTAGGCTTATAGAACTAAAATCGGTACAGATGTGGGTCCCTGTTTTTGTTCTCTGACTCTGCATGTGAAAAACAACCACTTAATTCCAGACTTTTTTCATTTCCCCAGTTAAGATGTTAAGCTAGATGGATCAAGTGGTTGCCTGGTAAGTAAGAATTTCAACAGTGAGCTGTAAGGCAAAGGGCTGCATGTGTCTCAAATGCTAAATTCACTTAATGCAGTGGTTCTCAACCTTGGCTGCACATTAGAATCACCTGGGAATCTTCTTAAAATCCTGATTTCTGGGCCTCATCTTCTGGAAATTCTGTTTCTTTGTTACTAATGTTGTGGCCCCACCCCATAACAAAGAAACAGAATTTCCAGAGGATGAGGCCCAGAAATTAGGATTTTAGAAAGATTCCCAGGTGATTCTAATGTGAAGCCAAGGTTGAGAACCACTAACTTAATGGGAATGGATATGAATATTCTTTGTTAATGAAGAAAATTTATTCCATTGCATCCTGTTCCTTTCTCAACATGGGAAAATTATTCTTAAAAATACGTTAGATTTTGTTGACACTTTATTGTAATTTATTACGTATATAGTTCAGAGAATAATGAGGGGGAAAAAAAAACTAATGGGAAAATGGATAAGAACTAGGTAAGTCTGCAGCCATATCCCTACCTGTAAAAAGAAATGAGAACTAAAACAGTGCTTGGGTTTAAGGACATAAAAATAAAATGAGTGACACTGGTTTTGGTAGCACTAATGCTGTTGGTTACTCCCCCCACCCCGCCCCGCCGCCTCTCCTCACCCCCTCCCGCCCCTTGCCCTCACTTTTTCACTGATGGAGAGAATTGGGGTATTGGGAAGGCAGGCATTGTGGCGTATGTGAAACCCTCTCCCAGTACATAACCCTCACTCATCCAGCAGCTCCTCTGGGTCTTATCAATCACTCTTCACTCTTAATTGTGTCGATTAACAGTGCCCTGAGTAAGCCACAGGGGCCAAGGGGAGACGGCAGAGAAGGAGGCAAGGACCTGGCAATTCCCTTGACTTAATGGAGACTAACCGAAATCACACACTTTATTATAACAGCATCACTAACCTAAATATCACTGCGGCTGATCCATTCCTCTCATAATCAGGGGGGAATCCTGGGAGTCAGCCTGAAAGGGAACCGGCTCCTCATTTTTTATCATTTCGTTTGACACATTCTGCCTTAAACATAATAGCAGGTTAAGAGTCTGTGGCATTTTAAGCCATCTCTAAAGGGTTGCTCTTTAAAACCCAGCCTGGATCAATGTGACCAGAAATCATGGACATGGAAACACAGTGAAAAAGGGATTGTTAGGAATGAAGCTGCCTTTACCCTGAGCATATTTCTGAGTTAGTTACCCGGTGGTAACTGGAGCTCAGAGTGAGGCAGTGACCTAGATAATCCAGGCAAACCACCCATTTTTGCCTGGAGTGTCAGGAAAATTGCTCTAATTCCCCACTTCGCTTTGATAGTGGAAGCCCAGTCAGTTTTCTTCAGTGTCCTCTGAGGCTCTGAGCTGTTCTCAGTCCATAGGATGGGGCTGAGCCTGTCAGTGGGGGCTCATGCTCTGCAGCTCTGGCCTTGATTGCTATTGGAATGGATGGGACTGAAATCATAATTCTGCTGAACTCAGGGGAGCCATACGGCTTTGCTACACAGTACGATCACTCCTGTCATTTAAAACGATGCTGTGTGTGAATAGCAATAACTGGATGCGTCAGTTCCTGGCCATTCTTTGCTATTTCATTCATGCTACAGATATTCACTAAGTGTTGATTACCTCCTTGACAGTCCACAGTAACAGGATGAGCACGGCTGTAGTAGAAATTGGCCATCCAGCCCCGGAGCATTTCTCATGTGTTTGGGAAATTTTCCAAACTGTTTGCTCCCTGTTCCTGTCTGGGGAATCCATTTACTCACTTGTCCAGCCTCACTCTTTCGTTATGATACAGGCGAGATCTGGAAGAGGAAGGTCGTGAAAAAAAAAGAACCAAGCATTGTGTGCACGGAGGCAGCTCTCATTTCCAGAGCAGCAGAGGGTGGAGAAATAGCTTTAAGTGGCCAACATTGTCAGCTGGCAGAAGCTGAAGGGTCTCCGGGTAGGCAAGCTGCAGTAATGTCTCAGCCGAACTAGTTCTACCATGTGATCTGGGTCATTCGCTTCGGCTGTGCAGCCTCTGTGAATGTTTCCTGTAACACAAAGGATGCACAGGCTACCTAATATAATTTAACATATACATTTTTTTCTGAATAAATTATGTAGAGTTGGTTTCCCCTATTTGAGATTAAATGGTTCCATGGGGAGCCCAGAACAGAGAGGTCAGTTTACTGAGGAAGGTAGGGTGCCATGAATGCAATTACACATGAGGCCTCCCTTGAACTGATTCAGAAGATGCTTCCCCATCCCTTCCAGTTTGACCAGGGTTGTCTGGGCATGTACACATTTGATCTTTTGAATAAAGGCTGATTGAAACACAGGTACATACAAGAATGGATAAATAGATGTCAAAATCTCTCATTTCAATTATGAAGTGTAGTGCTTTGATATGTTTGAAAATTCAAGCATTTAACATTTAAAAAATGAGGGTTTGGTTACCCTTATTAGTCAGAGTAATTAATACAATGGACAGGCCCTCAAATCTCAGTGGTTTAATGCAATAGAAGTTTAATTTTCTATTCTTGTGGGTTCCCTCCCTAGGAAAGTTCTCATTCAAGAGGGGACACATGCCGGAACCGGTTTGGCTCAGTGGATAGAGCGTCGGCCTGCGGACTGGAGGGTCCCAGGTTCGATTCTGGTCAAGGGCATGTGCCTGGGTTGCGGGCACATCCCCAGTGGGAGATGTGCAGGAGGCAGCTGATCGATGTTTCTCTCTCATCGATGTTTCTAACTCTCTGTCTCTCTCCCTTCCTCTCTGTAAAAAATCAATAAAATATATTTAAAAAAAAAAAAAAAAAGAGGGGACACAGGCCACATCATTCAGAACACGTGGCCTGCAGAGTCACTCAGTATGGCAGGGGGAGATAAGGAGGAAGGGACAGAATATCTTTTAACTGCGTAAGAGCAGTGAGATCAGAAATTACCTCCTTTCTACTAACTTAGCCAGGTTTGCTTTCATATTTTCCACATAATTTTCAGAAAGGTTGGGGAATATAGAGAAGCCTAAACAGTCCCTGCCAATCTATGCTTTGGTTACTCAATAGTCACTCTTTTTCCATACACAGAACACACACACACACACACACACACACACACACCCCTCCCCAAGGGGGACAGCCCAAAGTCTGTTGATTTTTAATTTCTGATTAAGGTATATTGACAACACAGATAAGGAGGTTTTCAGATCAAAACATTTTTTTCAGAATATAAGATGTCATTAATTCTAATGCTTTGTGACTTTGGGCATTGTTTTCATATGCCTCTTGGCCATCTGTAGATCCTCTTTGGAGAAGTGTCTATTTAGGTCTTTTGTCCATTTCTTTTAAATTGGATTGTTTGTCTTCCTTTTGTTAAGTTGTATGAGTTCCTTACATATTTTAGAAATTAACTCCTTACCAGATGTATCATTGCCAAATAAGTTCTCCCATACAGTGGGCTCCCTTTTCATTTTGTTGATAGTTTATTTTTCTGTGCAGAAGCTTTTTATTTTGATGTAGTCCCATTTGTTTATTCTCTCCTTAGTTTCCTTTGCCCTAGGAGATGTATGGGTAAACATATTGCTACAAGCAATGTCTGAGATTTTGCTGCCTAGGATTTTTATGGTTTTCTGACTTACGTTTAGATCTTCTATTCATTTTGAGTTTATTCTTGTATATGGTGTAAGTAATGCTCAAAATCACTAATCATCAGAGAGATGCAAATTAAAACAATGAGGCATCACCTCACACCTGCCAGAATGGCTACCATCAACAAATCAGCTTGTAAGGATGTGGAAAAAAAGAAACCTTAGTACACTGCTGGTGGGAATGCAGACTGGGGCAGCCACTATGGAAAAAAATATGGAGTTCTCCTCAAAAAATTAAAAATGGAACTCCATTTTATCCAATGGTCCCACTTCTAGGAATATATCCTAAGAATCCTGAAACAACAATCAAGGAGAATATATGCACCCCTATGTTCATGGCAGCACAATTTACAATAGCTAATATCTAAAAACAGCCTAAGTGCCCACCAGTATATGAGTGAATAAAGAAACTATGGTACATTTATACCATGGAATACTATGCAGTTGTGAAAAAGGATTTCTTACCCATTGAGACAGCATGGAGTGACCTGGAGAATAGTATTATGCTAAGCAAACTAATTCAATCAGAGAAGGATAATTATCACATGATCTCACTCATATGTGAAATCTAATGAGCAAAATAAACTGATGAACGAAATAGATCCAGAGATATAGAAGCATAAAACAGACTTCAGAATCTCAGAGGGAAGGGGGAGGAAAGGGTGGGAAGAGATTAATGAAAGAACTTATATGCATAAATGCATAACTCATGGATACAGACAATAGTGTGGTGATAGTTGGGCAAGGGGTATGGGGTGCAGTGGGGGGCAAGGGAGGAAAAGAGGGACATCTGCTATACTTTCAACAATAAAGACAAATTTTTAAAAAATTTTAAAAATTGTGAAGCTTTGTAACACATAAAGTCTCTCCTCTTTGCAACTCTACTGGTCCGGGAATATGCACTCACTTGGAATTGTTTTGTGTGATAGAGAGAAGTGGGGGTAGGAGAGAGTATGTTTTCACTCAGCTGCCATATATACATATCTGTAGATGAATGCAGGGAGACCACACACAGGACACATGAAGAAATTTGATGTGGCACGGGATATTTACTTCTGACTACAGCAATTAATCACTCAGGACAGCCAAATTAGCCTAGCTAGGGGATACAAATAAACTGGAACCTGAAAATAAGAAAAGATGGGGGGAGAGAAACTGAAAAGCTCTGTGGCTTCCTGGCATTGGGTGAAAACTCTAATCAAAGTAGTCACTAAATAGAATGTAGAAAGGCCTCTTCTCTCTCCGAGCCCTTCCCATCTGGACAGTGGCTTGGAGGACATGGTTAAGGGAGTGCATAGCCACTGAGCAGTTTTTCAACCAATGAGACATGAGACGTAAGATTCAATGTTCTAGAATTTATCAAAATATCAAGTCATTTGATTGATGGCATACATTAATTTTCAATTGTTCAGGAGTTCAAAGCAATAGAAAAACATCCAAGTTTATTGTTGAGAAAAAAAAGTAGCTTTACACATCATATTTTTAATGGTAAATAGTACTTACATGTTTTTAATTTGTTACAATATTTTGAGGAACTTGCTTGCTATTCAAATACCTATTGATCTCTCTGTTCTGGAATTGTTTATTTAATGAAAAATGCAATCTTGATAAAGAGATTGTGTCAATTACAGAGATTTGAACTCTTAAGAAGCTTACTCTAAAGTTTAAAATTAAAGTCCAAAATGTCTTCAGTGAAACGAACACTCTGATAAGCTAAACAAATCTGTACAAATTTCACCTGTGTTTTCTAATTGTTGCCTGTGATTGTCTGAATCACCCAGATGTCTCCTGGATGAGTAGGACCCTTCCTTTCCCCAGCCTGTCACCCTGAATCTTATCTACTTGTCTGCATACCAGTGCTTATGCATAATAGTCATCAGCGGTTAAATCTTATAAAAACCCATATTTCTATTTAATTGAAAGCCATTTTTCCTTTTATTTGAAGAATTAATATTTTAATTTTATTTCGTAGAAATGCAGTTAAAACCTGTTTCTTTCTCAGTCTAACTACAAAACTAATATATCTTTAGGAACAATTTTCTGATGTACTTGAATAAAGAAACAGGCTGTTGTTTCAAATGAGTAATAATATCATAGGACCAACTTGTGCCTAATATAAAATAATGGAGGCACACACACACACACACACAACATTGAAAAGGAAGATAAAATGATATTCTCTTAAAATTGCTAGCAGCTAGATCTCCAGAATAGGCTTAATTTGAAAGTATGAGAATAACAAAATCCTCATTTCATGTTGCACCAATAAGTGCAATTGGTGGAATGGCAGTGTCTATCAATTTTTCTTTCTGGCTTAACAGAAGGGTGGAGCCTGGGAGCTGTTCACAGTTGATCTGATCTTGTCTCATCTCCAGGTGGCGGCCAGTCATGCAACTGATGTTGTTGCCTAACAGTTCTGTTATCACCAGAGTATCCCAGACCTTTGCATTGCAACCTCTGCATCTACCCTGTGCCATACCCACCAGCTTTATGCAGACCGGTGGGTACTAGCTGGGGCGTCTGGAAGGACCAGGATTCCTCCTCAGCAAAGAAGTCCTGGAGCTGTCCCCATTCTCTAAGCCCTGAGATGGGGCAGATCCACCCCCAACCAGTGGCCTTTCTCTGCTGCAGTTTCCTGATTGCTGTTTCTCTCCCTCGTGTAGGGCACTGGGGGATGAGAGAGGGAGTCCGGGTGCTACCTTTCTTTCCCTTTATCCTGTAAGAAACTCTGTCTGTCCTTACAGACTAAGAACAATCACCCATTGTCGGTAGGGGTGGCATATTTCCTTCCCTTCCCATGAGAGGCATGTCCATCTGCAGCAGCCAGGCTGCCCTTTAGGAACAACTGCTGCTTCTATTTCCCAGCAGGCTCCATGGCTGTTTGAGTCTGTGTTTATCTGAATCTTGGTATTTTAAATGTCCTCTGAGTAACTGATTATTCTGTGATGACATTGAGTTTTTTGTTTCTTTTTCCACCCCCACATTTGCTTTATTTAAGCATCACTTCCAAGAGTTTCTAAAATAGCTCTAATTTAATTTTCAACTATTAATAAATCCCAATGAATTATTAAGGATCATTTTCCAAAGGTTACATTTGTCTAAGATTTTGGGGCTGTTTACCTAAAAAATAGGATTCAACAACTCCTCTTCAAAACTATTTTATGAGGGTCATTTATAATAATAATATTCATTGTTGTAAAAATCATTATTTTTCTACTTTTACATACATTTTCAAAGAATGCAACACATTAAAATAAAATTTAGAAATATTTTTGTTTCTGATATTCTTATATGAAAAAAAAATGTCAGTTGTTCTATCTTAAAGTTCTTATTAAGAACCAAATTGCCATAAGAAAAAACCCAAACAAGGTTAATAAAATCTTTCCAATATTTTATTTAATGAGGCAATCTTTAAGTTCTCCTGGAAACTTTTATTTCTAGATTTTATTCCAATAATCAGTTCGCAATGAAATATAAACAAACAAAAAATATTCCTGTAACTAGAAATCTCTGAGTCCCACTCTAGAAAAGGGAAGTCACTAGGTAAAAAGTACTAAGCGATAACTTGAAGTGGTTGAACTTAATTCTTATCACTAAGATTATTTTAAACTAGAGGCCCAATGCATGAGATTCGTGCAAGGGGTTCAGCCCTCGCAGCCCCGGCTTCATCGGAGAAGTTGCGAGAAGGTCCGTTCAGCTGTCTGGTCTAATTAGCATATTAGGCTTTTATTATTATAGATGATGGTAACTTTTACAGAACAACCACACTGCAAGACATTGAAAATGAATAATTGCAATTAATAATCACCCTTCTTAAAACTGTGAAGGGAGAGAAATGTATTTTGTCTTTTTAAATAATTTAGGAACAAAATTTCTTTCATATGATCAGTAAACATTTCCACATTTTAATGTATTTTTACTACAGTTGATTAATTCCTTTTTGAAATATGTGTCCTTTCACATTGTCCAGGAAAAATCTCAGATGGCAAGAATTATCTTACTTTAATAGAGCACTAAATGGGAATATTCTAATTGAACAGCTGTGAGTGCAGTGACCACCTAAGGGCTGGGGGCTCAGCCACACTCAGTCAGCCACAGCTCCAAACAGATCCACCCACCCTTCACTTTGCCAGAAGGACTTTCAATTATACTTGGAGATGCATCTTGTACCTAGTTTAATTGCATGCCTATCAAAATACACCAATTTTGCCCTCGCTGGTTTGGCTCAGTAGATAGAGTATTGGCCTGCAGACTGACAGGTCCTGGGTTCAATTCCAGTCAAGGGCACATGCCCGGGTTGCAGGCTCGATTCCCAGTAGGGGATGTGTAGGAGGCAGCCGATTAATGATTCTCTCTCATCCTTGATGTTTCTATCTCTCTCTCTCCCTTGCCCTTCCACTCTGAAATCAATAAAAATATATTTTTAAAAATATGCCATTTTTTCTTGCCATTTTTCAGATTGAAGTTTAACTAGCCTGTAGGACTTCCTTTAGAAATGCTGATAGATTGGGATAACACAAGTGGAATGAACATGAACTGTTCCAACTGTGGTCTCATCAAGTAGTAATTTTTCTTAAAAATCCTTTAATATCAGTGGCCCAACAAAGGGATGCTTGAAAATGGGTAAAAGACATGACCCTAGAAAAAGGAATTTGACTAATGAGGGTGATCATCAGGCAACAATTACCCAGGACCTGTCCTTTTCTTTGGTTAAAGCCACAAAGATGAAGGAAATGCTTTCTATGCGAGCATCACAGAGCAGAGTAACATTCCAGGATTCCATGAAATTTGACACAAATTATACACATGCAAATGCATACACATATGTGCATACATATACATAGAAGCTGCAGGGAATTGAAAGTTATTTAGTAAGTTGTCAGGAGATTTAAAATTTCTTAAAGAAATTATAGAGACAAATGCCCCACATTGAGCTGTATAGAACTTGTATTCCATTTCAGCATTGTTTGCTAGGTGTGCAAACTTAGTCATGCAACGATTCAATGACTTGTTGATTTCCATTTCCTCAATAAAAAACTTGGACAAACTTTTTTGTATAGTTTCTTCAGTTCCTAAAATCTTGTGAATCTGATAACGTTTTCTGTTTGGGTCAGCCAGCTAAATATCCCTTATATGAGAAAAGTTCTGAATAACTATGAGCAGATTCAAATCTACTGAAGATACAAATAAAGTCAACTATAAACCCTCTAACAAATTTGGCTTATTTCTGTATTTTTTATTCTTACATACTGTAATATAATTAAGGATTTTTGAGACAAACTGTCATGACAGGTATTCATTTGTGGAATGTAAACCTCAATTTTGTTTAATGATGAGGTAGTTGCAGAGACTAGCAATTAATATTAAGCAATAATAATAGCTACCATTTGAAACTATCTATAAAGAGCATATATACCTATTGCTGCATGTATGATCTAGAGGCATGGACAAAAGAAATCAAAAGGGAGGGTTTGAGAATTAGGCTGGCACATTTTTGAAGTGCTTAATTCATATTTTTAAATGCCATTTCTATTCTAAATGGAGCCAGTTTAGATGACTGGTAAACATCAAAACTAGTCCTTTCAGCATTTTGCTGAGTTAACATTTGCTTTGACATCAAAAAAGCAGATAATTATTTTAAGTAGATGAAGCATACTTATGTGTATAACTGATATGGACTTAAGCTGGGAAGTCTTCTAGAATATTTTCATCACCAACAAAATATCTGCAATTTCACCAGTTCAGGATTAAGAGTATGTTTTCAGGTCATTCATTTGCACTCTTTGCCTGGGGGTAGCTAATTCAGGCCTATTCTTTGTCAAGTGTTAGGAATTCTCTCATCTCTCACTCAGAATAGAAGGTCCTTGACACAAGACATTTTGGGGAAGTTCTCAGACTAAAAGAGAAAGATCATTATCTCCATGCCTTACTGTCACAGCCTCTGACTCTCTCTTTATTCACACTAGATGACTTTTCAGCTCTTTCAGGAAGAGATTTTAATCGATTTCCATTTTGGTTTATTGATTCATGAATTGGTATTTGCCTGAAAAGGTAAGAAACTCAGTGATAGATGTTCTGCAAGTTTTGTTAACCATTGCAGCAAATGTGAAGTTTTGTGTGTGTGTGTCCCCAGGATGTAATGCATGGGTTTAGTAATGTTTGCAAATCCAATTAGGCCTATCCTGAGATCTCAAAAATCTCTTCCCTTTGGTGCTTTAATGCAGAGAGAGTTCAATTTCACAACAGACCTCTGAAATGATAACCCAGAAAAATTCTGTCTTCATTCATTGAAATGATAGCTACAAGATCCAGGTATCCTAATATTTTTAGTTTAGCTAAATTTAGTTCCATGATGGACAAAAATCTCCACATTTTAAATTTCTTTAGTGCTGATTTATTTTAATATGTACACATATCACAATTGTATAAAAAGTGATCACATTATCTTCCTTACTCATGAGTTTAACATTGCTTAAATAATTCTTGAGTAGTTTTTCATTATAGAAAATCTGTTGGTTTTCACATAAACAATAAGATAATTTCTTCCCAAACATTTTTCTAGGCTTTTAGAATGTAAGCATTTTACTTTGGTTATATAGCAATGATGAGAAATACGTATAGTATCATTTAATTGTATTTCTTAATATATTAATTCTATTTCTAACAAACACTTAAGTGAGTTGCTTTTTGATTAAATGAGTATTTGATTGTTATTTAAAGGCAATGAGAAATTTAAACAAATATATATATAATGTTTTAGCAATGAGCTTAAAACACATAATCAATAGCAGTTAATTATAATCTTATTACTAGAGATTGTTTATAAAGTATGTCATTTATGTAGGCATTTAACATAGTTCAGGGTAAATAGATATTAATTACTTAGGTAAGCAGTGATAATTACTACATAAGTTGACATGCAACTTAAAGTGATTAGAATTATATGCTTTTATATAATATCATCAAATTTGAGAAAGAAAACTAGAAGAGAATTATGAAGCAAAAGGGATTTTGTGGCTTGTAGATTACCTGCTAATGCTATGAGTGTCTGGTGTGAGATTTTCTTCTAGTTCCTTGTGCTACTCTTCACTGTCTTTTAGAGATACATTGATTTGCACCAGCCAACTGAATATTATGAAATTCTCCAAGGTTAATTCATTTGCATTAATTATTTTAAGGGCATATACTGAGTAGCCTTTCTTCTCAAAGAGAGAAAATATGAATGTGAAAACACAGAAGAACATGATCATGGAAGTGGGAGCAGTGTCAGGGTTGGCTGTGCGACAGGTGATGAAAGCTGGCATCAGTAGAGGCCAGGGAAAGCCAGTGGCAGTAGGAGCATGATGCAGGCTAACCAGCAATGATAAGCATGTCTATCTTCAGGGAAAATGCCAAAAGAAGAAACTTGTGATAGAAAAAAAAAAAAATGTCACGGAGATTGGCAATGTCCAAGATGAATCACTGATAGCCAGGAGATCTGCTGCTGAGATCCTCATTTCACTAAATTACACTACACACACCAGCATCAGGTCATCTAATGAACAGTTTTAATGGCAATAATGAAAATGCAACCAAAATTCAACAAAGATTAATAAAAAGCCCAAACAATCAAAGGGAATGTCAAAGTCATTAAAAGCAATAATTTACACCTGAGGAAACAGGGATGAGGAAAATAAGAACAAGATTTAAAAACATTATGGAACCCTAACCACTTTGGCTCAGTGGATAGAGCACGGGCCTGCAGACTGAAGGGTCCCAGGTTCAATTCCAGTCAAGGGCATGTACCTTGGTTGCAGACACATCCCCAGTAGGGGTTGTGCAGGAGGCAACTAATCGATGTTTCTCTTTCATCAATGTTTCTAACTCTCTATCCTTCTCCCTTCCTCTCTGTAAATAAATAAATAAATAAATAAATAAATAAATAAATAAATAAAATATATAAAAAATAAATTAATTAAATATATAAAAATAAAAACATTATGGAAAGGTCTGATTTTCAACAAATACACATTCAGTGAAAAAGAGATAACAAGTGGCACTAGACAAATTGGATAAGCATATTAAAAACAATGCTCAATTCATCCCTTCCTTCATATATGAATGATTAACTCAAAGTGAATCATAAACTTAAATGTAAAATCTAAAGCCATAAAACTTCCAGAAGAACACAGAGGAGAAAAAGGTGTAATTTTGGGGCTATAGAGAGATTTCTTAGGTGTGACATCAAAACAGAAAGCATTAGGAATATAAATTGCTAATTTTGACTTTGTCAGGTATCTGAATGTCTGCTCTTTGAAAGACTTTACTAAAAAAACAAGCCATAGAAAAGGCAAATCAGAGATCTACAATCACATACTGGTTTTCAGGAAGCCACCACTTGCTGATACTGTCAGAAGAGTGCACCAAGGAACTGGAAGGTCGATGGACCTTGGGCGTTAGCAGGGCTGATGATAAGCACCAATTGTTCATGTTGAGATAGTGGTGGCTCAAGGCAATTCCCTAACCTGATAATCCTTTTACTGTTTACCAGACTTTACCTTTGATGTGCCTGTATGCATTGCTAAAGGGCAAATGTGCATTCAAATAAATAAATAGTGGACCAGGCCAGAAGTCGGTGTGTCTCTTCAAGAAAGAGGCTCCACCTGGCCCCCAATGCCTTCTAAATTCATATTTCTTTTATAATTTACATACAGTGAAATTGTATGTTTTTAATGAGCAATTCTGCAAGTTTAACAAATGGGTAGTTGTGTACGTATAGCATTTTTATTTGTGCGTCGGCCCCTCCTTCATATCCTGAACTCTGCCGCGAAGGTCACAGCATTGATTAAAGAACTAGTTTTCAGAATATATACAGAACGATCAAAACTTAATAATAATAAGAAAAAAATAGTAATGAACAAAAGATTTGACAGTCTCTTGCTAAGTTAGGTCTGTAGATAATAAATAACCATTTAAATAGGTGGTCAACATCATTAGTCACTAGGAAAATACAAATTAAAACCTCAATGAGACAATAGTACACACCTATTGGAATAGCAAACAAAACAAAACAGGCATTGCCAAAAGCTAATAAGGATGTAGAACAACGAGAACTCCCATATATAAATAAATATAGCTGATGGGAATATAAACCGGTACGAATACTGGAAAACATTTGATGTCTCTTGTCAAGTCAGCAATCTCAATCTTGCATGTTTATACAAGAGAAACACAGATTTATGTTCACACCTGCACCCAAATGTTTATAGCAGCTTTATTAAAACTAGCCAAACTGGAAACAAGACCAATACCCCTAAACTGGGGACTGAGTAAAGAAACTGGGTGCCGTCAACAAGCCGCTGTTACAATCAGAAGCAAGTATGGATCTCATGTGCATTATGTTTAGGGAAAGAGCCAGACTCCAGGGCCTGTGTAGTGTATATATCACTTATATGAAACTCTTGCAAAGACAAAATTATTGGTGGTCACCAGGGAATAGGAGTAAAAATAGGAGTTACTTTCAAAGGGAATAGGAGGACTTTTTTGAAAGATGAGTTTCTTCCTTGAGGTGACAAATATCTTACACAACTACCTATTTGTTAAACTTGCAGAATTGCACATTAAAAACATACAATTTCACTGTATGTAAATTATATTTTAATAAAAACAAAATGAAACAAATGCAAAACTTGGGGAAATATGGGAAGAAATTGGAAATATAATAAAGCAAATAAACAAGTGAATAGAATTTAGTAAAAAAAAAAAATAATGGCATATAAGAAAGACCTGCAGTTCTTAGAAATCTTAGAATAAAAAATAAATGTTGATTTTTAAAATGAGTATGTGAATTGATGAGGAGAATATAGAGGCAAAAGAAAATTGTCATTTATTAAATTCCACATGTGAGTAAAATCAGGCATTGGGGGTGGTGGTGGAGGGATTTTGGAATAAAAGAAAATAACTCATGGACATGGACAATAGTGTGGTGGTTATAGACGTAGAAGAGAGAATAAAAGGTGATGGAAAAAATAAAATAAAAATAAATAATAAGAAAAAAAGAAAGGAAGGAAGAAAGAAAGAAAATAAAATTAATGTTGGCCAGCCAGCGTGACTCAGTTGTTGAGTGTTGACTTATGAGCCAGGAGGGCATGGTTCCATTCCCGGTCAGGGCACATACCCGGATTGAGGGCATGATTCTTAGTGTGTGGTGTGCAGGAGGCAGCTGATCAATGATTCTCTCTCATCATTGATGTTTCTTATCTCTCTCTCTGTCTTCCTTCCTCTCTGAAATTAATTTAAAAATGTATTTAAAAAATGAAATTAATGTCACATAGAGTTTGAATACGTAATCAGGAACTATATCATATTTACAAAATATATACTATTGACAACCAATGACTCAATAAGTAGAAAACTGAACCGATGGAAAAGTTGAATCAGTGCAGATTAAAATAAGTCAGATTAAGCTATTAAAATTGGAAAAGAAACTTAGATGTCATGCAGAACAGTAATCTTAAACACTGAGTGAGGTTATGTGTGATACACATGGTAGAATGAAAAGCTAGAGACTTGGACAGTTCCATTGGCTTTTCTGTGCAGCCATTTTTCTCCATCCTGACCATGGTCAGGATAAGGCCAACAGAACAGCATTCCCACTGGTATCACCAGTTCCAGAAACAGCCCACTTCAATAAGATGGCCGTGCCCTGACTCTTGGTGATTATAAAGCAGTTACTTAGTTGCAGGTCTCTGATAAGGAAAACAACGGCTTCCATGACTGCTCTTCAACAGCAAATGCAGAAGCACAAAAGCCTCACCACTGCCCAATTTTCTCTTTGGAAATCTCACCCCACTGCATCATTAATTTGGGGGATGAAACATATCTGGAAGGATAGATGTAAGGAGTTCCACAGACTATAAGCTATAGCTCTCTAGCTTTCTGCACATGTGCCCAGCAAACGTTTAAAATGATGCTGAACACAATCTGCTACCACATCAAAAAATCATCTAACTTGTTCTCTGTATATGTATAGATACATACACAGTAACATATATACATAATCATATTCATAATCATTTACATATGTACATATACATACATACATTTTCATATACATGATTATGCTGTTTTTTAACAGAACATTTATGTGCCTTCACAAAAGTCAACTGGACATCTGGTTTGGAAGGAATATTTCCTTTTTATTATAAAACTTGTTTGTATTGTTTATACATATGCAGGTACTTTTTTACCATATACCAGCACTCTATTTTAATTAAAAGTTTGAGTTTTGAAATAAAAACTTTCACAATTATTTTTATGCAGAATATTTTATTTGCTCTTCATAGCATTGCTGTGCCGATTTGGCAAACATTGTTCTTCTCATTTTATAGTTGAGAATTATGAGCTGCAAAATTGTTTGGTGTTCAAGGTCACAAGACTTAAAGCATGCTAAAATTTAATTAAAAGCACAATATTGCCCTGGCTGGTTTGGCTCATTGGATAGAACATTGGCCTGCGGACTGAAAGGTCCCAGGTTAGATTCTGGTCAAAGGCATGTACCTTGGTTACAGGCACATACCCAGTAGGGGGTGTGCAGGAGGCAGCTAATAGATGTTTTTCTCTCATCGATGTTTCTAACTCTCTATCCCTCTCCCTTCCTCTCTGTAATAAGTCACTAAAATATATATATTTTAAAAGCACAATATTGATGGGATAAGATAGTCTTTCTTAGGATGAGTTAGCAATATTTAGAAAATTAAAAATGCTTAACATTTCTACCACTTGGATTTTATTCTACATACTAGAGGCCCTATGCATGAAATTTGTGCAAGGGGCTCAGCCCCTGCTGCTGTGGCTGCCTCTGCCTCAGTCCCCACCGCCGCCTGTCTAATTAGCATATTATCCTTTTATTATTATAGATACATTTCCATGAGTGCTTGAAGAGACATCTATAAGAAAGTTTGTTGTAATATCCTTTGTAAAGAGACCACTGAGAAGAATCAACATGTCAAAAAAAGAACAACTGGTTAAATAATGAAGTAGGTAATGTATAGACAAGTGAAATATGCCCTAGATGTAGTAAGTGAAAAATATTAAGTTGAAAAGTAATGAATACATTTTATTCATACATAAAAGCAACAGTAATGTTAATAATAAACATGTTAATACAGGAAAAGCACTGTAGTTATATGCACCAAATTAAAGTGGTTTCCTGCCGGGAGCCGGTCCATCCTTGCTGTTTCAAGGGACCTGGCATATATGGCATACGGTTCTCTTAAAATGTTTGCTCACCTTCTTGGCACTATGTGTTTTAACCAAGGACTCCTCTCTGAGAAAGGTTGTTTCCCCAGGTAGGGATTTTCCCCTGAAGTTAGGGAGGGGATAAAACCCCTCAACTAAGTGCAAGGCGGGTAATTAATCACTTTAACTACGAACAATCATGCTTAAGCTACATAATCTTTACTCCCTGGAATGGAGATAAGAAACGCCCTAACCTTTGTAATAGAGATTGATAGGATTGAATCAACTGGTATAAATACAGTTGTAACAAGACAGAAACACACAGAACTTAGAGCAGAATCAAGAAGACAGAACCTACACGGAGCCTAGAGACAGAGCCTAGCAGGAGAACATGGCAAG
Source organism: Myotis daubentonii (assembly GCF_963259705.1). NCBI lineage: Eukaryota > Metazoa > Chordata > Mammalia > Chiroptera > Vespertilionidae > Myotis > Myotis daubentonii. Next base: position 145,806,538 of record NC_081842.1, on the reverse strand, counting down.
GGATCCTGGACTGAACCTGACTACAGAGATTGGCAGGAGAACCTGACTGGAACCTGGACACTGAACCTGACTGGAGAGCCTGGACAGAACCTGGCTGGAGAACCTAGCGAGGGAACATGGCTACAGAACCTCGCTGGAGATCCGAAGCAGAACCTCTCTGGAGATCCAGACCAGAACTTGGCTGGAGATCCTGGCTAGGCTGCTGATCAACTGAACACTGTCTCCGTGTCCTTCCTTCTTCGCCGACTCCGTCCACGCCTTTGGGAACCCCTGGACCTGCTGGGGTTGGACCCCGGCATATGGCGCCCAAACAGGGACCCCTACGTAAGCCCCACTCTCGGGATGGATAGGACTCCACCATAGGAAGAGGGTGAATAGTCTTCGCCGACTCCGTCCACACCTTTGGGAACCCCTGGAACAGGATTCCCTTAGGTAAGCCCCCCCATTGAGAACCCCACACTCGGGACGGATAGGACTCCACCAGGGTGCTACAGACCCCCCTATAGAGGATAAGTAGGGTAAGAAGGTGGATAGTACAGAACTTAGATTGAGAAGATGTGCCATACTGAGTCCAAAGAAAGAAGACTCTGTATTGATCCTTAGATTGAGAAGATGTGCCATACTGAGTCCAAAGAAAGAAGACTCTGTAGTGATCTTTAGATTAAGAAGATGTGCCATACTGAGTCTAAAGAAAAAAAACTCTGTATTGATCTTTAGATTAAGAAGATGTGCCATACTGAGTCTAAAGAAAAAAGACTCCGTATTGATCTTTTAACATATATGCTTGTTAGCAGAGGAATTAAGGTTACTCCCAGTCAGACAGAACATTTTATACAAGAAATACATCCATGCTTTTCTGAGGAAGGAAAGGTGCCGGAAAGGTAAATGTAGAGGCATGGGAGAAGGTAGGCCCAAGGAGCCTTATCCTTAACCCCACTGCAGCCTTTCCACCCTGGGAAAGTGCAGGATTGGCAAGCTCTCCCTGGGGTAATAGATCAGGACTCAGGTAATAGCAGAAAGCGCCAATCCTACTCTTAAAATGGATACAAGAGAGCGTTTCAGGTTTTTCTTTTTAATGCTTGCTTTTAAAAAATAAAAAAGGGGGAATTTGCCGGGAGCCGGTCCATCCTTGCTGTTTCAAGGGACCTGGCATATATGGCATACGGTTCTTAAAATGTTTGCTCACCTTCTTGGCACTATGTGTTTTAACCAAGGACTCCTCTCTGAGAAAGGTTGTTTCCCCAGGTAGGGATTTTCCCCTGAAGTTAGGGAGGGGATAAAACCCCTCAACTAAGTGCAAGGCGGGTAATTAATCACTTTAACTACGAACAATCATGCTTAAGCTACATAATCTTTACTCCCTGGAATGGAGATAAGAAACGCCCTAACCTTTGTAATAGAGATTGATAGGATTGAATCAACTGGTATAAATACAGATGCAACAAGACAACAACAGACAGAACTCAGAACACAGAACTAAGGACACAGGGCTTGGAAGACAGGACCAAGAGAGGCAGAGCCTAGGCACAGAACCTACACAGAACGTTCTCTAGAGACAGAAGAACTTCGCTGGTGAGAGCATGCCGGAGGATCCTAGACAGGGACTGGCCTCGGAGCCTGGAGGCAGAGCCTGGCAAGAGATCAACTGAACACTGTCTCCATGCCCTTCCTTCTTCGCCGACTCCGTCCACACCTTTGGGGACCCCTGGACCTGCTGGGGTTGGACTCCGGCAGTTTCCAATCAGTGATATTTTCCTAGGTTTTTGTTTCCAAGTTATATTCATGTAATACCTGCATTTAATTAAGATTTTTAATTATAATTCAAAAAACAAAGATATAAAAGTAAGGTGATAAAAATCCTAGATGATTAAACTGGATTATTTTTAAGATTCACTCCTTATGTAATATTTTATGAGCTTGGCCTACAAGTCTCTTGAAAGCCCAAACTGATTGATATAACAGGTAGTTAACCCTAACTCTGGTATAAGAGAATTTCTGGGTAATTTAATGTTAGCAGATCTGTATCTGAATCAAAATTCTGTCATTTCTCAGCAAGTCACATAGTGTAGTTGAGACATAGTTTTCTCATTTATAAAATGAGAGTAATAAAAATACATAGAATGCTGCTCAGAAACGAGATAAGATGAAATAAAGATCAAATTGAAAACTACAAACCAGTATATTGTTAATGAGATAGATAAAATCTACTTTCTGAAGTGCTGTGACCATACTTCTTTAAGAGCTATCTTTAAAATTTTCAAAAATTAAAAATGCATAGATATCCCTAGATATCCTATGTGGAATGCCAGCAGGCAGGTTTGCCACCAACTTCAAGGCTGAGGACAAGGAGATCCACATCTCAAAAGAACAATTTGGAGCTCCTGGGTGAAATCCAAACTCAAGGTTGAGAAGAGTTGAGCAGTACCATGTGATTCATATATTTGTCCTTTAGTCCATGAGGCATAGTAAGATTATTTTGCCAGTTATTTGTTTCTAATTTATCAACTCAAGTTTTTGGGTATAGTTGGTTGGCGGAGCCCATTGTGGCAAGTAGATTTTGTCTGGAGTAATGTAAGCCGAGGATACATCACTAATTTGCATGTTAATGCTCCTACTTCAAGTTAATGAAGTTTTCCCCTTACAAACAAAATAGCCCTATATTCATGCAATTCAAACTTATGAAATGCATTTTCTTATGAAATAGTTAGAGACTGAAGAGGATGATATAGCTTAGCTACTTTAATATTTATTAATATAAAAGCATTCCATTTTATTGTGATAGCAATCCAATTTATTTTATGATAATTTTAACCTTTATTCCATTCTATAGTATGAGATAGTTCATATATTTGAAAAGCATAGAGGATAATAAAATAACATCTGTATATCCAATACCCAGAGCTAGCAAATCTTAATGTTTGGCTATGGCGTATCTAGATATTTTTAAAAAACAAAATATTTCAGAAGCATTAGAAGATCTCTGTATACCCAATAAAAATCTGCTTCTTCCTTACTCAGAGATGATGACCATCTGGAATTTGGTGCTCATTTTTTGTCATACATTTCTCCAAACTACTACCATACATAGGTATCTATATACAATATATAGTAATTGTTAGCAAATTTTGAAAATGTATATACATTGTATTTATTCTTGTGCATTTTGCTTTCTTTAGTCAATATAATATTTTGACATTATTTATATTAATAAATGTAGTTCTGTTTCGATCATTTAAATTTTATTTAACATTCCAATGTGTATAGGTACCAAAAATTTAAAAATTTTCATTGAATATTTTTAATTATTTCATTTACTTGCCCTATTATTATAAGAAATGCTACTGTAGATATTTTTACACATCTAATGCATATGCACACATTTCTCTAAGATATATATGAAAATGTATAATTATGGGATCAAAGGTTATTCACATCCTTAACTTTACTAAATATTACAAAATTGCTCTCCAAGGAAGTTAAACTAATATGTACTCTATCAGGGAATGAGACTTTCCTTTCCCTCTGTTTTCTTAAAACATTTTTCATTTTTGCCATTCTGATAGACCAGTGATGGCGAACCTTTTGAGCTTTGCATGTCAGCATTTTGAAAAACCCTAACTTAACTCTGGTGCCATGTCACATATAGAAATTTTTTGATATTTGCAACCATAGTAAAACAAAGATTTATATTTTTGATATTTATTTTATACATTTAAATGCCATTTAAAAAAGAAAAATCAACCAAAAAAATGAGTTCGCGTGTCACCTCTGACACGCGTGTCATAGGTTCGCCATCACTGTGATAGATGCTAAATTATATTTTAGTATTTAATTAGTAGTTCTCTGATTACTAAAGGAATTAAGCAAGTTTTTATTTCTTTTGGCTGTTTGAATTTCCTCAGTTGGGTATTTCTTATCCTATATAATAAAAACCTAATATGCAAATCAACTGAACAGAGGAATGGCTGGTTGCTATGATGCGCATGGACCACCAGTGGGCAGATGCTCAACACAGGAGCTGCCCCCTGGTGGTCAGTGCACTCCAACAGGGGGAGCACTGCTCAGCCAGAAGCTGGGCTCACAGCTGACAAGCGCAGCAGTGGTGGTGGGAGCCTCTCCCGCCTCTGTGACAGCACTAAGGATCCCTCCGGGTATGTCCGCCTGCTGGCTTAGGCCCACTCCCTGTGAGAGGGCATAGACCGGGCTGAGAGATCCCCTTCCCAATTGCACAAATTTTGTGTACTGGGCGTCTAGTTCTCAATTCCCACTTTCTATTTGAGTGATTGTCTATTAATTTAAATTTGGAGAAGATAATGGCAAAATCTGAATGCTAATTCTTTGTAGATTAGGTAGTTGCAGATACATGCTTTTGAATGGTAGCTTGCATTTTCACTTTCTTAAATGAACCAATATTTTCACTTTTAATGCAGTCAACTCTATCTTTTTTCTAGTTTTTAATTGTCATGTCTTCTTATATACATACAATGTACAGATATCTATAATAATAAAAGCATAATATGCTAATTAGACCAGACAACCTTCCAGACGAAACTGGAGCTGAAAAAGCCAAGGCAGAGGCAGCAGAGATGGCAGAGGCCCCCAGCTGCCACAGCAGGCAGCTGCCCTGGCAGTGGGGGCCAAGGCCCTTGCTTGAATTTTGTGCATCGGGCCTCTGGTTGTCTGATAAAAGCTGAATGACTTTGCTTTTCACACTTAAGTTTTAGCACCACTTACATTTCAGTTTTTGCATGGTATAATGTAGGATTCAAATTTTAATTGTTTCTCCTGTATGGCCAGTTATCCTAGCAACATGCATTTTTTTTTCTATTGCTTTTTGATTTCACCTCTGTTATGTATCAAGTTTTCACATGGTGGTGTGGGTTTTTTGGCTTCATATTGTGTTTCACTTACTGTTTTTTCTCTCCCTATAGTTAATAATAATAATAAGAAGAAAGCATGATTTCTTATTTATTAAGTCTACTCATCTTGTTATCTTACTAGGGCCAAAAATATGTCAGGCTGATTTTACTTTTGCCACTTTAGAGTAAGGGATAAAGTGCAAATTTTAAAGTATTTAGTTTACACTTTTCATAGGTATTTTGTTGGGGTAAGGTATTATGTTGCATCTTCAATTCTTCCTTGCTTCATAACAGAGGATCTCTTTCAAGTGGGGATCAGAGAGAATAGAAAAAGAGAAATAGTCTTGAGTCAGAATATGGTCCTGTTTTTGGACATATCCTTCTGTTTCCTTTGTTGAAAAGGTACATAAAATCAGCACTGTCTGATCTGTGAAGTGTTACCTCCAATGAGTATCACTCTCATGCACTGATCACCCTTTGTGCACATGGCAGCCCATGGTGGTTATTTACCAGAGGTAGAAGTAGTTGTAGCAACAATGAGAGGAGTCTACTAATATAGTAGTAAAAGAAGTAGTGATGTTTAGTAATGTTGTAGCTGCTAAATCATTTTCTCCTTTGAATAAACAAAGTTTTTTTAAGACCTGGTTTCACTGGAGGGATTCGTTTATGATACTGAAGTGAGGTGGGGAAGCATCAACTACAATCTTCTCTTGCTTCTCAGTTTTGACAAGGATTGGGAGTGAGCCCATGGATAGGGGCTTTGGGTTCCTGGCCGGCACCTTTGATAGTCTTCAGTGATCAATTCTATGACAATACTTTGAAATAGTGCAATCCCTCTAATTTTCTTCTCTGAATGAACCACTGGCCTATACTCATCATGCTTCCCCATCTCTGCATGTAGGATCTCTCTCAATAGCAAACATGCTTTTTGGTGGGCATTATTAGAGCACCTTCCCTGCTCTCTGTTCTACCCTTGGGAATGGTTGTGCTCCCTTTAAGAGATAGTACCTTGGCCCCTCTTTGATTAGCATTGTTAATTAATTAAGATGAGAATCACTGACATTTTTCAACTGGGTCTGCAATTTAGTTTGACTAAGCAAGCAAAGAAATAGCAAATGAGAGGTTCTCTTTCAAAACGTGTTCCATATTGTGTTCTTTATTACAATTACAATGTATGTGATATTTAGTAATGAAAAATAAGAATTCCCCCTCCCATATGGGCCATTTATATAAAGCAAAGAAAATGAAGTTATATGAAAGTGCTTGGTATGTGTCATATGATTCTAATGCTGGTTAAACAGTGTTTACAGAGATCCATAGGGTGCTTTGAGCAGAACAGGAGAGAAAGGAGATGTTCCATACCCTTTAGACTAAAAAGTAAATGTGATAGGAATACCAACTTTCTTGTGTATTTTTGTGACTTTTTGAGAGTTTTATGTATCCACATATTCTCTTCCTCTCCACACACACACACACACACACACACACACACACACTCACACATGTACATATACATATTTGTATGTTGAGATGTTAAAATTGGTACACTTATTAAACACACAAAAGCAATACAGAAAAGTGGCCAAAAATGTAATAATTGAATGCTTAGAATGTGCTTAGTCCAAAATGAAACAAATGCATTTTCCCCCTAGGCCTGCATAATATACTCAGGCACTAAGAAACTCGTAAACTCTTTTAGACCATAAGATTAGAACTCAGTGTACCCCTGGGTCAGTGACCTGAGGCTCAGTGAGCTTGTTGGTTCAGTGAATGTTTGTGGAGGGTCTCCTCTATGCCTGGCATTGTGGTTGGCCCTGGGATGCAGTTATATACAGAAAAGCAGAGTTTTAGAATTCTGTGTACTTAAAGGTTGGCAGAATAGGTACATATTTCTAAACATTTTACTATAAATATGATATATGATTTTTCAAAATGGTAAAATCTGTGAAAACTATGATGTATGATGAGAATGAAGACCTCTATGGGGAAGTGATATTTAGATGCAAATTGAAAGATGAGGATCAGCTCTCCAGGAAAAAAAAAATGGCAAGGAATTGATCTGGGAAGAATAGAATTGTGCACAACTCTGGAATGGGGAAAGTAATTGTTATGACAAAAAAAAAAAAAAAAAGCAAGATAATGTGGCTCATTGAGGAAAAGATTGGCAAGATATGAGGTTGGCATGGTAGGTAGGTGGGGTGCCAGGCATGCTGTGATTTATTAAGGATTTTAGATGTTTCCTAAGCATAATACAAAATTACTAAAATGTTTCATGCAATGAAGAATTATAATTAAAGTTAGTTTTTATACTAAACGCCATCATTTCTTGAGTACTTATCCTGTATTAGGTTTGGGCTAAGAGTTTTATCTATACTTAATCCACATTCACAAAAACCCTGGAATCATATCCTCAATGACAAAAGTGAATCTGAGAACTTATGCTATGAAATACTACAGATCTGAAATTAGAACTTAGGTCTCTATCTCTGAAGCTCACCCTTTTAGACATTCCACTCATTGATTTTCTAATGTACTTAATTAGGCCACTAATATATATCTTGGGAGATGGAAGTATTAGGCAGTATCTACTTCTGCCTATGAATTTTCTAGAGCAGTGGCTAGTAAGTGTTACTTGAGCAATCTTCGGTGGTTGTATTTAGGCCAAATGAAAGGGTCCCTCCCAGATGACAGTCACCTCCCCAGCTGTGCCCACCATTGGTTTGGTTAACATGAGAAAAAATGAAATGTTAATCTCCCTCCAGAGAGCATTTAACTGTGTAATGGTCTGTAATTAAATGGCACCTCTAGGGCTATCCTGAAATGGGATTTCCCCAGCTCGTTCTCAGCTTGTTGACTTGTTTTGGGCCATTTTTTCACAGCCACCATATCTCTTTCCCAGATAAAAAAAAAAAAAAAAAAAAAAAAAAGTATGCCAATCTAAAAATTGCCCCTGATGACTTTTTCATTCTTTATCAGAAACCTTCATTCATATTATCCACCATTAGTCTAAGGGTACAGCTATTTTTATATAGTGCAGAGATCTTGTTCTTAATAATGCATTCACAATATAATACATAGGGTGGGGCAAAAGTTGGTTTACAGTTCTGAGTACATTATTCTTTTTTTTTTTTTAATATATTTTATTGATTTTTTACAGAGAGGAAGGGAGAGAGATAGAGAGTTAGAAACATCGATGAGAGAGAAACATCGATCAGCTGCCTCCTGCACATCTCCTACTGGGGATATGCCCGCAACCCAGGTACATGCCCTTGACCGGAATCGAACCTGGGACCTTTCAGTCCGCAGGCTGACGCTCTATCCACTGAGCCAAACCGGTTTTGGCTACATTATTCTTATATTATTATTAGAGGCCCAGTGCACAAAAATCTGTGCACTCGGGTGGGGGGGGGGTGGCCTTAGCCCGGCCTGTGCCCTCTCGCAGTCTGGGACCCCTTGGGGGATGACCACCTTCTGGCTTAGGCCTGCTCCCTGGGGGATTGGGCCTAAGCTGGCAGTCAGACATTCCTCTGGCAGCCCGGGAGCCCTCTGGGGATGTCCACTTGCCAGCAGGGAGCAGGCTTAAGGTGCAGTCAGACATCCTTAGCGCTGCTGAGGAGGCGGGAGAGACTCCCACCACCACCGCTGTACTGGCAGCCATCAGCCTGGCTTGTGGCTGAGCAGAGCTCCCCCTGTGGGAGTGCACTGACCACCAGAGGGCAGCTCCTGCATTGAGCATCTGCCCCCTGGTGGTCAGTGTGTGTCATAGTGACCAGTAATTCCCAGTCGTTCTGCTGTTAGGGTCAGTTTTCATATTACCCTTTTATTATATAGGATAGAGGCCTGGTACACGGGTGGGGGCTGGCTGGTTTGCCCTGAAGGGTGTCCCAGATAAGGGTGGGGGTCACGCTGGGGTGCTTGACCAGCCTGGGTGAGGGGCTGATGGCTGTTTGCAGTCTGGTCACACCCCTTCAGGGTGGGGGTCTCCACTGGGGTGCCTGACCAGCCTGGGTGAAGGGCTGATGGCTGTTTTCAGGCTGGTCAAGCCCCCCCCAATGGGGACCCTCACCCCACGGAGGTTTGGCCAGCCTGGGTGAGGGGATGATGGCTGTTTTCAGGCTAGCAACACCCACTTTAGGGTGGGTGGGTCCCCACTGGGGTGCCAGGCCAGTCTGGGTGAGGGACTGAGGGCCATTTTCAGGCTGGCCAAGCCCCCCCTGTGACAGAAGCTCCCAGCCTCTCCTTTTGTTCCTTTTCATTCTGGAATTTATTTACCTTCTATAATTGAAACTTTGTAGCCTTGAGAGGAACTCAGAGCCAGCCAGGGCGGGTGGGAGGGAAAGACTCCTGCTCACTCCAGCTCTGTGGCCATGGCCAGCTTAAAGCAGGTATCTGGGGTTTATTTACCTTCTATAATTGAAACTTTGTTGCTTTGAGTGGAGCTCAGAGCTTGCTACGGCAAGGGGGAAGTTGGCTTCCTCCATCATTGGGGCAACCAAGCCTCCTGCTTGCTCCAGCTCCATGGCTCCCGGTTGCCATCTTGGTTGGGTTAATTTGCATATAGTCGCTCTGATTGGTTGGTGGGAGTGGATTAAGGCATAGCAAAAGTATGGTCAATTTGCATGTTTGTTGATTATTATGAATAGTTATTCTTATATTATTATTTATTAACTAGAGGCCTAGTGCACAAAATTCATGCACGGGGGGGGGGGGTGTCCCTCAGCCCTGCCTGCACCCTCTCCAATCTGGGACCCCTCTGGATCTGGCCCAAATGGCAGTCAGACATCCCTCTCACAATCCGGGACTGCTGGCTCCCAACCGCTCGTCTGCCTGCCTGCCTGATTGCCCCTAACTGCTTCTGCCTGCCAGCCTGATCACCCTCTAACTACTCCCCTGTCAGCCTGGTTGACGCCTAACTGCTCCCCTGCTGCCTGATTGCTCCCAACTGCCCTCCCCTGCTGCCTATCTTGTGGCTGTGGGCACCACCAACTTTGAGGGCGTAGCAGTTAATTAGCATATTCCCTCTTTATTTGATAGGATTATTACATTACTTCCCAATAAAATGACTGTACTTTTTCCCTTCTCTATATTACATGAACTCAAATTACTTTGATTTAGTAAATGTTTAAAATATTAACTCCAGCCCAGCTGGTGTAGCTCAGCATTTGAGCATTGGTTGTGGCCCTTGTGGGGAGCATGCAGTAGGCAGCTGATTAATGATGTTTCTTTCTCATCATTGATGTTTCTATCTCTCTCTCCCTCTCCCTTCTTCCCTCTCTCTCTCTAAAAAATAATAATAATAATAATAATAATTTTATTGGCTTGGACCCTTTATCATTTACTCAATTCCTTAATCTAAATCTTAATCTCTTTACCCTGCTCTTCTTTTTAGCTCTTTCTTTCACTATAATCTCATCTTTTTCTAAATCTACATCTACCTTCTTAAATTGACTTTATTCTCCTTTCCCATGGAAAGTGTAGAGGATTCAATTTTATTTTCTATTGAGGTAATGTTAATTAATAATGTTGTATAAGCTTCAGGTGTACAACATTATAATTTGATATCTGTATACTTTATTGCATGCCCACCACCAAAAGTCTAGTTTCTCTCCATCTATTTGACCCTCTACCCAACTGTTTTGTTTTGTTTTAACAAAAACTTTTCTGTGACTGGTTACAATGAAATTTTACTTTTCTTAAAATAAAGTGTGAGATCTACTTATTGCCAATCTTATGGACTACACCCTCAAAAAAAAACCCCAAAAACAAAACTCTTCTCAAATTATGATGATAATCAAGACCTGTTGGTCATGTAACTGAGATGTAGGTGTTCTCTTCCTCAATATTAATAGTAGGTAAAATGAGCTGTGAAGATTAGAGATTTACCATCTTCTTTATCTTTTCTAATTGCATCTGGTCTCCCCATATCTGAGAGAACTCCTTTGAAATTCCATGTGCTTGTTTTATTTAGTACATGTTTAAATGGATATCTCTCAAAGTAAGGGGGATCACATCAACCAAACCAATAAACTCTGAGTTAAGTAGGATGTTATTAATAACTATTCCAAGATAAAGTAAATAAAAGGTGCTTTCCTGGAACAAAGAAAATATAATCCACCTAAAAATAAATAACATGTCAAGAGTTCAGGTGATAGAAGGACATTTAGATTAGTTGACTTTTCTTTTGCTTTTATCCTTTCTACTCACCATTCTCCTTCTCCCTAAGCAATAGTTAAAATTTAACTTATACTAATCCTAGCTGGTTTGATTCACTGGAGAGTGTGTCAGCCTGAGGACTGAAGGGTCCCAGGTTCAATTCTGGTCAAGTGTATGTACTGGGGTTTCGGGCTCGATCCCCAGTGGGGGGCGTTTAGGAGGCGGCTGATCAATGATTCTCATCATTGAGGTTTCTACCTCTCTCTCCCTTTTCTTTCCTCTCTGAAATCAATTATATATATATATAACTCATACTAGTTTTAACCATCTGCTTTTGGGATATCATTTTAAAATTATTTTTAAAAATATTTTTTTTTCTCAAATAGCTCTCTGGATCCTTATTTTGTGGGGAAATGGACTAAGAAGGTTTTCTTTAACTGGGCTTCTTTTTCATATGGAAGACTTGTTATGACCCTTATAATTTCCTTCCCTGGTACAGATTCTATTATTAATCACATCATCCAACCATAATTTAGTTTTTTTACTTGAGGCAAATTCACTAGGCAGTTCTCATTATTTTTAATTAAAAATATTAAACATTAAGCTGTAAAATATATCTCAATTTTATAATGTGTGCAGTGTAGCTCTTTTGGGAAAATACATCCAGATCTTAGTGTGATTTATTCAATAAATACATATAATAAAAAATATTATTGTATGGGGAGAGACAACATCTCTTTGTTAAAATGTAAGGGTGGTTTTGACAAAAGGATTTCCAGAAAACTATAATAATATGTAATTTTAGAGTTAAAAAAAGAGGGGAGAAAAGAAATATTTCTAAAATGGTGAATTTTAAAAAAATGGAAAGAATATTAAGTTAGAAGTCCAGATGTTAGTATTATGTTCTTAGTTTGGCCTATGATATGGACAATTAACTTTTTTGAGCCTCAGATTTTTTGTTTGTTTTTAGAGGAGATTGTATTTGAGTATGTCATTGGCAAAGTTCTCTAAAATTATTTTCAATAGTATTATTTAATAAGTCTGCAAACTCCAATGTGTTTTGACAACTAGTATTTCACTTGTGTCTGGCTCTATCTCTGATGTAGCTCTCAAAAGTCAAGTCACATTAGGAAGCAGTCATATCTGGTGGGAAAGCATGGGGCTTGCTCTCCATGTGATCCTGATTAAGATTAAGATGCTAATTTGTAAACCTTAGTTGCCTTAACTGCAAAATATATGTAACAGTACTCTTTTGCTATTGTTGTGAAGATTATATGAAATGGTGCATGTGTTTAGTGTCCTAATTAGCAAACAGTGCATTGCAACTATCACTGTTATCATCACTTTTATTTTCATTCATCTACAATTGGTGGTGATTAACATAGCATTATAATAATTTAGGAATCATAGGCCCCCAAATGGAATCCTTCTCTCAACAAAAATAGACCCCCTTCACTGACCACCAGGCTTGCTGTATTCATTCCCTGCCGGGGTCCTGCCCCAGCGGGTCCAGGGGTTCCCCAAAGGTGTGGACGGAGTCGGCGAAGAAGGAATGACACGGAGACAGCGTTCAGTTGATCAGCAGCCTAGCCAGGATCTCCAGCCAAGTTCTGGTCTTGATCTCCAGAGAGGCTCTGCTTAGGCTCTCCAGAGAGGTTCTGTCCAGGTACTCCAGTCAGGTTCAGTCACCAGGTTCTAGTCAGGTTCTCTTGCCAATTTCTGTAGTCAGGTTCAGTCCAGGATCCCTTGCCATGTTCTCCCGCTAGGCTCTGTCTCTAGGCTCCGAGGCCAGTCCCTGTCCAGGATCCTCCGGCATGCTCTCTCCAGCGAAGTTCTTCTGTCTCTAGAGAACGTTCTGTGTAGGTTCTGTGCCTAGGCTCTGTCTCTCTTGGTCCTGTCTTCCAAGCCCTGTCTGAGTTCTGTCTCTTGCTGTCTTGTTCTGAGTTCTGTGTGTTTCTGTCTTGTTACAACTGTATTTATACCAGTTGATTCAATCCTATCAATCTCTATTACAAAGGTTAGGGCGTTTCTTATCTCCATTCCAGGGAGAAAAGATTATGTAGTTTAAGCATGATTGTTCGTAGTTAAAGGGATTAATTACCCGCCTGGCACTTAGTTGAGGGGTTTTATCCCCTCCCTAACTTCAAGGGAAAATCCCTACCTGGGGATTCAACCTTTCTCGGAGAGGTGACCTTGTTTAAAACACAGCGCCAAGAAGGTGAGCAAACATATTAAGAACTGTATGCTATATATGCCAGGTCCCTTGAAACAGCAAGGATGGACCGGCTCCCGGCAAATTCCCCCTTTTTTATTTTTTAAAAGCAGGCATTAAAAAGAAAAACCTCAAATGCTCTCTTATATCCATTTTAAGAGTAGGATTGGCACTTTCCACTATTACCTGAGTCCTGATCTATCATCCCAGGGAGAGCTTGCCAATCCTGCACTTTCCCAGGGTAGAAAGGCTGCAGTGGGGTTAAGGATATGGCTCCTTGGGCCTACCTTCTCCCATGCCATTACATTTACCTTTCCTTCCTCAGAAAAGCATGGACATACTTCTTGTATAAAATGTTCTGTCTGACTGGGAGTAACCTTAATTCCTCTGCTAGCAAGCATATGTGTTAAATGATCAATACAGAGTCTTATTTCTTTAGACTCAGTATGGCACATCTTCTTAATGTAAAGATCAATACAGAGTCTTCTTTCTTTGGACTCAGTATAGCACATCTTCTCAATCTAAGTTCTGTACTATCCACCTTCTTACCCTACTTATCCTCTGTAGGGGGGTTTGCAGCACCCTGGTGGAGTCCTATCCGTCCCGAATGTGGGGGTTCTCAATGGGGGGGCTTACCTAGGGGAATCCTGTTCCAGGGGTTCCCAAAGGTGTGGACGGAGTCGGCGAAGACTATCCACCCTCTTCCTACGGTGGAGTCCTATCCGTCCCGAGTGCGGGGGGCTTACCTAGGGGAACCCTGTTCGGGCGCCATATGCCGGGGTCCTGCCCCAGCGGGTCCAGGGGTTCCCCAAAGGTGTGGACGGAGTTGGCGAAGAAGGAATGACACGGAGACAGCGTTCAGTTGATCAGCAGCCTAGCCAGGATCTCCAGCCAAGTTCTGGTCTTGATCTCCAGAGAGGCTCTGCTTAGGCTCTCCAGAGAGGTTCTGTCCAGGTACTCCAGTCAGGTTCAGTCACCAGGTTCTAGTCAGGTTCTCTTGCCAATTTCTGTAGTCAGGTTCAGTCCAGGATCCCTTGCCATGTTCTCCCGCTAGGCTCTGTCTCTAGGCTCCGAGGCCAGTCCCTGTCCAGGATCCTCCGGCATGCTCTCTCCAGCGAAGTTCTTCTGTCTCTAGAGAACGTTCTGTGTAGGTTCTGTGCCTAGGCTCTGTCTCTCTTGGTCCTGTCTTCCAAGCCCTGTCTGAGTTCTGTCTCTTGCTGTCTTGTTCTGAGTTCTGTGTGTTTCTGTCTTGTTACAACTGTATTTATACCAGTTGATTCAATCCTATCAATCTCTATTACAAAGGTTAGGGCGTTTCTTATCTCCATTCCAGGGAGAAAAGATTATGTAGTTTAAGCATGATTGTTCGTAGTTAAAGGGATTAATTACCCGCCTGGCACTTAGTTGAGGGGTTTTATCCCCTCCCTAACTTCAGGGGAAAATCCCTACCTGGGGATTCAACCTTTCTCGGAGAGGTGACCTTGTTTAAAACACAGCGCCAAGAAGGTGAGCAAACATATTAAGAACTGTATGCTATATATGCCAGGTCCCTTGAAACAGCAAGGATGGACCGGCTCCCGGCAATTCCCATGGCTCTGTGTCGGCCTACGCAGACCACTCACCTTGAGTCCTCTTGACTTTTTTCTGCCTCTACAAGTGCAACCCATCCTTTGAAACTTGCCTCAAATTCCACCTCTTTCCAAGAAGTCTGTCCCTACTTGTCAGCCCACACTGGTTATTTCCTGTGACTTGCAATGCAAAATGTCACACCTAAGGAAGTGACACCTTGTGTTGTTATCAGTGAATGTAAGGGAAAGAACTTGAACTGTGGAGTTCACATAGCTAGTTCCATAAAAGTTGTTTACAACTAGGAAATGAGCTAAGCAATTTTGGAATATTCTTTAACTTCTCTCATTGTGTTTCCTAAAATTAAATTGGAAACCATACTACATACCTCCAAGGGTTGTTCAGAATCTACTTATATAAAAACCATGGGTGGTGTTCATCACAACCACAACTGCCCGACCAAGCGGAAGGAAGTCAGTCCTGCAGGGGTTGTCTTGGCAACAGCTGCACCCTCCCCTGAGCTGTTTCCTGGAGCTGTTTTCTGTAAGGGCAGGGTTTGAGGAAGAAACCCACCCTGGGAGCGTGGAGGCATATATCTTTCTAAAGTGTGCCATGCCAGCATGGCCAGGGGTGAACCTGAGTGGGGTGGTTGATAGGCTTAGAAAAGACAGACAAGAGAATGAAAGCCAGGTCTTGGTGGGACACTGCTTCTCTGAGAGACAGCGACCATGCGCACAGCCATGCCTTTATTTTATAGCAGATGCTACCAGGCAAAGTAAGGGTGTGACCAAGATGTTTACAACATTCTCCTGGGTTTCAATCCTACTCAACTACATGCACCTGAACTCTATCAAGCCTACATCACTCTGGCATGTAGGGCCACATATTCAGACCATAGGTTCAAGCTTACAACTACAGCTGTTGGCTATAATTGTGCTGGGAGGGCCCTGCCCTCCAAGCCGGGACTTGCACATGGTAATGAGAGGACTGTGCCCTCTCATCAGTCCAAGGCTTGAACCTGTCCAAAACACTGTAGCGGCTCCCCACAATAAAGTTTTAATTCTGTTTCTTTGTTAGTGATGTTGTGGCCCCACCCCATAACAAAGAAACAATTTCCAGAGAATGAGACCCAGGAATCAGGATTTTAAAAAGATTCCCAGGTGATTCTAATGTGCAGCCAAAGTTGAGAACCACTGCTATAGATCATATTAAAAATATATCTAAACGTGCAATTCTTTGTCCAAAAAATGAGCATGTTCAAAAATTAAATGAAGAAAATTTGGAGATTTTCACACATATTTGAGTGATGATTCCATTGATTCCACAGATGATGCTGAAAAGGAAAATTTTCCAATCGAATTTCTTAGTAGTATTACTCCTTTGGGAATGCCATGTCATAAATTGAAATTGAAAATGGGTGCAATCATCATGCTATTGAGAAATCTCAATAGTAAATGGGGTCTTTGTAATGGTACCAGATTTATTATCAAAAGATTATGACCTAACATTATCGAAGTATTAAGAGGATCTGCAGAGGGAGAGGTTGTTCTGATTCCAAGAATTAATTTGTCCCCATCTGACACTGGCCTCCCATTTAAATTGATTCGACGATGGTTTCCCACGATGCCAGCATTTGTGATGACTATTGATAAATCACAAGGACAAACTCTAGATAAAGTAGGCATATTCTTACCTGAACCCGTTTTTGCACATGGTCAGTTATATGTTGCTTTCTCTTGAGTTTGAAGAGCATGTGATGTTACAGTTAAAGTTCTAAATACTTCATCACAAGGGAAATTAGTCAAGCACTCTGAAAGTGTTTTCACTCTTAATGTGGTGTACAGGGAAATATTAGAATAAGTTTAATCACTTTAGCAGTCATTGTTTGCATCACTGTTGTTTTAATGTCATGTTTTTGTTTTCATATCAGGTTTTTGTTGTTTTCATATCATGTTTTATATCATGCCTCTGTTGTTATATCCTTTTGTTACTGTTTATTTATTAATAAATTTATATATTATTTTCATATACATTTTACAAATTTCCTTTCATCTCTCACACTTCTATTATAGAGAAAGGGCAAATAGCAATATTAAAATATCTCTGCTAATTAATTCCCTTTTTAAAAAATATATATTTTATTGATTTTTTACAAAGAGAAAGGGAGAGGGATAGAGAGTTAGAAACATTGATGAGAGAGAAGCATTGATCATCTGCCTCCTGCACACTCCCCACTGGGGATGTGCCCGCAACCAAGGTACATGTCCTTGACTGCAATCGAACCCGGGACCCTTGAGTCTGAAGGCTGATGCTCTATCCACTGAGCCAAACCAGTTAGGGCAATTAATTACCTTTTAATATGCATGAATTTCGTGCACCGGGCTACTAGTAGTAAGTAAAATAAGCATGTCAAGTATCTGATAGACATTACAAGCTTAGTAAATGTTTATTTCCCCCTATTTCCTACTATAGTAATCTATAAGACATGTTGAGTTGAATACTACAAAAGTCTTATCCTCCCCAAAGAGAATACAAGTAATTTAAAACAGAGATGATTCTTTTTCATTTTTATTACTAATTATAAATTTTTAATACATCATAAGAATTAAGTAAACAATTACATTAAAATAGTGGTGTGTTAGACAAAGTATTTTGCTTGAATATAGAAATAACAAAATGGAGCAAATTTTCCTGTGATATACTTATTTTTCTAATTATATTAAAGAAGATGTGAGACTCTTGATAACAACGCTCATATAATATGATAGAATAGCATAAGTAAAGAGATTTTGTAAAGACAAAATCTGAGCATACTCATACGAATAGGTAAACTCTTTTACTTATATTTCTGCCTACAGTTTTCTATTGGTCGTGGAAGACTTCCTGGGGTTACCAGGGAAAAACATCTTGGCACTTCAAAATCAATGATTTTCGCCCAGGCCTACCTATGTGTAATGAACAACATCTATCAAGTCCCTCTGGAGTTTACCTATCTGCTCTCCTATACAAGATTAGATCAGCCAGTAGCATTCAAGTGTGCAAAGTTTCAATGAAAGTGGCTCCAGAGATTTAAATCAAGTTTTTGAAATAGCATTTCTCAACCCTTATGGAAAAGAATCAAGGGGCTAAACCTGTGTGAAGATAAGCAGTTTTAGAAAGAGTCAACTTAACTTTCTTCCAGGATATACTAGAGAAGAATCAGCAATGTCCAATCCTAATTGGTCTCATTGACTATTTTTTAAACAAGTGCTGATATAATGTCTATAGGATATGCTGTTATTTCCTTTAAAGAATACTTGTCTCAGACTTTTCCTTCCATGATGGAAGTCTCTTCTTGGAGACTATAAACATACTTTATTTCCTTTATGCATCCTACATCCTAAAGGTGTAGCTGTGTACATGTACATACCTCTCTATTTTACATATGGTGTGGCAAGGTGCTAAGATATTTAAAGTGAAATCTTGGTTAATATTATTTTAATAATTTAACTTAAATAAAGTGAGCAAGATCTCAAAATGCAAATCAATTTGGGGTGTTTTATAATATGCCCTGAGATGAATATAAAGTCTATTTATTTTGCTAATTTTAAAATGTATAATTATTTAATAGTTTAATTATCAATATCAGCAAGTGATGACACCTTAGTCATATTTTTCTCAGTTGTCAAAGAAAGATTAAATTACTTTTAGTGTCTTTACAGAAGAAAGAAAGTGGACTAACTCAGTATTTTCCATGTGTTACAGAAAAAAAAAAGTTTTTTGTGGTCAAGTATGTTTAAGACACAGGGGTTAAAACAAGATAGAGATTTATTTTATCTTTAGAAATTCCCAGAGCTTAAATTCCTTGGCTAATCAGAGGCTTCTTCTCACCAAAACCACACATTTCTTGAATATGCTGATTAAGTTTTCTTGGGTAGATTTTCCCTATGGTAGAAACTTGTTGACTTTAGCCACAATGACTTCTGAATGTTTTTAATATTTTCTTAGCATAGGGGGTTCAGAAGACTTTGATGTATTTTTATAGGAAGGGTCATTACTTGAGAGACACTGTTGCTCTCATCTTAACATCTAGAATTATGTGGATAGTTCTTAAAAATAAGATTGGCCAGCTAGACACAGAGATCTGATACTTGGAACTAAGAAGCCTTAGAGAAGATAAAGTCAAGTTAATCAGAGGGTCAGAATCAGAGGGTAGCAATGATTTTGAGGTGACTGAGTCCAGAATCTTTCACTTGTTTCTTCCAGACCAGCCCACCAGAACTATCTTCTGAGGTTTAAGAATTGTTGTTTTAGTCCTTTTGGACTGCTATAACAATTACTGTAGATGGGTTGTTTATAAATCTATTTCTTATAGTTCTGGAGGATCAAGTTCAAAATCAGGGTGTCAGCATGATTGAGTGAGGGTCCTGGTGACATACTTATTGGTGTATCCTCACTGGTGGAAGGGACTGAGATCTATCTGGAGCCTCTTTTATAAGGCACTAATCCAATCCATGAGGGCTTCTCACCCATGACCTAATGTACCTCCTAAGTCCTCACCTCCCAATACCATCATCTTGGGCATTAGGTTTTCACCACATGAATTTTGAGGGGACATTCAGACCATAGCAAGGGCTAAAGGAACACACTACAATATGAATAAAATCTAAAGTAATTGTTTTATTGATTTTTTTTATAACACTGAAGACTTAAATTTGTGGCTTTGTAACAAGAATGATTGATGAGTATTGTCCTCACTGGGGATTTTGGATCCACAGAATGGACCATGGAGAGACACAGTAGCCCAAATGGTGTTTCAAAGGGACTTACATATTTCCTACAGAATTTGTAAGTGTATAGCTTCAGTATAAAATTTCAAAACACCAATTAATTACCTTTATATATTTTTTACAGTTGATTCTTTGAGCCACAGGCTAATCACAAGTAGAATTTTAAAAAAAATTATGCAGACTTGAATCTCATTATTCTAAGTTGCTTTATTGTTTTTTTTACTCCTTCCTACTCCTGATATCTGGAGAACAAAAAGGAGGGAGATAAAGGATGGGATTTTTTATTGATCTGCTTATAGTTGGCTGGAGAAGTCCTTGTGGTAGGGAACTCAAGTCAACATGTGAGTGGCAGGAAAATTCTCATTGAGTCATTCATGTATTCATTCATTCAACAAATATATTGGTAGCTTCTCTTAGCTAGGCATTTTTCTAGGCAGTGGGAAAAATGTTATAGCAAAAAGGCCTTAATTAACAGATTTTCTATGATAGTGTGAGGAAATAAACAGTAAAGGTTATATATATATGTATATATACATACACACACGTATATATACATGTATATATACACATATATATGGATAGATAGTCAATTGATGGATTTTGAAAAATATATATCATGATAAGAGAATTGAATACAAAGTAATATTTATTTATGTGTTTATCTATGTATTTATTTATCCTAATATATAAAAACCCTGGGTCTGTCACGACCAGAGGTTAGACCAACCGGAATTCAGTCCTGCAGTCAGCGCTGGTTTGCCAGGTGCAGTGACCCAGTCCTGACTGCTGAGGAGGCTGCAAATCAGGCCCAAAGAGAGGCCTAAAGAGAAGCAGGGACTGATCCGTAGCCTGTGTGGCAGCTGTGGATCAGCACTTGCCTCTCTCTTTCTCTCTGGGTGGGCCAGCAGCGCGGCCTCCATTTCTCTCCAGGCCTCCACCAGGCTGCTGATCAGCCCTGCCTTTCTGATCAGGCTCTGTTAATAAGCCCAGAGACTCTAACTGGCATAGAAACTGACCAATCAGAACCAAATTGGCTGGCAGAGGAGGGCAGTTGGGGGCAAGATCAGGCCTGCAGGGGAGGGCAGTTAGGGGCGAGATCAGGCCAGCAGAGGAGGGCAGTTAGGGGTG
The DNA here is from genome assembly GCF_963259705.1 of Myotis daubentonii. NCBI lineage: Eukaryota > Metazoa > Chordata > Mammalia > Chiroptera > Vespertilionidae > Myotis > Myotis daubentonii. Next base: position 145,785,851 of record NC_081842.1, on the reverse strand, counting down.
ATGAAACAGGCAGGCAGAGGATTAGGAGCAATCAGGCAGGCAGGCAGAAACAGTTAAGGGCTATCAGGCAGGCAGGCAGGTGATCGGTTAGGAGACAGAGGTCCCAGAATGTGAGATGGATGTCCGACTGCCGGTTTAGGCAGGGATCAGGCCTAAACCGGCAGTTGGACATCCCCCAAGGGGTCCCTGATTGAAGAGGGTGCAGGCTGGGCTGAGGGAACGCCCCCCCCCCACATGAATTCCATGCACCAGGCCACTGGTTTATTATAATTAAGAGAAAAGCCTCTACTGTTGTAAATGAGAAAGCAAGCCATCCAGGTATATGTAACATCAAATACAAAAGAATTGAGGCTTACCCTCTGGGTCTGCAAGGAATTCTGTATGATTGAACAAGTATATGCAAGGGAAAAGCAAATGATAGCTGATATTAGACCTATAATCAGAAACAGATCATGTAAGGTCTTTTAGGCAAAGTTAAAACTTTGTATTTTGCATCAATGAGATAGGAAACCACTTAAGATTTTGTGCTGAAAAATAGCATTTTCCTAATGTTACTAACAGTTCCAGGGTTCGCATTAAAGCAAATTTTAACCAAAGACTAGTCAGATAGAACTAGAATTATTTTATCACAAGTCAAAATTCTTGAGGAATAATTCTTCTTATTATTATTTGTTTTACTTTTGCCTCACAAGTAAAAGATGGCAACCTACCACCAAGCATCACATAATACATATCAAAATCCAAAGGCAGGAAGGAAGGGAGACTTCTTTCAGTATTTTTTTTCTTTGAGTTGGGGAAGAAAATCTTTCCCAGTGCTTTTTCACACACATACCCTAAGGTCACATTAGTAAAAATCCAGCCATACGCCACTTCAAACCCATAAACAGCAAAAGGGAGCAGGACTCACATGACTGACAGGTTAACTATGTTCATCTCTTGAAGCTAAGCCCACCTTTCTTGAACGCAATGCCTCCCCAGGCACTTTTGAGTGGGCAACCAGCCGTGGCTAACACATAACTAAAACCAGGTCAGTATCTACTGAACAGATGAAGAAATGAGAAAAATGATATGAAGGCTCAGTACATTCCACAAAAGGAGAAGGCTACAAGCAAATGTTGCCTATTCCTTGTCTTTTCTTTCTTCATGTTCCCACATCCTGATTCTGTGGCTTTGTGTAGTCTTTTATGGTTATTAAGCTTTTCAGAAATCTGCTATTCCCTAAGTTATTAGTCTTTCCCAAGTTCTTTCTCAACTCAGTTGGTTTGCGGGGATTTCTAAATATTAAAGTGTGTATGTTTGTTTATTTACTTAACTTTAGGCATTTTGTTATTGGGTCATCCCTCTGCTAATTCTAAATTGGCCTGAAAGATATTTCAAATTTAATGCATTCTTCCTGTTTAGGAAGTGAATTATAAAAATAATAAAACCCATTATAACAAGATAGAAACATGCTCAACCCAGAAATCAATACAGAAAAAGGATAGTATTTATTTCTGAATAACATGGATGATTATCTTCAGACTCAGACCCACTTATAAATTTCATGAAATATCCCTGTGACCATATTCCTCCATTTGGCTCTCTTTCATTTCTTAGAGAGGCCTCTATTTTTCATTTTTTCTACTGTCACAGAGCCCTAATGATATTTTTATTTTTTCTCTCTCCACTCTCAAAATTTTAGTAAAGAATTCAATAATGCAAACTTACTACATATAAATGTAGAGTAAGGTTTAATTAACTATTTTCCCCTGGGCATTTTAATTGAAGAATAACGCTTACATCCAAAGAATGTTTCTCTAAATTATAGAATTCTAAGTGCCAGGAAGCCCTGGAAGATAAGTGTGGACTACAGAGGAGCTGAAGCAATTGACTTCACACCATATACTATTTGTTTGTTTGTTTATTTATTTATTTATTATTTTTGATAATTCTTTATTGTTGAAACTATTACATATCTCCCCTTTTCCCCCACATTGTCTCTCTCCAGCCAGCCTCCACCCTCCACTCCAGACCCTGACTGCCCCATTATCAGTGCCCGTGGGCCATGCATATATGCATACGAGGTTCTTGATGGATTACTTCGCACCGCACCCAACCACCCTCCCCCACCTTCCCTCTGAGATTCCCCACTCTGTTCCATGCTTCCATGTCTCTGAATCCACTCTGTTCATCAGTTTATTTTGTTACTTAGATTCCACATATGAGTAAGATCATGTGATATTTGCCTTCCTCTGACTGACTTATTCCATTTAGCATGATACTCTCCAGGTCCCTCCATGTTGTCTCCAAGGGTAAACTACAATTCTTTTTTACTGCTACATAGTATCCCACCGTATAAATGAACCACAGCATTTTTTATTCACTTTTCTGCTGATGGGCACTTGGGCTGTTTCCAGATCTTAGCTATTGTAACTTGTGTTGCTATGAACATAGGGGTGCATACATTCTTTCTGATTGTTGTTTTGTGTCTTAGAATATATTCCTAGAATATATTTTGATGTAGTCCTGGTTGTGGGGTCACTGGGTTAAATGGAAATTCCATATTTAATTTTTTGAGGAAACTCCATCTGCTGTTTTCCATAATGGCTGCACCAGTCTGCATTCCAACCAGCAGTGTACTAGGGTTCCCTTTTCTCCACATCCTAACCAGCACTTGTCGTTTGTTGATTTGATGATGATAGCCATTCTGAAAAGTGTGAGGTAATACCTCATTGTTGTTTTAATTTGCATCTCTCTGATGACCAGTGACTTTGAGCATTTTTTCACATGTCTCTTGGCCATCATGGTGTATGATCTTTGTAATGCAATGCTGGATCTGATTTGCTAAAATTTTGTTGATGGTTTTAGCATCTATGTCCATCAGGGATATTGGACTGTAATCATCTTTCTTTGTAGTATATTTCTTTACCTGGTTTTGGAATTAGGGTAATTCTGGCCTCATAAAAAGAGCTTGGAAGTGTTCCTTCCTCTTGGAGTTTTTGGAATAGTTTGAGGATTATAGGTTATAGTTCTTCTTTGAATGTTTGCTAAAACTCCCCTGTCACACTATATACTTTTTGCATTTACTTGTGAGGTCAGACTAAATATGCCATTTGCCTTAGGATTAAGTCATTCAGTTTCTTTTTTGAGAAACTAAAAGACAGACATATTATCATCTTAAAAAAACACATATGAGATCATTAAATTGGTTAACAATGCTAACTAGGGAAGAATCTTAAATATGAACTGAAAATTGGGAGAACAGGGTTCTAAACCAAACTTTCTGTGGTAAACTTAAAGGCTGTGAGCTAATCTCTCAGCATTTTTTAATGTATTGCCTCATTCTCCAGTTGAAGAGCTAGACTGAATAGTCTCAAACGCTCTTCTAACTCTTCTGATTCTTTACATAGGCTAGTTCATGCTCTGTAAAGAAAATAAAAATGAACAAATGGAATCAAAATGTATGGATCCTTCAAATTCATTGATAAATTTGCAAACTGATTGGAGAGACACAATGAGAAAACAATGAAAAACCATGTGTAATTAAAAGCAAATTGTATGGTACTAACAAAAAACTACTATAATAGCACATGTTCAAAGAGGGTCAATGTAGTAGAAATAGGAATACTATGGTAAAGGATGGAGGATAAAGATGGACAATGAAGGACAGATAGGTGTGTAGCCATGGAGGAGGAAAATGGATGTTCCACTGTAGTCAGATTAGTTGCAGTCCTAAGAGTGAGCACAAGCTGGGACAGAGGTCAGGAAAATGACAACCACAGGGTCTTATATCAGGATGCAGAGCAGATAAATTGAAATGGATTTGGAAGCCCCTGACTATGAATTTCCTCATAAACAGGTAGCCATACATTTTATCATTTTAACTGGAATACTCTAGTCAAACTGCAGCATATATTCACCCACTAATAAGAATTGCACTTCTTTTCCTTATACATGTGGAAACTAGTAAATCATAAGTTGAAACTGCAAGGCCTTTGTTTAGGTAGTGTAAGTGGAGCTTGCTTGGATATGGTCTGCTCTAAATTTTAGTTCTCTTTCAGTCAGCTTCTTACAGATAGAAACATATGATGCTGCATTTGTTTTGTTGCACATATTTCCTGTGTGGGATTGCTAATTATACCTAAGGGAACAAAAGACCTCCCTGAGAGTAGAAACACAATGTGGTGAGAGTGATAAGCTACTGAGCCTACATATAGAGAAGATAGGGAAAAAAAATTGAAGACCATAAACAATTCTAAAAGTTGTCTTAAAAATATACACTGACATTTCAAGACAGATCTCTTAGCTCCAATTTTCTTGACATTTATGTGCCCAGTCCCTTCCTCTGAAATCTCTGCATTTTGCTCATGTGGGACATGCAAGCTATTTCCAAAGCACGGACTCTCACCATGAGCATTGCTCCAAGCCACTCTGCAGCCAACATTCTTCTTTGCCCAAACTACTGCTCTGAAGTCAGCTGGTTGAATACACACTAATTGTTCAGCACCTAAATGTGGAAGACGGGCTTTGAAGATATGATGATGAGTAAGATAAATATGGCCCTTGCCCACATGGAGCTTTATTTCTGACACAGAAGAATCGTGACTTTAAATATGATACAGTGAAGGAGAAGTTTAGAATTCTATGGCTGCTTATAATTAGCTAATCTCCACTTAGCCAGGACCCCAGATAAACCAGTTAATATATTAATGATTATAACACAGCAATATAAATAACTACCTTTTATTGAGAGGCTATATACATTTCAAGGGCTTATATAAGAATCTTGAATTGCTACAAGACTCAGAGGTATAGTTAGTCTTATCACCGCCTTACACAAGAAAGTCTGTGGCTCTAAAAGATAATATCACTTCCACAACACCATAAGACTGTAAGTAGCAGAGCTGGGACTAAAACGTGTATTTGTATAGATCCATAGCCCTCACGCTTTCCATTTAGTTTTTCTGAACCTCAGTCTCTTCATGGGTAAAATGAGGGTATGAAGATCTATCTCATGAGTTTGCAGTGTGGATTGCATGCTATAATGTATGTATTAAATAAGCCTGGTGCAGTGTCTTACACACATCAGGTTAGACCTCCCAAACCTCTTTGATGTCTATATCCAAGAAACAACTTATTCTGGGGTATTTTTCTTAATACTTTTCATGACTTTTCCATCTTTCAAATTATAGCCCTGATCACATTTCTACAACTTACTTCTTCCCTTCACCACCATGGGTCTTGTAATAATAATCTACACTAATAAAAGAGAAACATGGTAATTGGCGTACGACCGCTACCCTTTTCATTGGCTAGTCAGCGAGATATGCAAATTAACTGTCAGCCAAGATGGCTGCCGGCAGCCAGGCAGCTTGAAACTAACATGAGGCTTGCTTGCCTCAGTGACGGAGGATTGTTGGAGGAAACCAACGTTCCCCGCCTGCGGCTGCAGGCCTCTGAGAGGGCAGTTTAAGAAACATTGTAACAAATACCACAGGACTTCAGCCAGCAGATTCGCAACATTGTAAGCAAAGGCCAGAATCCTGCTTTCAGCCGCAGAGGCCTAAGAGCTGGAGCCAAGCCTTAAGGTAAAGCTGGCCCAGAATAAAAAAGAAAAAAAGAAAAAAAGGAGCGGTTGGGAACTTCAGTCACCCACCAGCCTGAAAACAGCCCTCAGCCCCTCACCCAGACTGGCCAGGCACCCCAGTGGGGACCCCCACCCTGATCCAGGACACCCTTCAGGGCAAACCAGCTGGCCCCACCCATGCACCAGGCCTCTACCCTATATAGTAAAAGGGTAATATGCCTCCCGGCACCTGGATCAGGGTGACAGGGGGCAGCGCCCAAACCCCCTGATCGCCCTGTGGCTCTGTGTGTGACAGGGGGCGGGGCCCCAACCCCCTGAGCAGCCCTGCTCTGTGCCTGATAGGGGGGAGCTCCCCAACGCCCCCTCACCTCCACGGGCTCTGCTCTGTGTGTGATGGGGTAGAGCCATAACCTCCCCATCGGCCCTGCCCTGAGTGTGAGAGTGGCGGCGCCCCAACCCCCTGATTGGCCCTGCTCTGTGGGTGATAGAGGGCGGTGCCCCAACCCCCCCCCCCCCCACTGGCCCTGCTCTGTGCGTGACAGGGGGCAGCGCTCCAACCCTCTGATTGGCCCTGCTCTGTGTGTGACAGGGGGTGGCGCCACAACCTCCCCATTGACCCTGCCTTGAGTGTGACAGGGGACGGTGCCCCAACCCCCCAGTTGGCCCTACCCTGAGCGTGACTGAGGGTGGCATCACAACCTCCCAATCTGCCCTGCTCTATGCATGATGGGGCGGCGCCCCAACTCCCCAATTGGCCCTGCTCTGAGCCCGACCAGGGGCTGCACCTAGGGATTGGGCCTGCCCTCTGCCACCCGGGAACAGGCCTAAGCCAGCAGGTCGTTATCTCCCGAGGGGTCCCAGACTACGAGAGGGCACAGGCTGGGCTGAGGGACTCCCTCTCCCCTCCGAGTACACAAATTTTTGTGCACCAGGCCTCTAGTAATAGTAATAATAATAATAATAATAATAATAGGAAGGAAGAAGGCAAAAAAAGAATACTATCATAGATGTCTTCAATTAAGCACTTGCTGTTTTATATATTTAATAAATATCTAGTTTAATCTAAGCACCTATATGGCAGGCACTGTATTCATAGTACAGATGAGGAAAATAAGGAGTTGCCCATGGTTCTATCACAGGTAAATGTCAGGACTGGATTGGCATCCAGGCTGGTCTAGCTGCAGACCCCATATTCTTCATAACTGTGTTCATCACTTCTGTTGCTATTAGACTGAGATAATTCAAGGAATATCCCATGAGTTTAAAATTTACTTACACCAGAGATTTTCAACTGATGGCAGCAAGAAATTTTAAAACATGTAATACCTATTTAGTCAGGGACACTGACCTCTTTTCCCTTAGATTGTCAAATAAAAAAAAAAATGACAACAGCCAACACAATAGCTTTCCAATGAGAATGCTCTGTCTTAAACCATAAGTATATAGGTCATATAATAGAATTTCATCTTATTAGTCAAATTGCATAATAAGGTTGTGTCTGACTGGTTAATTCTTGGTACCAGAAATCCTTATATACAAATATAGGCTGATTTTATAAAAAGTCATTTTGGAGCAAAAATGGTAGGTAATTACTATTACTGTTTCTTTGTAAATCAATCAAAATCATACCTATTTTTTGGTGTGCTACAGATTTTTGGTAATTAGTTTATGGTGTACAGTGAGATGAGAAAGGTTGACAATCGCTGTCTTACACATAAGACAGGTGATCCTCAATATTAGAAAACTGAAATAAATTGGGCAATAAAAGGATGGAAGAAAAACCTGTCTCCCCTTAGCATGCTTACCTAAATACACTCTGGTCTACAGCCATAAAAGTCATTTTTAATGGAAATAAACACTTTGGAAAATTTAAAGAAGAGCAGCTCAAAGCAGAGTCAAATATCCCTGACCAAAAAAAAAAAAAAGGCATAAAATGAATTTTTATGTGTAAAAATGATAATACAGGATGGGACAAAAGTAGGTTTACAGTTTTGAGTATATGAATCACAGAGTTTATTTTTGTGTTATTTATTGTATCAGTGTCCATACAAACAACTGTATACCTACTTTTGCCTCACTCTGTATAAAGGAAACTAAAAGGGGACCACCGTTTTGGTGCACAAATTAGGTAATTTGATGCAATGTCCTATCTGGAAGGGGAGCAGAAAGACAATGATGGTCAGTGAATCTCAAGTTCCCAAACCATGAAATTAGGCAGCCACAGAAAAATTCACCTGGGGCTGAGTGTTCAGGGAAAGAAAGTTTGTTTTTACAGTTATTTTTTCTAACAAAAAACTAACAGTATACCAAGCTCTGAATTCCACATTCTGAGTGTTCTAAGGTGATGGGAAATGTCCTATGATCAGAACTTAGGAGGGACCACAGAAGAAGGAAAGATATTTTATCCACAATTACTGGATAATTAAGAGGGGACAAGGAAAAAAACAAATGTATTTGTAAACTTTCATTACAATAATCTATTTTATATTAAGTCAATAGACATAATATGTAGCTATACAATTTTCCCCAGAATTTGTCATATTTAAATAAGGTTAGTGTGTCTCCCATGGTTTTAAACTTGCGGGCTGCCCTACTCTAGGCAGGTGCCCTGAGCCCCTGGGCTCCAGAAACTACATAGTGATTTTCTGTCTCCTTTATCTCTCTAGCATTCCGCTGTTGTTCAATCTATAGTTACCGCACTGGCCCCCTGTTCCACTCTCAGCAACTCTTATCATCTCTGTAATTGATTCCCTACATATAATTTCCTCTGTTGTAACTTTAGTGCCCTTAAACTGTTTCTTTGTTAGATGCATTCGTTTTCAAGGGCTTCTATAACGAATTGCCAAAAGCTAGCATAACCAATGGACACAGATGAAAACGGGGCGGTGGGGGGGTGAAAGCATGTGCTGAGGGGTGTGGGCCGGGGGGGGAGCTCAAGGGGGAAAAAAGAAGACATATGTAATACTTTAAACAATAAAGAATTTAAATTAAAAAAATAAATAAATAAAATCAATAACTTAAAAAAATCTAGGTGGCTTAAAACAACAGACATTTATTCCCTGACAGTCAGGACATCACGAGTCTGACCAAGAAGTCAGTAGAGTTGGCTCCTTCTGGAGATTCAGAGGAAAAACCTGTTCCATGCTTCTGTCCCAGCTCTTGGTGGTTGCTCACAATCCTTGGTATTTGGCTGGTGGGTACATCATTCTGATCTGTCTCTATCTTCACATAGCCTTCTCTTCCATGTTCCTCTCTCTCAACTCCTCCTCATCTTTCTCTTATAATGAAATTTAGTCATTGGATTAAGGGTCTACCTTAAATCCAGGGTGATTTCATCTTGAGATTATTAATCACATCTGCAATTCCAAGAAAGATCACATACCCAGGTCCTGGGAGTTAGGACTTGACCATATCTTTTAGGGGTCATTATTAAACTCACTAAGAGGTTTCCTCTGTTTTTCTGCTTGGACTATAAGAGATGCATAATAGTCCTGATCTTATGCTCTAAAGTGACATTGTCCAAGAGAACTTTTTATGATGATGGAAATGTTTTATGTCTACACTGTTCTCTTAGATAACCATCAGCCATATGTGGTTATTGCATAGTTGAAATGTGGCTGGTACAACTGAGGAAATACATTTTTAAATTTATTTTATATTAATTAATTAAATTTTAAACAGTGACATGTGTCTGGAAGCCACTGCATTGGTCAGAGCAGTTCTATAGGGAAAACAGACAGACACCAATCACATTAATTCGATGTAGTGAGCATTATGAGAATGGACACTTGAGAGAAAGGGTTGTCAGTGACAGAGTCATAAAAGCAATGCCATAGGAACGAGACTTCTCCAGGCTATAGTATAGGGGGCTTTCAGTTATCAAAACAATATGCATGAAGGCACAGAGGAGAGAAGGAAATTTTATACAGCATCTAAAGCACAGGCCCCTGGAAGAAGTGAGGCTGCAAAGGAAAATTGTAGATAACTCAATTACCATGCTGGAGAATGTGACCTTTGTCCACGGGTGTAAAATAGGGGAGTAAGATTTTCAATTATTTTCCTAGCTTTAATGGGGTATAATTGGCAAACAAAAGTTGTGTGCTTACAGTATACAACATGATGATTTAATATATGTATACATCATGAGATAATTACTACAATCAATCTAATTAACATATTCATCATTTCACATAGCTACCATTGTGTGTGTGAGTTTGTGCGAGAGGGAGAAAGAGAGAGAGAGAGAGAGAGAGAGAGAGAGAGAGAGAGAGAGAGAGAGAATACTTAAGATATACTCTTTAACACATTTCAAATATACAATATAGTACAATTAACTATTTAATTTTGGACTGTCTCATCCTAGGGTTTTCAAGGCAAAAAGAAGGAGAAAAGAATAAGAAAGGAAAAATGTAGCCATGCTTTACCACTGCCTCATCCTGCACAGTGTGTAGGGTCCAAACCACATGTGCTCAGGCACATGTTGTCACATCACCAAACACCTACAAAAAGCAGCCTGCCGGTCTAGTCCAAAAATGAAAGGACGTCTAGTGGCTGATGTGAAAGGCAAAAGGAAAGTATGATACCGTACCACACAAACAATCCGAATATGGAATATAATAAGCATGAACCAATTTAACTGGAAATTCTAAAGCAAGACATGGAATGTCTAAGCATTGCAGTGCTTGGGGTTAACAAACTAAGATAGAGCAAAATGAGACATTTCCAGTCAGACAATAACAAAGCATTCTACCCTGGAAATAACAATCTCAGAATAAATGGAGTGGTTGCTACCAAAGCAAGATGTAGACAGGTAGGGGCTACACTGCAAGGTCTAACCAAATAATATCAACCATACTTATAAGACATCCTATTAATATGACCATCATGCAAGTCTATTTTTCAACTACAGAAGCTAAAGAAGATGGAAGTGAAAGCTTTTACTCAAGTAATCAAGAAGAAACTGATCATGCACCCAACTAAGACATGCTGATAATGACAGGTGACTGGAAGGCAAAATAGGAAATCAAACAAAATCAAATGTCATCATACAATTTGTACTGGGGGTCAGAAATGAAGCAGGAGATCAGCTTGTGGATTTCTGTGAAGCCAACAACATGTCCATTGCAAACACATGCTTCAAACAACCATATAGATAACTGTATACATGAACATCATCCAATGACCAATATAGAAATTGGAGACAGGATATGGAGAAGTTTTATTCTTTCTGCCAAAACAAGACAAGGAGCAGGCAATGGTAGTCACCACAAACTTAATATTGAACATTGGATTAAAGCTAACGAAGGGCACCAAAAATTTGTAGTGACAAAATATTACATAAATAACAGCCCTGATGGATTTAAAATCTACATCAAAACATATCTGCATTTTTAAACTTAATTGGCTAAGAACTTAATGGACTGAAAGTAGAAATATTATTAGGAAAGGATGTGAAAAGACAATGCCAGAAGTAAAATAAATAAATAAATAAATAAATAAATAAATAAATAAATAAGGTGAATGACAGAAGAAACACCAAAAATTGTTAAGGACAGGTGAGAAGCAAAAGGAAAAGGTGACAAAAGCAGGATTAGTATCCTTAAAGCAAATTTTTAATGACTATCATGTAGAGATAAAGAGAACTATTAAAATAGTCAATGAAAGAAGTTAAAGGAAAACAATAAAAATAAAGAAGGGAAAAAAGAGATTTCCACCAGAAAATTGAAAAGAATAAAAGGGAAATTCAAATCTAGCTTAGGAATTCTGAATGACCAACAAGGAAGCACATTACTTAACCTGGAGAAAAACTATATAGAGCCTTGGTCAGTGTGGCTCAGTTGGTTGGGTGTTGGCTGTTTGTTGGGTATTGTCCTTTGCATCAAAAGTTTGCTGGAGGCAGCCGACTGATTGATGTTCTTCTATCACATCAATGTTTCTCTTCCTTCCCTCTCCCCATTTTTCCCTCTCTCTGAAATCAATAAAATATATTTTTTAAATTTATATAGAGAGACAAAATTATGACAGATACCTTTGAAGAAGATTCTTATAAGGAAGAACCTATAATTCCTGAAAACTGCCCTGAAAGTATTGGAAATAAATAAATCATCAGGGGAAGATGCAATGCTGAGAAGATTATTTCAAACCACAGAAATTGAATTTGTTAAAATCTTAAGAAGAACATGTCAACAAATATGGAAAATAAGACAAAGTCCTACATACTAGAAACATTCAATGAGCATTCCAGTCTTCAAGATAGGAGATGCCAAGAGTGCAGTAATTATAGGCCCATTTCACATGCAAGTAAAGTTATGACCAAGGTTTTACAACAAAGTCTTCTACCTTATATGAGGCAAGAAATGCTGGATGTTAAAGCTGGATTCAGAAAAGGAAGAGGCACTTGAGATCTAATTGTGAACACTTATTGGGCACTGCAGTGCTACAAAGAATTTCAGGAGAAGAATACTCTATGTTTTAGACTACAGTAAAACCTCTCATTGCATGGATCATGAAAAGCTTCGGGTTGCTTTGAAAGAAATGGACATGGCTCATCACTTGATTGTCTGATGCATAACCTCTACAAGGCACAGAAAGCCACTGTCAGGACAGAATACGGAGAGACAGAATGGCTTCCTATAGACACAGGCATCAGGTAAGGGTTCATTTTACCTCCCTATTTGCTTAATGTGTATTCAGAACACATCATACAAAAAGCTGGGCTTGACTCAGAGGAAGGAGGATTGAAAATTGGTGGAATATCAATAACTTACAATATGCAGAGGACACTGAGTTACTGGCAGAAAGTAGCAATTATTTGAAATGAGTGCTGAGGAAAGTTAAAGAAGAAATTGCCAAAGCAGGACAGCAGTTGAACATCAAGAAGACAAAAATCATAACTACAGTAGAATCACAACTTTAACATAGATAATAAAGACATTAAAATTATTAAAGATTTTGCTTATTTTAGTTCAGTCATCAATTTAAATGGAGACTACTGCCAAGAACTAAAGAGAAGTCTGAGAAATGAATGAATCAGGAAAGGTCACCAAGAACAAAATTGTGTCATTGGAGACCAATGCTAAGATCATCCACACCCTCATATTTCCAATTACTATATAAGATGCAAAAGTTGGAGTTTGGGTAAAATTGATAGGAAAAAACTTGCTTGAAATAATGATATTAGAGAAGAGCTCTATGAAGAAATTCCCTGCCAGAAAGATGAACTAGTAAGATTTAGAACACATTAAGCCTGAAACATCACTAGAGGCAAAAATGACAAAGCTGAAGCTTACCTACTTGGGGTCACATCATGAGAAGACAGGGTTCTTTGGAAAAGACAACAATGCCGAGAAAAATAGAAGGTAGCAGGGAAAGGGAAAACCAAATATGAGATGGATTGACTCCATCAAAGAGCCCTATGTGTGAGTCTATAGAAGCTGTGTGGACATCACCCATTCACAAGAGTCAGAGATGACTCAACAGCACATAGCGCGCACGCGTGCTCGCGCGCACACGCACACACACGCACACGCACACACACACACACGCACACACACACACACACGCACACACACACACACACACTACACTGTTGACTATAGTCACCATGTGGTATGTTAAATCTTCAGAGCTTATTCATCCTGTGCAGCTGAAACGTTGTACCCTTCGATCATCATCTTCCCATTTGTTTTACTCTCAGCGCCTGGCAACTACCATTCTACTTTCTGCTTTTATGAGTATGACTCTTCTTAGATTCCACCTATAAGAACACATTTATGTTTAAAAGGTAGCCTTACCTGGAAACAGAATGAAAGATGAATTGGAGCAGAGAGCTCAAAACAAAGTTTCCTGTTCAGATTCTCCAGGAGGAACCTATAAGGTATGGGCTACACACTATGATCATCTAACTCGGAGCGAAAAGGAAGCTGTGCTGAGTTTACATAAATCATGTACATGTTTCCATTCTGTATGGGCAAGCTGGCTAGTAAAACCACTACATTCTGCAAAGCATTAAAGCATTTAAAAATATTTGCTAATCTCTTAGGCACTCTAAAGCACTATATATAATATGTAAAAAAAGGAATAAAAAGACCCTCTGTGGTTGTTCACCTCCTACCCAGAATTGCGTTGGGAGAAAGCAAAGCTGACATCTTTCAGTGCTGGGCCTTCTGCATTTGGGTGACAGCAGTAATTCCTCTTGTAATTCTTGGCCGATGCATTAGCATTCATGGTCTTTTCTGCCATTAGACAGGCTCTACGGTGCACTCTGATGGTTCCTCCTCTGTAATTGTAGGGTCCTCATTAATCTAAAAGAATATTATGACATTGCAAGCCTACAGGAGAGACAATTCATGACTGACACAAAAAGGCTTAAATTATGCTGCTTTTGATGATGAGAGATGCAGAGCTGCATTTTTTTTTTAACTTTGGCAAAATTGGGATTTAGCAGCTGTAAGAAATTTATTTTTGTATAATAAATGTGGATGGCATTCAGATACAACTAATGCTAGGCCTGCCTTAAAGGAAACCTTTAATTTCAAGAAGAAATGAAAATTTCAAAGCTGTTTTCTGGTGGCATTTTTATTGATAAACCTGCATTTAAAGCGGAGCTTTAAAAAATGCATGAGATGCACGTAGCAGAACATACTGTGTTAGAAGCTGCTGCCTGGAGTCTGAAGGCTCATGGAATTTTACAGATTGCTCTGGACGGACTCCAAGATGTGTTTTGACATATGTTAAATTTTTCACATTCAACTCTACTTGATGAGAAAGAGTTGACTTTGGGAAGTAGGTTTTCCTTTGTTATTAAGTAGGTAAAAACTGTTTACTGTTTTAACTGTAAAAAGAAAAAAAAAATACAGCTTTAAATTTAGACAAAATAGATAGCAAAAGAACGTTCCTGTAATATTTCCCTCTGTATGATAAACTCTCATCCATATAGTTCACATAGATTATTTGCCATGTATATAGTCTTAATAACATTTAGACTTGCTTTATTTTTATCAATAAGGACATTGAAGCCCAAAAAGGAAATGACTCTTTCAGGAACACTGATTCTTAGTGGCAATTTAGAGGGAAAATGAGCCTCGTTTTTCTCTTTTCTAGGCCAGTACATTTTTGCAACATTGTGCCAAAGTATATGAGTCAATATTTAAATATTTAATATCTACAGTGCCTATCATTGTACTGGACATCAGAAATGGCTTCTACACCAAGAAATGTTTAATTCTTTTTGGAAAATGAAACCAGCACACATGAAATTATGCTCAACATCTCTAATCATCAGAAAAATGCAAATGAAAACCACAATAAGGTATCTAACTCATACCTGTTAGAATGATTATCATCAAGACAAAGGGTAACGTAGGTGGGCAAGTATGTGGAAAAAAGGGGACCTTACGCACTGTCAATGGAAATGTATATTGGTTCAGCCACTATGCCAAACAGGGAGGAGGTTCCTCAAAGAATTAAAAATAGAGCTACCATCTGATCTAGCCATTCCACTTCTGAGTATATATCCAAAGGAAATGAAAACAAAATCTTAAGGAGAAATCTGTACTCCCATGTTTATTGCGATACTAGTAGCCCTGCGCATGAATCCGTGTGCCAGTAGCTCTATGCAGGGCTTGGCCACTCTGTGCCCATTGCCCAGAGGCTCTCTGAGGCCCAGAGGCCCATCCATGGCTGGGCATGGAACTCTTGCCTCGTCGCTGGGGTGATGACGCAAGCATTTTCCCTCCTCACCCCACCACCGCTCTATGCCTGCTGCCAAGAGGCTCTCTGAGGCCAGGGTGGAACTTTTGCCTCATCGCCGCAGCAAGGAAGCAAGCATTCTACCAGGCTGCCCACTCTCAGTGGCCACCCCCCACCCGGGACTGGGGGACTCCAGTGGGGCTGAGAGGACCGGGTGCGCCATCCTGTGGCTATGGGCGCCGCCATCTTTGTGATGAGTGACAGTTAATTTGCATGTTATCCTTTTATTTTCTAGGGATCATTCATAATAGCCAAGATATGAAAACAACCTAAGTGTACATTAATTCATGAAATATATATGGAATAATATTTAGTCATTAGAAAGAAGGGAATCCTGTCATTTGGGACAATGTGGATGGACCCTGAGGGTATTATGCTAAGCAGGGTAAGTCAGGCATAAAAAGACAAATCTATAAAAGCCAAACTTCTAACAATAGGGGGTAGAATGTTGGTTATCAGGGACTAGAGGGAGGGGAGCGAATTGGAGATATGTTTAAAGGTACAAACTTGCAACTAGTAGGTAAATAACTTCTGGGGATCTAATCAGCATAGTGATTATAGTCAACGACACTGTATTACAAACTTCAAAGTTGCTAAGAGACTAGATCTTAACTGTTCTTACCACACACAAAAAAAAGCAGTGGTGATTAAGTTATGTGATAGAGGTATCAGCTGATGCTATGGTGGTAATTATATTACAATACATAACACATCAATCAATAGATTGCACACCTTAAACTTACACAATGTAATATGTCAATTACATTTCAATTACAACATCGTGGTAACAACAGCAATGCTTTACAGATATAATTCTATTTAGTTATGAAAACAGTTCTGAACTACACTTTACAGATATAATTCTATTTAGTTATAAAAACAGTTGAGGAAACAAAGACAAACACATTAAATAATTGATGAAGGTCAAAAGCTAGAAAATATAGTGCTGGGCCGTATAAATCTGGGCCATCTGATTACAGAGCCCAAACATTTAACCTATCATCTCCCGATAGCTGATAGAATGTGGGGTCCTACAGGGAAGCTATCAGTCCAAGCTGCAACTGTAGAAATCTCATAAGTGCACAGGGCTTAAGCAGAGTCTTGAAGGTGGAAAGGAAGTATTAAGCAGCAGAAAAGGGGAGTTTATTCCATGTTGGGAGAAGGGAATGATGCTATCTGAGCAATAGGCTATTACGGGGCAGGGGCGGGGGTGGGGGGAGTGGAGAAAGGGAGTTAGACTCCGGCAGGGCAAATAAGCATATGGAAATGAGGAGCCCTGTCTCTTAGCTGCATGGCGGATATGACCTCACCTTAAGGACATTCTCAGAATAAAGTCTTGAGGAACTTGTTGAATTTCACATCCTCAGTACTGTCAGAGTTCCCTGACTGACAGGGCTTCTCTAAGAATAGGTGCCCTTTGGCCACTCCAGAATCATTTTATTCTAAAGAAGCTAAAAAATATTCTCCCTCCCTGTAAATCAGCTTTCTGTTGATAGGTCCTGATGCCAGTGGGGATCTATTAAATCAGTTTCTCTCCAACTCTGAATATTTCAAAAACTAACTCAAAGTGGATACTGTACATACATCCTAAAGAAGCATGCCTGGAGAAAAACGAATATTCTAAACAATGCTGTACACTTGCTCTCAAGTCCTAGCTCATTACAGGGACTTCCTTTCCAAATAATAAATGTTATTGAAACTTCGTATTTTTCGCTCCTTGTCATGCATCACACAACTTTTATCACTGTCTCAAAGAAGGAAGTGTATGCTTTTTCTGCCTTAACTTTTCTTTTAAATGTATCTTCATTGTTGAAAGTATTACAGATGTCCCTGTACACTAAAGGGTTGCAGTCCAGGCACATGCCCAGGCTGTGGGCTTGATCCTATGTGCAAGAGGCAGTTGATGGATGTTTTATTCTCTAATTGATGTTTCTCTCTCTCTACCTCTCCCTTCTTCTCTAAAAATCAATAAAACACCTTTTTAAAAAATTACTTTTCTATTTATACTTACAAAATTTGCATTTTATTCTATAACCATAATTCCTATACTTGTTTATTGCTAATTCCATGGTTAAAAGAATTAATGTCCCCTGACAGCTTCTCAGTTTTTGTGTTATTTATTTTTGATTTAGCTACTGATTGGATGAATTTTATCACCTTCTCTTTCCTAATTGCAAAGACTTACATATGCTATATTCATTCCCTGATTTTTTTTTAATTTGAAAAAAAAATTACTTATTGCCTTTATACACTTGGAGTGTTTTCCACAGTGGCTGTACCAGTTTACATTCCCACCAACAGAGCACAAGGGTTCCTTTTCACTGCATCCTTATCAATACTTATTATTACTTGTGTTTTTGATAATATCCATTCTAACAAATGTGAGGTGATATTGTGGTTTTGATTTATATTTTCCTAATGATTAGTAATGAATACCTTTTCATTTCTCTCTTAGCAAGCTGCATATCTTCTCTGGAAAATGTCTATTTAGTTCCGCTGACTATTTTTTTAATTGGGTTATTTGTTTTATTGCTATTTAACTGTATATGTTTCTAATACATTTTGTATATCAACCCCTTACTGAATATGTGGTTTTATTCTTATAATTGATTTCTAGTTTCATATCATTGGATCTGAAAAGATGCCTTATATGACTTAAGTTTATGAAGACATTTTTTGTAGCCTAACACATGACCTACTTTGGGAAATGTTTCAAGTGGACTTGGGAAGAACGTGTATTCTGCTGCCCTTGGATGGAATGTTCTATATGCATGTTAGGTCCATTTGGTCTACAGTATTATTCAAGTCCATTGTTTTCTCATTGATTTTCTGTCTGGATGATCTAGTCATTGTTGAAAGTAGAGTATTGAAGTCCCCTACTATTATTGAATTGCTGTCTATTTTTCCTTTCAGATCATTTAATATTTGTTTTATATATTTAGGTGCACTGTACCTATGCTGGGTGCATAAATATGTACAATTTTATATCTCTTGATGGGTTGACTCCTTTATGATTATTTAATTGCATTCTTTGTCTTATCGTCCTTCCAGTGGCTGTCACAAAAGCTGGGGAACCAGATGAGTGTACTAGCTCCTTCTAGGGAGACCCTGGAGACATGGATTTTCATTAGAGTGGGCTGGAGGGAGGGAAAAGGCATGAGAGACGGCCACCAGTTTCCCCAGCATCTGCGGAAAACCACAGCAAGCCGCTGGATGCTTGCTAAATTACAAGCCTGGCCCCCAGGCAGTGACTTTTAAAGTGTGCAGTTGAATCTCTTTCAGTGAAAGACTGTGAGATGGGCCATTTTGCCTTCTCCTCTGTGCTGAGCTCTGGGTATTAGTGCAGTGAGTGTTTATCAATAATATTGTAATAAGATTACATGGTGACAGATGATTGCTAGAAGTAGTGGGGTGATCACATTGTAAAGTATACTATAAAAATGTCAAATTGCTATATTGTACACCTGAAACTAATATAACCAATATAAGGTTGTATACCAACTATATCTAAAGGAAAAATCAAATTTAATGAAAGTGACATTGAAAAAAAAAAAAGAACTGCTTCTTTGTTTTCTACAGTCTTGTGGGTCTTCTAACACACACCCTGTTGGCTTTCAGAGCAAGTGTGTCAGGATCTCATGATTTTGATGGGAGTCTGATAAGTAGGGGCACTACATGTGGGGTTCAAACCCTTTGTTCCTCAGGGAGAAGCTAAGAGTTGAGCATTCCCTCCCTATTGTATGGTGCTATGTTAGGTTCATGGCAAGAATGTGTCTCATCCTTTCCTACCTGTTTCAATGTGGGTATTTTCCTATTCATCAGTGTGTAGGAGTTGCTCAGCTAGATCCTGTATCTCTTTTAGAGGAATTGCCCATGTGAGCTGTACATTCAGCACATCTGTAAGGAGGGGGGCTCAGGAGCCTCCGGTGTCACCATCTTGGTTGACTTGTAATGTCTCACAATTGTTCCTTTCTATCCATTCAAAAGAATAGAAAAAGCATCAAATACACAAACATCTTTTTTTATCCTGGAAGCTATTTTTAATTACTTTCTTCAGAAGTGTGTATTATCTTTTCACTGTACTAATTGGCTGTCTTTTACATTGCTCCTAAGAAAATTAATTTTCTATTCATGTAGGTTGAAATCTCTTTTGGAGATCTTCTATACCTAGGTTCTCCCAGTATTCAAACATATGGTTATTGCCATTTTCTGAATGATTCAGAGATGTCCAGTTTTTAATTTTTAGTTAAATTGAGGAAAATTTATAAAAATACTTAAAAACCACCTGGCAATTAAAATGTGCCTTAAAAATTTCTAATAACATTAGTAGACCAGTTTTATTACATGTATTTTAAGCAGAAAATTTGAGACTCAGAGAAGATAAGCCACATATCTAAGATATTTTCATCAGTAAGGAGTTGAGTGAAATTCAAAGACAAATCTATTATTCTCAAGAGTTCTTATGTAACTTTCCCACTATATTGTAAACCATTATACTAGAAAAAAATTACATTCACATAAAACACTTTAATAAAGAAATTAGATTGTCAATATTATTCTTTCATTTCAGGGTGTTATTTTTATTCCTTTAAATATTTTTTTTAAAAAAACTTTCCAGTAGCTTCTGAACTCTTGAAGAAAAGCATCATTAAAAAGATATAAAAGCCAAACACCTGAATTTGATCTCTAAGTCATGAAATTTCTAAATATTATTTTAAAGCCTGCTACCCTTAGGTACACATTTATTTCCCTCAGTCAATACTTACTATACTTTTAAATGAGTCAGACTGTATTTTGTCTTATATGTAATGAATTTTATCTCTTTTGTTAGCTAGCACTTTATCATGTGAGGAAAAATACTTGTATCTTAAGGAAATGTAAAACTACACTTGTTTTTTGTTACTGTAGATACATAGGTTAGTTTGTTTTAATAGCCCATTTCCTTTTTTTTAAATTGTATTAAAATTCACATTACATGACATTTACCATGTTAACTATTTTTAGAGTGACAGTTCAGTGGCATTAAGTATGTTCACAATTTTACATTACCATCTGTCCACAGAACTCTTTTCATATTGCAAAATTGAAATTCTGTACCTATGAAATAATAACTCCCCATTTCCTTCTCTCTACAGGTCCTGATAAGCATCATTTTATTTTCTATTTGTATGACTACTCTTGGTATCGCATATACATGGAATCACAGTGTTTGTCCTTTTAAGACAGATTATTTCCCTCAGCATAATGTCCTTAAAGTTCATCCAAGTTATGACATGTGTCATAATTTCCTTTCTTTTTAAGGCTTAATAATATTACATTTACACTTTTCTTTATCACTCATCTCTCCATGGACACTTGGGCTGCTTCCACCTTTTGGCGAGTTCACATAATGCTGCTACAAACATAAGTGTACAAACATCGATTCAATTTCTTGCTTTGAATTCTTTTGGGAATAAATCCAAAAGCAAAATGTCAGATCATATGGTAGTTCTATTTTAAATACGTATTTTGTAGAACTACCATACTTTTCCCATAATGACTGCACCATTCTACGTTCTGACCAGCAGTGCACCAGTGTTCCAATTTCCTCACATCTTTGCTAATCCTTGTTATTGCATGTGTGTGTGTGTGTGTGTGTGTGTGCTTTATTGTAGTTATCCTAATGGGGGGAGGTAGTGAAGAGCCTATTTGTCACTGAAATATTTACAATATGCATCTTATTTGTTGATCATGCATTTGTACTATTGAATCTAGTTATGGCATTTTACAGGGTTCAAGATTTAGAGATGTGGTGATATGTAATATTACCAATTGGTAGTAAGTTTAATCAAAATCAAAGGAAGACCTAGTTTAGAGAACATTTAAGAATATGTATGCTTTTATTACATTTAAGAACATCAAATATCCTATATAATCCACAACAGAGATGCTATTAATTCTAGGAAATGTTATTAATTTTATCAACATGTACATATCCTTTATTTACAAATCGTATATTTTTTTTAACTTTTTTTAAAAATTTTATTTTATTGCTTACAGTCTTACAAAGGGTATTACATATGTGTCCCTTTATTTCCCCCGCCCTTGACAATCCCCTGGCCTCCCCTACCCCCCAGTGTCTTATGTCCATTGGTTATGCTTATATGCATGCATACAAGTCCTTTGGTTGATTTTTTACACCCCTCCATCCTGCCCCCCACCCCTCCCCGGCCTTCCCGCTACAGTTTGACAATCTGTTTGAGGCTGCTCTGCCTCTGTATCTATTATTGTTCAAAAGTTTATAATGGTCTCTATTATCCATGAATGAGTGAGATCATGTGGTATTTTTCCTTCATTGACTGGCTTATTTCACTTAGCATAATGCTCTCCAGTTCCATCCATGCCGTTGCAAATGGTAAGAGTTCCTTCTTTTTTACAGCAGCATAGTGTTCCATTGTGTAGATGTACCACAGTTTTCTAATCCATTCATCTACTGATGGGCACTTAGGCTGTTTCCAGATTCTAGCTATGGTGAATTGTGCTGCTATGAACATAGGGGTGCATATATCCTTTCTGATTGGTGTTTCTGGTTTCTTGGGATATATTCCTAGAAGTGGGATCACAGGGTCAAATGGGAGTTCCATTTTTAGTTTTTTGAGGAAACTCCATACTGTCTTCCATAGTGGCTGCACCAGTCTGCATTCCCACCAGCAGTGCACAAGTGTTCCTTCTTCTCCACATCCTCTCCAGCACCTGTCGTTTGTTGGTTTGTTGATGATAGCCAGTCTGACAGGTGTGAGATGGTACCTCATTGCTGTTTTGATTTGCATCTCTCGGATGATTAGTGACTTTGAGCATGTTTTCATATGTCTCTTGGCTTTCTGGATGTCCTCTTTTGAAAGGTGTCTATTTAGGTACTTTGCCCATTTTTGATTGGATTGTTTATCTTCCTTTTGTTAAGTTGTATGAGTTCCCTATAAATTTTGGAGATTAGGCCCTTATCAGATATGACATTGGCAAATATGTTTTCCCACGCAGTGGGTTTTCTCGTTGTTTTGTTGATGGTTTCTTTTGCTGTGCAGAAACTTTTTATTTTGATGTAGTCCCATTTGTTCATTTTCTCTTTAGTTTCAAGCGCCCTAGGAGCTGTATCAGTGAAGAAATTGCTTCGGCATATGTCTGAGATTTTGTTACCTTTGGCTTCTTCTAGAATTTTTATGGTTTCCTGCCGTACATTTAAGTCCTTTATCCATTTTGAGTTTATTTTTGTGTATGGTGTAAGTTGGTGATCCAGTTTCATTTTCTTGCATATATCTGTCCAATTTTCCCAACACCATTTATTGAAGAGACCATCTTGGCTCCATTGTATGTTCTTGCCTCCTTTGTCAAATATTAATTGACCATATTGGTTCGGGCCGATTTCTGGGCTCTCTATTCTATTCCATTGATCTATATGCCTGTTCTTGTGCCAGTACCAGGCAGTTTTGAAAACAGTGGCTTTGTAATACAACTTGATATCTGGTATTGAGATCCCACCTACTTTGTTCTTTTTCAGGATTGCTGCAGCTATTCGGGGTCTTTTTTTATTCCAGATGAATTTTTGGAGAGTTCGTTCTAGATCTGTGAAGTATGCCGTTGGTATTTTAATGGGAAGTGCATAGATTGCTTTGGGTAGTATAGACATTTTAATGATGTTGATTCTACCAATCCATGAACACGGTATGTTCTTCCATCGGTTTATGTCTTCCTCTATATCTTTTTTCAACGTCCTGTAGTTTTCTGAGTAGAGGCCTTTTACCTCTTTAGTTAAGTTTATTCCTAGGTAGCTTAATTTTTTTGGTGCGATGGTGAATGGAATTGTTTTTATAATCTCTCTCTCTCTGAAAGTTCACTATTGGTGTATAGAAATGCCTCAGATTTCTTGGGGTTAATTTTGTATCCTGCTACATTGCCAAATTCATGTATTAAGTCTAGTAGCTTTTTGATGGAGTCTCTAGGGTTTTGTATGTATAATATCATGTCGTCTGCAAATAAGGACAGTTTTACTTCCTCTTTTCCAATTTGGATGCCTTTTATTTCTTCTTCTTGCCTAATTGCGATGGCTAATACTTCCAGTACTATGTTGAATAGGAGTGGTGAGAGTGGGCATCCCTGTCTTGTTCCTACAAATCATATATTGATTAAAGCAAATGTTACTACTATAATTTTCTTTTCAATGATTACATACATTTATAAAAGGACATTTAGAAAATTCCAAAAAGCAATGTAAGGAAAGTAATTTCACCATTAAGCTATAACTATTTTAATATTTGTTCATTTTTAATAACATGTTTGTTCTTGCATACACACTCAGATTTATATGCATTTTTATATGTTGCTTAGTCACATATTATATGAGTGTTTTCCTGTCTTATTCAACTGACAAAGTATACATTGAAAATATATTTCTCAGAATACCTGAGTGCTCTTCAATCAATGCAGAATATATAACTATCTCCCTATGGTTTCACAATTAGTTTTTAATATTTTATTATTAATAATAACAGCATGATAATTATCCCAATATTTACATCTGTGTCCCTACAAATAATTATATCCTAGAAGTCAAATTAGTTGGTCAATAGGTACAAACATTTCTAAACCATTCATATAGATCATATTGGCCTGTCATAGAAACTCAACATCCTGGATTTGTCAAATTATTTGTAAAATTCAGGCTAATCATTTTGCAAGAATATTACATAAATTATATTTTGTATATCTCTTACCTCTCATCTAGAGGCTTCATAAATCTATTCACTATGTGACTACTGGGTCAAAGATGCCTCAATTTGCTCATCTGTAAAATAAAAGACAAGGAAAGGAGAAGGAGGGATAGATTATATATTTTCAAATATTTCAACTATATTGGCATTGAATAAATTATAGAATTAATAGATAAACATGACATTATTTGCTGATTTTGCTATGCTCTTACTTAAGGATTTCTTTTTTTCTAATTTTGCAGAATAAAAGTCTTTGTATATCTATAACATTGGGCATTTAATTTTCTTACTCTCAAAAAGTCTGTTAAAAATTAAAAATAAAAACTTGTATTGCTTGATTTTTAGTAAAAATTATATATTTTAAAATAGCATTTTAATAAGATCACCTTACTCCAGCATCAAAATGGTATACTATATAGGGACATTATCCTATATAATAAAAATCTAATATGCAAATTGTCCCGTCGACCAGGAGTTCAACCGGGAGTTCGACCAGGGGGCAGGGCTGGCAGTCCAACCACCTGCAGCCCTTCCCCTAGCCGGCCCTGCCCCTGATTGGCACTGATTAGGGCGGGCTGGCCATACCTCACCCATGCACAAATTTGTGCACCAGGCCTCTAGTCTTTACATAGAGATATATTAGAAATACTTTTTCTTCACTTGTTTTTATAGTATAAATAATGAACTCTGATTCTCTTACTCTTAACACTAGCGAATTATATGTTTTATTACCATATTTACTGTGTAATATAGAGGCCCCGTGCATGAATTTGTGCATGGGTGGGGTCCGGCTGGTCACCGCAGTGAGTCTCATAGCAACTGGTCATTCCGTTGTTCTAGTTGGCTTTTATATATAGATAGATAGTATGTCAACTTATCCATCTTGAATTTTGTTTTATATATAGTTAAAAATCAGCAACAACACATTGCTTCCTACAGTGAATATTTGCAAATCAAGCTTAAGGAATGACAAATTACCTAAGGAGAAAATTAGAAAAGAAACATTTGGAAAACTGGATCAAGGAATTTATTGCTGGTAAGAATATTTGACTTATTTACCTAATAACATAGTTTAAGATAAAAAAGCAAATTTAGTTGCATTCCAAAGAATTAAATACCTAGTAACTGATGCCTGTAGTTTAAAAACCATTATGGAATTTATTTATTTATTTATTTATTTATTTATTTATTTATTTATTTATTTTAAATATATTTTATTGATTTTTTACAGAGAGGAAGGGAGAGAGATAGAGAATTAGAAACATTGATGAGAGAGAAACATCTATCAGCCGCCTCCTGCACATCTCCCACCAGGGACGTGCCCGCAACCCAGGTACATGCCCTTGACCGGAATCGAACCCGGGACCCTTCAGTCTGCAGGCCGACGCTCTATCCACTGAGCCAAACCGGTTTTGGCAGAAAAACCATTATGGAATTTATTTAATAGACAAATAAAAGTGTGGAATTTTTATTTCAAATCTGATTCTCTTTATATGGAAAAATTTTCTTATTTTTTCTGAAGGTGATTCTTAAGTCACAGGACTTATATTTTTAGAAAATTTTAGAATCCATTTTAACACCATGTTATTTGATTCTTATTTTTACTATTCACATCAATTTTTCCTCAGCATTTTCCTCACTCTCTCTCATTCTTTAAGAAGGAGAACTTTGTTTACTGTTGGTTTAAAGTAAAACGCATCACATATTAATAAACAGAGCTGTGTTGGCTGTGGAGGAGCTGTATGTTGTTCCACAGATGCCTAACAGGGGAGCCACAAAGAAAAAGATGACACACAAGATAGAAAAATATTTGAACTTGACTGCTAACCATAGGTTTATGGGAGGGAGAAGGGAATTTCTGCTCTATTGGGAACAAAATTTCTCTGTAACTTTTATTCTTAGGAGCCCTAGTCAGAGGAGTGTTTTGGGATTTTTCAAATTCAATTCAGTTTTTTGTTCAGCAAATAGACTATGGGTAGGAGTCAGTAAGATATAGATGTGTAAAGCAGTCCTGCCCTTAAGAAGCTTAAGTTAAGGTGTTGGGGCCGACGGGGGGGGGGGGGGGGGGGGGAGATGGGCAAGCAGGAAGGAGACTTTACTATTGCAATGATTTACAAGAGAACAGGTGGGTAATACAGAGGAAAAGGGTGGGTGAGGAAAGTTTCTCAAAAGAAATACATGCCCAAGCATGTTCTAAAGGGCATTTTAGTTAAAGAATTACAAACTGATAGGTGAGAGTAAGGGACCTTTCAAATAAAGGAGAACAACATAGATAATAGAAGAGAGGTATAAAATAACAGCAATTAAAAAACAAACAAACACAAAAAAAACAAGTATTTTACTGTGTGGCATAAAATACATAAGGGGAGTTAGTTGAAAATAAGACTGGGAAACTAATTTCCTGCGTTATATTATTCAAGGCTATGGATATTATGCTAGGTCTTGGACTTGCCCCGGAGTCTATAAAAAGGCACTAAAAATGGTCAATAAGGATACAAAGTCCCTATCCTGTGGGACCAGAAGGAAAGACAAGCCTTCAACAGGTTTTGCAATAAGAGTTAAGCTGATAAATTAACAGATCATGAACTGGAAAACAGTGCAAAGAATTATATATATATATATATATATATATATATATATATATATATATATATATATGAAGTAAGGACTGAAGGGATGATTTCTTTTATATAAAAAAAAGATTAAAAAATCACCACCATCTTTCAACTTTGTGACTTAGATGATTAGATGTTTAATAGTTCGTAACAACCAAAGTAGGGACTGGAGGATGAAGCTGAAGTTTGCAGGTCATGGATGACAACTTGAATTTTGAATTCTTGGCATTAAGGTACTAATTTACACTTAAAAAGAGGTATCTAACAGATTATTTAAAATTGTTTAAAATTTAAAAATGAAGTAACAGGATAGCAGTGTTCTGTGTTTTCTTGGAGTCTATATTTGTCTATGTGGCATCCACTAATTAATTACACAACCTAACCAAAGGCTAACATTCTTTTTTCTCCTGTGATCTACAGTTCATACTCTGAAACCTTTCCTAACTCACACACCATGCTAGTGTCCTCCTTGCCCTCAATCAATCCAGGGCCAGGTACCACACAGCTAGGGACAGCCCTTATACCTGAAGGCCAACCAGAACTATTCAAACTAGTCAATCCTAAACTGTTTACTCCATGATTACCCCAACAAAAGCTCTGATTTGGGCTTCCATGTCACTCGAGTTTCTCTTAACAAAATCTGGTTCCTTTCCCTGTGGCCCCGAGTGGCATGGCATGCCCCATTCCCCCTGGGAAATGTAAGGAACAAATTACTCTTTCAAAGGCAGTTGTTTCCATGTGTGTCATCTTACTGATTAGAACAAATCCTGATTAAGTCCTGATTAAAATAAATCCTGAGTATAAATCTTGAAGCAAGCAGTCACTGGAGAAGGTAAGAAGAGAGCGTGGCTCCAAAATGCAAGCTTGGAGAGTAGAGGGCATCAGGGCATCAGGGTATCAGAGAATAGAATTAATGATAAGAGAAAGACTAGAAGATCTAGGCCTTTATTTTTTAAAATAAAGATACTTGTTTACCTTATTAGTTAAAATAAGGAAGGACTAAAAAAATGTTCACTGCTTTGCAAAGTAAAGTTATTACCAATGACTTTAGGAAGCATTTCATGGGTTTTGTAGGATTCAAAGACAGATTAGAGATTATTTAAGTACTAGGGGCCCAGTGCACAAATTCGTGTACCTTGAAAGAAGCTGTGGGCCACGAGGCTGTGATGGGCACAGGGGCGGGACTCGGCCCATCCTCCATGCCCCCACCCCACCCCTCCCACCTTGGCTCCCAGTTCCCCTGTCTGCCAGCAGCCCTACTCTCTCCGCTGCTGCTCCCATGCACTGACAGTACCGGCTCCACTCTTACCCGCTGACAGCACGGAGCAATTGGGGCAGGTGCCAGCAGTGGGTGCAAGCAGGGCCGGTGCTGTCAGCGGGTGCGAGGCTGGGCGCCAGCAGCGGGTGTGTAGTAACCACCACAGGCTCGCCCCAATGACAGTGGCCGGCATCCGTCTGGAGCCCCTGCTCACCTGCTTCACCGTCCTGCTGCAGCCAATGCCCGCCATGTTGCACATGCACCCCGTGGTGGTCATTGCACATCATAGCAACCGGTTGTTCGGTTGTTCCGCCATTCTGTCTACTTGCATATTAGGGTTTTATATATAGAGATGTCGTTTCCCCTGCTAATCTTTTCTTTCTTCATATAAAACTCATCAAAAGCTGTGATTTCTGATCTTTAAGAACATAACTCAACATATAATTTGTAATAGTCAGGATATTAGGTAAGCGCACTTTATATAATATTTGCCTTCACTCTATATATTTAGAAACAGAATTTCTCAACTACAGTGTGATGATTAGGGAAAGAAAAAAATATGAGAACTGAATTATAGACATAAAAAAGCTTTTTTGAAAGAATTGAGTGCATGAGTAAATTATCACTAAACATGAAGTCAAATTCAATAGACATTGAAATTCACAAATTTATAGTTCTGGACAAAATTTAGC
The DNA here is from genome assembly GCF_963259705.1 of Myotis daubentonii. NCBI lineage: Eukaryota > Metazoa > Chordata > Mammalia > Chiroptera > Vespertilionidae > Myotis > Myotis daubentonii. The sequence goes on along the minus strand of NC_081842.1, from coordinate 145,757,226 downwards.
AATATAATTATACTTCCTAATTTTAAAGGGGGAAATGAAATTTTAAAAAGCTAAGGACCCACTACCCCAAGTGTTCTGGTTATTTGCATGATGCTTTCCTACTACTGCACGGCACATGGCCTTTAAGTCATTTTCCATTAGTTCTTTTATCTAGTTTGCTCCCCTTCATGAAAAATGCCTGACATTATCCTGTAATTATAAGATATGATAGATGAGTCCTTGCTTACTATTCCATTTGGCAATAGATTCTTCTTTTCTTCAGGAGAAAAAACAATCCCTTGGTGTTTTTTATTTTATTTTTTCTTTTTGACTATGGAATTGTCCTGTTTTATCTGATTGTGGTAAAAGCAATTGTGGATAGTGAGGTAATGACATATATAGATTTTTTTTTGTTGTTTTTTGGATAGCTGTGGTGATAGTAAGGTGGTTAGAAAATTTTACAAGGGTTAGGAATAGACAGACAATTGACCTCAGAATTTACCACAAATACACTGACAACAAAAAAGAATAATGAATAATTGATCTTGAACTAAAATTTTATAAGTTAAGTAATGAAAAAATTGTTAGTGATATGTATTCCAGAGATTGTACATATTTAAGACCCCCACCCTGCAAAAGAATCTATGATAATTATTGCAAATTGTCTACCTTATGGTAAGTTAATATTAGGAAAAAACACTTCTGAAATAAATTTTTATTGGCCTTTCTCTTTCTTAAAAATCTCTCCCTATTCCAACATTCTTTCCATTTTATGTTTCTTTCCCATTTTCCTCTGCTTAGTGAAAGTACACAGCTATTGATTACAGTTGCCCCTAACAGCCTGAGCAGCAGAGTTAGACCAGGCTCAGAGAAAAGAAATTGCTTGTCAAATGGAAATAAATGACTTCCAGTCTTGATGCTAATCAGAGAATTGTTTCCTGTATCCTTCTAATGAGGCCTTTGAAAGCGTTTTGAGATCACAACAAGGTGGAACAAACAGGGTGTGTTTCCTCAAGAAGCCTATCAGGAAGGAGAGAGAGGGAGGGAGGTAGGAGGGAGGGAGGGAGGGAGGAGAGAGAGAGAGAGAGAGAGAGAGAGAGAGAGAGAGAGAGAGAGAGAAAGTGGAGAGAGAAGAAAGCAGTGGAACATGGAACTTCACCCTCTGGCATTATTGATTGCTTTTGTACATATGTTTTTAAGTTAACTGTTTGGGAAACTACATTATTTACACCTGTTTTTTGTGTTCAATTATAAAAAAAAAACACACTTTATTTTGAACTAAATTGAGACATTGCAAAAATGGTACAACTTCCCTCAACCAGCTTCCTCTAATGCTAACATCTAACATAACCAAAGAACAATGATCAGAACCAGGCAATGAACATTTGCACAATATTATTACTAACATCTCTGCTGTATTTAAATATCACCAGTATTTCCTCCAATGTTTTTTCTTCTGTTCCTACATTCTATCGAGGCTTTACCTTGTGATTGGTTATTTCTTTTTAGTCTCCTGCAGTCTGTTAGAACTCCCTAATATCCCCTTGTCTTTCATGACCTTGATACTTTAAAGATTATTGATCAGGTATTTTTCAGGTGTTCCTGAAACTGGGGTTAAGCTAATTTAAACATGTTTTCTAATGTATGGCTGAAATATGCATTATTGAATATCAATGGTAGTAGCTAGCTGTGTTTTTTAATTTTTTGGTATCTTCTACTCAAGATACTTTATATTTTGAAATCCCTTCTCTGCAGTTCTTGCTCTGATTTGCCCAGTTACTTTTTCCTCCAGGTTTTGAGAGGGTTTACTTTTTCTGGTGCTAACACTAACTCACACACAGGCCTTTAGCTCGTGTCTCTACTCTGATCTCCTTGGTTTTTGTTCTTGTTTTTCTTTTTTTGTGTGTGTGGGGGGGGGTGTCAATCTGTGCAGCTGGATATACAGAGGGCAGAGATGGGGTGGGGACATTTGAGACTGGGGCATTTGTCTTTATTTTATTTTCTTTACATCCAATTATTTTCTTGTTTTTGATTTCCATGTCTTCAAGTCATTTTGAAGTTTGGCTTTGAATTTTCCACGGTGAGAAATTATTGAGGAGAATGGGGAAGCTGTTTATTACACATTTGTTTCCTGTAGCTATCTACAGTTCTTTTATAATAACAGTATATGTTCCCAAGTGATATACAAACAAACTAATAAACAACTTCCAAAAGTGTCAAGCACTGTTCATCTGCAATATCTAAAGCTACCTGAAAATTGTGGCTGAGATCTTGGTGTCTGAAAGTAGGCAGAGGAGGTACAGGGGTCCCTGTAAAGGAGTGATAACAAGACATGCAGGTTTATGGTTGATATCCTCACGAGGGCATGTGTTTTGAAATTGAACATATCTCTGAATTGCTAGATGCATGATCCTGAGCAAATTTACTAACTTTTGTTAAGTCTCAGATTCTTCCTCTATACAATCTCCAGGTTTTGGAGAGAAATAATGGGATATTGTGCTACAAGTATCTAACAAGAGTGCCTGATATATAGTAGGTATTCAACAATATTCTTTAACTTACAATTTTATTTTTTCTTCTTCACATTTTTTGTTGCTATAATGCATGATCTGGAATATTCCTTCTTTCTCACATTCCTATGTGTTTTTCCCATTATAACACAAATTTCTCATCACTCTCCAATTCTGGCCAATATTAAGGCACCAATCTTAGCACATTCTGAGATCCATAATTCTCAATATACAGAATCAACTTTAGTTCTCATTGTAAGTTTTTTACCATATAAAAGTTACATTCTGATATCCAATCACCAGCTCAATCTATTGATACTGAATCTAGTTAGGCTCAGTTGAGATTTGTGGTACTTAAAAGTGATTTCCAACCTGACCCGTGTTGTTCGGTGGTTAGAAAATTGGTCCACACACCAAAGAATTGCTGGTTCGAAACCCAGTCAAGGACATATAGCTGGGTTACAGTTCTGAACCCTAGCCCTGGTTGGGGTGTGTGCAGGAGGCAACAACCAATATGTCTCTCTCATATTGATGTTTCTCTCTCTCTCTTTCTCTCTCCCTCCCTCCCTTCCACACTCTCTAAAAATCAATGGATGCTGCAGATTAACAAAACAAAAATTAAATAAATTAATAAATAAATTAATTAACACATAAAAATAAGTTATTCCCATTTTCTGGTCATTTTAATGCTTGGTTACTGGACTCTGCAAAAAATCCATTAACTTAAATCTCACTGCAATTCTGCACCATTCTGGTCTGAGCTTACACCCCTTTTTAGAAATTTTTCCCCCTATTTCTTTTTTAAACTCTCCATTCAGTCCACTCAACTCTATTAAATACAAATTAAGTTAATTCAAATTAATTGAGTTACGTTTCAGACATTTCAGTTCCTTCTTACAGAGCAAATGCCATAGACCAGACATTGTGCTTATCGCTGAGAAAATAAAGTTGCTTAAGAAGCTGAAAGTCTCTTGACAACCAGTTTAAACACAAAGCAATATTGTCATACCAGTGGGACTGATGTGATAAAATGGTCTCACAGAGGACAAGTGATGAATTCTACCCGGGTTTTGGGGTAGGGTCCAAGAGGGAGTGATTTTAGAACTGATTTCTGTAAAATAAGTAGGATTTTACCAAAGATAAAATGGTGGTGGCAGTAGGCATTAAGAGCATTATATACATTATATATAGATGGTCACAGGTTATGTATTAGTCAGTGATTTATAAACACAGCCCTTAAAGGTCTAAACTTTTCCTGAAGACGTCAGAAGTTATCAAAAGGGCATTGCTTAAAGGGAAAAAGAAAAAAGATAGTTTCAAGACTGGACATTGTTGACATAAGCCAATTATATATATATAATGTTTTTTAATTGATTTCAGAGAGGAAGAGAGAGATAGAAACATCAATGATGAGAGAGAATCATTGATTGGCTATCTCCTGTATGGCCCCTCTAGGCATGTGCCCTTGACCAGAATCGAACCTGGGACCCTTTAGTCCATAGGACGACACTCTAGCCACTGAGCCAAACCAGCTAGGGCTAAGCCAATTATTTTATATTAAAAAAAAAAAAAAACCCAAAAAACCACTGAACCATAAGTTTCAAAGATCTAGCTGATTTTCACCCTCATAAAATAGTCTCCTTTCTCTCAAGTCTCACTGTTATTTAATATATTCATGCTTTATTTTCTTCTTTATCACTTTTATGATTTCTCTTCATATCTTAGTCTTAGCTCAATTTTTCTTTCATTTATTGTTTAGCTTGTGTTATGCTCTTCATTCTAATCAGTCTGGCTTCCCACTGTCCATCAACTATCTGCTTGCCTCATATATATGAGCACTTTCAATTATGTAGACTAATTAGATAGAGAAAGCATTGTTGGTATTTAAAAAAAGGATATGAATGAGATGGGTTATTATGGAAATTCTGACCTAGAGCAGCTTATAAAAGCTCAGCATTTTCCATCTTTTGTAATAAACCCACCTCATGCTTATTTTTTCTTCTCCTTGGTCTCTTAAAAAAAGAAGCATGACTCTGTGGAGAATTTAGAGGAAGAGCAACTCAGATTTCATCATGTTACTTTCCCTCTAGAAGTGAAGGCAATGACTTTAGAAGCTCTGGCTGAAGATGAAAGAGCCTTATCAGCCTACTTTCCTGAAAGACTGGGTAGTTCTTCCCTATCCTAATCCACTGGACTCAAAGTGACTGAATAATAAAGTTGTGTGTGTTAAGGCATAGGGATTTGAAGGCTTATTACAGAAGTCAGCATTATAAATCACCAGATACTAGAGACATATACTTCTGTCCCTTTTTACCTAAGTTCTTTGTTTTAAGGTCCATAAAACAAGTCTTGAAACATTTCTAGGAAACTTATGTGGCTAAAGAGACTTAAACAAACAAATACACATAGCTCTGAATAGATATGCCATTTGTTTGTTTGTTTTATTGGGAATTATCTCCAAGCAAACACCAAATTGACTGGATTTACAAATAGGATTTTTAGGTAGAAAGATAAGAACAGTTATTTAAAGTACACAACACTGGACTCGCTTCAGCAGCACATATACTGAAACTGTTGTGATACACAGATTAGCATGGCCCCTATGCAGGGATGACACACACTTTTGTGAATGTCCCATATTTTTAAAAAAGTATTTTAAAAAAATGAAGTGCAGGCTGATACTCCTGGCAGTGTGGGTGTACAGAAGCAGAAAGATTGTCTTGGAAACCTAGAGCATAATCTGAATACACTATGGCAAAGTATGCCGGGGCTGACCAGCAGATCCTGAGCGACAGATGAATGGATTACTCCGACACAAAGTTTGCTGTGAACGAGAGGGCTAAGGGACTGCCTGGCTAAAGTAACCAGACAGCCTCAATTGCCTGTCTCATTAGCTTTTTATTGTAGCAGCAGGGTAAGTAATATTGGGAGGACACATGTGTTTGTAGTGTCCTTTAAGCAAGGACACCCAAAAGGTTAAGCATAAGGATTCTAGTAAACACCTGAGGGGTCTGCTCGTGCACAGACTTGTTTGGAAAGGTCAAGGAATAATTAGGGGCACCACCTTGGACACTCCCCTAAGTTGGAATTGTGATAAACAGGGCAGGCAGCCTCCCACATACTTCCCTTTTCTCAGAATGTCCTCCTTACAACTTTCCAACCAAGTCTTCTGTGCTCCCCAACAAAAGTATATCATTAAATTAAAAGGAAAACAATAATACTTTATTTTTTTTTATTGCTTAAAGTATTACAAAGGGTATTACATATGTATCCATTTTATCCCCCCGCCCTAGACAGTCCCCTAGCCTCCCCTATTCCCCAGTGTCTTATGTCCATTGGTTATGCTTATATGCATGCATACAAGTCCTTTAGTTGATCTCTTACCCCCCTACCTCCTGCCCCCCAACCCTCCCCGGCCTTCCCACTGCAGTTTGACAATCTGTTTGAGGCAGCTCTGCCTCTGTATCTATTATTGTTCAAAAGTTTATAATGGTCTCTATTGTCCATGAATGAGTGAGATCATGTGGTATTTTTCCTTTATTGACTGGCTTATTTCACTTAGCATAATGCTCTCCAGTTCCATCCATGACGTTGCAAATGGTAAGAGTTCCTTCCTTTTTACAGCAGCATAGTATTCCATCGTGTAGATGTACCACAGTTTTCTAATCCATTCATCTACTGATGGGCACTTAGGCTGTTTCCAGATCTTAGCTATGGTGAATTGTGCTGCTATGAACATAGGGGTGCATATATCCTTTCTGATTGGTGTTTCTGGTTTCTTGGGATATATTCCTAGAAGTGGGATCACAGGGTCAAATGGGAGTTCCATTTTCAGTTTTTTAAGGAAACTCCATACTGTCTTCCATAGTGGCTGCACCAGTCTGCATTCCCACCAGCAGTGCACAAGTGTTCCTTTTTCTCCACATCCTCTCCAGCACTTGTCGTTTGTTGATTTGTTGATGATAGCCAGTCTGACAGGTGTGAGATGGTACCTCATTGCTGTTTTGATTTGCATCTCTCGGATGATTAGTGACTTTGAGCATGTTTTCATATGTCTCTTGGCTTTCTGAATGTCCTCTTTTGAAAGGTGTCTATTTAGGTACTTTGCCCATTTTTTGATTGGATTGTTTATCTTCCTTTTGTTAAGTTGTATGAGTTCCCTATAAATTTTGGAGATTAGGCCCTTATCAGATATGTCATTGGCAAATATATTTTCCCACACATTGGGTTTTCTCGTTGTTTTGTTGATGGTTTCTTTTGCTGTGCAGAAGCTTTTTATTTTGATGTAGTCCCATTTGTTCATTTTTTCTTTAGTTTCAAGTGCCCTAGGAGCTGTATCAGTGAAGAAATTGCTTCGGCATATGTCTGAGATTTTCTTGCCTTTGGATTCTTCTAGAATTTTTATGGTATCCTGTCGAACATTTAAGTCCTTTATCCATTTTGAGTTTATTTTTGTGTATGGTGTAAGTTGGTGGTCTAGTTTCATTTTCTTGCATATATCTGTCCAATTTTCCCAACACCATTTATTGAAGAGACTATCTTGGCTCCATTGTATGTTCTTGCCTCCTTTGTCAAATATTAATTGAGCATATTGGTTCGGGCCGATTTCTGGGCTCTCTATTCTATTCCATTGATCTATATGCCTATTCTTGTGCCAGTACCAGGCAGTTTTGAGAACAGTGGCTTTGTAATACAACTTGATATCTGGTATTGAGATCCCACCTACTTTGTTCTTTTTCAGGATTGCTGCAGCTATTCGGGGTCTTTTTTTATTCCAGATGAATTTTTGGAAAGTTCGTTCTAGATCTCTGAAGTATGCTGTTGGTACTTTAATGGGAAGTGCGTTGAATTTATAGATTGCTTTGGGTAGTATGGACATTTTAATGATGTTGATTCTACCAATCCATGAACACGGTATGTTCTTCCATCTGTTTATGTCTTCCTCTATGTCTTTTTTCAACGTCCTGTAGTTTTCTGAGTAGAGGTCTTTTACCTCTTTAGTTAAGTTTATCCCTAGGTAGCTTAATTTTTTTGGTGCGATGGTAAATGGGATTGTTTTTATAATCTCTCTTTCTGAAAGTTCACTATTGGTGTATAGAAATGCCTCAGATTTCTTGGGGTTAATTTTGTATCCTGCTACATTGCCAAATTCATGTATTAAGTCTAGTAGCTTTTTGATGGAATCTCTAGGGTTTTGTATGTATAATATCATGTCGTCTGCAAATAAGGACAGTTTTACTTCCTCTTTTCCAATTTGGATGCCTTTTATTTCTTCTTCTTGCCGAATTGCAATGGCTAACACTTCCAGTACTATGTTGAACAGGAGTGGTGAGAGGGGGCATCCCTGTCTTGTTCCTGTTCTTAGGGGAAATGGTGTTAGTTTTTGTCCGTTGAGTCTGATGTTGGCTGTGGGCCTGTCATATATGGCTTTTATTATGTTGAGGTATGATCCTTCTACTCCCACCTTGCTGAGAGTTTTTATCAAAAATGGGTGTTGAATTTTTCAAATGCTTTTTCTGCATCAATTGATATGACCATGTGGTTTTTTTCTTTCAATTTGTTTATGTGATGTATCACGTTTATTGATTTGCGGATATTGTACCATCCTTGCATCCCTGGGATAAATCCTACTTGGTCATGGTGTATGATCTTTCTGATGTACTGCTGGATCCGATTTGCTAAGATTTTGTTGAGGATTTTGGCATCTATGTTCATGAGGGATATTGGCCTGTAATTCTCTTTCATTGTGTTGTCTTTACCTGGTTTTGGTATTAGAGTGATGCTGGCTTCATAGAATGAGCTTGGAAGTGTTCCTTCCTCTTGAATTTTTTGTAGTAGTCTGAGGAGGATAGGTTTTAGTTCTTCCTTGAATGTTTGGTAAAACTCCCCTGTGAAGCCGTCTGGTCCTGGGCTTTTGTTTGATGGAAGCTTTTTGATGACTGCTTCAATTTCTTCCATAGTTATTGGCCTGTTGAGATTTTTAGATTCTTCCTGATTGAGTTTTGGAATGCTGTATTTTTCTAGGAATTTGTCCATTTCCTCCAGGTTGTCTAGTTTGTTGGAGTAAAGCTGTCCATAGTATTTTTTAACAATCATTTGTATTTCTGTGGGGTCTGTTGTTATTTCGCCTCTATCGTTTCTGATTTTATTTATTTGGGTCCTCTCTCTCTGCTTCTTGGTGAGTCTGGCTAGAGGTTTATCAATCTTGTTTATCCTTTCAAAGAACCAGCTCTTGGTTTCATTGATTTTCTGTATTGTTTTTTTTGGTCTCTATGTCATTTATTTCTGCTCTAATCTTTATTATCTCCTTCCTTCTGCTCACTCTGGGGTTTTCTTGTTGCTCTCTTTCTAATTCTTTGAGTTGTAGAGTTAGATGATTTACTACCATTTTTTCTTGTTTTTTGAGGTAGGCCTGTAGAGCTATAAACTTCCCTCTCAGGACTGCTTTCAATGTGTCCCATAGGTTTTGGATTGTTGTGTTTTCATTGTCATTAGTTTCCAGGATGTTTTTAATTTCTTCTTTGATCTCATTGGTAACCCAATCAATATTTAATAGCATGCTATTCAGCTTCCAGGTGTTTGAGTATTTTGGGTTGTTTTTATTGTAGTTTATTTCTAATATTATGCCATCGTGGTCTGCGAAGACGCTTTTTATGATTTCAATCTTCTTGAATTTGGGGATACTTTGCTTGTGACCCAATATGTGGTCTATTTTTGAATATGTCCCATGAGCACCTGAGAAGAACGTATATTCTCTGGCTTTGGGGTGAAGTGTTCTGAAGATGTCTATTAAGTCCATCTGATCTAGTGAGTCATTTAGGATTGCTGTATCTTTGCTGGTTTTTTGTCTATAGGACTTATCCAGTGCTGTCAATGGTGTATTAAAGTCCCCTACTATGATTGTATTGTTGTCGATCTCTCCTTTGATATTTTCCAGGAGTTTTTTTATGAATTTGGGTGCTCCTACATTGGGTGCATATATGTTTACCAGGGTTATATCTTCTTGTTGTATTGATCCCTTTAGTATTATGAAGTGGCCTTCCTTATCTCTTGTTAAGGCCTTCACTTTGAGGTCTATTTTGTCCGATATAAGTATTGCTACCCCAGCTTTCTTTTCCTTTCCATTTGCCTGAAAGATATTTTTCCATCCTTTCACTTTCAGTCTGTGTGAGTCCCTTCTAATGAGGTGGGTTTCTTGTAGACAGCAGATGTATGGGTCATGTTTTTTTATCCATTCAGCCACTCGATGTCTTTTGGTTGGAGCATTTAGTCCGTTTACGTTTAAAGTTATTATTGAAAGGTACTTGTTTGTAGCCATTTCTTTTTTTGTGTGGCTGTTTTCTTTCTGAGCTTTTTATTTCTTATTTTTATACCAGTCCCTTTAGCATTCCTTGATTGCTGGCTTGGTGGTGACAAACTCCCTTAGTCTTTTTTTGTCTGTGAAGCTTCTTATTTCCCCTTCAAGTTTGAATGATAGCCTTGCTGGATAGAGTATTCTTGGATTCAGTCCTTTGCTTTGCATCACTTTGTAAATTTCAGTCCATTCTTTTCTGGCCTGATGTGTTTCTTTTGAGAAGTCATTAGACAATCTAATGGGAGATCCCTTGTATGTAACTTTCCGTCTCTCTCTTGCAGCCTGTAAGATTCTCTCTTTGTCCTGAACATTTGCCATGGTGATTATGATGTGTCTTGGTGTGGGTCTTTTCGGGTTCACCTTGTTTGGGACTCTCTGGGCTTGTGTGACTTTTTTCTTCCCCACCTCAGGAAAGTTTTCTGATATTATTTCTTCGAGTAGGTTTTCTAATCCTTGTTCATCCTTCTGTTGTTCTGGTACTCCTATTATTCGTACGTTGTTTCGTTTCATGTTGTCCCAAAGCTCCCTTAGGCTCTCCTCCTGTCTTTTAATTTTTTTCTCCAATTGCAGTACATTTTGGGTGTGTTTTGCTTCCTTGTCTTCTAATTCACTTATTCGGTCCTCCGCTTCTCCTAGTCTACTGTTGATACTTTCAATGGAGTTTTTCATTGCAGCTATATCACTCTTCATTTCTTCTTGGGTCTTACTTAGGTTGTTGATTTTTTCATCTGTTTCTTCTAGCTTCTTCCATATGTTATCGATTTTTTCATCTGTTTCTTCTTGCTTCTTGCAGAGGTTGTCGATTTTTTCCTCCATCCGGTTTATGCACTCTAGGATCCTTATTCTGAATTCTTTATCTGTCATGTTGCATGCCTCTGTATTACTTAGCTGCTTTTCTGGAGAGTCCTCCTTCTCTTTCCTTTGGGGGTTTCTTTGTCTACCCATGTTTGATCTCACTGACATATCTGGACGTTGAGTTGTTCAGTGGTTGCTCCCTTGGTGGCAGTGACTCCTTGGTCTGTGGTTGCTCTTCGGGCGGTTGCGGTAGCAGCTGCTCTTCAGTTGTCAGCAGCTCCTCTGGTGGGTGCTGTTCACAGCTGTGGTGGTTCTTCCGGGTGGTGGGGCGAGGTTTCACGTACAGCTGCTGTTCCTCAGCAGAGGATGAGGTGCTCAGGAGGTTGCTGTTGCTTGGATCTGCTGCGTTGATTTAAAGGCACAAAATACAACACAACAAGGCACCACGTACCAGGCACTATACACAAATATATTCACGATATTAATAACCCCAATTAAAGGTGACCACCTGAATTAAGAGAATTAGGGGATAAGGAAGAAGGAAGAGAAAAAGATAAAAGAGAAAAAGGAAAAGAAAAGTAGGGACCAAAAAAAGGGAGTGCAAAAATGAAATTGGGAAAAAGGAAGGGGGAAAATAAAAGCGAGAAAAGAAAAGGAAAAAAAAAAGAGCGAAAAGAGAGAATGAAGTGGAAGAGGGAGGAGACTTTTTATATGAGGAGAATACTCCTATAGAACAGCCATTAATCCCAACAAATTCCAGCAACAGCTCCCTGGATATGAATGCAAACTAGAAACAACCAATAATATAACGATGAAAATAGAATGGTGAACACTAATCCCAAAATAAAATAAAGAAAAAATAAAATGGCACTTTAAAAAATGGTAAAATGGTAGCAGTAATAATACTGGTTAAAAATAAGAAGGTAGTAATTAAAAGGGTAAAATCAGGTGATGGAAAAAGAAGAAAAGAAAGAAAAAAACAAAAAAAGAAAAAAAAAAGAACAGAAAAAAAAGAATGAAAAAAAATTGGTTTCTTAGTTAAAAAGTGAAAAAAGAAAAAAAAATTGCAGCAGTGGAGGTCCTTCGTTTCTTCTATTCTTCAGTGTGGCTCGCCTTAGACCTTCCAGGTATTCAGGAGAGTGTTGAGTTTCCCTGCGATATACTGTTCCTCTGTGTTGTAAACCACAGTCCTTATTTTAAAGCATGCCGCATTTATTTCCCAGACTGCCTTATTTTGTGTTTAGCAAAGAGTCAGTTTGTGGGTCAGCCTCTGGGTGGCAGTGTTCTGGGGTTGGCCTCTGAGGCTATAGGGCCTCTCTGTCCAGTGGAAGTTCACTGCCCAGAGCTGACTGCGTAATAGTTAGTTACCAGCGCTATGTTGTTGCTGGGATTGAAAATCCCCCTATAGGCCAGACCCTGTTAACTCCCAGGGACTGATCAGGTTATCTTAATCCTTGATCTCGTACAGGGTGGAATCTGGGTGTGGCTGTGCTCCTTGCCTGGGGGCTGGGGGGAGGAGACTCACTCTCAGGAGCGGGTGGCTGCCCCAGTCCTGGGCTCAGGGGTGTCTCAGCACTCAATTCGCTGCCACCTCTCCCGGCTCCCCCTCTCTCCCCAGTCTCTCCCCAGATTCCACTCCTCAGCACACTCTCCCTCTCTTCAGCACAGGTGAGTGTCTGTATCCGAAATGTCCCATGAACAGGATTCAGTGAAAACAAACAAACAAATGCCGGCCGCGGAAACGGGGAAGGCTTGGTTTCTGTGAGCTTCTTCTCTTACCGGGACTGCATGGTCAGGTCAGCTCTTCAGGCTGCCCCCTTTAGGCTCAGTCCTCCGTGATCACAGAACCCAGCTCTCAATTTCCCTGGCGGCGCCAGGAATCCCGCGGTTCTCCTTTCCCCCGTCAGGGGCTGTGCCTGTCCCAAGGGACGCGGCTGTCTGCCACGTGGTCTCCCTCCGACTCTCTGGGCTCAGAGGTCTGGCAAACTTTCCTGCCCAAATCCCTGGGTTTTTTTTACCTTTCCAGGGGAGTTCTGCTCTTCCCGGCTGCAAACCCTCTCACCAGCTGAGCAATTTTGCCAATTCGGTGTGAGTGTTACTAGCTTCAGCTGCTCGCTCCATTTGCTCCGGGACACGACCTGGGACACGTCTGCCTATATCGCCGCCATCTTCCAAATTCAACAATAATACTTTATATGTATCCACATATTTACCATTTTCAGTGCTTTTCATTCTTTCCAGCAGATCTGAGTGTTTATCTGAAATTATTTTGTTTTAGCCCAAAAAACGTCCTTAATTATATCTTATAATGCAGAGCTGTAGGCATCAAATTCTCTTAGTTTTAAAACTGAAAATGTATTTTATCTGAATCTTTGAAGGATGTTTTTGCTATGTATAGAATTCTGTATTGACAGTTGATTTTTGTTTTGCTTTGTTTTTTAAACCTTTTACTTTTCAAAGATGTCTGGTCTCCATTGTTTCAATTAAGAACTCTTTAATTATTTACATCATTGTTGACCTATTATTACGTGTTTCTGAGAACTGTCGATATCTTTTTATTATCTTGGTTTCATCAGTTTCTGGATAATACGTCTAGGTGTGTTTTTTATTTTATTTTATTTATTCTATTTAAAATTTGGTAGACATTTAAAGTCTGTAAATCTATGTCTCTCCCCAAATTTGAAAATTCAGGGCTATTATTACTTAGAAACGTTTTCTTCCCCGTTGTTTCTATTCTCTCTTTTGGGGATGTTTGTTATTACTCAACAGGTCCCCCCAAATATTCATTGAGAAAAAAAAAATTCATACCTCTGTTCCCGATATTTTTGTTTCTTCTTCCCTTGGTGAATGGCTAGAATCTTCAGCACAATGTTAAATCAAGTGGTGAAAGTGAATACTCTTGTCCTTTTTCTGATAATAGAGGGAAAATTAGGTCCTTTTGTTATTAAATATGATGTTAGCTATAGGTTTTTCATATATTTTTAGTCATATTGGGGATATTACTTTCCATTCCTAGTGTGCGTGTTTAATCAGAATTAATGTTGGTTTTTTAAAAAATGCTTTTCTATCTTTTTCATTTATTATATTTATTTATTTTTTAGTTTGATAATGGGTTGAATTACAGTGATCGATTTCCTAATATTAGGTGGCGACTCATTTCTACTATAAAATGACATAATCATGGTATATTAATACTCTCATATTCATTATATATTTAATTTGCTAAAATTTGTCTAGAATTTTACATCTATATTCATGAGGGATATTAGTCTGTATATTACTTTTTAAATAATGTATTTATATAATATTTTTATCACAGGGTAATGCAAGCATCACAGCATGAGTTGGGAAAAATAACCTCTTAAGTTTTTCAGACTTTGTGTTTAATGCTAGTATTTCTTCCTTCAATGTTTGGTTACTTGGAAAGCCAAGTGGATTGAAAAATTTTTGTGGAAAGAATTTTAAATACAAATTAAATTTCTTTAAACGATGTAGGGCTACTTAGTTATCTACATCTTTCATTGTAGTTTAATTATTTTATAAAATGTGTCTATTTCATTTAAGATGCCAAACTCATAGGCATAAAGATGTCCATAATATTATTTTTGTTTGTTTATTCATTTCTTTTTTAAAGTTTATTTTATTATTTAAACTGTTACAAATAGTAGTACATATGTCTCCTTTTTCCCCATTGACCTTCCCCCAACCTCCCCTGCCCCTCCCCTCCCCCCCAGAACAAGCCCTCCCCGCCCCAGTGTCTTGCGTCCATTGGTTATGCTTATATGCATGCATACAAGTCCTTCGGTTGATCTCTTACCTCCTCCTCCCCAGCATTTCCACTATAGTTTGACAGTTTGTTCGATGCTTCTCTGCCTTTGTATCTATTTTTGTTCATCAGTTTATAATGTTCTTTATTATCCATAAATGAGTGAGATCATGTGGTATTTTTCTTTCACTGATTGGCTTATTTCACTTAGCATAATGCTCTCCAGTTCCATCCATGCCATTGCAAATGGTAAGAATTCCTTCTTTTTTACATCAGCATAATATTCCATTGTGTAGATGTACCACAGTTTTCTAATCCATTCATCTGCTGATGGGCATTTAGGCTGTTTCCAAATCTTAGCTATTGTAAATTGTGCTGCTATGAATATATGAGTGCATATATACTTTCTGATTGGTGTTTCTGGTTTCTTGGGATATATTCCTAGAGGTGGTATTACTGGGTCAAATGGCAGTTCCATTTTTAATTTTTTTTGAGGAAACGCCATACTGTCTTCCACAGTGGCTGCATCAGTCTGCCTTCCCACCAGCAGTGCACAAGGGTTCCTTTTACTCCGCATCCTCTCCAACACTTGTCGTTTGTTGATTTGTTGGTGATAGCCATTCTGACAGGTGTGAGGTGGTACCTCATTGTTGTTTTAATTTGCATCTCTCAGATGATTAGTGACTTTGAGCATGTTTTCATATATTTCCTGGCCTTCTGTATGTCCTCTTTCAAAAAGTGTCTATTTAGGTCCTTTGCTCATTTTTTTATTGGATTGTTTATCTTCCTTTTGTTAAGTTGTATGAGTTCCCTGTAAATGTTGGAGATTAAACCCTTATTGGGGATGACACTGGCAAATATGTTCTCCCATGCAGTAGGCTTTCTTGTTGTTTTGTTGATGGTTTCCTTTGCTGTGCAAAAGCTTTTTATTTTGATGTAGTCCCATTTGTTTATTTTCTCTTTAGTTTCCATTGCCCTAGGAGCTGTATTGGTGAAGATATTGCTATGACAAATATCTTCTATTTTGCTGCCTATGGCTTCTCATAATATTAATTTATTACCCTTTTGAATCTATAGAATCTATAGTGACAACACCTCTTTCATTTCTGATACCTGTAATCTGTCTATTCTCCTTTCTTAATCTGCTTTACTAGAGGCCTGTTGGTTTTCTCAAAGAAGTAGCTTTTTCACTGTCATTACTTTTTTATTTTATATTTTTCTCTTTTCTATTACATTGATGTCTGCTCTGATGTTTATTATTCCATTTTCTACTTACTTTTGATTTAATTTGTTTTATTTTTTCTAGTTTCTTAAGGTAGAAGCTAAAATCACTTCTTCATCGACCTTTCATCCTAGTTTAGGGAACCAGACAATCAACAATAAACACAGCACATTATATGTACATTATGTAATAGGTCAGAAAGTTAGGAATGCTAGGTGAAAAAAGTAAACAATGTGAAGGATGTTTAGAATTGCCTGGAAGCATGGTCTGTGGGGTAGAGGTTGCAATTTTAAATGGGGTGTACAGTTTAGTCATCATTAAAACGTGACATTTAGAAAGACTTGATGGGGATAGAAAGTTAAAGATTTATGCCTGCACATTTTTTGAGAAAGAAATTTGCAGGGAGAGGAAGGAATCAATGCAAAAGCTTTAAAATGACACATAACAGGAATGTGTACGTAGCAGAAAGGAGGCCGATACGGTTGAAAAGGGAGAGAGGAATCAGACTAGTAGGAGAGTAGTAGAAGGATAAGGAAGAGAGTCCTCTTACAGTGTAGAGAATGTTTCTCTACTAATAGTATTCTAACGGATCCCATTATAGTAATGTTTAGGATAAACTCTTGGAATACATAACCATCTTCTTTAGAGCTGGCCTTCCAATCCTAAAAAGAAAGAAAAATGAATATGCATGTACAAATTGGAAAATAGAAAGAGAAATGCCAAATATCCCTACTGACATTAACCACAATGTGGTTATTATTTTACCACTCATCCTGTTTCCTCTCATTTTCACTATCTTTCGACTGAACCATGACCCTCATGTGTTATAGTTAAGTCTCAGCTTTCTAGGGTAAACAATCAATTTCCTCAATTAAAAGGAGAAAGAAACCAAACTTTCCCAGATTGTGCTGAAATGTACATGGGTGTTTTCATAGATGAAGTGGCAAAGTTGGTACTTGGAGAAATGCATGAATAATGTTTTTCAAGAAGTACATGAATGTTTTTTAGGAATAACTCCTGGTGTCTGAAAGACTATAAATATTTTTTATTACTGACCTTATAAAATGAGTAACACATTTAAAAATAATTTTATGGTACGCCTGAGTATTGTCTTTCTAGTATTTTCTCCTTGTATATTGACATTCTTCTAAGTTTTGGTTATTACCAAATAAGTTCCTAAATAGAGCAGGCGTTGTGGTGCTTTAATTAGAGCCAGATGACAAAAAATTATGTTTAAGTTCTTGTTTCTAAAAACTGCATGTCCCTTTTAGTTTATATTCATCTATATACCTCTTTCCATTCTTAAAGTGTCTTATAATGTCATTTGCAACTGTGAAAGAGAAACAACTGTGACAACAGAAATAAAAACAAACAAAAAAGCAACCAAACCTTTTCTAATTTTTTATAGACTGCATGCTTAAGTACGGTCTTCCTCTGGTGGTCTTTCAAATCAGCAGCATAATCATACATACAGAAACATTTACCTCAGAAATAAGACACTTCTGTGATACAGCAAGGAGAACATGTGGGCTTGCATACTGTTTGTTTTATCTCCCTACCCTGCTTTTATCTCCAATAGCACTATTTTACCCACTCTGTGCTATGTATAATGGAAATACTGCCTTTAGGCCGAGTTTAAGAAAATAAAGTGGATAAATGTAAAAAATGCTATATCCACAATTATTAGCATTTGTCATCACTTGCTTATGTCCTAATTCTTTTTGTCCAAAATGTTAGAAACCATGATACATAGTGCTGCAGGGGAAAGGGAGCAGGTATGAATAGCATTCATTCTCCTGAATTGATAACGATCATGATAGTGATAGTAGGAAACACAATTTGAAAAACATAATTAGGTTTAGTGGTTGGATTTTGTGAGTTTGACATATCATTACAGTAATATTAATAACTAAATAATACTAATGAACTCATATAAAATTTTTGATATGAAAATCTTTCCAAATTAAAAAATTTAGTAAGCATCAGTTGGATTTTTGGATTAAGTGAATTTTAAACCATGTTTATACTCTTGCCACACCAGGTCTGCAGGTTAGTAGGTAACATTACATAGAGACCATCTTTGGCAGTATTATACTCTGTGAGATACAAAGTGTGGAGAGCGGCTACACACTTTGGACAGATTCAAGCCTTGGACTAATGAGAGAGCACAGTCCTCTCATGGCCACATGCAAGTCCCAGCTTGGAGGGCAAAGCCCTCCCAGCATAATTATAGCCAAAGGTTATAGTTGTAAGCTTGAACTTATGGTCCAAACCTGTGGCCCCACGTGGCTGAGTGATATAGGCTGCAGAAGGTGCAGCAAGTAAACAAAGCTTGATAAGGTGCATGTAACTGAGTAAATTTGAAACCTATGAGAACATTGTAACCATGCCCTTACTTTGCCCCCTGGAATCTGGCTATAAAATAAAGAGACAGCTTACAGGCTGTGGTGCTGTTGCTAGCTCTCCATCAGAGAGGACAGCATCCCACCCAGACCCAGATTTTCTCTCTTGTCTGTCTTTTCTCAATCCTTCACCGCCCCCTCTCAGACTCACTGAACCTGGCTGAGCTGGCTCGACACTTATGGCACCCAACGTGGGGCTGAGTATGCCATGGCCATGCCAGCTTGCCACAACAAATGATGTAAAGTCCTCAGAAAT
Source organism: Myotis daubentonii (assembly GCF_963259705.1). NCBI lineage: Eukaryota > Metazoa > Chordata > Mammalia > Chiroptera > Vespertilionidae > Myotis > Myotis daubentonii. The sequence continues at coordinate 145,738,942 of NC_081842.1, read as the reverse complement.
GTGTATATTGCCCAGAATACTACACCCTTATTATGCCATCTTCCCATCCTTGAAACAGTGCTAGAAGGCCAGTACAATTCTTGTTTTTATCTTGAGAATAACAACTACGAAATTCCGAGTGAAAAAATGACTTGTATAATCATTCAGCCATTCTGTGTGAACATCAGGACTTGAACCAAGGTGGATTTTTGTGTGTTTATTTTGTTGTTGTTTGTTTTTACTAACCCCTGTGTTCTTTCTATTGCATCATAACAACTTTTAAAAATTGCTGGCCTTTTTAGCCACCTCAGACACTGGAAATGACCATTGTGTTCTTGGAACTCTTATTTTTTGTCTGAGTTTCCTCAACCAAATATTCACAAAGTTCAAATCAAGTGTAATTATAGGTTCCAGAGCTCCAGGAGAGAAGTTGGCTACAAGCATTGGGCATATATAATTATCTCCATTGGTATATTGCTGTTTGAAATATCTTGTTTAAAGATTTCCACATACTTTGGGACATATGTGGTATCTAGTTACTATGTCTTATTCTACAGGATATGCAGCGGTTCTCAACCTGTGGATCGTGAACAATGAAATTACATCCTGCATATCAGATATTTACATTACGATTCATAACACTAGCAACATTACAGTTATGTAGTAGCAACGAAAATAATTTTATGGTTGGGGGTCACCACAACATGAGGAGCTGTATTAAAGGTCCGTGGCATTAGGAAGATTGAGAACCATTGTTAGCAAGGGATGTGTGGAACCAGTGGTAGGTGCTCACTTCCGCATGGAATGGGAAGGTGGAGGGAAATTGCTAGTGTGGAACTGGAGGTGGTTTTCAAATATGCTCCTAATTGTCCCAGATCTTGAGAAGCATCTTCTCACCTCAGCTCCCCACCACACCTCCAAACACCCCATTCCACCTCACCCAAATGAGTTTCTTATTCACCTGTTCTATATGGTAAGTTTCCAGTAAGATTTATTTTTAATAAGCTATCTGGCTAAACAAAAGTTTGTAAACCATGAGAGGAGGATTGAGGAGGGGGGTGAGTGATTGCTAGAGAATTCATGGAAACTTTCTGATTGGGCTTTTACTTTGCTGATTCAATCCACGCTCCACCACTCCTGATTTCCTCAGTTCCACCTTTCATTTCAAGGGCAATGAGAAAATATGAATGTAACTTGCCAAAAAAGGGCTTTTAATCCAAAGGTATATAACTAGTATCCCAAGGGTGTTCATTAAGCACTGGAAGCAACTTGATTCCAAGAAATTTATAAATATCTGTCTTAGATCATGAGAGTGATAGCTCTGACATTTTAAAGTACATCACAGCTTTGAAACAATTATGAACAACTTGTAAAAGCTGGGTATTCTTGCCTTCAAGTATATGAGAAAGAAAAACAGAATGTCAGTACTCTGCAAGAATGTCACTGCCCAACACAGTAATGGAGCAAACTGCAGTAGGAGACCTACTAGAGTCTATGAACACCCAACATTACTCACATTGAGAAAAGACAGAATCTGACATTTATTTAAAATGTATTTTTTATTGATTTCAGAGAGGAAGGGAGAGGGAGAGAGAGATAGAAACATTAATGATGAGAGGGAATCATTGATCTGCTGCCTCCTGCACACCCCACACTGAGGATCAAGCCTGCAACCTGCGCATATGCCCTGACCTGGAATTGAACTGTGACTTCCTGGTTCATAGGTCAATGCTCCACCACTGAGCCATGTGGGCCGGGCCAGAATATGACCTTTTGTGTTTGTTTTTTTCTAAATACTGCATAGTGTCACAGCATAAGGTGCAGGATCTTTATGGTCCCTCTGGTGCTGTCTGATTGTTGGAGGGCATCGTATCTACTCTTCATGATCCACCATAACATCTTTTTTTAAAAAAATTTTTATTGATGTAAGAGAGGAAGGGAGAAGGAGAAAGAGATAGAAATATCAATGATGAGAGAGAGTCACTGATAAGCTGTCTCCTGCACACCCCATTCTGGGGATGGAGCTAGTAACCCCGGCATGTGCTCCGACTGGGAATGGAAAGGTGACCTCCTGGTTCATAGGTCCACATTCAACCACTGAGTCACCATGTCATCTTTATGAGCATCATCTTCAACTTTCTTTCATTCAGTAGTGATGTAAGCCATTCTGATGTAACCGTATTGAAATTGTCTTCTCCCCCAACCCAGTCTTTGCATCCTCAATTTTTTCTAGTTCCTGGTCGCAAGCTTGACATGCTTCATCTGATATTGGCAGTAGCAATTTCTGTTATAATGGTCTATCTATCCTCTTCTCAAAGCTCACTCAATGCCAAGTATAGGCTAGGAAGCAATATGAATCCTAGTTAATAGCTAATTTTTTTTAATGACTACTTTCAAGGATACATAGTGGCAAGAATATTTAGAATTTTATGCTTTCTTTTTATGAAACTACATACTGTCTTTCTTAATTCATTTTCACTCTGAATATATACACAGTGCCAGAAATGATCTTTAAACTACTTGCTTATTGAAGTAGTTACTGTAAACTTCATGCTTTTGATGTGAAGGCATTTTAGATATGGTGTATTTAAGGGTTTGAAAGCAGCGACAACACACTCTTCACATCTCCACTGCCTGTTTCTGCCTGAAAATTTGAAAACCACCTTCCTTGTGTAGAAGGACAAAAAGGCAGCAGGTCACCTGCCTGTGCCTTATGCTTAAATTGAGGTGGGACATCTTTTTCCTTGAAGATAACTGCTATTTTTCACCACAGAGAGGAAAAAAGATTTTACTGTACATTTCTATAATGGAACTAAAAAGAGTTCAGCAGCCTGTCTGAATTGAAAGGTCTAATTAGATTCTACTTTAATGTAAGATCTTGGCTTGAAGGTACTAAACCACTAAAAGAGAGAGAGGGCTTTAAAAGAGGAAGCTATAAAATGTTTAAATGTAAGCATCTTAAGAATATAACTAGGAAATGAAAATACAATGCACCATATAAACTGGAAATTTTCCAATCTATTCTGAAAACTCCCTTTCATGCTTGTTTTCATTCAACATAAACCCTGATCTCATAAAGGAAGTGGTGGTAAAAGGAGGTGAGCTATAAGAGGAAAGATCCTAGCAAGATCTCCAAGTTTAAAATAGAAGCCAGCTGTTCTAACATCATTACAGATACAGAGAGATTCGTGACTTCTTGCTCCAGCCCCTTCCAAAGGGCAATATTCCACATTTGATTGTGCATGAAAGATTTGGAAGATCATTTTCTTTTTTATTTTCTAATTTCATCCAGACTGGCAAAATAGAAACTCTTGATGAATTCACCATATTTAAGTATCCTGCGGTTCATATGAAATTTGGGGACAAATGTTCTTGAAATGTATCTGCATATTGAGCTCGACCACTTGGATTATTCAATTACTCTGTGATTGCATGCCCTGAAATCCTAATTCTTTTAGGCCCCTTGTGAATTGGGATTTGGTTGAGGCAGGTGAAACCTATAACTCCTGTACTTACCTCAGCCACTTGAAGCCACTTAGTTAAAACAGCTGCCTTTTGATGACAGAGTTAAGCTCCAGGGAAAAATAAGTTTCTCAGACATGAGCACACAAATTTGTAATTCTCTTCTACCCCATGATTAATTTTGTAATTGAAAATCACTTCAATTTAGTAATTTTGTAAACTGACTTGTATTGCTCTTTTGTTTTCTCCCATGTAAAATTGTCCCATGCCTTTCATTATGATTATGATAGGATCAAAAAGAAAGTTTTATGAAAGAACATGGTTTTGGCCTCTATGCCATAATTCTTTAATAGAGATTAACTTGATTCTTTCTCTGTTTTCAAATAAGCTAAATCTCAAAAGGTGCTTTTAAATGAATGCAATGTTGAATAGGTTCTGTTTTGTTAGTGCCTATAGCTTTGTTGCTTTAAAATAATATTTATTTTTTGGTCTGGAAACTTAAGGAAGGACACTCTGCTAGCATTCGGGAAATATTTATTGACTATTATGAACCCAACATTCAGGAAAGAATAAAATGTAATATCAAACAAATATAGATTTCTACATTGATACATTAAAGAAACACCTCCCTGGATGAGTTGAGGCAGGCTAGTGTGTTGTGCTATGCCTTTTTTATTTATACTTTTTTGTTGTAAAGTTGCAAAAATATCACAGAATCCCTATATTCCCAGCTGCCAGTCTCCTCTGTTGCTGATATTACTTGTCCATTACTTGCAACTAAGGAATCAATGTTTATATATTATCATAATTTAAGACTATACTTTATTCAAATATCACTATTTTTTCCTGAAAGTCCTTTTTCTATTTCAGGATCCCATCCAAGACCATATTATACAGGGTGGGGCAAAAGGAACCTTATAGTTGTGAGTATGAAAAACACAGACTTTATTCTTGTACTGTTATTTTATTATTGCATTATTTTACAAATGAAAAACTGTAAACCTAATTTTGCCCCACCCTATACATTATTTAGTCATCATGCTTCTTAGGCTCCTCTAGACTGAAAATTTGTCACCATTATTTTGGTTTTGAAGAGCTTAGCAGTTTTGAGGATTATTGGTCAGGTACTTAGTGGAATGTCCCTCAATTTGTCAAAAGACTCTCTTTTTTGCATTGCCTCTGCACCTTTGGCAAATATCAGTTGACTATATTTGTGTGGGTATATTTCTGGGATCTATATACCGTTGCATTTATTAATGCCTTTTCTTTTGCAAACATCACACTATCTTGATTCTGGTGGCTTTATAATAAGTCAAGAAACTGGGTAATATGAGTCCTCCAAGTTTGTTCTCTAATAGAAGACAAAAAATATGGAAAAAACTGTTATAGGTCCTTGAAGTCTTTTATTGAAGAATAAAAGACTACTAGCAAAACTAAGACTGATGAATCACAGAGGGAAGGTAAGGGTGGGTGGGTGGTGAGTGATTAACCAATGAACTTATATGCATACTAGAGGCCTAGTGCATGGATTCATGCACCAGTGGGGTCCCTCAGCCTGGCCTGTGCCCTCTTGCAATCCTGGACCACTCAGGGGATGACGGACTGCCTGTTTCTGCCCGATCCCCACAGGCCAGGCCAAGGGACCCAACTAGTGCACGAATCCGTGCACCGGGCCTCTACAATGCATATAAGATATTTGGTTAATCTCTTCCGGCCCTCTCCCCTCCCCCCTTCCCTCTGAGATTCATCATTCTGTTGCATGTTTCCTTGCCTGTGTGTTGAGCATCTGCCCCCTGATGGTCAGTGTGCGTCATGGCTACTGGTCGAAAGGTCACTTAGGCTTTTATATATATAGAGAGAGAGACTAGAGGCCCTGTGCACAAAAATTTGTGCACTCAGGGGGGTCCCTCAGCCAGTCCTGTGCCCTCTTGCAGTCTGGGACCCCTCAGAGGATGTCAACCTGCTGACTTAGGCCCCCTAACTGGGGGATTGTGCCTAAGCTGGCAGTCAGACATCCCTCTGGCAGCCTGGGGGATGTCCACTTGCCAGCTGGGAGCAGGCTTAAGCTGCAGTCAGACATCCTTAGTCCTGCTGAGGAGGCGGGAGAGGCTCCCACCACCACCGCTGTGCTGTCAGCCATCAGCCTGGCTTGTGACTGAGCAGAGCTCCCCCTATGGGAGCCCACTGACCACCAGGGGGCAGCTCCTGCATTGAGCGTCTGCCCCCTGGTGGTCAGTGTGCTTCATAGTGACCAGTCATTTCCAGTTGTTCTGCTGTTAGGGTCAATTTGCATATTGCCCTTTTATTATATAGGATAGAGGCCTGGTTCACAAGTGGGGGCAAGCTGGTTTGCCCTGAAGGGTGTACTGGATCAGGGTGGGGTCCCGCTTGGGTGCCTGGCCAGCCTGGGTGAGGGGCTGATGGCTCTTTTCAGTCTGGCCACACCCCCTTCAGAGTGGGGGTCCCTACTGGGCTGCCTGGCCAGCCCACGGGCTCGAAGCAGGTATCTGGGATTTATTTAACTTCTTATAATTGAAACTTTGTAGCCTTTAGTGGAGCCCAGGGCCAGCCAGGGCAGCTGGGAAGCTTGGCTTCCTCCATCGCCGGGGGCAACCCAAGCCTCCTGCTCACTCCAGCTCTGTGGCTGCCGCCATCTTTGTGATGGAGTGAGGGAGTGGCAGTTAATTTGACTATTACTCTTTTATTAGATAGGATATGCATAGTCCATGGAAATAGACAACAGTGTGGTGAAGGTCTAGGAAGGGCAGGTGCCAGGTGGAGGGGATCAATGGGAAAAACAAACAAACAAGCAAACAAAGGGGATATTTGTCTGTAATACTTTCAATAATAAAGATAAATTTTAAAAATAACCATAACTACAATAATTTGTTAATGCAAGGTAAAATGGTGAAAATTGTGATATCAAAAACATAAAGTGTGGTTGGAGAGTAAAATATAGAGTTTTAGTATGTAATTGAATTTAAATCATCAGGATTTTTTTTTAAAGAATACATTCTTTGGAGTTATTATGTATACCAGTGATTTTCAACTGGTAGGCTGCTAGAATATTTAAAGCAAACACTACCTGACTATTTAGTCAGTGGCACTGAACTCTTTTCCCTTAGATTGTCAAATGGAAAAATGACAACAGCCAACACAAAAACAGTCATCTGGTATGATTGGTGTGTCACAGAATTTTGGTAATTAGTTCATGTGTGCATGAGATGAAAAAGGTTGAAAAATCACTGACATAGACAATCATGTTATCTGCAAGAGAATACAGGTTTAGTTTTATTTTTGCCTTATTTCACTAGCTTTGGCTTCTAGTAAGAACTTGAATAGTAGTGAAAAGAGAAAACATTTTAGCCTTATTTCTATTTTCAGTAGGAAAGTGTTCAGTCTCTCATAATTATTACGTTAGCTGTATTTTTTGTATGTAACCTTTATTATGTCATGAATATTCCCTTCTATTCCCAGTTTATTATAAATCCATGTTTGATTTTGTCAAATTATCTTTCTGAATACATTAATATGATCATGTTATTTTTCTCAGTCTGTTAGTATGATGAAGTATGTTGATTAATTATTGAATATTGAACCAGCCTTGCATTTCTCCAAAGAACTCAACTTGGTGGCGGTGCCTATCCTGTTATGCTAGGTTAGATTAACTCAGACTTTGTTAAAGATTTTTGTCCTTATCATCATTAGAAATTGCTCTGTGGTTTTATTTTCTAATAACAGCCTTATTTGATTTTGGGATTAGGTAATGCTGTTCTCATAAATATGAGTTAGAAAAAGATGGTGGAGAATTAATATAGTTTTTACATAAATGTTTTAAAAACCTCATCAATATACCATCTGGGCCAACTATTTTCTTTTTTCTGAATATTTTTAATGTCTATTTTAACTTCTTCAGTAAATATAAAACTATTCAGGTTAACTATATACTTGAGTGAGTTTTGTTAGTTTGTGTTATCAAGTACTGGGTTCATTACATCAAAATTATCAAATTTATGTTTATAACATTGTTTGTAGTATTCCTTTATTATCCTTTTACTCTCCATGATATTAGTAGTGATTACTCCCTCTGTTGTTCCTGGCACAGTGTTCTTTTTTCTCTTTTTCTTGGTTAGCCTGGCTAGAGGTTTATCACTGTTATTCATCTTTTCAAAGAAGCAATATTTGGGTTCATTTTTTTTCCTAGTCCTTTTCTATTTTTAATTTCATTGATTTCTGCTCTAAATTTTATTTACTTTCTTTTGCTTTCATTAGGTTTGCTTTGCTCTTCTTTCTCTAGTCTTCTAAAATGAAAGCTGAGATTATTGATCACAGATGTCTTCTTTTCTAATATATATTATTATTAAGAATTATAAGCCACGTTCCAAAAAATTTTGAGGGTATTGTTTTATTTTCATTTATTTTAAAGTACTTTTTACGTCCCTTTTGAGCCTTTTTCTTTGCCCCATGTTATTTAGAAGTGTGTTGTTTAGTTTCCAAATGTATGGGAATAGTCTAGTTGTTTTTCTGTTTTTGATTTCTAGCTTAAGTCTGTTGTGGTCTGAAAACATGTTATGTGTGATTTCTATTGTTTTAAATCTATGAAGGTGAATTTTATGGAACAGAATGTAGTCTATCTTGGTGAATGTTTCATGAGAGCTTGAGAAGAATGTGTATTCTGCTGTTGTTGAATAAAGTATTTTATAAATGTCAATTAGATCAAGTTGATTGATAGTGTTATTCGGGTTATCTATTATCTTACTGATTTTCTGCCTGCTTGATCTTTCAATTACTGACAGGGATGTTGAAGCCACTAACTATAAATGTGTGTCTTTCAGCTGTCATCCACTGCTATTATATTGGAGACTTGTTGGTGTTGTGGTAGGATGGGGAGCAGGAGGGGGCATTCTTTAACCCTCTCATTAAGTCTCAATCTTTTTAATGGGCCTGTGTCTTAGAGGTTAAGGCTTCACAAGTGTCTTTGCCCCTCCTCCAGGAGTGCAGATTTTTATCCCCATTCTCCTATTCCCTCCCCTGACTGCAGCTCTCCCAATCTATTTACTTGAAGTTTAGTACCATATCGACGTTTTTGTTCCCTAAGTGAGACAGGAAGGCTGGAGTTGGGTAGGATTCCTTTTCCCAAACTGGGATAAGGTTTCTAGTTTGCCCTCTGGTGAGTCCCTTCTCCCTGGAGATAAGGCTTTTTAGCAGGTAAACTCAGTTTAGATTTTTAAATTGCTACTCTTTCCTTCCCCCAGCCTGGGCCTGGAGGGTCATTCTCAAACTTTTACCATGAGGTCTTGGTGGGGTTTCTGGCATTAAAACTTAGATAAGTATGGGGCTTCTCTAACACTGCTATCCCCAAGAATTTTGCACTCTCACACTAGTCTAAATCTCTATCAATTTATCAAAATAGTCATTCACCTGTTCCTATCAGCTACAGATGCCGGTGGTTTCTATTCCAGATAAGCAGACCTCAGGAGCTGTGTCCCTCTGGATGCACCTGTCTCTTTAGATTTCAGGGTGGTCATTTATCCTACAGCCACAGTTCTTGGGTTTGTTCAAGAAAAATCAATGATTTTTAGTTAGTTCAGCTTTTGTTTTTCTTTTTGTAAGTTTGGGAGTGACAACTTACAAACTCTTTATATGCTGGAGCTTAAACTGGATGTTCTGCCACTGAGTATCAGTATCATTATCTATTTTTTTAAAAAAATATATAAGATTGGATTATATATTCAAGATTCCCTTTTGCCAAACAAAGTAGGACTCCAAAAAATTAATGAATATGGAATTCTAAATAAACATGGGTCTCAGTGACATAAGTATTTTAGAGCCCCTGACAGGCCATAGAGATTTTATTTAACATGGCTAAGATATTGTCAGTATTGAACTGTCATCAATCCTGAGCATTCTCTTTTTTCAAACTTTTCCTACTGAGGGCCTGAAAGCTACTGACCAAATAATTAGAATTCAAAACAGAGGTTAAAACTTAGCCCCAATGATTAAAATTTACCAGTCACCTATTAATTCACTCTTTCTTCTTTGCCTCCTCACTCCCAAACAATACGGTACATTCAATTAATTCGTTAAAAGGTTATGCTACCTTCACGACAAAAGTTATCCAGTTAACAGAGGAAAACAAAGCAGAAAATCCCCAAATAAGTTTTTCCTTGCTTATTTATGTTACATAAGGGTTCGGTGACTTGGCATGATTACCCAAGATGCTCACCCATCCTCACATATGTCTATGATTAGAGATGAATCATTAGAACAGTGCAAATGAAACCCTACCAAACAACAGCATCAGAAACATGATCATTTATTAAATGTAATATCACCAAGTCTTAAGACATGGGGACTTGCGAAGGTTTGAGTTAGACAAGTCATAATTATTATATTGTTTATTTGTCCATGTCTACCTAATAATGGCATCCTCTACCTCATCATCAGACTCAAATGGAATTTTTGGTGTTCTGTGTTTGTTCTTTGGAACCAAATAATTTAATGCTTTTAGTGGTTTCTTTGAATTAAACAAGGCTCAAAGGTAACTTATATTTTGTTGTACTATAGACTTTCTCTCATCTAAGTTCTAGATACAATTTATCTTGTTTGCCCAGCTAAATGCCTTAGCACTATATTTAAGGCTATCATTCAAAACTGAAGGGGAAATAAGGAGCTTCACAGACAAAAAAAAAAAAAAGGCTAAGGGAGTTTATCACTACCCTACCAAGCCAGTAATGCAATAAATGCTAAAGGGACTGGTGTAAAAAGAAGAAATAAAAAGGGAAGAAGGAACACAGGCACAAAAAATAAAAATGGCTACAAACAAGTACCTATCAATAATAACTTTAAACGTAAATGGACTAAATGTTCCAATCAAAAGACATCGAGTGGCTGAGTGGATAGAAAACATGCCCATATATATGCTGTCTACAAGAGTCTTTGTATTCTTCTCCATCCTTTATTTTTCATCACAAAGCCTTATAATAATTTCTGTCCAAATATCTCTGCTTCTCCTTTCTTCTCCACTCAGACTTGTTACCACCTTTGAGGCAAAATACAATGAAAAATTACATTAACCCCTCTTCCTTTCAATCTGAAACAACACTAAACTATGAGGCACAAAATTGATGAAGCAACATAAAAAAATAGCTTTGTGAAATCTTTGATAAATTAATCACAGCTGAAATTTACCCCTTTTGTTGTTGTTAATCCCTGCATTGCTGGTGCCCAAAATATATAGTTTGCCTCTATAGGCATGAAATAAAAATTTAGTAGGAGCTATAGCTAACAGATGACAAGATAATTGTGTACATGGGAGATACTTGCTGTGTAATGACCTCAATACAGAGGAGATTTGACAATCCTTCTATTATCCCTCCTTCTAAATCCTGGGCTGTGAATAACTCTTTTTGTTGAAATCATATTTTATAAAAATATGCTAAAAGGGTTATGAGTCTAAAAGAATTTATAAATTAGTGTTTGTTTCCAATTTAGATGTTATTACTCTATATTTCTTCCTAGACTACTTTCAGAACAATGGCACAGCAGACCAAAATGACCTACATTTTTAGGATAACTCATTAACACATTACAAAGTCTCATTTTTTAAACATTCTATGGCACATTTCTACATTAACATTATTTGCCATAATGGATTTGTGTTTTATTAAATTGTGAAAATGGCACTTTCTATAATAAGAGATTGGTTAATTTGTCATTTTACTGAAATGGCTAATTGGAAAGATTTTCATATTGAATTAGCATTATCACACCATAGACTTTAAAACACATACTGACTCTCCATAATGCTTCTGTGATTGCTTGTTTATTCTTTGATGGTTTCTGTGACAAAGTGGACTGTCTCAAGGTCTGATGATTCCAGATACCCTATAAAGATGTTGATGTTCTTCCTCCTTCACTTTGCCGTGTGGTTTCAAAAATAATTTGGATTTGTTTGAAACAATTAAATCCTTCTGAATTTTATGAACTATCCTGTTGTTCTTCCAGTTAAAGGAGATGTTTAAAACCAACTGCTTAAACCGTTACTTTTACTGAGCTCTTTTGAAGATTGAAAATAAAATTCATCCAAAAACTAGTACAATTGAAATACCTTAACACTGCTTTATACTTACAAATGCATCCATGTATATTGCGGTCCACTTGTATATTTGCTTTTACAAATGATATAGCCTTAATATATTATACACTTTTGATTTTTCAAGAAAAGGAGTAAATATGTAAAATAATAAACACTAAATAAGATGAACTGGCAACATTGAAAAGCAGGATAGAAAAAAATGAAAATTATAGTTTTACTAACTTAGCACAACTGAGGCAGTTCTTGTGTATTTTCAAGTATTTCTTATGCCTAGATGTTGATATAATTATGGCCATTATTTATTCAAGCTTGGTATACTCTACTCTTTCACTTTGTATTAAATCCAAGGCATCTTCTCTTGTTATTACTTTTCTTAAATTTCCTTTGTTTTTCAGCAGCCCTTCCCAAGGCCATTCTAGTTTAATAACAAGGTAATAACTAAAGAACTGACTGCATACCTGCAAATGCAGAACAACATTTGAGAAGTAACATTTGAGTGTGTTCTAATCAAAAGCTTAAGATTGGTCTATTGTACATTAAAAACAACACATTTGTGTAAATAAAAATGGAGGATAAATAAAAGATTAATAATCCCAGATCAGAGCTGAGTAAAGGTCAAGGCAAATAATTGCTCTTATTGTAGTATTATCTGGATTATATGGAAAATGCTCTCTGAATTATTTACCTGTGCCTTTAATAGAAAATGACTATAGTTATGTTCTTGTTCTTATCAAATTATTAATTTCATACAAATTATTATTATTGCTTTTTATAATATTTTTGTGAGGATGATATGTTTTCTTAATGATTATGATGTAGGGTAAGTTGAATAGACTATTTCAAATATAATCTCAAGTTTTATAGATCCATGTTTTATGGATTTGATTAAGCTTCAATCAAAACAATGTCATTCTTGCTTATTGTAGTAGACATTGTGAGATCAAATGTTTGTCAATTTCAAACAGTTTATGTGGATTGTTATTGCTTCTACTTTAACTTTTATATCTTACATGAGGAATGATTTCTTATATTTTAATAGAAATAAATAAGTTTATACTGAAATTATATGTCACTAGAAGGAAGTATCAACTCAATTAAAATGCTACTTTGTCTTATGATTATCTGTCTGCTACTTCAAAGATTTCATTGATCAGAATTTCTTCAATTAAAGTACAATATAAATTCATGGAGTCTGCAAGATACATGAAACTAAAGAAGCAGGTGGGGGAATAATGACTGATACATTCTTTTTAAGAATATGTTATTACTCCTAAATCAAAAACAAATGTTTGATATTTACTAACATCTGTTCTGAGTTCCTGGAGCACTATCATTCCTGCAGTGAAAGTCTTATCCTTATCACTTGAATAAAACATTTTTATTAATGACTTTTAAAAAACTGTGTTAGTAGACATAAGGCCACTAAGCTATTCAAAAGACCTAAGTGAAACTTTTTTTTCTAGTTAATTTTTAAATATTATTGTTGAGGTAGATTTATGTAATGTTAATATATAATATTTCAACAGTTAAATGTTGACTCACTAGACATGTAACTTTTACATCTTACATGAGGAATGATTTGTTATATTTTTAATAGAAATATTAAATGGTACATGAGGTAGCATGATAATTCTAAAGCATTTGGTGTAATTTGTTTTTAAAGCTTCGCTTAGGTATTCTGAGTACTTAGTTTGGTTGTTTAATAAATGAACTATATCATGAGTTTGATGGACTTCATGATATTTCTTTAACAAATATCATATTTAAGTCTGATACAATGTCTTGAAAATTTCATAGATTCACTTTTGGAGATAGAGTTTGCCCAGATCCTCTGCTCTGATCTTTTAAAAGCAGAATACTATATATTATGAGGTGGACTTCATCCTTGCTGGTCACGGGGACTAAAAATGATATGATAAGACAACACTTCTTGTTTAATTCTCTTAAGATCAGTCTGCTTTTTTTTTCTGAAACTCACAAAACGAGCTTGACTTGGGGAGCACCATGAATCTCTGTCCACAGTTTTATATTATGATTGACATTTATAAGATTTATCTAATAGAAATGTTAAATATATTTATACAATATTATATATTTTAAATATATTTTTCCAAGATTTTTTGTCCCCTTTGCATGAAATCTGTATGATTTGTTTTTCTCAGCAAACACTATCTTTAGAAAGAGTTCAAAGATGGAAAACATTAGAAAGAGCTCAATAGCTGTTGTTGTCTATCTAGCATTGATCAAAACTCACCAATATCTGGTTCTAGAACTTGTAATAATTGCAAATATACTGCCTCAGATATTCGTTTATCTTGACCTCAGTGGCCAACTAACTGGCTGGATCCATTGGCTGCTTAGAACAGAAATACAAAATATTGCACACATATTTCCTTTGAGGTTTGTGACTTTAACATTGAAAAATATTGACTTTAATTTCAAAGAAAGATAATTTTTAAATAAAATTTTTTTGTGGCTAATTTTACATTATTTCACAATGTTCTGTAGAATCTGTTTCTAAGGCTACAGTGTAAGCTTCAGAATAGCTTGCAATTACTCTTCTTACACCTAAGGACATACTGGTGATTTTTTCATGAAATTATTATTATAGAAAATCAGGTTACTTTTTTATATTGGCTTCTTAGAAGGCCAAATTTTGAAAGAAAATGGGTGCATATTATTCATTAGGCTACATTATTTTTAACCTCAGTAAATTTGATAAAACCGTGCCTATATTCCCTGTATACATAAAGAAGAACATTTGACAATCTGTTCCATGCTTTTATGTCTCTGAATCTATTTTCTTCATCAGTGTATTTTGTTAACCAAAAAATTTATGTGCATATATGCATAACCCATGGACACAGACAATAGTGTCTAGGGGGGGATGGGAGCAAAAAGGCATGCAAAAGGGAGGGGGTCAATGGAAAAAAAAGGGGGACATATGTAATACTTTAAACAATAAAGATAAGTTCCAAGTATTTAGTCTGTCATTATCCATTTACATATCAACCAATCTCATTTTGCTCTCAAAAAATGATTAAATTACCTATGTCGTAATTTCATTTGAATTTAATAGTTTAAGTTATCTTGTCACTCATGTCATTGTCATCTAAAGAATTTCACAACTATCTAAACTGTACATGAGTCTATGTTTTGGGGTTTAAAACTAAGTAAAGTGATATGGTCTCTGCCCTCTAGGAGTTTATAATCTTAGAAAAAAAATTGATTAAGGCAACCTTGCAGACCTTTATCTGAGATTTTTTTCAGTGGTTTAGCCTATGAATTTTTACTGAGCTCATTTTCAGTCTTTATCTACAGATACATTACCTTTAACTAGAAGAGCTAAAGATTGGTAGCAGTGTGTGTGTGTGTGTGTGTGTGTGTGTGTGTGTGTGTGTGTGTGTGTTTATGTGCCTGCGCTCATATGCACACAGAAAGGCATGGGTCCATCCATATTTTAATTCTGTGGAAACATTTCGTTAAGCCCTATACCTGACATGATTGATTGACTTAAGAAAAAAATGATGTGGAAACATATTCACAATTTTTCAATTCAACTCCAAACTCAATGATTTGCTCAGTGCACCACTTGGGACCAGAGAGAAGTTGACAAACAGAAATATATCTTTTCCTGACATCACCCAGTTACTGCTATGCAAGAGGCAGCCGTTCCTCTCCTTCCAGGGCGTGGAGGGGTAGATCACAAGGCCCTAGTGATTTCTATACCCCAGATCAAACTGAGCAAACCTGAGAGAGGTCTGAGGGGATGCAGGAGGGTTTCTGCTCCTTATCTCATGTCTTTCCAAGCACAGCTACCTTCCAGACTCTGCACATTATTAATAGCTGTCATTTCTCTTTCTGAACAAATTACCTCCATGCAGTTTTCACTCGAGGGTACTGGAGAGTGTCCTGCCTATCTCTGTACATTAAATAACCTTATTGTGGTGCTGAGCCTGGCCATGTCTCTCCCTTTCTCCGTGGCAGGTGTATTTATCATTTCCCCCGCACTGACATTCCTAGCTGCAGCTGCCAGACCAGGCCTGGCGCCTTTCTCTCTGTAGATTAGCTTGCATTCTACAGGATTAAAAAGGTTTAGAGAGCAACTGGAACTTGGCAAGAAGAGCCTGAGTTGTTTAGAAATGTCAGAAAGTGTCAAGGCTGCCAGTTTTCTGGGGGCTAGGAGGAGGGGAGAAACAGAAGCACTTTTCAATCAGATTCTAGCAGGCAAAACACCACAAAAAAGCAACAACAAATATCTTAAGATAATAAGAAAATTCTGCATTCAAAATAGAGTAGAAAGAGATAGAAGGGGGAGGATGGCAGAAGGGACAAACAACTCTGCTTTTCCACCAGGCAATTGAACATTGACCAATCGGACAGCACAGTACATCGCACACCACTGTCACTCTTCAGTGTTAGTCAACCCTGAAAAGCAGCTCTGGAGAGAAGACAGCAAGAGATGGGTGCTCTGAAAACATGCGTGTGCCTAATGCATTTTAGCAGCATCTCACTTTTCCATTTCATTGTTTGCTTATATTTGGATTTTGTTGACTATTTGTGGAGGAGGAGGGGTTTTTTTGTCTTTGATGCATTTCCATGGAGAGAGGAAGCATTTCCTTGGGCTCAGAAAGAAGGCTTGATTGCCCAAAGATTCTGTGCAGGTGACAAAGGAAATGTATGAGTGATGTTTTTTAATGCTGTATCTATCATACACATAATCACAACTGCTGAGAACAAAAAGGAATTGTTGTATCTGAAAACCCTAAAGGCTGGATTAAGCATGAAAAATGAATCAGAGACTGTTATCACTGCACTGTCTACATGGATAGATTGGCTACACCATCCTGCCAATGTTTTCTGCTTCCACTGGGGGTTGTATTCAGAGCAGCCTTGGAAAGTGTATAACTCGGTGCACCAAGAAAAAGGACAGAGACCTGAGAAACTTGGCAAGGAATTTCTCTGGGTTTGGCTGAATTTGAAATGAAATGCTCAAGTCATTTGGCAGAACTCCACAGAAGTGATTTCCACCATACCATGTGCCAGCTTATCTCACACTTTGGGACCTTCTTAGCGAGAGAAAGAAGAGCAGGGACGAGCACAATTTTTGCTGCTTCTTATGGTATAAAGCATGGGAATAGTCTTAAAATTAGAAATCAAAAGGTTTTAGTCAAACTCTTGGGGCCTTTGTCCTCATTTGTAATATGAGTTGGTTGGTTCATTTGAATTTTTCAGGTTCCTTCCAACATAAAATCCTGTAATTCACTTATTCAACTCAACCCCAACCTTAACAGATGAACTAGGCGAGTGAATTCTACCTTGACCCCAACTGTTCTCTGAACATATGTGCTGTTTAAAGGTGGTGTATTAAGGAAGAGGTACTCTTTTTCTCTGCTATGATTTGTACTTAATCAGATGTTGAGAATTCAGGGGCCAAGGTCAGGGACATCTAAACATATATAGACAATCAACAGGAAACTTCCTTTTGGTCCAAGTGTTGCTTTCAAACGCAGCAAAATTAATCACTTGTAATGGAGAGCAGATTCCCAAGGCAGTGCAGACACATCTACTGCCTGAGAGAAAGAACTCAGGATAAATCCCTACTCTTATTACTAGGTTCTTCACTTCCTTCATGTATGAAGTCTTGTTCCATCAATATATCTCTATTTTCCTATTCTGCTGGGGATGGGGGAAAGGCTCACCTTCCTTGTTTTTATGTTGTAGGAGTTTATTTAGACTGATGCTGTTGACTTGTCTCTGCCCCTCGCTCACACACCTTCCCTAGTCCCAGGAAAGAGAAATGAATTATTTCATTAGAACACTTATAAATAAGAACTGGGATGCTTAGTTCTGTGCTTTCCACACTCTTCTCATTGAGATTTGCCTTCACTTGAGTTCAGAGTGGAATTTCCTTGAACATTCACATTCATTGTCACATTTATTCCATGTGCACATTCATTCATCAATGTGTCATCTTAATTCTTTCTGTTACAGCTCTATTGTAGCTCCTATTTCCTGTCATGCTCCAGGTATGAGTCCTCATGACTATCAACCTAGCCTCTCCCCATATAATGTTAGATGCACATTTTATATCAATACTTTTCTATGGTTTTGGCTAAAAGAAATAAGTCAAACTCCCTTAGGCCATTCACAATTTGGCCTCGGTCAATTCTTTTCCAATTTATGATCTTAAAAATAGCGTCTCCATTTCTCAATACCACTTTATGCTATCTGGTCTCCATAAATCACGCATGCTATTCTCTCAGCCTAAAAGCCTCTGACACTTCTGCAAGGTTCAATTCTTTCTGGTATGTAAGATCCAGTCTCAATAACACCAAATAAAATATCTTCCTATCGATATGGCTAGACAGAGATAATGTCTCACTTCAAGCATTGTATTAGAATAAGATCTACAACCCAACAAGTACAATGAGAACTTCATAGAAACTTCTGTGTATATATATATATATATATATATATATATATATATATATATATATATATATGTATATATATATATATACATATATATATATATAAAATCATCCACTGACCTTCAACTTTATATTTTAAATTGTTCTTACCATGGTGCTTGTAAGAGCACATTTTCACATAGGAATTGTCAGATTAAAAAACAAAGAGTAGTCTAAGAGAAAGTATGATGTTTTGAAACCTGATGAACATAATGAAAGCACAGTCATCTAAAGGGGAATGTGAGTGAACTGGTAAGAGAAATGGAGAATGAGACAGAGGCCAAGATAAACATTACTCTGTTCAATGTAATCTGTTTTTTCCCTTCTCTGGAACTTCCAGCAGAGTGTCAAGGGATCTCACGAGCACATTTTAATGCCTTTTGTGGATTAAAGTCATAGATTCTACACTCCCTGTCCCACAATTTGCTATTTACCTGGACTTTAGCTGAATTATATTAGGTAACTGGCATTCTTGAGCTTATGAAACACTGATGAATAGTTCTTTGTTTTTGTTTTTTGGTAAATATGGAGCTTTCTCATACTTACCCAAAGCCACTGATCTCCTTTTGAGTAGCACCGAGCACTATATATATCAAGATAATACTTTATATTTTACAGCATAGCATTTCTTGAAGAACACGGAGCTCAGCACAAACAACAGATCTGATACCATCAACAAAAAGGATATTGAAATTGCAATGCTCCTTAAATATTAAAATTGGCACCATTTTTTAATATACTTTAAAGAATAGTGAGTGACCTAGTGACCTGCTATCAATATCATATTATTGCTTTTATCAAACACTTTCAATTACAGAACACTACCTGAATCTCATAATAAGATTTTAATGTAAGTTGGACCAGTGTTTTAAATTTACATTTGTACAGATGAAGTCACTGAGGCTCAGAAGGAAGAACTTGCCCAACATCACTATGTTAGTGAATGGTACAGCATGAACCTGAATCATCACTTGTGAGTTTTACACAAATGTCCCTTCACTGCTTTACAAGCTAGTATTTGGTAACATCACAGACTTAATTAATCAGACCCAAGGAAATTAATGCAGGTTTACACTCACACACACAACTTGTAGTACCAAAAAAGCGAAATATTCTTCTTTTGCTACATTTTGCTGCATTTAATATTCATGTTAATTTTTGTTTCATAATGAAATGCTAAAACAGAGGCAACAGCTAAATGAAATAAAATACTGCTTATATTACAGAACTTCCCATTTTTTAGAAGCTTAGTGCTCATGAGAGTTAGCCAAATGTCATATAGTATGGGAACAATTTTTTTTCAGAACTATCTTTTTATCTCACCAATTTCTTTTTTCATCTTTATTTTCATCTGTGTCCAAAGTTCATTTAAATACCAAATTTGTGAGTGTTTGGGGCTGGGGGTGGTATTTACAGTAGAAATCAATTAGGATTGAAGGTTTTCCGTTTCATATAAAATCAGGATTGAAGCTACAGGAATGGCAATTTGGGGGATATAGGAGTGACAGGGTAGCACCTCTGGCATCTTGCATTGGTACTCAGAAGTCCACCATGACTTCCCAGCTGTGACCTTGCTCATCCTGCCCCAGCCTCCTGAGGAGTCTTCTCTCTGCCCACTGGTGTTCTAGCCTGCATTTTATGCATCAAGTACCAGATCCTGTCAACAATACTCATCCAGTGTCGGTAAGAGTTTTCTAGGGCTGCTGTGACAGAGGTCTACACAATGGGTGGCTTAAGTAACACATATTTACTCACAGTTCTGGCCTCATAGATGGCTGTCCTCTCCCTGTATCATCACATCACCTTCCTTCTGTACCTTCTGAAATGAATGCCTTCTCTGCTGCTGCCCCTGTTTTTATTGTTCGTTTGAAATGTGTTTTTATTGATTTTTTTTTTTTTTTTTTTTTTTTTTTTTTAGAGAGAGAGAGGGATAGAGAGATAGAAACATTGATGAAAAAGGAACATCATCAATCAGCTACCTCCTGCACACAACCCCACTTAATATCAAGCATGCAACCCAGGCTTGTGCCCTGATCAGGAATTGAACCAGCAACCTTCTGGTTCAACCACTGGGTTGTTTGGGGGATGTTTGGTTTTTAAACGATAGCCCATGTATTATTTTTTTAAAAATATATATATTTTATTGATTTTTGACAGAGAGGAAGGGAGAGGGATAGAGAGTTAGAAACATCAATCAGCTGCCTCCTGCACACCCCCTACTGAGGATGTGTCCGCAACCAAGGTACATGCCCTTGACCAGAATCGAACCTGGGACCCTTCAGTCCGCAGGCCGACGCTCTATCCACTGAGCCAAACCGGTTAGGGCAGCCCATGTATTCTTTATCTCTGTATCTTCTATGAGAGCTGGGACATAGACTATTTTCTTCATTTCTTCATGCCCCAATCTAGAAGCATGCCCTCCGTGTAGAGCAGCGGTTCTCAACCTGTGGGTCGCGACCCCTTTGGGGGTCGAATGACCCTTTCACAGAGGTCACCTAAGACCATCGGAAAACACATATATAATTACATACTGTTTTGTGATTAATCACTATGCTTTAATTATGTTCAACTTGTAACAATGAAATTGGGGGTCACCACAACATGAGGAACTGTATTAAAGGGTCACGACATTAGGAAGGTTGAGAACCACTGGCGTAGAGGGTTCAAAGGAATAGATTAATGAATATACACAATGAAACCCTGAAGCAGAGGTCTTTGAAAGCAGAAACTGAATCCCTTTGTGACATTACATTTCCTAAATTTTGCGTTGGTCATCCTAACATCTGAAAGCCTCTCATTAGTTAGGAGCTTGTCAGTATTACATATATATATATATATATATATATATATATATATATATATATATATATGCAAAGGTAAACTTTGCAAGAATATTTGAGCTGGTAGCAAGATTGGGACTGTAGCCTGGTTTCCTCTCATTCATACTCCTTCCTTTAATTCAGATTTACTTTCCATCAGAGCATAGATTTACCTTTTTTTTAGACTTTTCTCACTTTGGTCTTCATAAGCCCTTTGTTGGCTTTCTAAGTTATTGCCACTGAATTAGATTTTAATGGAGTTAATATATCAGTATGTTATTTAGGGTTTTAGTCTGTGATCAATCCTAGGAAAGCCGAGTGAGTGTTTTACCAGAGGGCTGTGTTTTCTCCAGGTTGCAACATTATTCATGTCAGATGCAAATGGACAAATACAGAGCAGTAGAAAAAAATGAGGAAAGGAAATAAGGAATCTGGGCTTTGGCACTAGAGAAAAGGGGCACTTCTTTTCAGTGTAGCTCAATTTTCAATTCGAGGCAGGTAGACTTGAATCCTGTGGTTAAAATGTTATTTATTTCTGATCCCCGTTAAATGGAAAATTAACAGATTTGCCTTTACATTCAACTATATATGTTGAATCTAAACAAAGGGCAGATCGTTAGGTTTAGTGACTGAGATTTGCAGTTCTATTTGCTCCTCTTCTTTTTGCCAGGTGAAAAGGAGCTTAATCTTTATGTAATTTCTGTAAATAATATTCAGAACCAGTTAAATCGGATTCTCAGTTTTTATGCATGTTATCGAGTATGCATTCAACTCATGCCCCCATATCTATGTGTCTCCTTTCACCAGGTAGCTCCTGTCCCTGCACTGCTTTTCTGACTCACAGGCCAAAAGAATACCAGCAGACAATTTACCTGAAGTGTCCTCTCCAACAAGATGGCCACAAAAACCTGAGAACAGTTAGACAGACAATCCCATTTACACTTTTCTATTTAAAAGGTGGCCTGTGAGTTGGAGATTCTGCCAGTTGGGCTATGAATTCAGCAGGTCCCCCTGTGCTGGGGTCCAACCCCAGCAGGTCCAGGGGTTCCCAAAGGTGTAGACAGAGTTGGCGAAGAAGGAATGACATGAGACAGCGTTCAGTTGATCAGCAGCCTAGCCAGGATCTCTAGCCAAGTTCTGTTCAGGATCTCCAGCGAAGTTCTGGTTAGGATCTCTAGCCAAGTTCTGATTCGGTTCTCTCACTAGGTTCTCCAGCCAGGTTCTCCAGGTTCTCTAGACAGGTTCGGTCGCCAGATTCTGTAGCCAGGTTCTGTCTCTAGGTTTCTGTGTCCTGTTGTCTTGTTACATCTGTATTTATACCAGTTGATTCCAATCCTATCGATCTCTATTCCAAAGGTTAGGGTGTTTCTTATCTCCATTCCAGGGAGTAAAGATTATGTAGCTTAAGCATGACTGTTCATAGTTAAAGTGATTAACTACCCGCCTGGCACTTAGTTAAGGGGTTTTATTCCCTCCCTAACTTCAAGGGAAAATCCCTACCTGGGGAAACAACCTTTCTCGGAGAGGTGACCTTGTTTAAAACACATAGCACCAAGAAGGTGAGCAAACATATTAAGAACAGTATGCCATATACGCCAGGTCCCTTGAAACATATGCTGTGCAGATGTTTCTTCCCTGCAGCGACTGTGTCAAGCAGCAAGGATGGACCAGGTCCCAGCACCCCTGGATATTTTTTAAATACCAAGAGCATGGCTGGCAATGGATCGCCTCCTTCAATGTGTCCAGGCCCAGAGTGGGCCAGCAGGGCCTTTATCATTCAAGATACTTGGAGCCATATATTTTTAAATGACCAAAAGTACCCTGTGTTTCTAGGTTACTTTGACATCAGTCATGCCTTCAAATTCCTCTAAGCTTAGATTTTACACTTATGATTCTCCAAATGAGTTCTTGTTAATCCTGTAGGTTTCTGCCTTTTGAGCCTTTAGAGTTGTAAGTTTCTAATATACCAAGGCACAAAAGTCCTTAACTTATAAGGTCAAAAACCTCTGCAGAGTGGAGAGGGAGATGTGTGTCTGTTAGCAGGGGGGGGGAGTCTAGTTAGTGAAATAAGAGATTGAAGAATTGTCCCATGACATGGTAGAAGAGATGGTGTTTGATATCTACTGCAAAGACACAAGGTAATAGCTAATAGAATTTGTACCACAACTGGACAAAACTTTAAAAAGTAAGGAGAATTATGGAAGGTTAGAGAAGGACAGCGTTTCTCCCCTCATCTTTCTGGCATTTTATGTATACTCTTGTGCCATGTGAAGCAACAATAAATAAAAATACTTGGCCAGGTTTTTATGTATCATTTCTCATGTTTAGCATTCCATACAGTGAGTGTTCACCAATGTCATATATCTATCGGCAACAAATGTATTATGCATGGCTTGTGGGCATGAATGACATATATTATTTTCATTTCATGTAATCAGAGGGCTTGAAAGGAAACCTAAGATGCCAACAAAGCTGTCTGACCAGCTCTGTGCAGACGTGACCATCCTTACAGAAAGCTGTGGACATATGAGGATCTGGCCTGTTTTCAAAGGATGTGGACATTCCCCTCTTGAATAAATCATTCCTGGTGTTTAACAGCCTTTACAGTCAAGACGTGCCTTCTCATAAAGAACTTGCTTTTAGAATTGACCAGAGCTTTTCCATCTTGCTGGGAGAAATAGACCAGTTTGGATTGTTTGACCATACTATGCCTTTGCAGCAAAGGAATTCATTACATGGCACATGCACCAGTGTGGTGATATTTCTTCTGAACAGCGTCCTCTTCCCTCCTTCTAAACTCTGCAATTTTAAATAGGATTGTCTCAGAGACACTCGTTTTCTTCCCCCTCTGGGTTACAGTACGTCACACTAGATGGCAGTAATACCCCAGTTTAAGAGTCCATTTTACATCTCCCCTACCCCCACACACAACCTTTTCCTGTCCAAAATAATATGGAATAAAACATGCAAATAAATCCGTTCATTTTGTACAAGGTTCATTTAGAAAAGCTGATATACAATTAAGACTGGTAAGAAAAAAAAAATGTCTTAAACTATGTTAAAAATTCAGGTGTTGTGTTTTTGTGGGGGGATTTTTTAGCCGGGGGTGGTGGGGGTGGTCCTCTGGTTTGTGTCATTGTTACTGGTTTTTAGATATAGTTTAATTATAAAAGGAAATTTGTTGGGCCAAAAATCTAAGCTTAAATGAAAAGGTAAAAAAGTGTATTTTGGGGAAAAGAAAGAATTTCAGCCATGCCCGTCGCTTATGTTTTCTCAAACCCAGTGCTTCTTCCAGCAGATTGACTCTGCTTTTATGCAACATTAACCTGGATTTTCCAGACAGAGGTGGTCAGAGGCAAGCTTAGAGCCCTATGTATTGCTCATTAACAGTGAGTAGAGTGATTGGAAGGAAAATAAAATCAAACCCAAAGCTCCTGATATAAGAAAGACCCCTTTTCATTGTGTGAGTGTAAATCTGGAAATCTGCTGAGGATTTGCAGGGAGACAAATTCAGTTTCTGTAAAATATTCGTGGTCAGCTAATCCAGAGCCCCAGAATGCCCTACCAAGCAGGAGACATCTGAGAAAAACATGTAAAACACTGGCTCTCCTCTGATTGGCACTCATTCATTTTCCATGTAGAATAGTAAAATGGTAAATTGATTTTATCCAAACAAACTTGTCAGACATTTAACTTGATGTTGCAGGAATGTTATTTCTCCCTCTCTCGGGTCACAGCCTAGGCTTTAAACTGGAATTCACGGGCACTATGCTCTCATTTTAAAGGAAAGCATGTAATTACCTGTTAATGGTTACTACACGGAAAAGTGGAGCAGCAACATGAGGAGCAGCATGAACTGAAGAGCAAATATGAAGCATGTTACTCAGCCTGCATGCGAAAATGCTAATGCATTATTTATAGATATGGTTTTACCACGGAGGTCAAGGTCATGCATTGGACTCCTGAGCAATGGGTCAAGTCTTGAGAGGCCATCCTGATAATCCCAGCTGGCAGCTTCTTGGATAGGGTTAGTGTATTTTAACTAGATGTATTTTCCAACTTGGAGGGGACAGGGAAAAAGTTTTTTCTTAATTAGCTAGCTACTCATTTATCCAACTTGATCACAACTCATTAATTTTGATAAAAAACAGTGCATAGAATTGGGAGGTGTTGCTATGTTCACATTCTCTCTCCCTAAAATCTATGAATCATTCTAGTAAGAGAAATATGCAATTAACCTTTTTTTCCCTAGCAACTGCTTCTTGCCTTCTACCCTTTGCCAATAACGTTTCCATATATTACACTGTCCAGAGGGAAGCAGACTGAATAATTATGTGACTTATAAAAAAAAAAAATACTGGCATCTTAGGACCGTTACTTTAGAATTTTTACAATGGAAAATTACTTCTAAATGCTTTTCCAGATCAATATATATATTGCATATTACAGAATCCCATACCTTTATGTTGTTACTCATACTGGGCTGTTTTGTGTGTGTCTCCCTTGGGTTCTCCTGTATAATACAGAAGATGTAGATCCCCTTCTTCAAGTAATCCTGAGATATGACATTAATCTTGGGTTATAGTCCTGACCTAACATTAAAGAGGCAGGGGCATTCAGTGGTGGAATTAGGGGAAGAGGGCCACTCCATGTAGGCAATAAGGGGGGGCATTGTCTGTAGGGAATTTACAACAGTAAAATTTACTAACAATAAGTCTGTTTTTTATTAACATCATGAATCAGCAATTCTGAACAATGTCAATCATGAAATAGCCCTCCAAGTCAAGCAGATGCTTCCTACTTTCTGTTTCCCCCTTGATGGCTGCTGTAAAAGAGAAGGCTCTTGATGCCTTTATACTTGCTCAAAGAGGCTGGAGTTTTTACTAGGGCTTAAGTGTAAAAATACAAAACACATGCACAAACGTTCTCTCCTCCTCCTTTGAATAGTCTTTTTTAGTTCTAGTCTCCTATATTTTGATACATTTTGATGAAAAAATTCCCATATTATTCTTGTGAGCATGGAAGGTTTTGTGGCAATCATAATCATCACTTTCCATGAATACTGAACCTTTCTAGATTGGTCTGGGTTTTCCTCAAAACTTGGACCACTTACTCCTTTTTGTCTTTCCCTACATCCAGGATCAGTAGGTCAGAAATCTGTCAAAATAACAGAAATCCTTCATATTAACAAATTACTGTAAAATCAATACATTCAGAAAGAAACATCTATATATATAAGCATCTATATATGTAAAAAAAAAAAGGTTAACATATATATAAAGCTTAATATGCAATGTGTCCCCTCAGGAGTTCGACTGACCAGGAGTTCAATCACTCGTTTTGACGTGCGCTGACCACCAGGGGGTGGCGCAGAATGAAGGAAGGCTCCGGCTGGCAGCCGGAAGCTGGGGAAGGGAGGCCCGGCCAGCAACTGGCAGCTGCTAGGGACCCTACCCATGCACAAATTTCATGCACTGAGCCTCTAGTACCTATATAATAGGCATTGGAATTTAGGATAATAAAAAGTGGCAAAAAGACCTTCTGTGGGAAGACTATGGATAAGAACTTATCACCAAGCCGATGTGATTCAGCATAGCTCCTAAGCAAGCATCCTGGGACATCTCTGTTTTGATTCTACACCTCTGCATCGAGATCTCTGTGGGCCAATTAAAAAGATTCATGATTGAATTTATAGCAAAACCAATGTATGAATACAAAGCAGTATTGCTATCATTTGTACATCCTGGAAAAGTACATAAGTACAATCCTTAATTATAAGCATAGATTTTCAAAACTAACATTTGCTCCTGGCCCCGCTACTTATTAAATGTATGACAGTACATAAGTTTTTCTTAAAATTGTGTTTTCTCATCTGCCAAAATAAGTATAAAAATAGTATAATAATGACATATTACAGTGTTACCATAAGGTTTTAATGATATGATGTAGGAAAGGATTACTTAATTTCTTGACACATAGAAAACTTTTAACATTTTTTAGCTATTTGATTCCACATAGAGTTCCATATGCACAGTAGGTGATCTATACATATAAAAGCCTAAGTGACGGTTACAACCAAATGATCGGAACAACTGGTCGACCAGTTGCTATGACGCGCACTGACCACCAGAGGGCAGACACTGAAAGCAGGAGCTGCCCCCTGGTGGTCAGTGTGCTCCCACAGCCAACCTCCTGTGGCTGGCCAACCTCCCGTGGTCCCTCCCCATGGCTGGATGGCCCCGATTGCCCCGATCAGAACCTCCCGGTGACCCTACCCCATCCCTGGCCTGCCAGCTGGCACCGAGGGACCCCCACCCATGCACAAATTCACCCACCGGGCCTCTAGTGGAAGAATAATTCTCTTTGGCCCAGGCTAGCTCACAATTTAGCCAGTAGTGGCTATAAAACACTTTAGCAAATGATTCCTATATCTACTCATCTTATTTGTCTATATTTACCCACCTACTTACCCATCAGTTCCAATTATTTAGTCCACCTCTGGTTATTTAGAAGATAATTCCCCAAGCCCTCTCACCTCCTAACATGGGTGGTGAATTTTCACCAGAGAAATAAGAGAAAGCAAGATCAGTATGGGCTGAGGTAAAAGGAGTTTCCATGGGAAGAGAGTAACTCAAGGTCAGCCTCAAAGGACAGAATGGGGTAGAAGGGAGGAGAGCAGGAAGATGGCTCTACTCAAGGGTCGGGGGGAAGCATGCGCAAAGTGATGGAGATAGGGAGAGAAAAGGTGCACATAACAAGGAAGGAACCAGCATCATCGAAAAATGTGTGATTAAATCAGGCTGGATAGGTAACAAGCCTGATAATGCAGAGCCTTTCATATGGACAGAACCCTTACTGACTGAAAGCAGGAATTCACTTGGGATTTGAGATGTCAGGGACAGGGCTGAGATGTAAAATCGGAGCTAGGGCTAAGGTTGGAGCTAGAAGTTCTAGATAGGGTCTGAAACTGAAGCTGTGGCTATGGATAGATTTGGAGCCACTCATGTATGAAAGTGAAAATGTATACATATATGGATGCATTAATTTCAGAGGACCCAAACCTCTTGAAGCTAATCAATGGATTTCTATTTAAGATTCCCTCTCTTTCTCCCCCTCATTCTCTCTCTCTGTCTTTATCTCTGTCTGTCTGTCTCTATCTCTGTCTCTGACTCTGTCTCTCTCCATATATATATATATATATATATATATATATATATATATATATATATATATATATATATATACTAGTGGCCCGGTGCACAGATTCATGCACCAGTGGGGTCCATCAGCCTGCCCTGTACTCTCTCCCAATCTGGGACCCCTGGGGGGATGTTGGAGAGCTTGTTTTGGCCAGATCCATGCAGGCCCGATCCAGAGAGGAGGGAGCCAAATCCCCACAGGCCCTATCCAGACAGGAGGGAGCTTGGTCCTACGTATTGAGCATCTGTCCCCTGGTGATCAGTGCACGTCATAGCGACCAGTCGAACAGTTGACCTATTGCTTAGGCTTTTATATATATACTAGAAGCCCGGTGCACAAAAATTTGTGCACTGGGGGGGGAAGGGGGGATCCCTCAGCCTGGCCTGTGCCCTCTCACAGTCTGGGACCCTTCGGGAGATAATGCCCTGCTGGCTTAGGGCTGCTCCTGGGTGGCAGAGGGCAGGCCCAATCCCTAGGTGCAGCCCCTGGTCAGGCTCAGAGCAGGGCCGATTGGGGAGTTGGGGCGCTGTCCCCTGTCATGCACAGAGCAGGGCGGATTGGGAGGTTGCGATGCCACCCTCAGTCATGCTCAGGGTAGGGCCAATTGGTGGGTTGGGGCACCGCCCCCTGTCACATTCAAGGCAGTGTCGAAGGGGAGGTTGCGGTGCCACCCCCTGTCACACACAGAGCAGGGCCAAACCGGGGGTTGGGGCACTGCCCCCTGTCACTCACAGAGCAGGGCCCATCAGGGGGGTCGGGGCTCCTTACCCTGTCACGCACAGAGCAGGGTCGATCAGGGGGTTGGGGCGCCACCCTCTATCACCCACAGAGCAGGACCAATCAGGGGTTTGGGGCGCCGCCACTGTCACACTCAGGGCAGGGCCGATGGGGAGGTTATGGCTCCACCCCATCACACACAGAGCAGGGCCCGTGGGGGGGGGGGCGGAGGATTGGGGCGCCTCACCCTGTCACACACAGAGCAGGGCCGATCAGGGGGTTGGGGCACCGCACCCTGTCACACACAGAGCCGCAGGGCGATCAGGGGGTTTGGGTGCTGCCCCCTGTCATGCTGATCCCGGTGCCGGGAGGCCTCTTGACTCCGCTGATCCAAGTGCTGGGAAGCCTCGCGGCTCTGCTGATCCCGGTGCTGGGAGGCGTATTACCATTTTACTATATAGGATAGAGTACTGGTGCATGGGTGGGGCTGACTGGTTTGCCCTGAAGGGTGTCCTGGATCAGGGTGGGGGCCCCCACTGGGGTGCCTGGACAGCCTGGGTGAGGGGATGATGGCTGTTTGCAGCTGGTCACACACCCTTCAGGGTGGGGGTCCCCACTGGGGTGCCTGGCCAGTCTGGGTGAGGGGCTGAGGGCTGTTTTCAGGCTGGCGGGTGACTGAAGCTCCCAACTGCTCCTTTTTTTCTTTTTTTTTCTTTTTTATTCTGGGCCAGCTTTAGCTCTGGCTCCAGCTCTGAGGCCTCTGCTGCTGAAAGCAGGTATCTGGTTTTTTTGTGTTCTATAATTGAAACAATGTATAACTCCAGCTCTGAGATCCCGGTGGGCTGAAAGCAGGTTTCTGGGGTTTTGTTTAGCTTCTATATTTATTACAATGTTTCAAACTGCAGGCTCAGAGGCTGGCAAGGCAGGTGGGGAATGTTGGTTTCCTCCGTCACTGAAGCAAACAAGCCTCATGTTAGTTTCAAGCTGCTTGGCTGCCGGCCGCCATCTTGGCTGGCAGTTAATTTGCATATCGCCCTGATTAGCCAATGGGAAGTGTAGCAGTTGTATGCTAATTACCATGTTTCTCTTTTATTAGATAGGATATATAGATATATGTATAATTTATATACATAAAATACTAAATAATTTACCTTTATTCAATTCAGGCACTGTGCTAAATACACATAAGTTTTTTAATTTAATTTTAATCTCATAGAAATGAAAGGGAGAGATTAGAGTTGGGGTGGAAAGTGGACTGGGATCAAGGAAACCAGCTAGCAATCTGTTGCCAAAATACAATGTGAATTGATAACCTCTGGAGTATGATAAATAGAAATGGGAATAGAAAGGAAGGAGGAAAATGTGAAAAATATTTTTAAAAGGAGTGGTGATTTCACTTTTAGAGAGTCCAGGTAAAAGAGGTTTTAGAGAGGAAGCATTGGGAGATGTTTATGAATTGAACTTGGGAATTACAGGAATGAGAGAGACACCAGAATGTTTATCAAGTGCAATGTGCTTATTAATGCAAAATATGATTATATTATTCTACCTATCCATGCAATTCTTCAAGTGTTCTTGAAGAATTACCCTCTTCCTCTGTGGTCTCCTTTAATTAATATCCTTCTAGCCCTTCTCTGACTTTGCTCCTTTTTCCAAGCAGATGAGAGGGAAAACAGGGCTATGGACTGGCTTGCTTCAATGATATCAAAGGCCGTGACTGGCTCTTTTCCAATCATGACATTGTCACCCTAGCAACCAGCTTCTATGTTTTTTACATTTTGTCTTCCAAGAAGTTCAAGTTAATTTACATATACTGACTGAAGAAAACTATTCACTGTATTCTATATTTTACAATTTGGCTTGTCTAAAGATATCCCAGTCTTTCTCTTTCTTAAATAGCTCAAGATCTTTTATGTTTTTCTGAATATTTCAAGGCACATTTCCAGCAAAATGGACTAGGTCATAAAAAAGTGATATCTTCATGAAAGCAAAACATTTCACTCTATCATTTTTTAACACTGACATTGTAATAGGTGATTTGGTGGTATCAGAAAATATTAACAATGGCCTTCTGAACTTTAAGTTTAAATCAAGATAATAAAATTATGATTTACTTTTTGAAATCTTTCACTCTCCCTTGTTGTCATTCCTCAGATAGAAACATCATAGTCATTTCCACACTTCACAGTATAAGACTGACATTTAGCTAACAGAGAAAATGTGTAGATTTCAGTGATGAGATGGGGATAGGAATGATGTTTTCCTATTGTGGAGCAGAGCTAATTGTTAAGGCTAGCCAACTACATGTCAGGCATCATATGAAAGAATAGTCCTTTGCTATAAAAAAAGATATCACTGACCCTTTGGACTTTTTGTCCTAAGTATTTTCTTTAGTACTAATTCAATTTATATTTTAGGGCTACCAACAGAAGAGTTACAGAAAAAAATAACTAAAAAAAAATTCAAGACCATGACTTTATTGTTTTGTTACTAGTATCGACTCTTATTTTAGCAGTTTCATAGCACGTGAAAAATTTAGGTTTTGTGAAGCAAGGGGGGCTTTTAAACTATTTAAAATGGCTAAACTTATACTGGGGGATAATAAAGTCTAGGAACCCATGTACATAGCATTATTACTATAATTTGTTAAAGGGTTTATGAAAATTCAAATGTTCTAGGACTTGGGAATTCTCAACATTTTAGAGAATAGAATTTCCTAAATCTAATAAAAATAGTCTTCATGAAGACTTCATGGACTTCATGAAGAAATAATGAAGGCAGTTTGAACACAGAATTTAAGGAAATGAGGGAATAGTCATGGCAATATTTGAAGGAAAATTTCAGCCAGAGGAAATCTTCGGAGAAAGCTCCCAAAAAGGAAATGTGTCTGAATATTAAATGAAGAGCATGGAGGCTGACATAGAGTGAAGGATAACAGATGAATAAGTCATGAGGTCAGAGAGATATTAGGGAAAGTAAGATGGAAGTGAGATAGTGGGTCGAGTAGGTCATTGTGAGAAACTGAGAGGATGTTGGCATTTATTCTAAAGGAATGTTTTTGCTAAACACCCCTCCATGTAAATTACCAATAATATGTCATTCACATGCTTACACTTATCTGCAGCAAGATTGGTATTCTTTTCCATAAAGAACTGAATAATAAATATTTTAGGCTCCTGGGCCATATGGTATCTGCTGCAAGTACTCTGCCACTGTAGTACAAAAGCAGTCATAGGCAATGTGTACAAAATTGTCATGGCTATGTCCCAATAAAACTTTATTTACAAAAATATGCAAGCAGCCCACCTGTAATCTAGAGGAATAGTCTGATATATTTATAATTATTCCAGGAAAATTATGCCAAGGGGAAATGCAAAAGAAACTAACATTGACTATCTACCACATACCAACTTGCATCCCAGGTATTATATACACACAGTTATCTATTTCCATTCCTATTATTAGCTACTTGTCCAAGACAGCTTTATCTCTCAGAAAAATAACTTCAATCCCTCTTCTTCCCTGATTCTGCTTTGCTTGTACACCTCCTCAATGTATTCCCCCACAGTGATCTTTTTAAAACATAATCATTAAAATCATTTAAATAAAGAATAACATCAAGTCTATGTAATCTCTTCTAGAAGATAGAATAGAAGGGATCCTATCCCATTTCATATTATAAGGTCAGAATTACTTTGATATCAAAACAAACAAAAACAATAAATATAAGGAAGCTACATAACAAGATTATTCATAAGCATAAACACAAAAATTATTAATAAATATATTAGCAAATTGAATCTAACAATAGATAAAAAGAATAGTACACTAATACAAAGTAAATTCATTCCAGTAATACAAGGATGAGTTAATATTTTAAAAATCATTCAAAGTAAACTTTAAATTAAAAGTCAAAAAAAACTAATCACATGATTATATAAATTGATACAAAACAGTCTTTTGACAGAATTTAACACGCATTCATGATATAATCTCTTAGTAATTTAGAAATGGAAGGGAGCATTCTTAATCTGATAAAAAGCATCTACAAAAACCCTACAATTAATATCGCACTTAATGGTGGAAGACTGAAATTGTTTTTTATCAGATAGGGAACAAATAAAAAATGTTCATTCCCACTATTTTTACTAATAAGATTCCTAGAATGCTATCCTGTATATTAAAGCAAGAAAATAAAATAAAATGCCTACATGTCAAAAAGAAAGGAAAGTGTTATGTCACTATTTGAAGATGACAATCATATTTTCATGAACAATGAGTAATTATAAACTGATATTAAAAATAAATGTAATTAGGGTAGTTCCAAAAAGTGAAATACTTAGGCATAAACCTACAAAAAACATGCATAGAATCTGTATAGTTAAAATTACACAATGATGATGAAAAAAATCAAAGCCCTAATTAAATAGAGAGATATAATGTAGCTGGGGATTGGAATATTCAGCATAATGAAGATGATAAAACTTCCCACAGAGATCTATAGATTTAACGCAGTTGTTGTCACAATCCCAACAGGATTTTTTTGAAGATGATTCTAAAATGGATATGGAAAGACAAAAAAAGAGGGTAGATAAAATAATTTGTAAAAAAAAACACAATAAGGTTAGAGAATTACAATACTCAATGTTAAGACTTATTTATAGCTACAGTCACCAAATCCATGTGGTCCTGGCAAAAGGATAGACAGATGGACCAATGGAACAAAATAAATAAATATGGATACATACAACTGATTTTCAAAAGAGGAAGAACTGATCTTCATGAAGTTTTTCTTATATGACAATTAATTGTATCTTCATCCTTTGAGTTGGTTGTAGTATAAGTGCCTGACATTAAGCATTCATTTCAAAAGACATCTTTTGAATAAACATATTGCCAGCTGTATGACACAGCTAAAAGTAAAACAACCAAATAACCTGCCCCAACCCACAAAATTGCCCTTTCCAAAAACCGTGAGTGATGTAAGTAACTGACTTTGAGTGACCTTGCTGCCAACCTCCCATGCTCTAATTCTTGGTCTTGTGCTTCAAATTAGCCAATTAGTGACCCCAGAAATCCCAGACTTCCTATCCCCATATCTTAATAAAGGCAGAGCCCCAGGTTCTTCCTCCTCGCCCCAACCCCCAGATTGCCATGTGGTCCTCAGGCATACAGTGTACCCTTCAGGAACTGTAAGTAATAAATTTTGCTCTGCAACATTCCCTGCTAAACTGCATGATAGTAAGAAGCACAGGGCTGGCCCTTGTGGGGGAAATGTTTTGGGGGGCTCACAATGAGTATGTGAGCCAGGCCAGTGCTTTAGGCATTCTCAGCTGATAGCATTACTATCCAGAGGCTGACACAATATTGCTCATGCCCCAAATTATAGTAATTCTTGATTCTGCTCTTTCTCTAGCCTGGCCTAGATTATACCTTTGTTTAATCTGTTAGCACATTCTTTGCTTAATCTGTCAGCTCTATCTTTGAGGCATATCCAGAATCTGACTACTTCTTCCTTCTGCTGTTATCATCACAGTCTGGAACATCATCTGTTGTCTAAACTGTTGCAATAGACTTCTAACTGATTTCAATACTTCTACACTTTCCCATTCTATAGTCTATTATCCATACAGTTGTCAAAGGAGTTATTTTAAAAGTTAAGACCAATCATATCAATCTTTGACTCAGTCCTCAAATGCCTCCTCATCTATTGAGAGTATAAATCAAAATCATGACCATGAGCTTAGGAGATCCTGCATAATCAGATCTGGCCTCCACCACACTCTGCTTCCAAATATTCTCTCTCTCTCTCTCTCTCTCTCTCTCTCTCTCTCTCTCTCTCTCTCTCTCTCTCTCTCTCTAACACTTCTGTAGTCACTGTGGCTTCCTTGATATTTCTTGAAAATATTAAATATCCCTATCATCATAGTTTTTGCACTTGCTGTTTTTTTTTGTGCTAGAGATTGTCTTTTCCCACAGTTGTATGATATTCATGTCCTCATTTCCTTCAGATCTCTTCTAATAAGGCACCATATCAGAGAAACCTTTCCTGGCTTCCCTATGTAAAAGTAACTGGCCCATGCTGACATTTCCAACTCCTCCTACCTGCTTAATCTTTTTCTTTATTTTTGCCATATACAACCTACTAATAAATTATATATTAGATTTTTGTCTTTTTTGTTTATTATTACATCTACATAACCTAGAAGAGTACCTGCCATAACACAGGTACTCAATACATAAGTTATTAATAAAAAAATTAAATAAAGGTATGACCTTTATGTCTAACTCAGAATCTATATATATACTTGATAAATTAACAAAGCTCTCACCTCTATTACTATAAATTTTGAAAGTGCTTTTAATAAATAATTTAGGCTGTGTGAAGTACTTATTCTTTTCATGTTTAACATAAGCCAATATTTTCATCCATTTTCCCAAATTTCTTTTTAGGGTAAATTCATTATGAAACTCTATAATGCCTATCTTCTATGATTTATCATTATTACATTGAGAGTCTGGATTGAATGCTTAATAGGCTTTTTATTTTATCCTTAGTTCTTTGCCAAACATTAATAAATGCTATTTCTAGGTATGTGCTGGTTTTACCATGTATTCCAACTAGTCAGTTTTAGTACAGTATATTTAATTCAAAGAGAAATCAACGAGTAGGTTTGGGGTTTCTGCACCATTCAGATGTATTTTTTGTAGCTTGGATTGACGAGATCATGCATTTCCATTTTGAAAATAAGATGGCAAATATTTAATAAAAATACCTGTTCTCTTTTTAATAAATTAAAATACAAAACTTAGAATCATAATTGACAACTGTCACACTAAACAGAACTTGTGTAAAAGGACTAAACAGAATGGACGGCCTTTGACTATTTTATGGAAGTTCAAACTAAGAAAATGGTTTGGAGTGCCCCAATAAATTTATATCATGCACAGGCCAAGAGTTGGTTCTTCTCTCCTCAATGATAATGAGACTACAGCAGTAAATAAAACAAGACAAAATATAAAACAAATGAATAAGCAACCATGATATACGCAATTCTGGAGGAAATTATTATAAGCAAAAAAAAAATGCTTTTTAAGCAAAGAAACATGTTTACCCTTAAGTTGTCTACAATCTAGGTTATAGTAGAAGCCAAACCCACAACTCCCACCACACGACAACAGATAAAAGAGAGACAAATTATTACTGAATTTTGGGTTCCCTAACTTCTTAGGAACATGGAGAATTTGTGGGGAATCCAAAGAAAAGCCACAGAGATGATTAAAGAGTATAAAATGGGACCTTTGAGGGTAGGTTAAAGGAATTGGGATTATTTAGTTTGGAAGTGAGGTGGTTTCATAATAACCTTTAAAAAATACAGTGTTGTTAGCTAATTGATGATAGTAATTAGCTATTTTCCAGGATGAGGAGAAATGGGGAAAATATGCTACCTGAGAGATTTGAGTTAGGCATATAGTAAGGAGGAGTTTTTAGAGATTGAAGATAGAATGGATGGTCAAATTATGAAATGTTTTCTTTTTGGTTTCTTTAATCTTAAAAATAGAGCAGAGATCTATATAGCTGACATGCAGAAGGAGAGGGTGAAAGTCAGTCATGTTTAAAAGCTAGAGCACCAGATGACTTCTCAAAATATCTTCCAGATATGTGACCTTTTGACATTATTCAGCATTTACCAAGTTGTTTAATAGGCTTAGTGTCAATTTTGAATAGAAAATCCTGTACCTTTTCTGCTCATCTTTAATTTTTATACAACATTAATGATCGCTACAGATTGAAATTTTAAGTGATTAGCATTTTGTACTCATAATCAGGCACACCGAAATAACACAAAGGAATGCATTGTTTGTTTTCTTTAGGAAGTTGATTGGTAGATGATGTATAGTGTTCTGGCGTATGAAGCCAGATTGGCAATAAAAATTACTTCCTCGGGGATTGCAATTTATCTTACATTTAGTGTTTCCAAATAGTTTTTATAGAAAAATATTAAGTAATCAGGCTAAGTTTCACTTTTTACTTATTAAAGACTAGTTATAAGACAAGAAATGGTTAATGCAATGATTATGAAAATAAATTTTTCCAGTCCAAAGGCAACAATTCAGTTAAAAATTCAGTTAAAAGCTCATAAAAGGGGCACTCTGACACAAATCATCTCTTTCAAAGCTTGAATAATGTTTGATTTCTTCCAAACCAATTTTTAAACAGCCTAAGCAAACCCAAATTTGTTTGAAAACCCAACTCTCATTGTTTGCTTTTTTAGTGGGTTTTCTTCTTGGCAACAAAGAGCCTGAAGTCTTAATAAAGTTGGGAACTTACTTAAATGCAGTGATGAAGAAATTGATCCAATGCTTAAGAAAACTATGTGCCAAGAAATTTTAGAATGATTGCATTTTAAGTATTGTTCTATTCAAGAGATGGAATTAAACTTCTATGGAGCAAAACTGCTTTGTATGCCTTATCATTGGAGTATGATCTGAGTAATCTTAAATAAAATTAGGCTTCTCATTAATGAAACAAACATATCTGAAATTACTTCCTAAAAGACAAGATATTCTAGTAATAGTGTTTTAAAATACACTCCTGTGCACTTACCTACATTATAGTATTTTAAAATAATATAAATTTTGGCCAGCAAACATATCTTTGTTAATTTCACACTGTACATATATAAATACATTGCTAAGCTCTGACTTTCTAAGTTTTTCAACCCCACCCATTTACCTATTCTTTTTGCTTCATTTACTGTGATGTTAGAACCATATTTTTGGTGAAATGAATAAATGCATGTAAGAGATAAAATTGTTTTTTTATTACATGAAACTGCTTACCTTTAAGCTGAAAAAGAATTTTTTTAAAGGAAGGAAATAAAATAAAGTACCTTCACTTTATTTTATCTATCTCTTATTCAGATGTCTTACTCTTGTAATTTAAAAGCAATTAAAAAACCCCCACAGCATTAAAGGAATGAGATGAGCATAGTGGTAATGGGATACATGATATTTAGATAGATCTAAAGAGGAAAGTTTAACTGACTTCTATAATTCCATTTACAAATGCTTTTTCTGTAGCATATTGTTGCCTAATTATAAAATAATATTTCTAAGAAAGTAGGGGGTTTTGTTCAATAATACAGATGAATGTTGGAAAACTGTGATACTTCCTGAATGGAACACCTACAATGAAACTAACCTATTTAAAGACATTTACTCTACATTTTGTTGGGATTAAATAAAAAGGCAACCTGAATAAAATTATTCTCACCAAGCACTTTACCTGTGAAGTTTTCAGATATACACTCTCTCCGTAGGTTCCATTTAGGTAAAAATTAAATTTCCATCCTTATCAGCTATGCAGGCTTCCAGGGAGTCATGCCAACAGAGCTTAATCCAGACAGCAGTGTTTTGTCATCCACAAATCTATTTCTTAATCTTTTGTGTGTTTAGAAATATTAATATTGTAATTTCATAGGCCAGGGCTGCAAATTGGAGGCATACCATGTGGCAGAAAATATAAGTTCTTAATACTTAGGTATTTTAGTCTAAATTGACAAATAAGATGTTTCTAGTATCAAAGGAATTATATGGCTCACTATTGAATTGTTATTAAAAATGCATTACTGAGAAAACAGACACAAATTGAGATCTTTTAGGAAATAGAATTTAACTATATTTTCTGTTATTCACAGTAATAACAGCACTGGATGAAATTTAATGCAAAATGAATTAAGTTAAAACAGTCTTTATTCTTGGGAAATGTATGATGAAGAACAGTGATGCAAAAAGAAACATAAAAGAAGTCAGGTCCAATATAGCAGCATAGGAAAACCCAGAACTCAACTCTTCACACCAAACATATACCTACATATACTGCAATTCCTCCTAAAGAAAAACTGATGTTGGATTAAACAGCTTCTGTACAACAAATAAGAGAGGGACCTCATAGAGAAGGGGAGGAAAGATGAAGACATGGTTACCACAAGAACCTTACCCTAATGGGCCAACCTAGAGTAGGGAAGGATATCACAAAGGGGTTTGTATGCAGACTTGACTACCCTGAAAACAGCAATAAAACAGCAATTTAAATAGCTCCTAGACCATATGTGAAAAATTCCATTTACTAACCTCAAGGCAACTGTCAAATGGTGGGTAACTATGAGAATTCAAATAAAGATGAATACAAAGAGATCCACACCAAGACATGTATAATAAAAATGGTAAAAGTTAAAGAGAAACAGAAATGTTTGAATGCAGCAAGAGGAAAACAATTAATCACACACAAGAGCGACCCCATGAGTCAATAAGCTGATTTCTCAACAGAGACTTTTCAGACCAGAAGGGAGTGGCAGAATATAATGAAAGTGCTGAAGGCAAATAATCTACAACCTAAAATAGTCTTCCAGCAAAGTTATTATTCAAAATTAAAGGAGAGCTAAAGAGTTTCCCAGGATACAAAAGTTTCAGGATACAAAATGAATGTAAGAAAATCTGTTGCTTTTCTACATACTAAGAATGAACTATCAGGAGGCAAAACTGATAAAACAATTCAATTTACAATTGCATCCAAAGAATAAAATACCTAAGAACAAATGTAACTCAGGAGATGAATCATACTCTAAAAACTATAAGACATTGATAAAATAAATATGACACAAATAGGATTTACCATAGATAGAATGAATTAATATTGTTAAAATGTTCATACTACCCAAAACAATCTACAGATTCAATGCAATGCCTATTGAAATACCAATGACATTTTTCACAGAACTAGAACAAAAAATCATTAACTTTACATAAGATCACAATAGACCCCCCAACTAGCCAAAGCAATCTTGAGCAAGAAGAACAAAGTTAGGCACACTATGCTCCCTGATTTTAAATCATATTACAAAGCTATAGTAATAAAAAATAAAAAAAAAGAATGGTGCTGGCACACAAAGAGGCACATGTATAAATGGAATAGAATAGAGAGATCAGAAATAAACTCATATATATATATATATATATATATATATATATATATA
Organism: Myotis daubentonii; assembly: GCF_963259705.1. Taxonomy (NCBI): domain Eukaryota; kingdom Metazoa; phylum Chordata; class Mammalia; order Chiroptera; family Vespertilionidae; genus Myotis; species Myotis daubentonii. The sequence continues at coordinate 145,699,155 of NC_081842.1, read as the reverse complement.
TATATATATATATGGTCAATTAATCTACGACAAAGAAGGCAAAAACAAATAGGGGGGAAAGACAGTCTCTTCAATACATGGGATTGGGAAAACTGGATAGGTACACAGGAAAAAAATATAAATGAGACCACTTTCTTATACTATATATAAAAATAAACTCAAATGGGATTAAAGACTTAAATGTAAGACCCAAAAGCATACCACTCCTATAAGAAAACATAGGCGAATTCGGAGAAACCAAGATGGCGGCATAGGTTAACGCCGGAGATTGCTGCCTTGAACAACCACTTCAAAAAACAACTAAAGACGGAACGGACATCATCCAGAACCACAGGAAGGCTGGCTGAGTGGAAATTCTACAACTAGGAGGAAAGAGAATATCATACCCAGACTCAGAGGAGGCGCAGTGCTGAAGTGAAATACTAAGGTGCGGAGTGTGCGCGAGCGGGCTGGCGGCGGAGGGCATGGTTGTTGGTTTCAATCAGGAGGGAGTTTCAGACTCTGAGCTCCAGATCCGGGGGAGTCTCTAGGGACCCAGACTCAAACGGGAGAAGCGGGACTGTCTGGCTTCAGTCAGAACTCGAAGGCAGCTTTCTCTCCGAGGTTTGAAGTGGTTGCTGGGACTCTGTGAGGCAGAGCCCCTAGGGACTGAACTGAGAGCAGCCATAACTGCTCACTCCGGCCTGCCCTGTAGTTCCCCGGGGACCCGCCCCGCCCAAGACCTGCACAGAGCCATTTGCCGGATAGCCCCAGGCAAACGCTAGATTAGCACCGCCCTAGAGATCCAGCACAGAAGCTCTCCCACTGCAGACACAGCTGACTCTCATAGCCAGTTAGCCTGGAGGTCAAATCACCCCCGGTATTGCTGACAACAAACAAGGCTTAACTACAACAAGACTGCGCACAAAGACCACTAGGGGGTGTACCAAGAAAGCATAAAAAATGCGGAGACAAAGAAACAGGACAAAACTGTCAATGGAGGATATTGAGTTTAGAACCACACTTTTAAGGTCTCTTAAGAACTGTCTAGAAGCCGCCGATAAATGTAGTGAGATCCTCAAGAAAACTAATGAGACCCTCGATGTTATGATAAAGAACCAACTAGAAATTAAGCATACACGGACTGAAATAACGAATACTATACAGACTCCCAACAGCAGACCAGAGGATCACAAGAATCAAGTCAAAGATTTGAAATGCGAAGAAGCAAAAAACACCCAACCAGAAAAGCAAAATGAAAAAAGAATACGAAAATACGAAGATAGTGTAAGGAGCCTCTGGGACAGCTTCAAGCGTACCAACATCAGAATTATAGGGGTGCCAGAAGATGAGAGAGAGCAAGATATTGAAAACCTATTTGAAGAAATAATGACAGAAAACTTCCCCCACCTGGTGAAAGAAATGGACTTACAGGTCCAAGAAGCGCGGAGAACCCCAAACAAAAGGAATCCAAAGAAGACCACACCAAGACACATCATAATTAAAATGTCAAGAGCAAAAGACAAAGAGAGAATACTAAAAGCAGCAAGAGAAAGAAACTCAGTTACCTACAAGGGAATACCCATACGACTGTCAGCTGATTTCTCAACAGAAACTTTGCAGGCCAGAAGGGAATGGCAAGAAATATTCAAAGTGATGAATACCAAGAACCTACAACCAAGATTACTTTATCCAGCAAAGCTATCATTCAGAATTGAAGGTCAGATAAAGAGCTTCACAGATAAGGAAAAGCTAAAGGAGTTCATCACCACCAAACCAGTATTATATGAAATGCTGAAAGGTATCCTTTAAGAAGAGGAAGAAGAAAAAAAAGGTAAAGATACAAATTATGAACAACAAATATGCATTTATCAACAAGTGAATCTAAGAATCAAGTGAATAAATAATCTGGTGATCATAATAGAATCAGGGACATAGAAAGGGAATGGACTGACTATTCTTGGGGGGGAAAGGGGTGTGGGAGATGTGGAAAGAGACTGGACAAAAATCGTGCACCTATGGATGAGGACAGTGGGTGGGGAGTGAGGGCGGAGGGTGGGGCAGGAGCTGGGAGGAGGGGAGTTATGGGGGGAAAAAGAGGAACAAATGTAATAATCTGAACAATAAAGATTTAATTAAAAATAAAAAAAAGAAAACATAGGCACTAAACTCGTTGATATCCTTATCAAAGTAATAAAAAAGTAATAGCAATTACCTTTAGCAAAAAGATAATTTAGTAATAGCAAAATTATCTTAGCAATAATTTTTGGATATATTTCCCCAGACAACAGTAATATAAGCAAAAATAAGCTAATGGGATTATATCAAACTAAAAACCTTTTGAATTGCAAGGTTAACCATCAACAAGGCAAAAAATACAACCTACAGGAGAAACCAAGATGGCGGCATAGGTAAACACCAGAAATTGCTGCCTCGCACAACCACTTCAAAAATATAACTAAAAGACAAAACAGACATGATCCAGAACCACAGGAAGGCTGGCTGAGTGGAAATTCTACAACTAGAAGGAAAGAGAAAAGCACACTGAGACTCAGAGGAGGTGCGGAAGTAAAGTGCAGAGGTACAGAGGCACAAGCGGAAAGGCCTGGCAACTGAGGATGAGGTTGTCTTTTTCATTCAGGAGGGAGTCTCGAGCTCCTAACTGCTCTGAACTCCAGTTGCAGGCGAGTCTCTGGGAACCCAGACTCATATGGGGAGAAACTGGACTGTCTGGCATCGGTCAGAACTCGAGGGCGGCTTTCTCTCAGAGGTGCTTGCAGCGATTACCGGGATACTGAGACACATGGCCTCTTAGAGTAGAACTGAGGAGCAGCCATAGCTGCTTGCTCCACCCTATTGATCCCCTGAAACCCCGCCCCACCCAAGCTGTGCTCAGAGGCTTTTGAATAGGAAAGGCCTGGCCCTTTGCAATCTGAAAATTACCTAACAAACTGCAACTGAATCAGAGACCCAGAACATCCAAAAGAAGGCCCAAGGCCCCACAGCAGCTTGCATTGCTTCACAGCTGGGCCTCATCTGGGCACCTTCAAAACCCAAACAAAGAAGAAGAATCTGCAGATATCTCCATAGCTCCTACTGGGTAGCCTCAGGAAGAGGCTAAATTAGCACCTCCATAGATCCAAGAGCCAGTGTACCCAGTGGTCAGAGTGGGACCATCCAGATTACAACTCCTCGGATCCATAAGGGACACACTCAGGAGGCAGACTCAGTGAGCACCAAAGCCCCATGGAAGCAAGTCTTTCCCCAGAAGGGTGTCTCCAGCACAGAAGCTCTCCCACTGCAGACACAGCTGATTCTCACAGCCAATTGGCCTGGAGCTCAATTCCTCCCAGTGATACCTACAACAACCAAGGCATAGCTACAACAAGACTGTGCACAAAGCCCACAAAGGGTTGCACCAAGAGTGTCCACCTCAGGTAATTGGGGAGGCTGAGTCACTAAGCCCTATAGGACACCTAGCACAGAAAGCCACTCTATCAACACAGGGAAGCAGCTAAAATGCAGAGACAAAAAAACAGGTCACAAATTACAGAAATGGAGGAAAGCAAACTATTGAATATAGAGTTCAAAACCACACTTATAAGGTTTTTCAAGAATTTTCTAGAAACCGCCAATAAATTTAGTGAGACCTTCAAGAAATCTAGTGAGACCCTCGAGGTTATGAAAAAGGACCAACTAGAAATTAAGCATACACTGATTGAAATAAAGGATATTATGCAGAGTTCCAACAGCAGACCAGAGGATCGCAAGAATCAAGTCAAAGATTTGAAATACGAAGAAGCAAAAAACACCCATCTGGAAAAACAAAAAGAAAAAAGAATCCAACAATATGAAGATAGTGTAAGGAGCTTCTGGGACAACTTCAAGAGTACCAACATCCGAATTATGGGGTTGCCAGAAGAAGAGAGAGAGCAAGATATTGAAAACCTATTTGAAGAAATAATGACAGAAAACTTCCCCTACCTGGTGAAAGAAATAGACTTACAAGTCAAGGAAGCACAGAAAACCCCAAATAAAAGAAATCCAAAGAGGACCACACCAAGACACATCATAATTAAAATGCCAAGAGCAAAAGACAAAGAGAGAATCTTAAAAGCAGCAAGAGAAAGAAAGTCAGTTACCTACAAGGGAATACCCATACGACTGTCAGCTGATTTCTTAACAGAAACTATGCGGACCAGAACGGAGTGGCAAGAAATAGTCAAAGTGATGAATACCAAGAACCTACAACCAAGACTACTTTACCCAGCAAAGCTATCATTCAGAATCAGAATTGAAGGTCAGATAAAGAGCTTCACAGATAAGGAAAAGCTAAAGGAGTTCATCACCACCAAACCAGTATTATATGAAATGCTGAAAGGTATCCTTTAAGAAGAGGAGGAAGAAGAAAAAGGTAAAGATACAAATTATAAACAACAAATACACATCTATCAACAAGTGAATCTAAAAATCAAGTGAATAAATAATCTGATGAACAGAATAAACTGGTGAATATAATAGAATCAGAGCATAGAAAGGGAGTGGAATGAATATTCTTAGTGGGGGGAAAGGGGTCTGGGGGTACGGGAAGAGACTGGACAAAAATCGTACACCTATGGATGAGGGCAGTGGGGGGTGGTAAGGGCAGAGGGTGGGGTGGGAACCGGGTGGAGGGGAGCTATGGGGGGAAAAAGAGGAACAATTGTAATAATATGAACAATAAAGATTCAATCAATAAAAAAAGTTCAAAAAAGTACAACCTACTGAATGAAGAAAATATTTGCAAGTGATATATCTGATAAGAGCTTAATTTCCAAAATATACAGAGGTGGGCAAAAGTAGGTCTATAATTTTTCATATGGAAAGATACATAATACAAGAAGAAATAATAATATAAGTATTAACTCTGTTTCACATACAACTATAAACCTACTTTTGGCAACCTCTGTATAAGAAATTAATACAACTCAACTATAAGAAAACAAATAATCCAATCAAACATGGGCTGAGGTACTCAATAGACATTTTTCAAAAAAAGAGATACTTATGGCTATCAGACATATTAAAAGATGCTCAACATCACATCATGAAAATGCAAATACAAACTATAATGAGATATCTTCTCACACCTATCAGAATAACTTTTATCAAAAAGTCAAGAGACAACATGTGTTGACAGTTATGTGAAGTAAAGGAAACCCTCATGCTCTGTTGTTAGGATTGTAAATTGGTGGAGCCATTATGGAAGACATTATGAAGGCTCTTCAAAGATTAAAAATAAAACTATGATGAGATCCCGTAATTCCACTTTTGTATATTTATTTGAAGAAAATGAAAACACTAATTTCTAAAGATATATTTGTCCTTATGATCATTGCAGCATTATCAACACTAATAAAAGAGAAAAATGGTAATTGGCGTACGACGATACCCTTTTCATTGGCTAATCAGGGCTATATGCAAATTAACTGCCAACTAAGATTGGCAGTTAACTGCCAACAAGATGGCAGTTAATTTGCATATGTAGGCACAATGCAGGGAGGCGAAAGGGAAAGCAGGAAGAAGCCCCCTGCCACTGACAGTGATCGGAAACCCAGGGGGGAGCTAAGAGCTGCCCCCCAGCCATGATTGGAGAATCAGGTGCCTTTTCCGCCCTGGCCAGTGATAGCAGGAAGTAGGGGTGGAGCCAGCGATGGGAGCTGGGCACGGTCGAAGCTGGCAGTCCCAAGAGCTAGGGGCCCCTTGCCTGGGCCTAAAGCGAAGCCCACGATCGTGGGGCCGCTGCAGCTGTGGGTCCCCGCTGCCCGGGCCGGACGCCTCAGCCAGAGGCATCCTGCAGGGGCAGGGGCTGAGCCCGCGCAATCGCAGCGCCCCCCGCTGCCACTGCAGGTCCCCGCTGCCTGGGCTGGACGCCTAGGCCAGAGGCGTCAGGCCTGGGCAAGGGGCCGATCCTGCGATTGGAGGGTGATGGGGGTCAACGCCTGAGGGCTCCCAGTATGTGAGAGGGGGCAGGCTGGGCTGAGGGACACTCCCCCCCACACACACCCAGTGCACGAATTTCGTGCACCGGGCCCCTAGTTTATAATAAGATATGAAAGTAACCTAGATGTCCATCAGTAGATGAATATATAAAGATGTGCTACATATATACCATGGAATATTACTCAGTTATAGAGAAAATAAAATTTCATTTATGACAACTTGAAGTGATGTAGAGGGTATTATGCTAAGTGAAATAAGTCATACAGAGAAGGACAAATACTGTATGATTTCACTTACATGTGGAATCTATAAAAACAAAAAACAAACAAACAAAAAAAACACCCAAAAACAAAACAGAAACAGACTCAAATATGGAAAACAAACTGGTGGTGACCAGAGGGGTATTAAGGTATAATTAAAAAGGTGAAGGGGATTAAGAGTTGCAGACTTTCAGTAATAGAATAAAGTTATGATGATGTAATATACAGCACAGGGAATATAGTCAATAATATTATAATAACTTTATACAGTGACAGATGGTTAGCAGGCATATTGTGGTGATCACATTGTAATAAATCACTTTGTTGTAAACCTGAAACTAATATAATTGTATGTCAACATACTTTCATAAAAAATAACTTAAAAAGAAACAAAAACCAAATGTAATCAAAGAAAGATAGAAACACGAAGAATAGAATGTCATTTGTTTTATGTAGATACTAGAGGCCTGGTGCATGAAAATTCATGCACTGGAGGTGGGGTCCCTCAGCCCGGCCTGTCCACTGTCACAGTCCAGGAGCCCTCAGGGGCCGGAGGTGACCTGCCGATCAGGGGAAGGCGACGCCCCATCACACCTCTTCTGCTGCTCTTCCCAGGAGCACAAGTCTCAGCTGGCCCTGGTTACCTGAGCCTCGGGCGGTGCTGGGCGGCTGGGGTGACTGGGCGCCACCATCTTATGGCTGTGGGTGCCACATCTTTAAGGGCGGGGCATCAACTAGCATATTCCCTCCTTATTGGCCTTGGGCACCACCATCTTTGAGGGCGGGGCAGTTAATTAGCATATTCCCTCTTTATTAGATAGGAAAAACTTGCTTAATTACACCTGCTTTCTAACGTAACTAAACTTTTTCCAGCCCAGTGAAGCACCCCAACTTCTCTTTCAGGTAATTGTCAGCAACACAGCAGTAAATATCAACATGAAGCAGATTATTATTGTAGATCATGCAGGGAAAACAAAGGGTAAAATATTTAACTGCAGCAGTGTTTGACTATATTCTGCACAGTGAGAAAACCTGAGGTCATTTTCAAGGCCCACCATTTCTTACTTCTTTTCAGTTGGGTCAAGTTTCTAAACTTTTTAAATCTCTGTTTTCTGGCTAATGAAAAGAAAATAGGATTCTTATCAACCTACTCCAGGATTTCTGTGATTATCAAATGAGATGAGGCACAGGAAAATGCTTCACAGACATTTGGTTAAAGTGTGAACTGTTTCCACTTGGCTGTAAAGCAAGTCGTGTTCCTGGGCTGAAGAAACTCCAAGGAGGCTAGTTGTTACTTAGGAAGAGGAAGCCAGGCATTGCTACATGACTTCATTACCTGGCGTCCATAGCAACTGTTTCCAGGCTGGGCTGTGGGCCGCGGGCCGCATTTTGCACTATGGGGTCTCGGCAGCCTCAGCTGCAATTTGGTGGGCTGTCGCTCCAAGGTGGTGACGGGGCCTGTGTCCCACTTGGGGGGAGCCAAGTGTTGCTTTGTGGACGCCAGGTCCTCGGTGCCATTTCTCTTTGCGCATCACGGCAGCTCCTGTGTTGAGCATCTGCCCCCTGGTGGTCAGTGCATGTCATAACGGATTGTCAGACACTAAGCGTGTTAGACTTTTATACATATAGATTGAGGGGAGATAGAAAGCTATGGTAATGTGTTTAGACTGAAGCTTTCTTGATAAATTGCCAAATAGCCTTGAGATAAAGTTTAATTTGGGAATAATTCAACTGATACCTAGATGCACAAGATAGGAGCTTAATGCACAGTGGGGCATGGGGCATTGCAGGATTATAGTGGAAACAGAAAGGAGGCTCAAATAGTGTCTTGCAATGACTGGAAAGTGAGTGAAGAGGAAGCAAATAGATGTGCACATAAAAGACAAAGGTGACTAGTCTTTTATGTCTTGAAATAGTGCTCTTATGGAGTATTTTATAAATATCCTAAGTAGTCATACAAGGTAGTCATATATATCTGCTAAAAAGTTTTTGGTCAGTTCCTGATGGTTAAAGTTAAATCTTTGTGCTCTTATTAAAGTCACTTGGGTGGAAAAGTAGATTTTAGCAGTCATTACTTCCTGACTACTTTTGATCTCTGAATATCCTTGGCACCAGCACGTTACTATATTATGAATCTTTTCAGAGAGCAGTTTTTATAGGCATCCAAGGAAGGAAACATGTGTGACACACATATAATCTACAGTCTGAGAGTTGCTTTTAAGCTAATGCTAACTTCAACTTTTAATTTTTATTATCTTTGAAGTATCTGTGTCATTTTATTGTTGTGTATGAATTAAGTAATAAAGATTTAATACTATAGTTATAGTAGAGTGTGAGTAGAGTACAATTATATGCAAAAATATTGAAAATAGTTTCTTTGAAGATATGGCAGTTATCACGTAAACCCTCTCACATACATTTACTTTGTTCTATTTTAAAATTCCTTAGTTAAGTTTGTAAAATCATCTATTTATATAATGCCCTAATATGCAAATTGACTGAAAGGAGGAATGACAGTGAAACAACCAGTCGCTATGACATGCACTGACCACCAGGGGGCAGATACTCAACGCAGGAGCTTCCCCCAGCCTGCAGGACCCAATCGGTGGCAGCAGCAGGGGTTGGGGACAGCTCCAGGCCAGCCAAGGTGGGTGTGAGCCGGGCCCCCTAATCATCCCACTGGTTGCCCCACAGAGGGAGGCAACCAGCAGCAGCGGCAGGGGCAGGGTGCAGAAAAGAGTGTCACCAGGCCAGCCAAGGTGGGTGTGAGTGGGGGCCCTAATAACTTCGCTGGTCATGCCACAGATTGGCCCTGATCTCCAGCCAGGCCTAGGGACCCTACCCATGCACGGATTTCGTGCACCAGACCTCAAGTTTATAATAAAATGGCAACACTTATAATCAAACTAGAGGCCCGGTGCACAAGAATTTGTGCACTCGGGGGGGAGAGGGAGTCCCTCAGCCCGGCCTGTGCCCTCTTGCAGTCTGGGACACCTTGGGAGATAACGACCTGCTGGCTTAGGCCTGCTCTTGGGTGGCAGAGGGCAGGCCCAATCCCTAGGTGCAGCCCCTGGTCGGGCTCAGAGCAGGGCCGATTGGGGAGTTGGGGCGCCGCCCCCTGTCACGCACAGAGCAGAGCCCATCACGGGGGTTGGGGCTCCGTACCCTGTCACACACAGAGCAGGGCCGATCAGGGGGTTGAGGAGCTCCCCCATGTCATGCACAGACTAGGGCCAATAGGGGTTTTGGGGCACCGCCCCCTGTCACACACAGAGCAGGGCTGATCAGGGGTTTGAGGAGCTCCACACTGTCACTCACAGAGCAGGGCCCATCAGGGGGGTTGGGGCACCGCCCCCATCACACACAGAGCAGGGCGGATCAGGGGGTTGGGGCGCCGCCCTCTATCACCCACAGAGCAGGGCCGATCAGGGGGTTGGTGTGCCACCACTGTCACACTCAGGGAAGGGCCGATGGGGAGGTTATGGCTATACCCCGTCACACACAGAGCAGGGCCCGTGGGGGTGGGGGGTTGGGGCGCCGCCCTCTATCACCCACAGAGCAGGGCCGATCAGGGGGTTTGGGCACTGCCCCCTGTCACACTGATCCCGGTGCCGGGAGGCATATTAGCCTTTTACTATATAGGATAGAGGCCTGGTGCATGGGTGGGGGCCGGCTGGTTTGCCCTGAAGGGTGTTCTGGATCAGGATGGGAGTCCCCACTGGGGTGCTTGGCCAGTCTGGCTGAGGGGCTGAGGGCCATTTTCAGGTGACTGAAGCTCCCAACCGCTCCTTTTTTTCTTGTTTTTTCTTTTTTATTCTGGGCCAGCTTTAGCTCTGAGGCCTCAGCTGCTGAAAACAGGTTTCTGGCCTTTGTTTACCGTCTGTATTTGATACAATGTTGGGGTCCAGCTGGCTGAAGCCCCGGCTGAGTAAAGCAGGTTTCTGGGGGTTTTTTAGCTTCTATATTTGCAACATAGTTGCTTAGAGTTGCAGCTGAGAGGCCGGCAAGTCAGGTGGGGAACGTTGGAGTCCTCCATCACTGAAGCATGCAAGCCTCCCTGTTCGCATCAGCTCCCTGGCTGCCGGCCGCCATCTTAGCTGACAGTTAATTTGCATATCTCCCTGATTAGCCAATGGGAAGGGTAGCGGTCGTATGCCAATTACCATCTTTCTCTCTTATTAGATAGGATAAAACAGTGGTTGTTGATGGGTTGTAATGATTTAATAATCTGTGCCTATCTATTTTATTATTTATTTATTTAATAACATTTTTTACTGTCCATTCCAGAAATTCAAAAATAGAAATGAACCATTAGGACAACTTGTTCCTTTCTGCTTTTTCTATACTTAATAGATGTGTTTTGTCCATCCTTGGTTTCAATTTTTCTAGGGTTTGGTCAGCTTTTATATCCTGTGGGAAAATAGTCCACACACTGATAGTTCTAAATGTTTACATATTTTCTTTTCTAATAACATTAGAAATTAGTTCTTAATGTATATAAAATATTTTGGTTGCAGTTTGTACAGAACAGTCTCTGGGGAAATAAATGCACAGTACATTTTCACATTTATAAGATATTTCTAAATGCCTTCAAAAATCCATGGCAATATGCTTTAAACTGTTTTGTTAACATGAAGTCTCACTGAGAATTAGATCTTAAAACTCAATTTTATTGTTATATATATTTTTTTAACTGAGAGCATTATATCTCTTATTAGTCACCTGGTGAGATATAAATATAAAAGATTACTTCAGGGATTCTCCATCATTCTGCCTTCTTACATCTCTCATTTACACATGTAGCTCTTTAAATGGAGACATTGGCTTTTTTTACCCACATGAGGTTGTATGTATTTATTTGTATTTGTCCTATCTCTGACATCAAACATTAATCATTACAAGGGTCACCCTCTCATGTCCAATAGCACAATTAGAGAAAAAAAATTTCATACAATTGTAATTCACCTTAATAAAATCTAAATGGAAACAAGTACACTGAACCAAAACTGAATTTGAGACATTCAAGAAGATTTATTGCCTTGCATGCTGTTTTGCATTCTTTTTGGAAAGCAACTGTACTGTTGAGTTAAAAAGTTTTATATCTGCTGCTAGGGTCTCCAGGTCCAAATTCTATCCATGTGTCATTTGGAAATCTAGATATTAAGTGTCTAAGTTTTCTTATCTGTAAAATGGAACTAAAAGTTGTGGTAAATCATAGTTTTTATATTACTGAATCAGATAATGTATTTAGAATATTTATTATCTTATCTAAGACATAGTTAGCATTCAGTATTAATTATAAATTTTACTTGAAAAATAAAAAAAAATAATGAAATGCATTGCTAGTAATGGACGTGAAGATGTGCCATGCAGATCTCCGTCAAGGAAGGGTGTGTGTCCTCATTGCTGTACGTGTGGTCAGGAGACTACATTTGGCTGGCCGTGCCTCCTGGGATTGCTTCAGCTGCAGAGAGATATCTTGCTCACGATCAAATCCTTTGGGAAAGCCACATTCATCGATGATTAAAGCATATGTATAAGAGTCTAGCCGTTTGGGCCCAGACCAGGACAATTGTGACAGGCCATTTAGCTCCAGAGCTCCCAGTGGAGATGGCTGAAGCTGCCAACTTCACCCTCTGCCCACATCTGCTTTCTTTTCCCATCTTCACAGAGGCTGGACTAATGTCCTGGCTACTCCCTTACAAACATCTTGAAAATGAAATGCTGTCTCAGAGAACACAACCTGCAGCCTTGCTTGCAATTTTTTAAAAAAAAAAACCAGCTTTTTCTAACAAATACATATTAATTTCCAAAAAAAAAAAAAAGACATAAAAAATATTCACAACCAAAAGGATTATTTCAAGTTAGGTTCCTTGCAAAGTTATGTAAATTTAAAGAGATGAGTTTCTTAAATAGTTTTATACCATGAATTTTCATTCTTGACTAAAAGGTGTGATATCCAAAATTCTAAGAAATTACCATAAACAATGTATCTATTGGTTTATAACTGATACAATTGTTCAGTGGAGCATGCCATTTTTCAAAGTATTCATTAATGACTTGTTTTGTAGCAGAACATATTTATTTTATTTAATTTATAGAAAAGATTATACAGATGGTTGGCAGTCTTGTGATGCCTCCAAGAGTCAAAGAAGTCCTGAGAGAAAGTAAGGGAAGATCTCCTGAATATATAAGGATTTGAATGGAGGAGCAGGCAAATTTACAATTTATTTATTTACTCATAAAATAAATATGTATTGAGCAAGCATTAGATAACAGATCCTGTTCTAATACCAGTGGTAAGAAAAAAACAACAGATATGTTCTGTGTCTTGATTTATCTACTGTATGGTATGTGAGACATATAATCACATGCATGCCATTAAAATTGCAACTGTGATCATTGCTATGAGGGATGGTGGTGGTATTTCTTTGAGAGATTGTATTATGAGGATTTACCCAGTAATGACTTGATGAAGGAAATGGAAAGACATGCAGAATGAGTGCCATTAGGACAAGTAGGTTTTCTACATTGTGACATAGTCATACTGAGCCATGACCTGTAATTTCAATAACTGTACATTAAATTATGAAAGAAGAGGGAGGAAACCTATGTGATTTGTGATCTTCCTTGACCATATTTCATATTATTTATTTTATTTTCCCCCATTACCATGTATTCCCCTTTATACTCTCTTCCACCTCCACTACCCGCTCTCCACTGCAATCACCAAGCTGTTGTCCCTGTCCATGAGTTCTTCCTTTTTTTTTTTCTCAATCCCTCCACTCACTACCCATCTCCCCGCCAATACCCTCCTTCACCAGATTACATTTTAAATGTGTCATTTCTTTTGTGACTCAAGATCACTTTTTGTTGATTAATGTTTAAAAATACATCTGTATACTTTGATGAAATGAGCTGAAAACAGTTTCTAGTTTTCCTACCACTGATTTGCTTTGGCATTTGGCATTTGGCAGTTTTTGTTCTAGATAAGGCTTTTCGAATTGCTATCTGATTGAATTATAGTATTCAAAAAAAGGCTAAGGATCAGGGACCAAAATATTTGTGGTTCAAACTCAATCATATAAACAGTGTGTTTCTGCTTTTTTTCCTAGTTCTTGCATTTTAGAATAGAGTAAAGATATTGTTCTTTAAATCCCTGGATCCATTTGTAACATGAATAAAGAAAAATAATTGTGAGCTACAATCCTTTATTCACATATTTACATATACTCTGTGCTTTATTATAAGTAAATTTTAGGTGCTAATCTGCCAAGATAATGTTCACAGAAAAGAGAGCCCCTATATCTAGAGCTAATGAATATTGTTTCAACAGAATTAATGCCTATGGATTGTATTCATTTTTCAAAGGTCATCTTCACTCTTTAATGCCTCTTACATATAAAATGTAAACTAAGACAGATCCAAGTTAATCAGTTAGCATGGATGAAATCTGTGTGTTTGGAAAAGACTGAGCTTATTGGTAACTTAAGAGAAAAACCTGACCCAAATTTTAATCACCCAAGTCATTTCTTAGATGCTAAAACATATTTTAGAACAACCTGATCTGAACATCTTCCAGTTTTAAAAAGAAACTATAAGGGCAGTGAGGATTCCTAATCCATCAAATGTCATTTATCTCATAATTCCTAAACATTTTTATCTCCATCTTTTAAAAAATCTGTATATTAGTTTGATAAGAAAATGTTTTTTTTGTATATGTTGTACCCCACTAACTGCCTTGACCCAAACCAATATGGCTAAATGAATGCAGGTGGAAGACTGTTACTCTGTCACTAAGTTCTGCCCAGATCACTGGCACTAACAATAAGTAATAATTTTTTAAAAATCAAGTTAGAGAAAATTAGGATATTAAATTTCTTAAGTTAGAGTTATTATTCATTGGATTTTTATATTCAATTTGCATTTCTCTGCCTTTCTTTTTTCTTTTCTTCTCTTTTCTTTTTTCCCCCATTATTTAATTAATTACTTTAATTTTTTTTATTTTTAAATTTCCTGATAGGTAACCGAAACTTTGGTTAGAAGTGAAATATACTTCTATAGTCTTCTGGAGAAAGTACAAGCTGGCAGAGTAAGAGAAAGCTGTAATCACCTCCTTTTATGACCACATAAAAATTACAACTAAATTATAGAACAGTCAACCTGGATAACCACCTAAACATTAGCAGAATAGAAATCATAAAGGAAGAGACTGAGTTGTGTGGCTTTGAGGCTAGGGATGGAGGAACGGCCTCCAATGTTAAGTCCTACCAAAAGGCCCACAGGCACATCTTTCCTGTGTTGAACACTCCCCCAAATGGCAGTAGCCTGGTGAGCTACATTAGCTCTGCCCTGAAGCCTTCCTGGGGACCTGCCCTGGTCAATTGATGAATGGCCATGGAGCTCTGTCTCTTTCTTGTGTTAAGCACTAACTCCTTGTGGCCAAATCTTAATCTAATTTAGCCTGGTGAATGCAGCCATCCTGATGACTCTCTTAGATCCCGCCCCACCACAAAGGCCCCTGGTGGTTGGTGGCTAGCCTGGTTTTATCCTGAAACTTTTGCTAAGTGGTCTCAGACCCAGAAATGCATAGAATTTAATACTGTATTAATCTGGTGAACACCATTCTCCCCTAACTGGAGACTCACTGAGAATCTGCCTTATACAACTACCCAAGGCTCTTCCAGTAGCTGAGATTAACGGCAACTGGCAGGCAATGACAGGTCTCGGGGTGCTTTGGACCTTTTGTTGACCTGCCCCAGGACCAATATTGGAGGCATTTGACATTGGTCCACAGCTTAGACACTTTCATGCACGCTACCAATTATGGATTACTTTGTGGCTCCTAATAGGTAGCCCAAGGCAGTATCTGTCATTGACATGCACTAGAGTCCCACTCAAGAGGCCTAAGAACAAATACACATTGGGGTTGGCTTCATATTGCAGCAAAGCACCACCCAATTAGTTCCAGAAATGGCATACCAAAGGGAAGGTCTTTGTGGGCACCAGACATTGTGAAGTTATTCCCTGCACAGCAGCTCATATACTGTGGTAGTGGACAATTCTCATAGCCTGAGAGTCAGCCTCACCCACAGATATAACAACAACCAAGGGTCAACTACAATAGGAGGGAACACATAACCTACGCAGGGGCCACTCCAGAAGCACCTGGCTCAAGTGATCAGAACTGTTCCACGGAGCTCCACAGGACACCTGTTACATAAGGCTACCCTACCAAGAATAGGAAACATAGCAGATCTATCCAATACACAGAAATAAACACAAAGAGGCAGCCAAAGGGGGAGAAAAAGAAACATGCCACAAATGAAAGAACATGAGAAAT
This sequence comes from Myotis daubentonii, assembly GCF_963259705.1. Taxonomy (NCBI): domain Eukaryota; kingdom Metazoa; phylum Chordata; class Mammalia; order Chiroptera; family Vespertilionidae; genus Myotis; species Myotis daubentonii. Next base: position 145,683,591 of record NC_081842.1, on the reverse strand, counting down.
CTTCAGAAAAGAACCAAATAAAACAGAGGCAAGCAATCTATCAAAGTTCAAAACAATGTTATAAGGATGTCATAGAACTAAGTGAGAATTTCAACAGCATAAGAAAAAAAAATACATAGAAACTATAAAAAGAACCAATAAGAAATTAAGAATACAATAACTGAAATGAAGAATACACTAGAAGGAATCAATAGCAAATTAGACAAAGTAGAAGGTCAAATCAGCAATTTCAAAGCCAAGATAGTAGAAAACACCCAATCAGAACAGTAAGAAGAAAAATGAATTTTTAAAAATCAGGATAGTTTAAGGGAACTCTAGAATAACATCAAGCATAACAACATCTGCATCATAGGGGTACCACAAAAGCAAAAGAGAAAGCAAGAGATTATGAACCTATTTGAGTCCTGGCCAGTGTGGCTCAGTTGGTTGGGCATCATCTTGTGCACCAGAGGGTTGCTGATTTAATTCCTGGTCAGGGCACATGCCTGAATTATAGGTTTCATACCCCGTACATGGCATGAAGGAGGCAGCTGATCAATAATTCGCTTTCACATTGATGTTTCTCTTTAATAAATAATCAATAAATAATATTTAAATAAATAAATTAGCTTTTAAAAAGAACCTATTTGAAAAAAAAAATGACTGGAAACATCCCTAAACTGGTAAAGAAAAAAGACATCCAAGTCCAGGAAGCACAAAGAATCCCAAAAATGAAGAAACAAATAGGTTCACATTAAGACACATAATAATTAAAATAGCAAAGATTAAAGACACAGAGAGAATCTTAAAAGTAAAAAGAGAAAGACAGTAAATTACCTAAGAGGGAGCTCACAGAAGACTGTCAGATGATTTATCAACAGAAACTTTTCAGGAGGGAAGGGATTAGCACAAAATATTCAAAAGTTATGTAAAGTAAGAACCTACAACTAAGACCACTCTATCTAGAAAGGCTATTTTTTTAAAAAAACTGGAGAGATAAAGAGCTTCCCAGATAAGAAAAAGCTAAAGAAGTTCATTACCAACAAACCAGTCCTGTAAGAAATGTTATAAAGATATCTTTAAGAAAAAAAAGGAAAAAGAAACATAAATATGAATGATAATATGGCAATAACTACATATCTATCAACAATCACTTTAAACATAAATAGACTAAATGCACCAATCAACAAACATTGGGTAGCTGAAAAGATCTATATCTATATATATCTATATATATATCTATATCTATATATATCTATATATATCTATATATATCTATATATATCTATATATCTATATATCTATATATCTATCTATATCTATATCTATATCTATATCTATATCTATATCTATATCTATATCTATATCTATATCTATATCTATGCCTAAGTGAACAAAAGACTGAACGACTGGTCAACTGGTTGCTATGATGCACACTGACCACCAGGGGACAGATGCTCAATGCACAGGATTGGGCTCCCTCCTGTCTGGATTAGGCCTGCAGGGATCGGGCTCCCTACTGTTTGGATCGGGCCTGCAGGGATCAGGCAAAAACCAGCTATCTGACATCCCCTGAGGGGTTCCAGATTATGAGAGGGCACAGGCCAGGCCTAGGGACCCCACCAGTTCATGAATTCATGCACCAGACTTCTAGTAAGAAAATAAGACCCATATATACACTGTCTACATGAGACCTACTTCATATCGCAAGACACATACAGTCCAGCTGGCATGGCTCAGTGGTTGAGCAACAACCTATAAACCTGAAGTTATGGTTCGATTCCTGATTAGGGCACATGCCTGGGTTGAGGGCTTGACCTCCAGTAGGGGGCATGCAGTAGACATCCAATCAATGATTCTCTCTTATCATTGATGTTTCTATCTCCCTCTCCCTTTCTCTCTGAAATCAATAAAAAATACACATATAAAAAAAAAGACACACAAAGACTGAAAGTAGAGATGGAAAAAGATATTTCACGCAAATGCAAATTAAAAAAAAAAGCTAGAGTAGCAATTATTATATCAGAGAAAATGGGTTTTAAAACAAAGACTATAATAAGAGACAAAGAAGACATTATATAATGATAAAATGATCAATCCAGTAAGAGGATATAACCCTTGTAAACATTTATGCCCCCAACATAGGAGCTGCTAAAATAGGGTTCCCAAAAAATGTATATACACATTTTGAATAATTATAAAGGCAGTGTTTATTAAAATACATTTAATTTTCAAAATTGAGACTGTCCAACCTATGAGAGAATGTGGGGGGTGAGGGGTTAAGAGATCACCTGAAGGACTCATATGCATGCATATGAACATAACCAATGGACACAGAGAGTAGGGGGGTGAGGGCATGTTCTGGGGGTGGGGGTGGCCGGGAAGAGGTCAATGGGGGAAAAAGGAGACTCATGTAATACTTTAAACAGTAAAGAATTTAAATTAAAAATAAATTGAGGTATCAGCTGTTAAAGTGTGTATACACTGCTTAGGACACCCTGCATATAAAACAAATACTAATGAACGTAAAGGGAGAGATCAAGAATAATGCAGTCATAGTAGGGAACTTTAACACCCCATTGACATCAATTGATATATCTTCCAGACAGAAAATCAGCAAGAAACAGCAGCTTTAAATCACACATTATACCAGATGGATTTAATTGTTATTTTTAGAGCATTTTATCCCAAAGCAGCAGAATATACACTGTTTAAAATTGCACATGGAACACTTTTCAAGATAGACTACATGTTAAGCCATAAAACAAGTCTCAATAACTTTAGGAAGATTGAATTGATATTAAACATTTTTCTAACCACAATAGTATGAAACTAGAAATCCATTACAGGAAGAAAAAAAAAACTTGACAACACATTAACACATAAAATCTAAATAACATGTTGTGAACAATGAATGAGTTAACAATGAGATCAAGGGGGAAATTAAAAAGTACCTTGAAACAAAAATCAGAACACAAAAACTCAAAATGTATGAATATAGTGAATGTGATCTTAATAGAAAAATTGATAGCAATACAGGCTTACCTCAGGAAACAAAAAAAACTCTCTAACAGTCTAACCTTAAACCTAAAAAGGAACAAAAGAACAATAAGCAAAGCCCAAAGTGAGCAGAAAGAAGGAAATAAAAAAACATCAGAGCAGAAATAAAATAGTCAAATAAATACAACTAATGCAACCATGAGCTGATTCTTTAAAAAGACAAAGATAATTGGCTCATTAAGAAAAAAAGAGAGAGGACCCAAATAAAATCAGAAATAAAAGAGAAGTGACAAATGACACCACAGAAATGCAATGGATTATAAGAAAACTAGAGGCCCGGTGCACGAAATTCATGCATGGTAGGAAGGGGGTTCCCTCAGCCCAGACTGCACCCTCTCCAATCCAGGACTCCTCGGAGGATGTCCAACTGCCAGTTTAGTTGGGGATCAGGCCTAAGCCGGCAGTCGGACATCCCTCTCACAATCCAGGACCACGGGCTCCTAACTGCTCACCTGCCTGCCTGCCTGGTTGCCCCTAACCACCTCTGCCTGCCGACCTGATCTCCCCTAACTGCCCCCCCTGCCGGCCTGGTTGCCTCCAACTGCCCCCCCCGCCAACTTGGTTGCCCCCAACTGACCCCTGCCAGTCTGGTCACCCCTAACTGCCCTCCACACCAGCATAGTTGCCCCTTACTGCCCCCCCCACCAGCCTGGTTGCCCTGAAAAGCTCCCTCTGTTGGCCTTGTTGCCCCTAACTGCCCCCCCACCAGCCTAGTGCCCCCAACTGCTCCCCCTGGTAGCCTGGTCGCCCTCACTGTCCCCATCTGCTGGCCTGGTTGCCTCCAACTGCTCCCCCCCCCCACTGGCTTGGTCACCACTAATGGCCCCCCCTGCCGGCCTGGTCGCCTCTCACTGTCCCCCTCTGCCGGTCTGGTCCCCCGTCATTGCCCCCCTCTGCCGGCCTGGTTGCCCCTCACTTCCCCCCCTGCCGGCCTGGTCGCCACACACAGCCTGCTGTTTGGTCGTTTGGTTGTCCCTCACTAACCCTCCTGCTGGCCTTGTCACCCCACTCAGCCTGTTTGGTCATCTGTTTGGTTGTTTCGGATGTGATGGCCCCTGGCTCTTTATATATATAGATACTGCAAACAGTTATATGCCAAAAGTTATATAATCTTAAAGAAATTGATACATTTCTAGAAACATAAAATCTCTCATATTGAATCAAGAAGCATAAAATCTGAACAGAACAATTATAACCAACAAAATTGAGTAATAGTAATAAAAAACCAACAAACAAAAGCCTTAAACTAGTGAATTTCACCAAACATTCAAAGAAGAATTAACACCTATCTTTCTCAAATTATTTTTTAAAATTTAAGAAGAAGGAAGGTTCCCCAGCGTATTTTAGGAGGCAATCATTATATGCTGATTTTAAAATCTGACAAAGACATTACAAACAAAGAAATTATAAGCCATATCCCTTATGAATACACATGCAAAAATCCTCAACAAAATATTAGCAAAACAAATTCAACAATACATTAAAAAAGTCATACATCATAATCAAGTGGGGTTTATTTCTGGGATGCAAGGTTTGTTCAATATCCACAAATCAATTACTGTGATACACCATGCCAGGGCTGACCAGCAGCCCCTGAACGACAAATGAACAGTTTACTCAGACATAATTTGGAACAGAGAGGGCTAAAGGGCCGCCAGCATTAGTAGCCAGAGCAGCCTCTATTGTCTGCCTCATTAGGCCTTTATTGGAATTTTTATCTTTAGATACAATCAGTAGGGTGAGTAATCTTGGGAGGACACATGTTTACATTGTACTCTAGGCAAGGGCATCCAGGGATTAAGCATAAGGATTCCAGTAAACACCAGGGGTTCTGTACATGCACAGGCTTGTTTGGAAAGGTCAAGGAATAATCAGGGGTGCTGCCTTCAATAATCCCCTAAGTCTCCCCTAAGTCAGAATTCTGATAAACAGGGCAGCCGGCCTTCTACACACTTCCCTTTTCTCAGAATGTCCACCTTACAACTTTCCAACCAAGTCTCTCATGCTCCCCAACAATACCACATAAAGAAAGGAAGAATAAAAATTATATTATTATATGAATAGATGCAGAAAAAGCTTTTGACAAAATCCAGCACCCATTTATGATCAAACTCAGCAAAGTTGGAATATAGCGAACATACCTCAACATAATAAAGGCCATAGGAGACAAACCCACAGCTAACATACTCAATGGGGAAAATCTAAAAGCATTTTTCTTGAGATCTGGAACAAGACAGAGATATCCCATTTCACCACGCTTATTCAACATAGTACTGGAAGTCAATAAACTAACAATAGCAATCGGACAAGAAGAAGAAATAAAAGACATCCACACTGGAAAGAAGAGGTAAAACTGTCATTATTTGTAGAGGACATATACTATACATAGAGAACCTTAAAAATTCCACCAAAAAACTACTAGAACTTACAAATGAACTCAGTAAAGTAGCAGGATACAAAATCAATATCCAGAAATAAGCTGCATTTTTATAAATAAATAATAAATTATCAGAAGAGAAACTGAAAAAATAAATCCCATATACAAGTGCATAAAAAAACCTAGAAATAAATTTAACCAAGGAGGTAAATGAACTATATTCAGAAAATTATGACATTGAAGATAGAAATTGAAGAAGATACAAATAAATGGAAGTATAAACTGTGCTCATGAGTAGGAAGAATTAACATTATTATAATGTTCATACTATGCAAAGCAATCTACAGACTCGACACAATTCCTATCTAAATACCAATGGCATTTTTTACAGAGCTAGATCAAATACTCTCAAGATTTATATGAAACCACAAAGGATTTTAAATAGTCTCAGTAACCTTGAGAGGACAAAGTTGGAGGCATCACATTATCTGATATCAAACTATACTACAAAAATATGTAATAAAAACTTATTTTTATTACATAAGAAACAGACATATAGATCAACTGAATAGAATAGAAAGCACAGAAATAAACCCGTACCTATATGGTTAATTAATATCTCACCAATGAGGCAAGAACATATAATGGAGTAAAGATAGTCTATTTAATAAATGGTGTTGCAAAAATTGAACAGATACATGCAAAAAATTAAAGTAAGCTACCTTTTCACACCATATACAAGAATAAACTCAAAATGGATTAAAGATTATAAGTCACCTATAAGATAAAATAGGCAATAAACATTCTGGCATTTGTCTTAGCAATATTTATTTCTGATCTATCTCCTGGGCAAGGGAAACAAAAATAAATAAATAAACAAATGAGACTACATAAGACTGAGAAGTTTTTGCATAGCAAAGAAAACCATCAATAAAACAAAAAGACAACTTACTGAGTTGGAGAAGATATTCACCAATGATACATCAGATAAAAGGTTAATATTCAAAATTTATAAAGAACTCATAACACCAAAAAAACCAAACAATTCAATTAAAAAAATGAGCAGAGAACCTGAATAAAGACACTTTTCCAAAGAGTACCTATAGATGGCCAACATTCATGAAAAAATGCTCAATGTCACTAATCATCAGAGAAATACAAATTAAATCCACAATAAGCTATCACCTCATAACTGTCTGAATGGCACCATCAATAAATCAACAAACAAGTGTTGGTGAGGATGTGGGGGAAAAGAACCCTCATGCACTGTTGGTGGGAATGCCAGTTGGTGTATCCACTGTGGAAAACAGTATTGAAGTTCTTAAAAAAATAAAAATGGGACTGTCTTATGAGCTAGCAATTCCGCTTCTGGGCATATATCCAAAAAAAACCAATACACTATTTTGAAACATTATATGCACCTCTCTATTCATTGCAGCATTATTTAAAACTAGGGGCCCAGTACACAAATTTGTGCACCTTGAAAGGAACTGTGGGCCACAAGGCTACGGTGGGCACAGGGGCAGGTCTCAGCCCATCCTCTGTGCCCCTGTCCAGCCCCTCCGATCACGGTCCCCGGTTCCCTGACTGCCAGCAGCCCCACTCCCGCTGCCTCTGCTCCCACACACTGACAGTGCCGGCCCCACTCACATCTGCTGAGGGCGCAGAGCAATTGGGGCTGGTGCCAGAAGCGGGTGTGAGTGGGGGTCGCCGTCAGCGAGTGCGAGCGGTGGCTGCTGCCCCAATAACCCCTCAGGAGCAGGGGGAGGTAGAGAAGCCATCAGGGGAAATCAGGGCCAGCAGCCACTGCTCGCACCCACTGATGGCACCAAGTGATTGGGGGTGGCGCCAGGCATTGGCAGCAGTTGTGAGCAGTGGCTCTGGCGCTGGCAGCGGGTGTGAGCAGGGCTGGCACTGGCAGCAGGTGCGAGCACCAGGCAGGACCATGGCACGTAGGAGCAAAGAATTTTCAGTAACCACCAGAGGCTCGCCCCCATGACAGCAACTGGCACCCTGCCTTGGTCTGGCACCCCCGCTCACCTGCGCCACCATCCCGCCATGGCCAACGCCCACCATGTTATGTGCTTTGTTGCCTGCTGCTGACACATGCCATGTTCTGCACACATCCCCTGGTGGTCAGCACACATCATAGAGACTGGTTGTTCAGTTGTTCTACCATTCGGTCTATTTGCATATTAGAGTTTTATATATATAGATAACCAAGGTATAGAAGCAACCCAAGTGTTCATTAATAGATAAATGGATAAAAAATGTTGTGGTACCTACATACAATATAATATTAGTTGGCCATAAAAAAGAATGAAATCTTACTATCTGCAAAACATGGATGGATCTAAAGGATATTAATGGTAAATGCAATAGGTCAGAGAAAGACAATTATAATATGATTTCATGTATATATGAAATCTAAAAAAACAAACAAACAAATAAGCCCAGCCAGCATGGCTCAGTAATTGACCATTGACCTAGGAACGAGGAGGTCACAGTTTAATTCCTGGGTTGTGGGCTGGATCCCCAGTCGGGGGCATGCAGTAGGAGTGGATCAAAGATTCTCTCTCATCATTGATGTTTCTCTCTCCTTCTCCCTCTCCCTTCCTTCCTGAAATCAATAAAAATGTATTTTAAAAAACAACAACAAAATAAACAAAACAAAAACAGACCCATGGATACAGAGGACAAAGTGATGGTTGCCAGAGAGGACTGGCAAAAAATATGAAGGGATTAAGTATAAATTGATAGTTGCAAAATTGTCATGTAGAGACGTACAGAGTTCAGCATAGAGAACATAGTCAATATTATTTTAATAACTAGATCAGGTGCAAAGTGGGTACTTTAGTTATTGAGGGATTACTTTGTAAACTATATAATTGTCTAGTTGCTACGCTGTACACTTGAAACTAATATAAAATAATATTGAATGTCAACTTTAATTGAAAAATAAAATCCTATCTAATAAAAGAGAAACATGGTAATTGGCGTACGACCGCTACCCTTCCCATTGGCTAATCAGGGCGATATGCAAATTAACTGTCAGCCAAGATGGCGGCCGGCAGCCAGGCAGCTTGAAACTAACACGAGGCTTGCTTGCTTCAGTGACGGAGGAAACCAACGTTCCCCGCCTGCCTTGCAGGCCTCTGAGCCTGTAGTCTGAAACATTTTAACAAATATAGAAGCTAAAAACAACCCCAGAAACCAGCTTTCAGCCAGCTGGGATCTCAGAGCTGGAGTCAGAGCTAGAGTTATACATTGTTTTGAACCAAAACAAACCAGATACCTACTTTCAGCAGTGGAGGCCTAAGAGCTGGAGCCTCAGAGCTAAAGCCGGTCCAGAATTAAAAAGAAAAAAAAGGAGCGGTTGGGAGCTTCAGTCACCTGCCAGCCTGAAAACAGCCCTCAACCCCTCACCCAGGCTGGCCAGGCACCCCAGTGGGGACCCCCACCCTGAAGGGTGTGTGACCAGCTACAAACAGCCATCATCCCCTCACCCAGGCTGTCCAGGCACCCCAGTGGGGACCCCCACCCTGATCCAGGACACCCTTCAGGGCAAACCAGCCAGCCCCACCCATGCACCAGGCCTCTACCCTATATAGTAAAAGGGTAATATGCCTCCCAGCACTGGGATCAGCAGAGCCGAGAGGCCTCCCGGCACCGGGATCAGTGTGACAGGGGGCAGCGCCCAAACCCCCTGATCGCCCTGTGGCTCTGTGTGTGACACGGGGTGGGGCCACAACCTCCCTATCGGCCCTGCTCTGTTCGTGACAGGGTGCGGCGCCCCAACCCGCCCCCACACCCACGGGCCATGCTCTGTGTGTGACAGGATAGAGCCATAACCTCCCCATCAGCCCTGCCCTGAGTGTGAGAGTGGTGGCGCCCCAACCCCCTGATCAGCCCTGTTCTGTGGGTGATAGAGGGCGGCGCCACAACCCCCCCCCCCCCCCCGGGCCCTGCTCTGTGTGTGATGGGGTAGAGCCATAACCTCCCCATCGGCCCTGCCCTGAGTATGACAGTGGCGGCATCCCAACCCCCTGATCCGCCCTGCTCTGTGTGTGACAGGGGGCGGAGCCCCAACTCCCCTATCGGCCCTACTCTCTGAGTGACAGGGGGGAGCTCCTCAATCCCCTGATGGGCCCTGCTCTGTGCATGACAGGGGGGAGCTCCCCAACCCCCTGATCGACCCTGCTCCGTGAGTGACAGGGTACGGAGCCCCAACCCCCCTGATCCACCCTGCTCTGTGTGTGACAGGGGGGAGCGCCTCAACCCCCTGATCAACCCTGCTCTGTGTGTGACAGGGTATGGAGCCCCAACCCCCTGATGGGCCCTGCTCTGTGTGTGACAGGGGGTGGCGCTGCAACCTCCCGATCCGCCCTGCTTGTGCATGACAGGGGGCGGCGCCCCAACACCCCAATTGGCCCTGCTCTGAGCCCGACCAGGGGTTGCACCTAGGGATTGGGCCTGCCCTCTGCCACCAGGGAGCAGGCCTAAGCCAGCAGGTCGTTATCTCCCGAGGGGTCCCAGACTGCGAGAGGGCACAGGCCAGGCTGAGGGACCCCGCCTTCCCCCCGAGTGCACAAATTTTTGTGCACCGGGCTTCTAGTTTAAAAATAAAACAACAATAAAATAGAAGTGACATACAGTTAATTCATACACCAAACCCACTGGTGTCATTTACTTGAAAACTCTATAAATGCAAATATGTGTATATAGATTTTTATAGCTGTTGATTTGCAACCTGTTTGGATTTTTCGTGTGTGGGGGAGGTATGCATGTGCCTTGGTGGCTGTGGAGGTTAGGAAAGAAACAGATGAGTCAGCCGCACAAGCTGAAAAACAAATAAACATGTACCTCCCTTTGTGTAGAGGGTTATGGTAGGGAACAATGAAAATCTGTCACCGCCAGGAAAACCAAGTAATTGCTTTAACCTGCTAAAGATCCCTTCTTACTCCTTAATCTATTTAAAACATGAAGTTTCATTTCCACCCACTACAGCACACTCACAGGTGCAAGTGGCAACAAACACCACATTGCTTGAAGGCTCCTGGCAGTGTTCATTAGGAAGCTAGAAAAAAAAGGTGCTTAAAGTTATTTGTAAACCCAAATAAATAATCTAATATCTGTTATAATTTACTTCTCTAAGGAATGCTATAACCTATAATTCATTTATGAAATACAGCATTGATTTTGTCCCTGACATAATAAATATAGGGTGCCCCCAAAATGTATATACACTTTGAATAATTATTAATTCCAATGGGTTAAATCTGAAAAGAAAGAAACATCAATTGAACTATCAGCTGTTAGAGGGTATATATATTTTTGTGTATTCCATACATAACCCACTTTGTGCACTTATTTCAGCAGATACTAAGATTTTTATGATATTGCATGATGGTGATTTCTCCCTTTCAAATTTTTATTGTTGTTTTTCTTGGAAACTAATGGAATCTGAGCTATTTTTCTATATTTGTGTAGATATGTCCTTCACAAACAGTTCTCAAGGGTAGGAGAGGAAATAAAATATTTAATTGGTGGTAGTTTCCCATAAAACTTAGATATTGAATCTTTATTAATACTTTTACAGATAAATATGTATGATTGTAATCACAGTTATATAGCAAGACTCCTAAACTTTAGTTAGAATTACAATTATCCAGAGACTTGGTGAATTTTTTAGACATAAGCTCTTCATATTTTTGTAAGGATATTAAATATTCTCCATTTTTAAAATGTGGGGTTTGTTTTGTTTTGTTTTGTTTTGTTTCAGAGTAGAAGCTCTGTGGATAATTACTATATTAACAAACATGGTAACTACTGAGTAATACCCTGCCCCCGGAGCTCATAGGCTCGCCTAAATACACTCATTTATTCATTTGAAAAACATCCATCGACTACTGTGGTCTGTATGACATAAAATTATTTTTAAAATCAGTTTTTTCTTTAATGAGTAAACAAACTAGAAGGAGAGGAAAATAATTGAACAAAACATTATACACCTATGCTATAAAAATTCTCAAAGGAGTCTTACAGAGAAGAATATACCAGTGATGGCGAACCTATGACACGCATGTCAGAGGTGACAGGCGAACTAATTTTTTGGTTGATTTTTCTTTGTTAAATGGCATTTAAATATATAAAATAAATATCAAAAATACAAGTCTTTGTTTTACTATGGTTGCAAATATCAAAAAATTTCTATATGTGACACGGCACCAGAGTTAAGTTAGGGTTTTTCAAAATTCTGACACGCCGAGCTCAAAAGGTTCGCCATCACTGATATAGATAGACTACAGTGGGATCCCATTAATCTGTCCCCTGAATACTAGACATTTATTTCCAACTGCTAACTTAACATCTATGTTGGCTGTGACATCTCACATTTAACATGTAGAAAACTGAGCCCCTTGTATTTTCCAACCTAGTCCTCTTCCAGTCCTTTTAAATTCAACTTTACCCAGGACAAAATATAAGCTTCTCTCTTTCTCTTACCTATCACAGTAATTCTTCAGCAAGTCCTGTGGGCTCTACATTATCCATTGCTGTAATTTTATTCCAACTCTTCATTGTCTCTCACTTGAATGATTGCACTAGTCTCCAAACTAGTCTGTCACTTGATTGCCTTTATGTATTTTTAGTACGGCAGCCAGAGTGAAACTGTTCTAACTAAAGCCTTATCATGTCATTACTCGACATAAAATTCTCCAGTGGCTTCCCATTTTCCTTTCAGTAAACTACTATTCTCCCCGCCGCCCTCCCCCCCCCCAAAAAAAAAATCCATTAGGTCTTGGCAAATCTAGTTGCTTCTTTCTTTTATGATCTCAGATACTGATATTTTTTCTGCTTGCTCATTAGAAATGTGGCCATACCTCCCCGCTGTCTGTCCCTCAAGCACTAGAGATATGTCCCTGATCATGGAACACTGCTCACTCAAATATCTCTATGGCTTTCTCTCCTTCAGATGTGTGTTTAACTGTCATTTTTGGGGGAACCCTGTCTTACCTGTCCTTCTGTTTAGTTAGGATAAGCTAGTTACTGTGTTCATAGACCTAAACATATGTCCTGGCTCACATACAGTGGACATTTGTTAGTTTCTTAATAGTCCAAGGCAGGTGAATCTGGTAGGAAGAATTGTGGTTGATAGAGTAGTTTTCTCCATGTGATGATTCACTTTCCATTCTATCTAATGGGTCAACCACTCACTAGGGTGGGAGCCTACCTGCTTGCCAAATATGTCCACAAATGTGTTTCTGTTTCTGTATGGCTCCATAGTAAAAATGTGTGTGTTTTTAAAATTTTTATATTAAGGGATTGTAGGAAGAAAAACACAGAAATATATGCAAATGTATAAACCCCACAAAAGATAAAACATTCAATGTCTAATCCTTTAAAGAAAAATATTGCTAAGAATCTAGATCGAGATTAGTAAATGCGGTTATCTGAAAGTCTTAAAATTGCATATTTTTTCTTTCTTTCACGAGAACCTTTATTTATTATTATTATTACATTATATTTAATTTTTTCCATCACCATTTATCTCCTCTATGCCCTCTACCCACCCGCCTCCCACCCACCAGCAATCACCACACTGTTGTCCACATCCATGAGTCCTGTCTTTTTTTGCTCAATCCTTCCACTCCTCCACCCCCCAGAGCTGTCTGCCAGCTCTCTATTTATGATTCTGTCTCTATTTTGCTTGAAATTAAAAGGAAAAGAAATCCTAGTTTGTGAGCCATACAAAAGGAGGTGAAGGAGGGACTGCATTTGGCCCGAACCCATAGTTTGTCACACCCTGTTCCAGGCCATTCACTCACTTTGGAGATGAAATTGTTTTCTAGGCTTCAGCCTCAACAGACATAGTGGAATTTTTTTTATTTATTAGCATTATGGAAACTGTCAACTTAATACCCTCACTCTTTATTAAAAGAATGGGTTCTGTTAGTTAAGGTAGGAGAAGAAAAGCATTTGTTTACTCTTCAGAATCTTTTTCTTGCTTTGACTGGTACACCATCCAGTAGGAGACTGGTGGCCCTGGGAACAGTAGTCAAAGGTATGGGGCAGGCATTGGGGATTCTTTTCACTTGAACTAAAGTTTAACTTTAGTGGCCAGCAGGGACCACTAAAGTGCAAGTCAGGACAATGAACTCTAAAAAGGGGATTTTCCCCAGTATGTCCTGATAAAGCTTAAGGGACAAAGCACCTGTCACTATCAATATATATTATCTCTCTTCTGTGGGCTCTGTATTCATGCCAGCAACATTCACTGTGAATTGTAACATTTCCTTACATGTATGAATAGGATAATAAAAATAACAACCACGTGCTTAAGGAGTTTATTTACTTCGTGTTGAATGTCAGGCACACCAGTACACAGTGAAGATATGAAATTATAATGAGCTGAACCAGTGACTGACATTGTTTTGAAAACAGGAGAAAGAAAATTTTCCTGAGTGTTGGGGAAGTAAATATTTGGGTGGAAAAAAGGGACATGGAAATTGTGCTTGCCAAAACAAGAAAAGTCATGAGATGAAAGTTTCCTTTGTTCTCATGTGAATTGAGTTAATATCAGGTGATGTTTAACTTAACAATGAGGACACTGGAAAAGGAAAGAACTGGCCTGGTAGCATTAGGTCAGTTCACACCAGGCCTCCTTTTCATTTTACTGTTTTGTACAAGATGGAGATTATGGAAATACCTGAGATTATAATGCAGTTAAACCAGTGCAGGTAGAATGTTTCAGTTCAACTCAACACATCTTTGTTTAGGGCCTGCTATGCACCAGACATGTTGCTAGTGGGTATGGATATAATAATAATAATAATAATAATAATAATAATAATAATAATAACAAAAACAATAACAACAACAACAATGATCCCTGCAATTAAGATCCTATAGTCTATTGGAGATGACAGCACCAGGAAGCCTATTGTGATACAATGTGGGCATCCCTGTAAATACAGCCACCATCACAGAAAAAGATCCCATAGATGGAAATCAGCTGATGTGGGTTCAAGATCTCAATTGGCTCTGGTGGCCTTGGCAAGGTATGAGGGATTTTCTCTGCTGTAGTCTTGGGGAAATAATACCTACCTCGCTGATATGAGACAATATATTGATAATATATATGAATATATATGAATAGATAGACTATTAGATAGATGATGGGGGGGTTATAAGTGATAACATTTAGCACAGACAGTGCTCAATAGAGAAGTGTTTTTCTTTATTTTACCTAAATCTATTGCTAAGCTAACCTAAAATTCCTCAACATATCAAAAAAGATTAAAAGTACTCAGTAATATGTTTTCATAGATAATATAGGTGTTTGGCTCCAACACCACTCCATATCTTTATAGCTACTTTACAAAGTTTAAAACTATCACTGCATTTGCCAACTTACCTTGTTTTTTTAAAAAATATGTTTTTTTTTTATTGATTTCAGAGAGAGGAAAGGAGAAGGAGAGAGAGAGATAGAAACATCAATGATAAGGATCATTGATTGGCTGCCTGCTACACCCCCCCCCCAGTAGGGTTCAAACCCTGACCTCCTGGTTCATGGGTCAATGCTCAACCACTGAGCCACATTGGTGTGCCACAACTTACCTTCTTGACAGCATTTCAATAACCAGAAAGCCTCCCATATTTGTCAATTACAGGCAGTTTTTTCCACATTAGATTCAAATATTTCCAGTCACAGACTCATTAAATGAAGTAAAAACCACATTTTGTTTTAGTGTTTCACAGGAAATATATTTTTGTTCATTTATTAAAGTAATTGGAATGTGACTCCCCACCCCCCACCCCCATCTCTGCCTTTGGCTATTGGGTTCTTTGAATTCTTTGCATGCTCTTGTATTTGCACAGATTTGACATCTACAAAGTATCTTTTAATTGATTATTGGCTATGCATAATACAGTAATTAGCATAGGTGTAAAAATATATGGTTTAAACATCCACTTGATAAAACTACAACAAATATGTATCTTTTGTTTACTGGAAATGTCAAGGGGTCCTTGAAAAGCATGTTTTATTAAAAACAGTTTTAATTTATATTTCAGGTGTATTTTATTATATAATTCAGAATACTTAGAAGTGAATTCATTATGCAATCCCACATGATTTAAATGAGAAGAATCCTGCTAGTAGCATGTATGAATGTTTTCTACCAGCTGTGTGTTTCCTGTGGCAGGATTAGACATGAGAATATATGTCACAATTATCAGTGAATTCAAAAGGGAAAAATGAGTAATGCTAGTGTGAAAAAAATAAATATAAAAGAAATTTTTAAAAGGCTGCTTTATCTCATCCTCTAGACAAGTATATGTCTAAGCCACCTAATGAAATAATTTTCTTTCCTTTATGGTTATTTTATTTCCATGTATAAAGTCTTCAGTGCAATTCTCCAGAGTATCAGAAACCTGGTCATCATAGAAGTTTTGGGAGGTGTATTTCTATCTAATTACCTCCTTGAATGAAATGAGACTGATGATAGTTTCTCAGGACTTCAGTGTTAAAAAAATGAGGAGAAACAAAAGAATGTGACCATGTTGAAGTGGAAGAGGAATACTTAAATGCTGTATGTATGGAAGAGAAATGGCAGTTTACTATAGCAGGAGAGTCAGTAGTATGACCTTAAATGATGCAGCCTCAGGACCCCATGCAGGGGAACGTGTGTTTAATCTTAAGGGCATCAGACTCCGCAGCATTTTTACTATCTTCTATGCTTATGAGCCAGAGAGTGAAAGGAAAATTGGAACAAAAATGTGAATGTTCTGTTTTGCTATAAAAGAGTTTTTGGATAGTAGCAAGACTAAACATTTACAAATATATCATAGCAAATGTGAAATGGTATTCCTGAAACAGGAAAAATTTAGGGAAAGCAAGTGAACCAGGTTGAAGGCTTTGCACTGAAATGTTATCAGTGTTGACAGCTGTCATATTAATCAGATTCCATTTTCATATAGGAATACAGTTTCCTAATTTTTACAAATAAAGCCATTATATTTGTTATGATTCTGGAAAATGTAAGCACAGGATGCTTTGTTAACACACAGAATGGCATCTTAGCTGGCTGAAGCAGTCAAGAAAGGTTTTCAGGAAGAGGCCAACCAGAGCTGAGAAATGGAACAGTAACAGGAGTGAGGGGGGTAGGAGGTGATTGGGGAGTAGAGGCCAAAGTGATGAGCATGCAGAGGACAGAGGAGATAGTAGGATGTTTCAAAGAGAGAGAATTACAGCATGTCCATTCTACTTAGATTTGTACTGAATCCTTTTTTTAATGAAGGAACAAAGGCAGAAAGAATAGAAAGGGTAGAGGGCAATGAAAGATCAGACAGAAGCCGAAAACCATGACTACAGGCTTTATTAGAGGAGAATGACCTGCCCTGCCGGGCTGTCTCGCAAGGGGAAGACAGCAGCACGTGCAGAGGTGGGCACGCCTTTTGAGGGGCCGAATGGGAAGGGGTGGGGACTTAGTGTACTCGGTGCACACTGACTGGTGGCTTACTGTATGGTCCATATTGGACAAGGGCTTAGGGTATTTGGCAGGTGTGGATTGGTGGTCCAATGTATAATCCATATAAGGTACCTGGTTAGTCACTCAGGTATTTCCGGGTTGCAGGTTATGTCATACTCTGCCCACCAGTTGGGCGAAGGGAGGATCTATCAGGCAAAAGGAAGGGGAAAAAGTTAAATAAAAGTGGTAAGCAAACAGTAGACTGTTAGATCTGATCAAATAATTTAATCGATACCTCCTCCCCTGGGACTGACCTTTAGGCCACTTCACAATGGACATTCCACTTGCTTAGACCACATTCCACTCGCTAAGACCATTTTCTCTCCTCTCCGTAGTTTCCCAAAATCCGGACCTGCACAGAGAATTCTCTGCCCAGAAAAAGCCGGCATAGAGTCCTTTAAAAATCTCTGACTCCCTGTCTTCGGGGGCTGGTACCATTTGGGGGCTAAGCCCATCCAGATGAGGTAAATTTTTAATCCTTTACCATTTTGGCCTTGTGTGTTCCTCCTTCAGTGACCCTAACAGACTGTTAGTTCTCTTTCACAGAATGAATGTTAAATTGAATTTTTAAAACTGAAAAATTTATCATCGCTTTTAGTACACCATTTCTTTGAAGTTGTGTTTAAAAATATCAGCATGAATCAACCTAACATATATTGCCTGAGTCTGAATTTACCAATCAGGAGATACAGATAGTTAAATTCGTTTTGATACGGAACTTTTGGACTGGAACCCGGATTCTTTGTCCCCTGGAGTTGAAGAATGAATCCACAGACAGAAGGTGGTATAGCAAAAGTGGAAATTTATTGAAGAACAAGTACAGACTCCCACGTGGGGAGAGGGAGAGTCCCACAGACTTCCTGTTTCCATAGTTTATAAAGGCTGCAGTTCCTGTGTCCTGCTATCCCCTCTGATTAGTCAATAATCCCTTTGAATTGGTTACTATAGTCACTCCTGATGCCCTCCTCCTCATTGTCCTCCTACTCCTTCTGGGCTTTCTTCCTCCTTCTTTATTTAGTAAATATGCTAGTAGACCTCTTGGCTACTCCCAGTTCCCTTAGCTTATGTAAATGTAGCTGTTGCCTCTCCCTTGTGTTGTGGAAATGTACCTGTTGCTGCTTCCATGTCTATTGGAAATGTAACTGTACCTGGCTTCTTTGTTTTATGGGAATGTACCTTCTCCCAGACTATAGCCCTGTGTTTTTTCCATGAACCCCAATTCTAAAAATTTCCTAAGCCTGCTTATATTCCCCTAAAATTCCTGTTTCAGTCCCCCCTCTGGTTAGGAAACCCCAACTGCCATTGGGGTCAGGGGATGCTGCTTCTTTCTGGCTGCTTCCTGGTGGCAAAGGGGTCATAGTTTGGGGGTGGCAGTCAGGATACCATCAGAAGTGGGTGGTCTAAGGGTCCAAGGAAGATGGATATAGTGGCCTCCATTTGTGGTTTCATGCGGAGGACCAGTTGTAGCTTTAGGGCTTCTAAATGGGAGGATGTGAAACATACCAAAGGTTAAACAGGCAATGGTTAAAGATGAGTAATAAAACAAACAAACAAAAACAGTATAAACCAAGGTCTGAGAGAGGGAGTTAGCTAATAGGGATGGCATTACATCTTTAATTGGTGCCCAGACTTCTGGGGCAAGAGGCTACAAGGCCTTCCTTTTAGCTAAGCTGCTTTCAGCAAGAAATATTATTCATAGCACAGACTTTGCCCTGCCTAATTGAGGGCTTCTCTGTGAATAAAAATCTGTAGAGGCTTGAGAAGTTCTGGTTTTTTTGGTGGTGGTAGTAGTATAACTTGTCTTATAGACGAAGATTGAACACATTTTACTCTGAAAGAGATGTGGGAGATATATATCTAATTGAGATTATTTGACCCTGAATTGGGCTGCATATAACATACTTAGTAGTTAGTGAAAGGGCGAGGACTACGCCCTCCACCTTGCCCCAGGGTAAGGGCTATGCCCTCCATCTTACCTTGGCCATGTGCTCAGCAAGGCTTCTTCCCCAAAGCCAAGCCACTGC
Organism: Myotis daubentonii; assembly: GCF_963259705.1. Taxonomy (NCBI): domain Eukaryota; kingdom Metazoa; phylum Chordata; class Mammalia; order Chiroptera; family Vespertilionidae; genus Myotis; species Myotis daubentonii. The sequence continues at coordinate 145,664,620 of NC_081842.1, read as the reverse complement.
TGGCCACGCCCAGGATTTCTCTGGACTGGCCAATGATAGTTAAGGGAAGTGCACGCCATCACTATGACCACATCCTGTGTAATGAGATACCAACTGGCGCCTGGCCAATCGGCAGGGCCTACAGTCCTTTCTCCTCCCCTTGCCCCAGCCCCCTATAAAGCCTTTCTCCACACAGAGTTCTCTCTCTCGGCCACTGGAGCTTACCGTTGCATCGGTGAGTGTGGCAGGGGAGCCAAACCCGGGTTTGAAATGAATGACTCTTTGCTTTTGCATCGGACTGACAGGCTCCCTGGGGGTCTTGGGAACTTTGAAATCTGGGCACAACATTTGGGGGCTCGTCCGGGATTCCCAAGACCATCGAGGGACCCCCGATCCGAAGAGTCTGACTGACTGCGGTATGTGTGTGTCGTTGTATGTTCTGTTCAGTGTGAGCTCGTTTCTGGAATCTGTAATTGCCTGAGGGGTCTAGGCGGACGCGCCATGAACGACCACAGGCGGGGGAGAATTGGAAGACGTTCCGCTCCCCAGGAGGGATGGATATGCCCCTCACGAGGGATGGATATGCCCCTCGCGGATTTGAGACGAGGCAGGTCGCTCCTGCCAGTTTGGCGTAAGGCCAACGTCTAGTTGCTTCCATGGAGTTGGAAGCCTGTATTTTCGGGCCCTGTTTAGTGTTCTATGTTTGTACTGGACGGATGTTATGGGATGGACTCAGACTGCTCCTTTGGGTATTGTAATTGATCATTTCAAGGAGATTGGGGGAGGCTTTAGAGCTCCCTCAGGAGTTGGGAAGTTGTTAGGAATTGAATGGATTGTTTAAACTCTGAATGAATGTCTGGTGAAAGTGTGCGAGTGTGGAGGGAGGGGGATTGCCCTCCCCCCTCCTTTGTGTGGCGGTCAGGTGGCCGCCTGAGTGAGGATCTGTGGAAACAGGTCACCCCCTCCCCAAGTAAATGCGTCTGGGATTTCTGTGCATGTGTTAGGAGAAAAGCTGGCTTAAAACTAATGTGCGCACCGTCCGTTTTCGGATAGGGTTTTGGGCTAGCGTATTTAATTTGCTACCTAAGATTTTAAAAAGTTCTGCAATATAATGTTGGCCGTCTCAGTTTAGACAGCCACAATGTTGAGCTGCCTGACTTGGCAGCCGCCATGTTGGCCGCATGGCATGCCGTGCCCCTGGGGGCCACCATCTTGGAACAGTAAAGGCCTCTCCCTCTGACTTAGTTAATCACTGAGGCAGGATGGGATTTCAGGGGTGGAGTTTTAAGGCGGAGTTTTACTAAGGAAATGCAGATGGGGCAGAAAGTGTGCCTGCCTCTCAGATTTATTTAATACTATTTTTAAGAAGATATCTTTAATGCTTAATAAATTAGCAATCACGCTCTTAATATAATTTTAGTGATATGATAGACCAATGTTTTGAGCAGTTGGCTTTATAAGGGCCGACAATAGAGCTTGTATTTCTTAAAGGGCTTGTAGATAGAGAATTGAAAAGCTTTTACAAATTCATAAATGCATCTAGGATTTCTGTGCACATGTAAAGGAAAAGACCAGTTTAAAAACGAGTGCGCATAGTTTTGAGCTGAACTTGACCTTTTGCTGTGTACAGAATAAAAACCCGAGACTGTTTTGGCCTTAATAGTTATGGGTTTGCTTCTTGAATTCCCCAGCAGGAAAATTGTGACCATTTTGAAATTTAGCAGCTATGCCAGGATAACAGTAATCCAATTTCTAAAGTAAAGTACAATTATTTCAGGTAGAAACTGTGGTTTAAAAGTTCTAGCTACCTGGAAAGCATGGCCTTGGTGTGATAGGAGGAAAAAGAAATGTTAAATGGATGGTAGACCAGTGAGCTGGGACTGGTCACTGATGGTGGATTGTGAAAAGGGCTGGACGTGGCCTAACTTCTCCTTCCTTGGTACCCCTGAAACATCTGAGGGTACTTCTGGCCTTGGTTTTCCAATGTGTTAAATCTGTCGCTTTTGTTGTTTTGCCGAAATCCTCTTGAAGGACATTGAATGGTTCTTTCCTTCCTCTTTAACTTTTGGGGGATTGTGTGAATAGATTACTGATGTAGATTATCAAGAACCTCTAAGGGACTTGTCCTGTATCTGGAGGAATGGCTTCTAGATGGTATTCACCATCTCTGGGACTTCTGGAGGGAAGTCAAAACTCGGACTGGCTAAGGGTTTGAATCTGGCCTATCTTAAAAAGGTAGAAAAGAAGCATTCCTAGGCAGTTTTCTACTGCCTCTGTTCAGGGACTTGTTCTGTATCTCGACACAACTGAAACTGATTTGTTGGTATTTTGTGGTATAAATGTGGCATGCACCTCGAAGTTCTTAATGGGGAATGTATCTAGTTATCGTGTCTATTTAGTCTTGATTTCCTTGTTCAATGTGAGTACCGTTTCTATCTGGATGAGACATAGGTCAAAAGTCCTGTCCTGGGATGTGGGAAAGGGAGGCCTCCACATCTGTTCCTGTCTGCTCACTGAAAGAGTGTAAGTTGGATGTTGATTTGATGTTTGTATGTCTACTTGGGTATAATTATCTGTTCATGTAAGTGTGGAAGTATATTCTGTGCTAGGTTGGGATTTTGGAATTCTGGGGTAGATTTAAAAGGTATTTGTGGCTTTTCTAGTCTGATTGGGGCATTTAAGGGTGGGGCTCACAGTTCCTCAGGGCAGAGATTCCATGGGCCTTTCCCCCTGCTTGTGCTGAATTAAATAATACAGGCCAGTGTCATTTAGCTTGCTGGTTAAAGGAAAACAATGGGCCTTAGAATCTGTAAAGTTGGGCAGGAATGAATCTGGTCAAATGTACTGCAAGGGTTTGGTACCTGTTGCTGCTGTAACTGATAAACAGGGTTACCTAAAAGCCATCAGGACTTTGAAGTTCTCCAAGAGAGGAGGAATCTGACTTGAGACTGGCAAGGACTGGGTGGCTTTTCTTAATCTCTTTCCTTGAGAGGGCTCCAGAGGGCGCATGAGGACATTTGGCCATGCGCCTCCACGCCATCTACAAGACCAGCCCAACCCCAACTCCTCATCAGCACAGACCAGGAGATTGGGTCTACGTCAGAAGGCACCGCCGGGAGACACTGTGGTGCTGACGACCCCCACCGCTCTCAAGGTAGACGACGTTGCGACCTGGGTCCATCACACTCACGTCCGGTCAGCGGATCCATCCATGACCTGGAAAGACTTCATCACCAAATGGAGCATCGATCGAGATCAACGCAACCCGCTCAAGCTCAAGCTACGGCGTGCTCGACCTGCCTGATGCCGGTAACATGACTCGCGATCACTCCTGTCACCAGGAGCCCCCACAATACTGTGTAATACATTTAGATAATGCCTGCAACTTCATGGACATGGCTCCAAAGAGACAAGGACAATTTATAGGATCACATGTTTAGTAGCAGAAGATTTGGCTGCCTGAAGCGGCCATGATGCCAATATTATGTTTTATTGTATTGATATGTTATATTAACCTTTGATTCTTTTGCAGGTTTGAATGTATGTTGGTTATCCTTAAAGGGGACTGTGTGGGGTGACCCCCAAAAGTAAAGGGTGCTAGCTGCCAAGAGGGCAGGTGCCCAACTGGGCAGGGAAGGGTGCCCATCAGGTTTTGGTCTCTTTTGAGAGACAGCTAACAGTTGGCAGCCTGTAATACTGTCTTGCAGGCCTGAGTCACCATGCCATGTCAGGGGTAGTAAAGCTGGAAAAAGCCTGTTTAGAATAGAAGGTCTGAGGCATGGTTATGCATAGAAAGAAGGTTTTATGCCAACAGTTACTCTTTTGTTTTAAATCCATGAAAAGGAATTAGCAAGGAAAGTCAGAAAATCTTAGAGAAGATCAGTATGTTTTTCTCCTTATGTAATTCCTCCGAAATCTGGCAATGCTAAATAAGTCATGGCAAACATCAGGCTTTGCATAGATACAATAAGACTGATTCCTAATAGTGGTTTTATTAATGGAAAACTTTGACTGGAGTATCATGTTTTAAAGAGCCCTGTCTGAGCTCAAAAGACTTGAAGCCACTAAGAATGCCATGAAGAAAGCCTGGTATCCTGCTTGGGAACCCTGAAGATGGCTAGCGCTGGAGCGTCAGGCCCATGCCCTACCATCACTGGCGGTTGGTCAGAGTAGAAGGGGAGCAGTAAAGATGCCTCTGCATCCCTGCGGAACCCCCACCCACTCTGGGACGCAACGAGTAGGAGGGCTACTGAGACGGGCCTTAAAGCCTGGAGCGTGGGCTCAGGTGGAGTTGCTACAGGTGAGGGATTCACCTAACTCAGCAGATACTGCAGGCAAGCCTGATGGCAGCTGGATGGCTTGGCTTCCTGGCCCTACGGGGCACATTAAGGTTCAACCATGAAATTCCAGCAAAGGTAGTCAGTTACCATTCTTGTTGTGTTTATGCAAACATCAGGACAGTAGATAAATTAACCTTGATTTGGCTTTTTGATAGCCATGGAGGAATTTTAAGAAGAAAAATCCTGTTTCAATAGAAGTTGTTAAATCTAAAATGGTTTCTTTCCCTTCCACCGGGCCATTTGTTAAGCTTATAGGGATAGTTCAGTTGATAGTTCTGTGTGCCCAGTATGGGCCTCTAGCAACGGTGGAATAGAAATGCAGTCCATCTCATGATTGAGCCGGAAGTTCCAAGACAAGGGGGGAATGAAAGGGCGAGGACTACGCCCTCCACCTTGCCCCAGGGTAAGGGCTATGCCCTCCATCTTACCTTGGCCATGTGCTCAGCAAGGCTTCTTCCCCAAAGCCAAGCCACTGCTGGCCACGCCCAGGATTTCTCTGGACTGGCCAATGATAGTTAAGGGAAGTGCATGCCATCACTATGACCACATCCTGTGTAATGAGATACCGACTGGCGCCTGGCCAATCGGCAGGGCCCACAGTCCTTTCTCCTCCCCTTGCCCCAGCCCCCTATAAAGCCTCTCTCCACACAGAGTTCTCTCTCTCGGCCACTGGAGCTTACCGTTGCATCGGTGAGTGTGGCAGGGGAGCCAAACCCGGGTTTGAAATGAATGACTCTTTGCTTTTGCATCGGACTGACGGGCTCCCTGGGGGTCTTGGGAACTTTGAAATCTGGGCACAACAGTTAGGGATTTGGGGAGCCAGTATGGCTGAAAAATTTGCTACATTAGGTGCCGGAGTCCAGCCCCAGTGGTCTAGGGGTTCCCAAAGGTGTGGACAGAGTTGGCGAAGAATGAAGGACATGGAGACAGTGTTCAGATGATCAGCAGAGCCAGGTTCTCTCTTTATTCTCCTGTTACATCTGTATTTATACCATTTGATCCTATAAGCATGCCTATAGTCATATCATGGTATGTTTTGGGTCCTCCCTTGACCTTCTACAGTTCCTTATTTCATGTCCATAGTTTCTTATCTGACCTTTGCCAAAAATCTTATCTCTATCTAGCTCTGTTGATTTTAATCCTATCCATTTTATTCCAAAGATTAGGGCTAGTTTGTTATCTCCATTCCAAGGTCACTACTCTACTGCTCTACTATTAAGCTACAAGGAAGTAACTGAAGGAGATTATCCCAAGTAAAGGTTATGTCCTTTTAGCCTTGCTGATGGTCTTCCTTGGGACTGCCCTGCGTCGGCGGATTTTCAGGGGCATAGGCTTTGGTGCTTTCTTTGGTGGGTAGACCCCTGGGGATGTGGGCCCAACAAGTCCCAAATTTATTGCCAACAGTCTTAGTCTAAGTTCTTCATAAGTAGTACACGGTATTTCTGTAACACTAGGGGGTTTTACTGATTTATTCCCTCCCTTAGTCCCTTTAATCCCTAACTCCAGGGAAATATCCCCACCAGGGGAAACAACCTTTCCCCGGGAGGTAGCCCTGGTTAGAACACATAGCGCTAAGAAGGGGAGCAAACATATTAAGAACAGTATGCCATATACACCAGGTCCCTTGAAACATATGCTGTGCAGATGTTTCTTCCCTGCAGCGACTGTGTCAAGCAACAAGGATGGACCGGCCTCCGGCAATTAGGAATACAAAAAGGAGCTATAAGTAGGAGCATCTCACAGTGTTTCTGGGTCCAAGCAAGGGTAGAGAAGGTCACCTCCAGTAGCAGCCTAGGGTTCAGGTGACACTTATAAAAAGACAGAATAAGAATTATTAAAAAATGAAAACACTGTTTATCTAGAAATACCAGAGTATGTGACTTATTTGTTACTTATTGACTCTTTAGGATCCCTTCAAAAGAGAAGTTTCAGGTCCTTTAGAGGCTCACACAAATAGGAATCTGGTGTTTCAGCTGATGTTAATGCAGCTTCGTCCTTCTCCTGTATTGGCATTCAAGGCTTATTGGAGACAGGTGGATCTAGGAGTCGATGCTGCTGACCTGTTGGGAGGCTTAAAGCCTGTGCCTGTTAAAAGGGCTTTTTGAGCTACTTAGAGGGCTGCCCAAATAAATAGGGCTATTCCTGAAAATCCTCAGGCAGTACTGTCCATATTAGCTTTAATTATTGGGATCTTTTAAAGGCAAGTAGGGACTGTGAGTTTGGAGCAGGGATATACAGAAAAGGCAACCTGAGATCTAGTGCTATAAACCACTCTGTGTTCTCTGGAACCTGGGCAAGTGAAGCATAAGGGTTATGGACACTTGGCTGGATAGGAATCACTGCCTTATTACTAGTTTAAGTCCTGAACTAGTCCTCCCTCCCCATCTCTTATGCTCTCGTATCCTAAGATGGGTGTATTATAAGGACTATGACAAGGTTTCAATAAACTGTGGGCTTCTAAAATAGATGGCCTATGAGAATATTGAGTCCTTCTAGAGCAGTGGTTCTCAACCTTCCTAATGCTACGACCCTTTAATACAGTTCCTCATGTTGTGGTGACCCCCAACCATAAAATTATTTTCGTTGCTACTTCATAAGTGTAATTTTGCTACTGTTATGAATCATAATGTAAATATCTGATATGCAGGATGTATTTTCATTGATACTAATTGAACATAATTAAAGCATAGTGATTAATCACAAAAACAATATGTAATTATATATGTGTTATCTGATGGTCTTAGGCGACCCCTGTGAAAGGGTTGTTCGACCCCCAAAGGGGTCACGACCCACAGGTTGAGAACCGCTGTTCTGGAGCCTCAGGGTTGGGAAGATACTCTCTGATGTGCATGAGGCTTTCTGCAGGAGCAGGAAGGCATGGGAAAGGAACGACTTACCCCAGCTATGCCCTAAAGGCTGAGAAAAAGAACTCTTTCTTGGCTTCCCAGACATGCCTGTAATGGCTACAGCCTCTGAGGATGATTTACCAGGTTTTGGGAGGAGTACAGAGAAGGTGGCTCCAGCATCGGGGAGGAAATTAATTTCCTTGCTCCCCCACTGTCAGGCTTATCCCGGGCTCCTGGGTGGAGGTGGCAGTCCTCTGAGGAGCCAGGTTGAGAGACCCTGGGCCCCATCAGTCCGATTGGACCAGCTGGGTGGCCAGGCCCACCCCAAGGGACCTCAGTCTCAGGGGCAGTCCGATTTCCAGTGGTTTCCTTGGCAGACAGGACAGGGCTTTGGGGGATCTAATATGCCTCTTGGGGCAATTCTGGAGCATAAGTCCACCCTGTCTACAACAGTAGCAGCTGACTAGGCCTGGACCATTCGCCTCGGGGCTCTGACTGCGGGGCTTCTGCTTTCCCTAGAGTGTGGCTACTACGGTCTTCTCTATTTCTGTAGCCTCAGCT